>NC_063225.1:3646153-4253846 GCF_020740725.1 Corvus hawaiiensis
GGTGCCGTGCCGGCTGCGGTGCCCGGTGGGTGCTCCCCGTGGGTGCGGTGCCCGGTGGGTGCTCCCCGTGGGTGCGGTGCCCCGTGGGTGCCGTGCCGGCTGCGGTGCCCGGTGGGTGCTCCCCGTGGGTGCGGTGCCCGGTGGGTGCTCCCCGTGGGTGCGGTGCTCCCCGTGGGTGCCGTGCCGGCTGCGGTGCCCGGTGGGTGCTCCCCGTGGGTGCGGTGCTCCCCGTGGGTGCCCCGTGGGTTCCCGTCCCCCCGCCCGGCTCCCGCCGCTGTCTCCATGCGACAGCGCGCCGTGGGCGTCTTCCAGCGCTTCATTTGCATAACCCCGCGAATGGCCAATGGGCGGGCGCCGCTGCCGCTGTCATTTGCATGCGGCCGGGCGGTGGCCAATGGGGCGGCGGCGGCCGGGCGCGCGGAGGGCGATGCTCCCGGCGGCGCGCGGAGGGCGCAGCGAGAGGCCGGGCCGGGCGCGGGGACCTGCCGGGACCTGGCGGCCCTGGGCCCGGGCGGCCGCGGGGCAGCGGCGGCTCGAACATGTCGGTGGCGGGGCTCAAGAAGCAGTTTCACAAAGCCAGCCAGGTACGGGGAGCGGCGGGGCCCGGGCGGGCTTTGCTGTTGATGGGCGGTTCGCCCAGCGTTCGCTCCCGCACGGCGCGGCGGATGCCTCCTCCGTCTGTGGCAGCATCACCCTGGCATCTCCGGGGAGTGTTTCCTTCAGCGTTACCTCCGGGTCCTTTGCCTGTGTTTTTGCCTGTCAGCTTCTTGTGTTGTTCTCGCAAGAGAAGGTTGCCCGTTCCATTCTTTTGCTTGGGGCTTCATGTCTTTCCTTTACTGATTAACAATTGTTATTTAATGATGGGTTCGTGTTCGTGTTTTGAGGCCTCAGTTAAAGCTACAGCCTGTAGGGTAGCAGCTTTCCCTTAAAGAGTTCATTGTTTTAATCTTCCACAAATTGCTGGTTTATTATCCTACCTGGAATGCCATGTATTTGTCCTGTAGAGGGTATCAGATGTTTCTAGAGTTTTCCCTCCTTTTCTAGATGCTGTACCCTTATCTTCTCTAGAGTGAATCTTCATTTTCTCCTGATCCCTTTATCTCTTTTCTCTGTTAAATGTGCTTTGCTTTAATAGTTTAGCTGGTTTCTTTTAAGAGAGAAACACCTTTCTGCCAAGCAGGTAGACTGGTTGCATTCCACGGCAGGATGGTGCCAGTGCAAAACCCCGCATTGATGCGGGGCTTCAGGATGTGGCTGCGGTGGGATTCTTCCACTGAAGGTTTTTGGAAGTCTCAGCTGCTTTGCTTGCTCATTCCACGTCAAAGAGATCTGTATTTGTGTTGGCTGTCATTAATGATAATGGTAATATCGAAATTAACCCGTAACCTATTCAGTCAAATCCGACAGCTGCTCGTCTTGGTGAGAGTGAAGAAAATAAAGGTTCATTGAATGCTTGGCTGTCGTCTTTCTAGGTCTTCCTTCAGCTCTGTAGCTTGTCAGCAGCCCAAGTGCAGAATCTGCACTTCGTTTGCATACAGAGATGCTAAATATTTGTATCTAATGTTTCAGTAGTGTGCTCTCTTTCGTGGAATGTACTGATCCTGAAAAATGTTGTGAATTGGTATCTTTTAGTTAACTTTCTCTGTTCTTTTGAGAAAATGCTCGATCTGCAGGGTAAACAAATCCAAGGACAAGTTATTAAAGATTTTTGGCTTGTTTTGCATTTGACATGCTGGTAAGTGATGCGGCCTTTGCTGTGGTAAGCTTGTAACTCAAGATGCAGAAGATACTTAACTGAGGAAGTTTGAGAGGTAACCACAAGAGTCATCTTGTCTTGCAACTAGTAACAGTGCAGGTTACTTAATCCTGCTCAGATGTCAGGTAAACAAACAAACAAAAAAGGTTGGATGGGATCTGATAAAGGTAGTAATAATGGCAGAAAGGAACTGTAGGATATATTGAATTTGACCACATTTATTGGAAAGTTGTGGTATGACTTCCAGTATTCAATACAGTGAGGAACTGCAATGCATAAGAATATTCTTCTTCTCAGGGTCAAAAGTAACGTTTTGACTCATTTTCAAATGTAGAACTCAGCAAGAAATTTTTTATCAGTTGATTGAAAAAGTCTGTTGTTATGGACAGAAATACTGCTTACTAGGAAATTAAAGTCCAGGAATAAGATACTTTTTTTTTTTTTTGCTACATGAGGTAACATAAGACACTTCTTAGGAGCTCATTCTGTAAGAATTCAGATAAGATGTTGGGCAAAATAGTAGTGGAAAATAACAGAAGAAATAACATATATCTATAGTGGATCAAAACACCCATGTCTAAACAATGAAACTGCTTATCTCTGACACACAGAGGCACAGTCATGCCTAGGTGTGAAAGTTGTTGACTGACAAAAGTAAGGTGGAACATGAAAAGTGGAAATACTGGGATTCCATCTTTTAGAAGAATTCTTTTACAAAGTGCTAAAGTAAGCAAATGCAGAGCATGAGAGGTATTTCTCTACAGAAGATTTGTTACATTTCCAAGTACTGTGGGATCACTTAAGGAGACACAGACCTTTGTGTATTGAGTGGCTGAGAGATGCCAATGGTAACTGTTAACAGCAGAGACAGGCATTGCTTGGGGAAAGAATGAAATTAATTCCTTTAGTGTTCCCAAAGGAGAATGGGGGCAGATGACAAAAACTGGCAAATGTCCCAGAGGACATTGAGGAATACTGGAGGGAATGAGACTTGTGCCAGGGCATGTGATTAAGGAATAATATTTGAAAGCTGACAGAACCTAAGGACAAAAAATTTGAAGGCTGAAGCAAGTGTATTAAGACAGTCTGTATTTAACAGTTCATTCAGAAATGTGAATAAATATCAAAAAAGTGACAAGATCCATATATATACTGTGTCCATGCTAAAATAGACTTCTGTTCCATAAATAAACTACAGTTCTAAAGGAAATGTAGAGTAGTATTGATGTAGAGTATAAAAAGATTAAGTAAAATAAAATAAATGGAGTTATGGAATAATTCTGCTTACTCTTACTGAACCACTGAACTTTTTTGCAAAAGAACTGCATTTCAGTTTTGTTGTTGTAAAAGGCCTGCCTCTTCTGTGTGTCTTTGTGTACAGGTTTTTCATTGACTGGTGGTGATCACCTTTGTGTGTAGGCTTAAATTCTAAGTGCAGGAGTCCAGGAGAAAAGCAAAAATTATGATTTTATACATGCAGTTGAGGTTTCTGGAATGTTTGTCTGGTGCTCGTCAGCTTGGTTTGTCTGAAGTTACAGTTAAGTAAATGAGTGTTTGCTTTATGAAAGGTCAGCAGCTAACTTCTTATGGTCACTGACGCCCTTGCCAAAATCAGGCATGACACGCTATTGCAAACTTGGTTGGTGTAGTAAAAAGTCACCATGGGTCTGTCTGTTTGCAATCCAGTAATTCACAAGAAGTGTTCTGATGGTTTTCCCCTAGAATTTTTTACCCAATTGTATTTTTTTTCCCATTGAAAATTGCATGTGTTTGTTGTTCTTCACTGAAGTGTCTGGTAGTGAGATCTAGGAAAGAACTCTTGGGTTACAGTATCTGTTGAAATTACCGCAGGGAGGTCTGCACCCCAGGGGCAGTAGGGTCTTAGCTGTTTTTCTGTACATTCCAATATATAAAGCTGCAGTGCTACTCCCTTGTCTGTCCCCTAATGATTGCTTCCCCTGGTGTCACAGGATGGATAGACCCAAAGCTTGGATGTGTCTCAAAGTTTCTGTGTCTGTTATGTAGTGATAATACCCTTCACGTTATTAGAATTTTCTTTACTATGCTTTCTGCTTACTAGGTTGTAAGTTTAAATTGAAGTTCTTTAATTGAAAGTGGACTGCAATGAGGATCACTTCCATTCTCTCCATTAAATATCAGTGATGATTCCTTGAGTATAACTCATTTGACTAATGAAATACCAAGCAGAACCCATGAAGTGTCTTACCACCTCTCACTGGCTGATAAGCAAGGCCAGGCTGTTTCTCAAAGCTGATTAACTCATGTGCAACCTCCATGAAATTCAGCTTTTTTTTTTTTTTTTTTTAGAATGTATTTTCAAATATAATTTTTTAAATTAACTTTCGTGGAGTTGTGTTTGCAATGAGAGTTTGTGTCCTGTCGCTTTCAGCCTCTGCCAGATCTGATCTGTTTTCCTGTTTTCGATTTGAAAGCGTTTGATGTAGGTGTGTGTATCTCTGCCTGCTGGTTCTGCAGCCCTTGTTCTCGTGGTGGCTGTGCATGTGGGATAACCCAGGTGGTGGAAGGACTGCATCTTCTGGTGCATACTGGGAGTATTTTTAGAGTTTAGAAAAGCAGGAGGCACAGAGAGTGAATAAGAAAGCCTTAATAGGTGTCAGACACATTTCTGATTTCTGCTGTGCTCTAAAACCACAGCCAGGTGAGGATCTCTGTGTAAAGATGTGGGATTTTTCGAAGTACTTGGAGGCTGGTGAGCTCAGAACCTCACTCCCCTAGGCTGTTTTGAAAGCTCAGCCACGATACTGGCATAGGAAATCTGCTGTTGAGTTTGAATTCACACTTATAAAATATTTTTTTAATTAATTGTAGCTGAAGGCTGTGTATAGAAGCAGTTTCACTCTCAACAGCTTATTCATACTGTATTTCTTGGGCTTAGTTTCTCAGAGCTAGTGGAAAGTAAGGCTTTTCTGAGGAAACACAACTAGCAATATTCACAACTATTGTGAATACCTTATTTGTAATGGGATCATCAACAGCTACTGTAGCCTCTGCAGGCTGGGTTCTTAAACCTTCTCCTATTGTCAGTGGAGAAAGAAAGGCTCCAAGAGAATGTGAATCAGGAGCTGGTTCTATTGTCTATAGATAGAGCTTAAGGGGGAACAGATTTTCCAGCCAAAACAACCAAAACCTGTTACTACTTTTTTTTGCTTTCTGAAAATTATTTAACCCAGTGTAATAAATGTATAAATAATACGCTCTGTTTTAATTTCTTATGTATCCTGAGTGGCATTTCTCTTTTCAAGTGCTGCAATTTTTTTAGCAATTTTTAAAAAGCCTTTTACTGTTTTTTAATAGTTTTTATACTTTCAGCTATCACTAACAGTTGCAGGGATGCTGCTTCATACCTCCCAGATTTCTGCTTTTGCTCCTTTAATTTATGTGGCATTTTGATCCAGTCTGTTGGAGTGAAAACCAGCTCAGAATCAAGACCACCTTGTTCCCCAGACAGAAAAAGTTGTGCGATTGGATTTTGTTGTTAGGTTATTTGGGCTGATAGTGGTGTTTTTTGGTTTTTTTGTTCTCTTGACTATTTTTCTTCTCTGTTATGTTGTAGATACTAGCCTAGACATAATATTTAAGCCTTTTTAAAGTCTGTGTTAACACTGAGTTAATACACAAAAGCTTCAGTTACACAAGTGCTTGATAGCAAAGGAAGTCCTTTGGTAAACTTTATACAAAGAGAACCTGATCCTGACAGTAAGACATGAAAGGAAACTTTATTGCCTACACGCAGCTATATTTATTTCCCAGGACTATAAGCTGTTACCATACAGTCTGTTAGAGATACTGTCCTTTAACAGCCAGTGTGAACTGGGCATGATAAATCCATGACAGTAGTAGAGAGAAAGCTTCTGTCCTATTCCTACATTTTATTAGATAATTGGATTTACTTTTCTTCAAATCTTACAGAATTGTGGAAGAAGAACAGTGGTGATATGGACATTAGAATTTAGTTTCTATTTTGAAAGAAATGATTATACTACTTCTGCTTCTTATCAGCTGCTAAGGTAGCCTGCCAGTAAGGCAGAAGTGTAGCAAAAAGAAACTGTAAGTGTTTCAGTCAGCACATGGACAAGTTAGCAGAAGGTAGAGGTCATGTGCTCTGCAGCCTTTAACAATGCAGCTCTCAGAGCCTGCAATAGAGGGATCATAATGCAGTAAATTGGAAACCTAGCAGAGATGCAGCTGCAATTTGGAAGGAGGTTATTTATATTTTACACATAAAATATTTATATATGAAAGTCTGAATGTCATTGCAATAGAGAGTGGCATAATAGAGTGGGAGCTGAACTTTCTCCTTGAATTCATCTCCTTTTATAGCTTCTTGGCTTTGCTGTAGAGTTTTGCACAGGCATCCTGAAAGTCGAGTGAGAGCTGGCACTCCATCCCAAGCTCCTGCTGTTGCCTGAGTCACTGCGGCACATGCTGGATAATACATCGCAGTGCAGGCTCCTGAGAATCCTGCAATGCTGAAAAACAAACAGCCAAGTGAAGCACAGCAGCAGCACTGCATTGACATTTTTTCAGCAGCACTTGATGTTACCTGAAGTTGCAGTGCAACCACTTTCTCTAAACACATATGTAATTCAAATATAAAATGCATCCCATTCTCCACAGCTTCTGTAAAAACCATATAGACCCCAGACTTGGTCTTATAATGATATTGTTAAGGACAAGTTCTTCTGTTTACGTTAATGCCACTTTCACCCTGCTTTATTGCCACAGTCTAGTTCTGTATTGTGCTGAGTTCTCACTGTTGGTCTCTTTTCTGTTCGTGAAAGGCACTGCTGGAGTTTTATGACTAGTTGAGAATTGAAGATGCAGGTTTTAACAATGCTTTTCACAAGTCCACTTAGAAAAGGGCTATTCAAATTTCAGGTTACACCTTCAATTCGATTTTCGAGAGCCCCAGTGTCCTATCACTGTGTACATGTTTCTGTTACCAAAGTTATTAAGAGTTATATGCCTTGATGGGAGAATATATCAGTTAATTTCCTGCAGCATCTCAGATAGCAGCAGCTGTGCATGTGAAACACAAAAATAACTTGGCCTTACATACTTTCTATTCAAAGGACAATGCCAAGCCTCTGAGGAGAATCAATTCTGTTTCTTTGCTAGCCTAATTAAGGTGCATTTTTGATACTGTACTTGTTTGTAATGAACTGTAATGACTACAGTGAAATTAGTCAACTGAACATGACTTAAGAATCCAGGACTCAAAGGAAATCAAGGGGTTCTAAAATTCTGTTTTCTAAGAGTGCCAGTGTTTCTGTTCTTGTGCAGTCAGGTTACAGATCGAAGGTGAAAAAGTGGGGAAAATATTTTTTAATTATTTTCTTAACCAAGCGAAAAAGAAATATAAAAACCAAGTATTAGTGGTCCTAGGTAGTAACAGCCCCTTTATTCCCTGTGAGTGTGTTGCAAATGCTAGTAGGTCTTAGTGCTCTCACTCTTTTTCTTGCAGATGCAAATGAATATGGTACTAGAAAGCGACCTGAGTTCAAGGATAAGGAGCTAGTCAGTGGCAGAACCAAAAGTAGATTATGTGCTTCCAGACTATTGATGCAATGTCCAGTTGCTGTGGGTTTAAAAAAAAAAAAATATTGTTTTTAAAATTTATTTTGCATATGTATTAATAAATGCAAAATGTAGATATGAGTTCGGATTAAAGTTTCCGAATAAATGTGATGTAATTTCACTGACTCAAAGTTCAGCAAGGTTGAACACGGTATTTTCAGTTACCTTTACTGTATTTAATACCCCTCTGGAATGAGCAATCAGTCTTTTAGAAACTGGGATTTTCAGGTAATGGTATCTCCTCAGCAGAAAACAGTGGGGGCGTGTGTTTGTGTGTGTGTGTGTGAAATGTACTTGGTGCCATAAACAAAATGTTGGATTGGGGGTCAAAAAGTCAGTGTTCTGCTTCAAAATTATGATTTTGCCTTTTGCAATCCTGTTGAGAGAGCTAGAAAGTGAAATATGGTGCCTGTGCCATCTGTATGGGCAGAGAATGTCACAAACGTGGGAACGCTTTGTCTTTCATTCCCGCAGAGAGCGTAGCACCTGCCAGCTTGGCATCTGGGTCACAAAAGATGTGTGCAGGGTGAGGGGGGAAGGAGACCCATTAAATGAGGAAATAGGTAATCAAAGACTGTAACCTTTCATCAATTCAGAACCAGCAGTTCCAGTCTGCTCTTTTGAAATTTCTTAAAAAGAAAGTAATATTTTTAAAGATGTTAGGATGAATTCCGTGTGTGGTGTGATCTGCTTGGATGACTGCCTGAGGCACTGGAACACAGCAACTGTTACTTACCTTTAACTGTTTATCATTTTATGGCTTTAGCTTCTGAATAACCCCTACTTGTTCTTTCCCCTGTACATTGTAGTAACCACATAGGATTCAAAGGACCATATCCACTGCTTTGTTTTGTATGGAGAATGCAAGAATCATGGCATTTTCATTCTGAATTTGATGATTAAGAGTTTCCCTTCAGTGATCTCTTCAGCTGTGATTAAAGGTTCCTGTTTCATGGGACTAGGCTTGTCTTGCTACTGATGGATGTACTGCCTTTTTTGTAGGAATTTCTTGCTGCAGAGCCCTGTGCCCCCACAGAGGGGGACAGAGCCCTTTGACCTCATTTGCACCAGTGCTTTATAGCTCATTGGGGAATTCTGCAGAGGTCTGTGTTCTGCGTGTAAATTATTCTTGGAAATTATTTCAGTTTTCTCTGTCATATGTTTAATTTGATAACAATGGAAGTCAATTCTGTGTGCATGCTGAAGGAAGTTTCTGTCCCCATGGATGAAGTCAGCGGTGCATTTCTGCACTGCTGCTCTTACTACTAGAAAGAATTGTGCTTTGTGGAGATGTCTTTCCAGTGTGTGTCTTTCTTAGAAATGGAGCTGAGGAGACCTGTTATCCCCAGTTGTATTGGAGTTTGTGGTGTTGTGTGTAACAGTGTCTTCCTTCCTAAAACCACTGGCATATTTTGAAATGGAGTTACGAAAATAAGGCAAAAATGTACAGTGACTTCCTCTCCAAACTAGTCATGGTGAACAAAGTGATGAAATAATGGTTGTGAGGGGTTTTTTCTTCACTTTTCACTCTGATACATGGAGGTTTTCTAGTAAGTGAGTGAAAGGAGCAGGGATTATTACAAACTTTCAGATACATTAAAGTGCTTGAGACTTGTTTGTTCCATTTAGGTTTTCCAACTCTTGATGAGCACAGGTTGCATTAGCAAAGAGCGAGCTATCTTAAGTCCTTTCTTTTTTCCCATGGGTAGTATTTCTAAGGGCCTCCATGGATTCTAGCTAAGTCAGCAGCGCTGCTGGAAGCACGTTGATGGATTTTTCAAAATATTTGAGGAAGGAGACTTTTAAGGCCATTAAAAATTCAGTTGCATTTGTAGCAGACCCAGGAACTGGAAGCACGTTGCTTCACAGTGCTCTGATGCTGGGTGTGAACTTCGACTTGGGAAAACTGTGAACTAAAATGCCTTAAAAAAAAAGAAAAAGAAAGAAACAAATAAACAAGAAGCCTCTCAAAGAGTGCAGACAATATGCTTGTTGATTCAAAGGGAAAGTGCACAATCCACGTACAGCAGAACCAGGTGGATTGCTTTGAGTAGCAAGTAATGGGGGCTGTGTGGCAGAAGAATGTGGGTGTTTCACACTGTACCAAAAGCACAGGAAACTACAGGACTGGCAGCTTAGATAAGTAGGAATGATGCCATTTAAATCAAAATAATGTGCAGTAAAAAGTAAGGATATGAGAAGGAGTTCTCAGTCTGTTTTATATTGATTTAAAATTCACACAGCTCGTCTAAGTGCTAAAACATGTAAGCAGCAGTTTAATAATATTGAAGGACAAATTTCTAACTTGAATATGTGGAATGGAGTTGTGTAAGAATTACTGTCTGGAAAGTAGTTTCTGAAAGGGCAATAAACAGATTATTTGTCATTTTTCATGCATAAAAAGTAGACTTGCTGATAAACATGCAGAAGTGATGATGAGAAATAGCATGCTAATGTGAGGAGAAGTTAATTCCAAAGCGAATCAACTTAAAATTACAGTTTTGACTGTCAGTGTGTCTGGCTGTGTACAGCTTCTGTTGAGAGTCTTGTTCTGCTTCCTCTGCACAGCTGTAGTGGATGATCTTGACCACATTTTTGCTGGTAATGGATTCACTAAAACTGTCACTTTAAACTATGGCACTGCCAAGGAAGTTTTTACTTTAGATAAATAGTTGTATAGTAACTTTTAAAACTAATACTTCTAAATATTTGCAACGTATCTTTTAGTGTTAGCAGCTCTTGAACTTCGACAGATTTAAAAATATTTGGCCCAAATACATAAGCTTTGAGCTTAAAGCTGTAAGTCACTGTTAAAAATGCCCTCATCTTGTCTATGTTATTTCTCCTGTAGCTGGTGCACGCTTGTGCTTAAAACTATTTGCCAAGTAATTACTGAGACTCAGATAAACTGCTTTGGTGTTGAATGTATAATGAATAGGTCTGACTTAAGGAAAGGTGATGTGAGTATATTCTGGCTTTACAGAAATCAGAATTAGGTTATCCATTACTTTTTCCTGCTCTTTGGCAGGGCTCTTTGACATCAGTTGTGTCAAGTGATCCTGCTAATCGTGCATGTGGGCACTGAGGATGTGTAGTGCTTGGTGTCCTGATAACGTGGTCCAATATATTCAGCCTTTAAAAAAAAAACTCGAACTTTTAGATCAACTGATTTTTGTTTAAATGGATTTTCAGTAAAGTCATGGAATAAGCAGAAATCTCTGGTGGTGGAAATGCAGGAGGGCAATTGGGTAGTCATGAATTATGCAGAACATTACCCATGTTTTAAGAAGTAAATAATATTTACATGTTTTAAGGATTTTGATTTCCTGTTCTGCATATGCAGGCTATGATTGATGTGTTGCTTGATCTCTCCTATTTGACAAACTAGGATTTTTTTCTTTGTTTCAAATGGTGTAAAAGAAATACCAACAATAGCATGTTACTCTAGTGGGAAAATGGTGCATTTGGCTATTCTATAGCAACTCTAACAAAGTCAGACTTCATGCAGGACCCAGCTACAGGGTACCACGCTAATCCATTAAGTTGTAAAATACTTGCACAGCTTTACATCCCTGGATAGTTCTGTGACTGTTGATGTGCTGAAAGCTGACTAGACCCTCCTGAGTTCAGGACTGTGCTGCAATCAGTGATGTATTTAATGTTAACTTTTGCAAGAGGAAGTGGGAGCCATCTTCCTGCATAAAATAGGGTAGTTTAACCTGAGAAAAGAGTGAAGGATCCAGTTTCTGGGTTTAATTCCAGGGCATTGTGCTGGAACTGGTCACATAATGTTCTGGGAACATGAAGTGTATTCAATTCCTCTTAGGAGCTATGAATCAGAGTAGTGCTCTCTTCCAGAACTATGACTGACAATATGCCAACATTCTCTAGAACAGAGCATAGGTTTTCACTAGACTGAGTGGCAATGGTAGCTGTCATATGAAGAGAGCAGAAATGAATTGACCAGTACTGAATGGGCAAGGTAATGTAAAGCTTACTGATTTAGGGCATAGAGGTCATTAAAGAGGTCAGAGCATCTCACTGTACACACACCTTTCCACTGCCTGTGCAGGTACAATGTTTCTGCAGTCAGCTTTAACAGCTGGATGCCATCAGATGCAGGATAAAGTTGCATGGTAGCTTGCATCACCCTAAATCTAGGCTGTGGTAGCCTTGCTCTACCTTCAGGGTAAAGTCCTGTCCACCTGCTTGAGTTAGCTCTGGGTGCTTGTGTGATCACACACACTAAGCTGTTAGAGGCAGCTTATCTGTCTCAGAATCAACCCAGCTCCAGTGTGTGAGCAGCTTTCAGGTGGATTAACCCACTGAAGAGCTCACAGCACACAAGAGTCACTACTACCAGTACAAGGGAAATGGAGGGAATGTCTCAACAGGGATGAAAAGGATTTAGAGAAGGCTAAGCAGCTGTGGAAAAGTACCTTAATGATTATTAGAATGTTTTGTTCGCAGAGTAGAATAAACTCTGCTTTGCAAGGGATTTGTATCTCATTGACATTCTGAGTGATGAGCCAACAAGGAATCTCTGCTACCAGCTCACCCTGGGTTAATGTTGACTGTTGTGATAATGATAATGTATCATGTGAGGGCAAAAAGATCTATCCCTAATCCTGCAGGCCTGGAATCCAAACAGGATGGCTGAGTGGTTTAAGTGAAACGGTGATCAACCTGGATGTGGGTAAAAGGAGTGTTCCTGGTGAAAGCAGCACCTCAAGCCACAGTGAGATCTGAGAGTCTTCAGCCTGACTTCAGTGAAAGACTGAGAATGCTGTTGAAGGAGAGAGGAAACACATTTCTTCAGTGGAGGAAAGAGTGCCTTTATTTCAACCAAGAGGAGTATCTGGGGAAGGAAGTTCTGCTTAGCTGGAGTAAGCACTAGTGTGACAAATGATGTACAACAGAGACACAAGGCAGGGTGAAGTTGTCAAAGGATGTTAAAGGTAGCAAGAGGCAAGCTAATCAGTAAAAAATAAGTGTGGTGTAACTTCTCATGTTCTCTTAATACTCTGGACAAAACAGAACGTTTTGAGGAACTTCCTTGACAATTACTTATTAGCATCTGTAAAAGCAATTTTTAAATACAGTCATGAGAGACATCCAATATAGAAACATCTTAAATGACACTGGAGTGAGGAGTAAGAAGATAATATGAAAGGTTCTCATATTACTTGTAAAGGAAGTGTGTAAAGGGGTTGTTTAAATCTCTGATTTTAAGGGTTTTGGTTTATAGTATAATCACCCTTTCCCATCTTTGCAGTGGGTATATATGAGTGTATCAAAAGGAAGCCACGCCTTCCTTACAAGCACAGAGAACAACTTCAGAAAGGGGGATTGTTTTAAGGCCAAATGAGAATGGTATTGCTGCCAAGTGAAATTTTGCACTGGGAACCTGTGGAGGGAGGAAGAAGTCTTAATGTGGTAGCAGCCAGTGGAATGCATGCAGTGTGTAACTTGTCGTTCACAGCTCCAGCTCCTCTCCATGCAGAGGAAACAGGATGAAATATTGCCCAGTTGTACCTGAAACAAGATGCTGAAAGAGAGGCAGAAAATGGTTCTGACAGGCACTGAGGTGCTGCTTGTCCTGGTCACCCTGGGAAGGACGGGTTGTCTCTGTGGGATGCACCCACTACTTCTACTTGTCTGCAGTGCTCATGCACATTCTGTCTCTATATTGGCTGGACAAGCAACTGCCAAATAGACCATAGTTTAGAATAAAAATCCCCAAAATTTACTTTTCAAAGAAATTCAGAATTTTTTTTTTTAAACGAGAGTTCGGAACTGAGTGAAAAGTCAGTGAAATTGAAAAATGAGGAAGGATAATCACTACAGATATCTTTTTATGGCCCTTTGATGGCTTTACATTTCTCTTTTTAGGATATGCTCACTTTCACAAACAAGATTTTAAACAGATTAGGGAACAGTATTTTAGATTTGCAAAATGAAATATGGAAGTAAAAGTGTGATTCTGTGAGCATGGAGATTCATGGTTTCAGGTATGTCATTGTTCTTGGCTATTTGAGCTCTCACATCAATTAATTTAAATTACTGTCAGAGACATTGGTGTAATCAGGTTTTCTCATTAAAAGTACTTGTATCTTCTCTTCTGTGAAGTGGACAGTCTTGAGTCTGACACTGTTACATTTTTTTGAGTAGGCTTGCAGAACAAATAATGTGTCTGTGTCCTAGATAGGTTAGTTTATTACATTTGAATTCTTACAAAGATGTTTTCCCTTAGAGATGGGTACAATAATGGTGACTTTGAATTTCCTGATCTATAAATGCATGTGTCAGCATCAGTGTTGAGTTCTTTAGGAAACAGTGGAGGTTTGTCAGGAAGAGTTCAAGGTTTTGCAGTACAAAGTAGTTTTTGTTGTACAATGTGTGTGCTGAAGAATAGCTGCAGCAGACAAGTTGGACTAAAATGCTCAGTAATAGCGTGACGTGTCACCGCCTGGTGCGAAATGAGTCACTCTCTATAGAGATGCAAAATCACATTATAGAGTCTAGAGTCGTGTACTTTATTCATATATGGACAAGACTGTCCTTTGTCCCTAATAATAGTTTTCTTCAATATCTGTATGTGTCTAATTTAAGCCCACAGACAGCATTGCATTGGTGTATGTACCATCTCCTGCTGGCGATCTGTTTGATTCGTGCCATTTGCCTCCATTTTCTCAGGGTTCTGTATCTTACTCTCCTTTTTCTATACTTTTTCAGATTTGATTAAAGACTAAGTATAGTTGTCAAACTGGAGTGACTATTTTGTCATACGTAGAAATACTGGCCTCAGAGCTGTATTTGTTTGGGCTTCCTTCAGAACAATTGTTTATGTTCTGACTGGACAGTTGCAATAAATAGGAAAGATCATTCAGTGCTGCTTGGAAAGATCACATCTGAAGTCATCAAAGGGCAGTGGGAAATGTTTCTGTGCAGAGAATTGGAATAAGTCTGGAGAAAGCATGAGAGAGTTACTGGAGCTCCATGGTTTATGCAATGGCATAGAGATGAAGGCTTTGTTTAGGAATATGATTTTTCTTGTTGAATTGTGTCTGGATTTTGCCACAAATTGGATTTATAGGCAAGGAGGAGTAGGCAGTGTGTAGGTAACTTGAAAAACTGCCATGAGATGGACGCAGTTTCTGGATCATACTTCTCAGTGTTTTTGTTGCTTCCAAAGTTCAGTAACTGCCAAGGGCATCAAATGTAAAAGCACAGTGGTTTAGAAGTGCCTATGTGAAGCCTGTGTTTCTTACTTTTTCATCCCACTGGTGTGGTCAAACAGAGTGAAAATTGCAGTGTTACTGGGTGTACTCAGCCTGTGTAGGTACCTGGGAAGGATGCCAAGTCTGATAGGGATTTCAAGTTTAAAGCACTTAAGACTAGATCACAATCACAATGTGTCTCAGAATTACAGAACTAGAAGCAGCAGCTGTGCCCAAGTTCAGCTGGTTTAAGAGCCTGTAGGAGCTGGAGGTAAAAGTCCAAATTCAGGATAATGATATTACTGCAGTAGATTGTCTGGGTAAGTAAATAACAAGTTCCATTAATCACTGGGTGGTCCAGCTCATTTGTGAGAGGCTATGGGGGAGCAGAGGGGGAAGAATTGTGTTTGAATTGTTCTTTATTGGAGTTCAAGTCCTTTGGCCAGAATGGCCTGGAATAGCAGGCGCTGGGCCACTGCTCTTGAGATGCTGTTCTAGGTCTCTGTGGCTGGAATCAAGCTTCTGCTTTGTGACAGCTGCTCTTCTTCCCTTCAAATGTACAACTCATTTCCTTTCACATTGTTCAGGGGCTCACGTTTAAACTCTGTGCTAATGGTTAAAAAGAATGAGGAATGCCTGTAAATAGGAAGGGGAGAAAGCTGCTCTATGTTATGGGGAAGAAATAAAAGGCACATTTTACAGCTACAGTTGAGGGTCCCTCCATAATGATCTGCATGTGATTACTGATTGCTTAATATTTTTCTGTCAAAAAACTTAGTAAAGAAAAATGATCTCAAATACTGTATGCATTGTAAGAGAAAGGACTTAGCCTTTTAGGTTTATTAAGTGGTGGAATACATTCCTTTAAACATTTCTGCTAGAATTACATTAAACATTCTGTATGCTTCCAACTCATGGGTTTAATGTTACCTGGTAGAGCTGTAGGTCTCACTTGAAGCTTAAATCAAAAAGTGTTTTGCTGCTGAAGGCAGGAGGAGACTCAAGTCCCATTTACAAAATGAAGGGTTTAATACATGCTGATGACATTTTGTCTAAGTGACAGATTTCTAATCAAAAGCCTCTACTCTTGCAGGTGGTTTAGAACCAAGGTGTGTTGCATTTTCTGAGCCTGGCACTCAGTGTGCTTCATAAGCCATTTGATGAGTAGTTGTTCACAGTCAGTGCAAGTGGTGATGCTTATCTGGTGTGTTCTTAAATGTCCCTGCATCTGTGGGAAAGTGCTTTTGCAATTTAAAGGCAGATGGTTAAATTTAATGAAATGTGGAGTCATAAAGGGTGCATATCAATGTGATAGAAAACAAACCTGATAGAAGGTGGTTTTTCAAGGAAAGGTTTATTGCAAGTCTCTTTGAAAGCAAAGGTAGCTTTTATCTCTTTCTGGCTGTTTTCTCCCTGCTCCTTTTGTTATTTTCTGTTTCTCAAAATAACAGCAAGTACATGATCTTGTCTGGGATGTTCTTTACAGTATTTCTGTCCTAGGACTCTATTCTTTTAACCTTGAGTTGAAATCATAAATTACCAGGATAAACCAGTCCTGTACTTTGATAAAAGAGCATGAGAGTGGTACCAATAAATGACTCCTGAACAGAGCACTGAAGAGAACAAAAGTATATGCATGTCTTGATGGGAACAGAAAAGAGACACTAGCAGGGAAAAAGGAAGGAGGGGCTGGCTTGTGAGAGAGAATATTTAGGATGGAAGGTTGAATGATTTTTATCATCTGTAGATGCACAAAGTAACTGGTCCTTCTGAAGTGTTTCATTTCCTGCCCAAGTATAATTTCTCTGCACAATTTATCAAGCCACTGCTCCTAGATGTGGGAACATTTTTTTTTTTTACATTTATGCAGCAAAAAATGGAACAATAGCTGGACAATTCTTGGTCCCTCTGAGTTGGGCTTAGCGTTGGAACTATCACGATTAGACCTTTTTCTGGAAAAAGTGTGTGTGTGTGTATGAGATTTGCTCAGGTTTTGAGCAGGCCATACATCCAGCAGAGGTGGAGAGAAGTTATGTTAGAACAAAACTATGGAAACTGAAAGAAACATAAGGCAAAGAGGGGTAAGTGGGAATGAGGGGTGAGGCAACTGAGAGAAAAACAAACTAAGTGGTAGTGGAAAGAGACTAAAATAGAAGAAAAAAAGGTGCCAACGTTACTAGTGATTAGTAAATGAGGAGAAAACAACATTTCTCAGGATGCATGGCTTTCTTAAAGTGTCTGTGAGAGAGAAAACATACAAATCTTAGTAGAAGTACTCAAGGGATGGGCGAGAGTGACAGCTCTGCACTCCTGGGCTGCAAGGTGAGGTGAGCACACCCAGGGCACTGCCAGGAAAACCTGATGCAGGAGGTGAGTGCCTTAACAGAGCTGACTGCCCCTGGCACAGAGCTGGGGGTAATACAGTCAGTGGTAAAGTGATTTCCTTGCTTTACCGTTCCCTGCTTGTTTCAGTTTTTGAGCACTGAGCCAAACTCTTCTATTTCTCAGTCTCAAAGACGATGATACCCTAACAAAGAGCAGGCTTTGTCCTGGTATTTGAACCTGTGGCATTGATTTAACCTTGATGGGATAGAGGAGCATCGGTTTCGCTGTCTCTCTCCCAGGAAGGCAAGCAGTGTTTGTACTTCAGCCTTGCACGGGAGCTTCAGCAGTCTTTAAATTGTCACTGGGACCCTGGGAACCCAGCTGCTAGTGGCTGCTTAGGGATTGCTTTGAATTGCTACATCCCTTCTGGGAATATATTCCATTCCTGCACCTCTTCTCCACTGTCTGAACTGTGATGGTTGGGACAGCTTCAGGCCACGTCTCACCAGAGGCTCTGAAACTGGGATCCTCAGGCTAAAAGAAGAAATTGTAGCAAAATTCTTTGAAAATAGAGCTAAATTCAAATAGGCTCACAAATGAAATATAGGAATAGAAAGTGCTAATGTTTTAAATAGGACTCGGAATTAAGTTATTATGGAGCATTAAATATGCTACTCTTTCAAAAGCAGTGATTTCTGCCGTGGTTTCCTTTAAAACTTCATTTTTGCAAACTCTGGCACTGATCATACACGTGAGAGAAGTGCCAGCTTGAGCTAACTTTGCAAGTGCAGAGGACTGGGATTTGAGAAGTAAAAGGAGGCATGTAGTGGACTCCTGGCAGAAATCAGTGCATTCATTGCAGGAAAAAGAAAAAATGTAAAAAGTAAAAATGGAACTTTTTTCCCAGTAAAAAATGGGACTTCTGTGTATAATTTAATACTATTACATGTGCCTTTTGGGTAGGTAGGATTGCCTTTGCTTTGCAAATAATCATGCAGCGTTTCTTTGCAAAAGTGTATCTTTTCATTTGCTCTGACAGGGTGCTGCCAAGCCAGGAGCCTTCAATCTGAGCTTTGTTGTGCAAATCTGCCTTCTTTCTAGAGCACTCAAGTTTCTTTGTACTTTTTAAGCATCTAGCTTATTTTTGTGAAAGAAGTATTTGCTGATTGTCAGAATTCTTAATGCTGTTTGAAATGTGTTAGGCCACAGTGCTGTGGATCTTGCTGTGCACCTTGTAGTTTGCAAGGAAGTGATGGGTCCAAACGTGCACAGGTAACTCCACAGTCGAGCAATGGTTTAAATGTTGGCAATTTCTGTAGTGTTTTCTTTGTGGTAATTGGAGACCATACACAGAAGCTGCTCTAAACTCCATGTACCCTAAGGTTCTGTGTTTCGGATGTATAGATTGATGAAGAATATAGATCTATTATAGATCTATTGGATGTATAGACTGATTAAGAAAATACCCACAACCTATCTGGCAATTATATTTGAATATAAATAACAGAAGCCTTTGCTCTGCTGTGCCAGAAGAAACTCGAGGACAAAATATTTATTGAAAAGAAGACATTAAGTAATAGTAATGCAGTAGTAGTAGTTTAGCTGCTCTCAGCTGTTTATGACTAGAATCTGAAATGAAACAGAGCTTGTATCCTGGCAGTGTTGAGTCCTCTGTGCTTCTCTGATGAGTCTCTTGGGTTAGAATCTTAAGAAGTATTTACATGCCTACAGATTTAGATAAGCACTTGGTGGGGTGTTCAAAAGCATCCAGGTCCCTAATACCTCTTGGCTTACTTAAGGGAATATGGGAGTGTGTATATGCACATGTGCATGTGTATAAAAGCTGTTGATTAATTCTATTATTTTGAAGAAAAATCATATCAAATTCAATAGGAAATAACATTCCATCCCAGTCTGCTGAGCCACTGAGTTACTTCACAAATACTGCTATGCTTGTATCTTCTTTTCCTATATATATTTTTTTTGTTTTATACTTGGTTTTCATTACTTGCTTGTATTACATTGCTTGTATTTGTTGAAGCAAAGGGAAAAGTTGTTAATCTTTGGGCCTTCTGACCTGCATGGAAAAGAATGTCATTTGACTCATCATTTTTCAGAATTTAAGTGTTACCACTCAAATTTTGAAAAACTGGAGCCATCTAGTCATGTCTGTTTTAACTTGGAAAATAGATATGAACACTTTTCACTTTTCCACAGACTGTGTACAATAAAATCTTTCTTGCTTAGATTGTACACTCATCTTTTAATTTTTTGTGACAAAATCTGAAATTACATTCTCACAATAAATAATTTTCATTCTCATTATAAATAAATAGTGCAACTCAAAATTTGTGTCCCATAAACATAACTTTCCCTTGTTTTGCCTACTTAGAAGTATAGATAGAATATTTTATTTAAGACTGCATTCCTCAGGGCAAAAAGTGGAGATCTGGGACCCTAGCATTTTCATTTCAGAGTTAGCAGTTGCTTACTGCGTGACCAAGGACAAGTCAGTTTAACCCAAATTCAAGTATTTAGTCTTTCAGTTCCTCTTCTACATTAATGTTGTATTAGGAGCTTGGATGTGTGGTTTCAGCCTGTATGCATTTGTTCCCCATGTTTCCTGAAGCATCCAAAGCTATAGCAGTGGCTAAAAAATAGTTCTTGCTGAGAGCAAAAAATCTGGAATCCAGACAGGTGGAAAAGCAGCACACGTAGCATGGGCTTGCTTTTAATGAGACACTCGAGACCTTTGGAGTGTCACAGACAGGGTGAAGCTGTCCATTACATCATGAGGATAAAATATTCTGAAATATGCTAAGACTTTTCTCTTGCTTAGAGCAAGAGACAGCACCCTTCTCAATGTGCAGACTTCTTTGTAAGGCTAGATTACACAGTCTGTATTTACACATACTTTGGCTGCATTTGGTTAATAAGGTTATTTTAAAAGGCTGCATGATTGTGTGCAGACGAGATCAGCTGGGTACAGGATTTTGAGTGTTGACTAAGCAACAGCAAGTGCCCAGCATTCCTGACCCTACTTAAAATTCTCTTGCTGGCATAGACTTACTTGTAGAACAACTTTAAGCGATATCAGAGCTAGAATTCAATGTCTGATGTTTCTGTTACTAAATTAATAAAAAAAACCTCCAAACCAAGCCATATGTAATTTTGTGCCTAATTCTGGCAGAAAATTACATACAAGAAATACACTAGGAAGAGCACAGGAATCATGGGGTAAATTCTCAGTATTGCTGTCAAAGAAAGGAGATTAATTTTTTTTTTAAAACAGATATAGCAAATATCAAATTGACTAATAAATAATCTTTTGGTAGGTGTTATTATTGACTTTCATAAAATGCAGGACCATGTCTGGCATATTGGCCTGTTTTTACAGGTTCCTTAGTTGCTTAATGCCAAGTGCTTCATCTTACCTAATCAATTGTAGACCTTTTCTGAGAGCAAGAGGTGTTACTATGTCTTTTGCTGCTTTCCTGAGATGATGAGTTTCTAAAGTACATCCACAGAATTTTTCAATCTGTCAAGATCTTTAATATACTCATGTCTGTTTCCTTTTTGTTTTCTTTCTTTTTCTTGAAAGAGCAGGAATCAAAAACTATTTAATGCATCCCGGCGTTCCTGTCAGCAGAAAGAATTGCAAGGATGCTGGGAATTAGAGCTGTGGTCAAACACCCACATCACAGACACTGCGTGGCAGATGTTTCTGTAAAGTCCTCATTAGCTTTGTTAAAATGGCCACCCTTGTCTTTTGAAAAAATTCTGTTGTGATAGTCCTCCCACATGGCAGAATCTTTTGTTTAGACTACGTAAAATCAGGCAGTTCAACTCGTAACACTGTAAACTACTTTTTTCCATCTATTTTTTTGGATTGTGTAAGTCCTTCCTCAAGAAAAGACACATTCCTCAACCAGCAACCACGTTTGTCATGTTCTTGGGCTCTGTGCCTTTTCCTTTTTCTTTGATGGGGTTTCCCAAGCAAAGGCTGTTGATTAAATACATTGACATGTACCCAGGTGTCTTCAGGAGTCTTTATTCATACAAGTTGTTCTAAGTTAGGAGAGTTCACACTAAATGGTACAGCACAAAAGAGTTGAAAGCAGCAGAAATTCTTGTCTGCCTTGGTGTGAGTGTCTCACTCAATCAGTGGGAAAGCAGAACCTCTGGCTGATGGGTTGGTGAGGGGATTTTGCTGAAAGACAAATCTGAGAGGTGTATGTGGATTGCCTGCTGAAACTCCTCCATCAGTGGGGAGTGCTGTCATTGCTCAGTTTTCCTGTAGGTACCAGTGCTTGTAAGGGCTTTCTGGATCCCAGAATACAAGGATTGTGCTATTGGAGCTTCCTTTCTGAGTAGAACTGAGCTGCCACTTCTGAGCCTATGCCAGAGCTGTGCTGCAGCTGTTCATTGATTCTGTGTGGGAGCTGCAGGCCTTGCGTTCCCCGTGTCAATGGGCATTCTTCTCTGCAGGAGCATATGGGCACTTTTGATGGAGTGGCTCCAGTCCTGTTGATGCTGGCAGCTGGAGGGTTGGCTGCAGAGGTCTCAGCTGATTGCCTGGCTGGGCTTCTCTACACTTTGGGTCATGCTCAGCTGTGAAGAATTTGCTCCATGTTAGAGAGTAGATTGAATAATAATGCTTGGCACAGATCTGCACGTGACCCTTTAACAGTGACGTGCTCCATGCTGAGCTCATGTCACCCTGGCAGCTCACAGAACATCTCCATGTGGGAAAGATGTGTTTGGGGATGCCCTGGGATCTCCCTTCCCATGCAAGCCACGTTGCAAACACCTTTCTCTTCTATTCCTCTCTAGCTGCCATATCCTTGTGCTACTCAGTTCATCTAAAACTATCTATCATCTATTCCTAAAAATAGTCTGTGATCTTGTTGCTCCTGTTTGCCTGAGAAGTTACAAATAATAAAGGGCTCATAAATATTAGTGAGATAGGAATGTTCTTTGTGAATATAAACACTCTGGCAGTACTCTCATGCATTTCTTTAACTTTGTTTGTATGATTCAGAGATCTCTTGGTGGAAAAAGTATGTTTTGCTTCTTGGGAAACAGGCCCTTGAGATTCCTGATGTCCTTTAGATGGCCTGGGTTGTGGTGGTTTTTTTGGTTACATAAAAGAATTTCCTACCAAAAACTGGGCTCTGAAAAATGAGATGGGACTCAGGTTTTATATTTTGTAAGTTGTATGAAATTTTTAACATTAGAAAACATGTAAGAAATATTTTAATATTGATCTTGGTGTGTCTTTAAATGTAACACATTTCTCTACGTATACTTAAAATCCTTCCCATTTTACAAAAATAGTAATATTTTTGGTATTTTAATTTTGTTGGCTGCTGGGACAAGATTTGCTATTGGGTCCATCAGAAATCCCTAAGGAAGTTGATAGTGTGAGCATAGTCATGAGCTGTCTTTGAAGTACAAGCATGTCCTACAGTTCATACTTTATGTTTCTACTTTAAATGTCTGGAAATAGAAATCTTCAGTGGAACACTAGGATGTGAATTCTCTGGCCATGGATGTAGTTTTCTGGAGTTCTTGTTCAGCTGCTTTTGGTAGGTAATGAATTGTGGGTGAATCATCCAATTTTATGCAACACTTCTTTGTTTCCTTGAATTTTTATAGAAATGTACTCTGCCATGGGTACTGACAGAATGCTGCTTGAATTTTGTATCTTCAATATGATTATAATTTTTAATGTGTTCATGTCTCACATAAATTCTAAAATACTATTAGATTTTATAATTATGTATGAACTGTTACCAAAACAGAAACCTGCAGTTTCTTAAATACCTGTGTACAAGCATTGTTAAATTGTTAAATTTTATAGCACTTATGCAGCCATGGGAGCAATAACAAGTCTTTGACTTCTAGGGCACAGCTTCTTGCACACCATAATTTTTATTAATAGCAGTAGGACCCAATTCAGCTGCTTGATTCATTTTTTTAAAAAAACAACCCAGTTCCCTCTGCTGCTGTCAGAAATCTTTTCTACCATTTTACTTTGGTGCTTTGGGGAAATCTGTGCCACTGTTAGCTGAAAGTTTAGTAGAAGAAAAAGTTACAGAATACTTTCATGTGAAGGTGGTGGCTCTCTGAGCTTGACACTGTGAGGTGCTGAGCACTCGGGGCTTCATGCAGCAAAGCACTTCAGCACCTACTGAGGATGAACTTAAATGATTTGCTGGAGGTGAGCCAGAGTGCTCTGTATTTGTGTGACTGAAACATTTGCACTTTGTAGTAGACCCTCTATTTATTTTGGAGGGCAGAATAAATCTTTTTTTCTTTAAAGTACATCAGAGCAAGAGAATTTTTGTTTTCTTTGAAAACACAATATACTGAGGCGACTCAAGAGTTCCTGCCATCCTTTAGTGCTTAACCTCTAAAATGAGGGATTTGTATTTTCTCCAAAGCATTAGGATAGAATGAGCTGTGTCAGTGTAATTAAAAGAACAGGTCCAAGCACCAGTACACTTTTATAGTTTGGGTTTTTTCTTTATTGTTGTAGGGTATTCTAGGAGGAAATATCTGTTTAGGTATATATTACCCATTTTCATTTGCAGATGATTTTTGTACCCAAGGGCCAAGTACTGTGTTTCTTTAGGTTTTTTGTTAAGATCTGTATTTGAAAATGTGCATCTTAGGTTAGTTTCTCAGTGTGGGGCGCTTCTTTTTCTTCTGAGCATCCAGACCTTTAGAAAATCTCTAGAAGTCAATCACAGATGTGCCTATTAGCTGCCCATTCACCTAGTCAGAATATTTTATTCCTTTTTTTTAAAGTATATTTTTCTATAATGGTGGCAAACTTTGTGCCAGCACGCACTCCTTTAAAGGTGTACTAAGATGCAAGACTTTAAGTAAGCTGTGTTGTAGGTACAAGTTCTTGGTCTGCACTACATGAGCTAGTAGTAACCTTCTTTTTGAGCGTGGCAGTTAGCAATTTATATGAAATATAGCAATCAGGAAGGAAGTAAAACAAGTAATATACATAGCACTGTAGTAGAACGTGAAAGCACAAAACAGGGAATTACAGATATTTGAGGTTAAACTCCTTTTGATCTAGAAAAGAGGCTGAAATCTTGGTCTCTAATCTGATAGAGCATTCTGGAAGAGAACAAAGAGGAAAATCTCTCCCTTCCCTCAGGAGGTTGGACACTGCAAGGAGATTCAACTTTGCCTTGCCAGCCACCTTATTCTTCCCTTTGTTTGTTACAGGCTTTTAAATAAGATTCTTGAGAAGGCTGTTAGTATTGTCACATTGCATTAAAGCAAATCAAGCACTTACATGGCTGCAGGGAAATCGCTGGAACTTTTAATGATTTATTAAGAGAAGCGTAACTATTATGTGTTAACCATGCTGGAATGTAGTATTTTGTACTAAGTACTGTATTTAAGATGTATTTAATGCATTTGTGCAGCTTGGCCCAGTTCTGTTTCTATGGGAAATGGAGCCATACAGTTACATTATTTCCTGGCTCTCTGTGTGTTAACTTTGGGATGAATCTATTTGTTTTCCCAGTTGATTGCTTGCTTCCTTTTTAGAGAGAGAGGGAAATAAATTTAAAATCTTTTCATAGCCTTGGCTTTTCTGTTAGAATAAAAAAAATCTAGGTTTTGCCTCATGGGTTTTACAGCGTGCATATTTATGACAAATGTAGGAATTTTCTATCCCATTAAAGTTTCAACAGATAATTTCAGCAGATAGTCCTTCAGAACAAAATAAATGCTGTAACTTTTTACAAAGTCATTAAAAGCTCTTAAGTCTTTAATAGAATATGATACCTTTCAGCCTTTAAATAGCATGGGCTGATTCCCTGGCCAGGTACGTACAAGAGAGTTTTGCTGGCCAGCCCCCTTCAATGGTAGCTGAATAACAACAAAAATCCTGTGATGGTTCAATCCTAGTTACTGAGTGCAAAAGAAAGGCAAAACAAGTGAAACAGAAGGTCAGAGCATGTGTGCAAGTATTGGCTGGCAAGAATCCCATTGAGTTGCATTATAAAATACCCAGTGGATATATTAAAAAAAAAAAATAGGGTAATTGTTTTGAGAGTTTTATCAGCTCTCTGTTGATCTGGGATATTTTTGGCAGTTAAGTCTTATATTCAGTAACCTTCCATAGTGAAATATGAAAAAGTAATGTAATTCAGTGGATATGATGTACAAAACATGAGTAAAATATGGCATTTTTCTGAAGCTTGTTTGTTATAATCCATGTAACAATGGGGAAATGTACTATTCTTGTGCAATAGGGATAAATCTTAATATTCTTAACATGATTTTTCAGTATTTTTATTTTAAATCTTGAGACTTTTTTTAGTTTAGAGTTTTGGTGAGATGTAGATTTTACTTTAAAGTATGGACAGCTCATGTGCTGTGCTCATGGGATCATAGAATGCAAAGGAGCTGGAATGGACCTTAAAGGTCATCTATTCCCTACCCCTCCTGCCATGGGCAGGGACACCTCCCACTAGACCAGATTACTCAAGGCCTTCTCCAGCCAGGTTTTGAACACTGCCAGGGCTGGGGCAATGCTTCGTCATAACAAAACACATCAAAAGAAAATTATATTATCTGGAAACAAATAGAACAACAGAGAACTATCACGAGAACAAAATTCCAATATTAGGTTTATAGAAAAATCTTTTCTCAGAGAATTTCTTGTAATATAAATGCCTTAGCAGATAAATATCTAGTCTTTTAAGTCTGTAGCAAAATTGCAGATTGCATTTTGAACTGTAGCTGGATATACAGAACTAAAATAGAAATAATATCTGGAGGGGTTCCTTTCAAAGCCTATTTGTTCTATTCCAGATTTTTCTTCATATAAAATTCTACATACACACACCAGAGACTTTCAGATTGTTTGTAATACAACGTCATATTTAATTTTTCAATATTAAAAAGAACAGTAGGATCTAGCAAGAAGTAACAAGCAAGGAGCATTTGTGTACAAACTGCAGTGTTTCTTCAGGCAAAAAGGTCTTTATCATATAGAGCATGCAAGTTTTACAGTCAAAGGTAGTTTGCCATCATGTGTAGCTTCAAATGAGAGGTGATAATACAAATGGCTGACTGGAAAGTGTTTTCATGTTCATAATTTAACTTTGTTGCTTTTTTCTTTCTCCCCACTAACTCTAACATTTCGAGTGTGATAGAGGGAGTTGTACAGACACCTGAGAGGAAGAAATCTTTCCTATTGCAGAGCTGTTCTCTGGGTGTAGGTTTTGATCTAGAGGAAACCTAGTTAGCTTCACCAGAAATAGGACTAATGAAAGGCTTTAGCTTCTGACCTGCAGTGGAATAGTAAAAAAGTGGTGACCCCCCTCCTGGGACCTGGTTTTTTTTCACAGCCACGAATTGTGGCCCTTTCTGGTCAAATGGTGCTGAATCCACGGTGCTCAGGTTCTGAATCTGGAGCTGAAGGATTCTTCCTGTACGAGAAATTCCAGGCCCCCTCGGAGTGCGTGCCTTGTGTGATGGCAGCAGTTTTGTCTTTGATTAGGTGACTCGTAAAGCCTGATAGATATTGCCATGTAATTACATAGCCCCTCAGCTGGGTATCTTCTGTTTATGTTCAAAGCATTTTGCAGCTTGATATAATGCATGTAAATGATGCTCAGCAAATAGTCAGGGAACTAAAAGTCAGCAGCTGTCTCCTTTGTGCACCCATTTTCAATAATTAATTGGGTATCCTGTGACTTTTAATTGTGAGAAGGGTGATGCTGGTTTTACAACTCCTAAATTCAGTATGATCAGAACAAAAGCTTTTTTGTTCCTAAATGCATGACTAGTACAGCTATTTCCAATTACACCGATATGAAATAAACTGTAGAGGTGTAAAATTTAATTATAACCATTAGAACTTTATACCCATTTTTACTGTTGGTAGCTCAGACAACTTACAGACTTTAAGGAATCATTCTTTATGGGCGTCATTTTTCAAAGGACATTAGAGCTCAGAGTAAATACCATTGAAGAAGTGTGTCCTTGGGCTAGGAGCTGCAGTGTCATTAATGGTTGCATAGAACCAGGAAAGCATGTTAACAAAATTCTTTTTCTTATGATCAGTGCTTTTTTTCTCAGGTGTAGGTGTGTGTTAGGTTGTCTTCAGAGTCTGTAGGAAACAGTATCTGCAGATCCTGTGGCTGGCTCTGTGGATTTGCATTCACAAGTCACTGTTAAATAAATTTAGAATTTTATTATTGATTATGGTTTCACAGTCAAGCAATCATGTTACTTCATTATGTTTATTTTTCACCAGCATATAAGTGGATTATCTGTAATGGGACAGCTATGGGCTGCTATTGAACGTGGGTTTTGCACCTTAAGCCTGAGAGGGGTAATTCCCCCACTGCCCTCAGCCTTTGAAAAGGTTTTGGGAAACCACAGATCTCTTCCTTGCCTGCTGGAGAAAGAAGACATGTGTGAGGCTGTGGAAAATGGCATTGATTATTTTTGGAATTAACAGTGCACAGAAAGGAGACAGAAGCTGCTGTTGTAGAGGAGCTGCAGAATTCCTGATAGGATTTCCTGCTTTTCGTGCAGCCTTGTCATGTACCTTTCTCCGTCTGCCCAAGGACTCCTCAGACATTCCTGCAGAGAGCAGGGCAGCGTCCCGCTCCACGTGTGACCCCAGGTCACTTCTCTGCTGTCATGTCTTACAGCAGCAAGATGATGACCCGCAGGAACTCACTGGTACTTGGGCTTCTCCATCTGTTTTATCTGCTTTTCTGCTCGTTCTGTCAGTGCTCTGGAAGAGAAATGATCCTGACAAGTGTGTGTGCTGCTTGGCATATTAAACATGAAGATTGGGAGCGTGCTGTAAAGGCAATAGAAATAATTAGCTGTGTGTCTCTCTTTGAACTCACATTTTCCCTTAAGCAGGACGGTTCTCTGGCTGTGTGGTAGCAGCGATATTGATGCAAGGTCAGCCACTGCTGAGCTCCCAGCTCTGCTTCATCAGCTCCTCGCTGGTTTTGGCAGGGCAGTGTACTCCCCCCTCACCTGTGCCGTGCAGGCAGCGACTGAGAACAGGGAGCCATTGCAGTGCTGAGAGCCCTGACCCATTTTCAGGTTATGCAAGTCCCCAAGGGCCTTCGAATTCAGTGAGATTAATTCCCTTTTAGAAAGTGCTGAGGACAAACAAAACACTTTACTGGGGACAGGTCTGGGGAGCACCAGCACTCAGTGAGCTAGGCCTGGATTTCACACTACGCTGTTACAGTTTCAGTGATAAAAATCAATTAAAACAGAGAAATATTAGGCAGAAGGAATTTAATTGTTTGTTGAATATGTGTTAAATCACTGTCATAGTGGAGTGATGCTTTCAAAGGCTGTTTCACACTGGGTGAGGACCTGGCTTTCTTTTCATGTTGTCACTGTGCAGGTACCATGCCCTGCAAGAAGCAGATGGTTGAGTTCTGCCCATGGCTTATTCCTGGCCATGATTTACTCAGTGAGGACCACAGGTCTGACAGCCTGGAGTTTTCACACAAAAGGTGGATAACTTTTAGCCTTTTCAGAAGGTTTACTGAAATCTTCTCTCTGAAATGGGTGCTTTGAGTTTTTGAAGAACACCTGGCATCCTTGTTTTGATCATAAAGGTGCTCAGTCTCACAGGTGAGTCACAGTGAAGCATTTTTCCCGAGTCTGGTCCCTTCCACAGAATTGCACACACAAGTCCCAGCAGCAGGAATGGGTTCTGAACCAGTTCCTGAACCTACTGGCACACAGGGCCAGAGGGTACTCAGAAGTACAGAGCTGCAGGGACGTACTTGAAAAGGTGACTCTGGATTTACCTGCAGTCTGACTGTGGTCCCTGTGCTGAAATCTGCAGTAGGTCATGCCAGTAGAGTACAAACTCTGCAAGCATGAGAAATCATTTTTTGTTCTCTTGTTCTAAATTTGTATCAGGTATCCTTGTCTCTCTTGAAGGGAGTGCTTCACTTCCAAGACTGTTTACTCTTGTCCTGCATGTTACCTCAAATGGATGCTGGCTATTTTCTGATCTGGAGTCAGATCCTGTAACTCTCAGAGATATTTATTCTGTAATTAAATAATAATACCTTTTTTGTGTGTGTTAAATTTATCTTTTTACAGTTATTCAGTGAAAAAATAAGCGGAGCAGAAGGAACAAAGTTAGATGAGGAATTTCAAGAGATGGAAAGGGTAAGAAAAGTCACATTATGTTTTTCAATATTAAGCTATAGCAGAATCAAAAATATTTCATGTTTCAAGTGACTGGATGGTATTGTAGATTTACCTGGGGGAGGAAACCCTATAATGTGCTTCCAAACAGAAAGATAAAAGGATAAATGTGAATTTAACCTTGAGCCTCTTCAGCTCAGCCAAGAAAGAAGAGATGCCCACAAAGGCTGTTTGAGCAGAGGATCAGGTTCCACTGACACCTCTCGACAGTGAAGAGAAATTCCTCCAAGAAGGATGCAGAGCATCAGGAGGAACCTTCTTCCTCTGACTATGTGGGAGTTTAGAGAAGTCCACAGTGTTAGTGAGACTTTGTAAATATCACAAAGCCTTTGTGTCTGATAAAATGAATGATAAAAACCTAACTACTTGGGCTGGATTTTCTCCTGAGAAAAGGTTATATTTTTTAGTTTAAATCCATGTTCAGAAATTTACATGAAATTGATATGTTTGCTATCCAAACATGATGAGTTGTGTTGCAAATTAAACAATGTTACTGCCAGTTTCTGCTTTTACAGTTATGTGCTTTTTTTAAATTCCCCTTGCCTTTCTGTATATTTTTTAATGTTCATAGTAGACTTTTCTTTTTCAGAAAATTGATGTTACTAATAAAGCAGTAACAGAGCTTCTGTCCAAATCCACGGAGTATCTTCAGCCAAATCCAGGTAGGATAAGAACAATAGGTGCTGGATTTTGATGAATATTGCTTTATTACTTGGAAATTAATTCTAGGTAAATAAAATCTAATTGGGTCATCATTGTGAGGTTTCTGTCTGGAGTTCTGCAAAGTTGTTCTAAGCAAGAGGAGAGAGAGCAGGAAGTTGGCTTTGGCTGTGCTTGTATCTATTCTGCATTTGCTTTCTGCAATATTTCTAATCAGGGAGCTCCCAAGCCAGGACTGTTCAGAGGAATGTGAGTGTTGGTGAATATTTGCCTGGAGAAATGATGCTTTTTCAGTTGGGAATAAAAACCAGTTTCATATGACCCATATTGTTGAATGGCACATTTCAGCTTTGGACTATGAGGTACTGACAACAAAAGATTTACAAGTCTGAGCTGAGCTTAGTGACTTGCTTCATTATTTTGCTTGTGAAATGATTTATTGCTTTAAATAGATTAGTTTTAAAACTGGTTTTATGACTTTTTTGTTTCTTTTTCTATGTCCCTCTTAGCATACAGAGCCAAGCTGGGGATGCTGAACACTATGTCAAAGATCAGAGGACAAGTTAAAACCACAGGCTACCCCCAGACAGAGGGACTCCTGGGAGACTGCATGATACGGTATGGCAGAGAGCTGGGCGATGATTCTATGTTTGGTGAGTTTGTGCATCTCCTCTGCCAATATTTCAGCATAAAGTTCTTTGCAAAATATTACTCACTGACATAACCTGTGTAGTTGGCCACTGCAGGTAAGAGGGAAGGTTAAGTGCAGGGAGCAGGGGATGATGGATACAGCTCAGAAACAGGATGCTCCTGCACATTTGTCCTCCTCTGTTGCAGGTGAGCCTGTCTGATCATCCCTGTTATTAACCATTTTAGTTTCCAAGTTGCCAAATCTAAGTAATTTAGGGTGATACTTAAATGCAGTTTATTTCTTTTAACCTTTATATAAAAATGGTTATACTCAATTTGAGAAGCAAACTAAGGGAAAAAATTATTGTAGAAAGAAATAAGCAACAACACTGGATGACTTTTGTTTAATAATGACCTATGCAAAAACAGTAGGGAGAACAATTGTTTTTCCCCTGATATCTGTCAGGGAAAAAAACCTGCATTGTAATTCAGAACAAAAATTTTCTAGTTCTAGTTTTCTATAGGGAACAAGCATAACTTGCATTATTTTCTTTTTTATTCTTCAAGGGACTGCAACAGATACAAAGATACCTGTTTGAAATGACTGTTTTAAAAGACAAATTTTCTGCTTTTACATATCTTGAGATATAAGAGCCTATTCTTTACCACAGGCCTTGCACTACTGGATGCTGGTGAGAGCATGAAGCAAATGGCAGAAGTGAAGGACTCGCTTGACATTAATGTCAAACAAAATTTTATTGATCCTCTACAGTTGTTGCAGGACAAAGATTTAAAAGAGATTGGGGTAAGTTTTCCAGGGTAAAGCTTCACTTACCAACAACCAGAGTCAAATCAAACTCTAGTTCCCTGAGATATTTTTCTTGAAAGCAATAAGGTAAATAAATTCCGTTGTAATAGATTTTCTCTCTAGCAAAACAGTGACAAAATCTGCTTAGAATCAATGTGTGGCTATTTCTCCCTTGTCTAACTTATTCAATTTGCTGTATTGCTTGGACAGTCAGTACAAGGATACTGAAGAGAATTCTATTCTTTATTTTTCTGCTGTTTTATTTTAATGAACATTTTTATTAATGCTTATGAACATGTGAGTGGGCTGTGATTTACTGCTAGTGATTATCCTATCTTATCATCTCTGTCAGCCTAAAGCTGTTTATAATGGAGAATGAATATAACTGTTAAAAAAGGCTTTTCAGGGCAAACACAGAATGATGTGAATAGTGTCATAAAATGTTGAAGTGCCATATGCCACTATAGGAAAAATATAGGACACTAAGGAACACATTTTTAACCTTTAGAGTTAAGTTTTTCAGTGTTTTTGTTTACAATGTGACAATTCAACGAAAGCCAGGCAGTCTTTGAGTCTGTTGATTCCAATGGATTTGGGTAATAAGCAAGTTAAAACCCTGATGAAATGCAGAAATGAAAGTTATTTTATTTGTTTTCACATAAATGAATGTGGAAAGCATAGCAAAAAGATAGCAATAATGTCTGTAGCTGTCTCCTTTGATGCATAACTGTTTTCTGTTGTGTTCTTCTGAGCTGATGAAAGGAAATCGTTTGATGTTAGCTTTAATGAGCATTTTGTACTGTCACTTTGAGTCCATTGTGTGTGTCTGTCAGTCCCATGATTTTTGGCAACAGAAAAGCTTGTGTAGTTGTATCAGATAGAAGTGTCAAGTTGATACCTAACAAGGACAGCAAGAATACAAGATTTGTTGGAGCACTGCTTTATGAGGGGAATATAGCCCTTAAACTTTAAGTTGTCATATTGCAGATAATTCAAGACATAAAATTGAATTACATGTACAATATGGTGACACACAAATATTCAGGTTGGATCCCACTTCTCTCGACAGCTCAGAGAATCTGAGCTGTTGCACATTTAGTGAAGTCCATGAGGTGGATGTCTACGATTGGCAAATCAAGGTAGCCAGTACCCCAGGTGCTACCAAAGGGCTCTTTATTTAAAATCTCATTCATGTGTGTGGCCCTACACTTACCTGGTGCTGCCTTGGGTCAGAGGGATGGACTGTACAAATCTCTGAGCCTTGTATTTCTTTAAGTCTGCATGTATTTCCACCACTGATGTTTCCTTAAATCACAGTGTGTTTGTTTGGGCCATATCCCATTTGGTCCTTCTCATGAACGTTGTGTCTCTTTTAGCACCACTTGAAGAAACTGGAAGGACGCCGCTTGGATTATGATTATAAAAAGAAGCGTTTTGGAAAGATACCGGATGAAGAAGTTAAACAAGCAGTAGAAAAATTTGAAGAGTCAAAGGAACTGGCTGAAAGAAGCATGTTCAATTTCTTAGAAAATGATGTAAGTCTGTGCTGCTTCTTTGTTTGCTGCACTGCATCCTGGAGGGGCAAATGTGTGGGATTGGTTAAAGCCAGTCCCATCCTTCACAGGAGACAAGGTCTGGAAGCAGAAACTCTGCCTCTTCCCACTTTTAAATCCCCTGTCAGAGAAGAACACAATGCACAGCAGGGAATGGGAGAACTCAGGAACTCAGGAATTTCTTGTGGAGATACTGTGACTCAGACAAGATGGTCACAGAGGCCTCAAGTAGGACTAGCTGAGAGTAAAATGCAGTTTGGTCAGTGAGAGGGTGAAGGTCAGGAAATTGGTGCAGTCAAGACTGAAAGTATAAGCAAGGGCATGTACCCTCTGCGCTTTCTGAATTTTAGCTCACTTATAGTCAAAACTTTGCTGCTGATACGGAGTCTCTGAATGATTTTACCTCTGACAATCTTTACTATTGCTCTTTGGCTCTGCAAAGTCCATAGAGTGAGTTTTGTAGCTTGAGCTCAGGTATGTGGACTTTGGCTCAAAGTCCAAGTCCATCATGAAATTCTGTCTAAATAAGGAGCAGCTGTGGCCATTCAGGATAATCCTCTCTTCTGTCCACACACAGAGGAATAGCGGGATGTGCCTTCTCCTGAGTAATTATGGAATTGTAGGAAAAGAGAGCTGGACCTATTTGAGCTTATTCCAAAGCTTTCTCACCTCCTGTAGATGCAGCATCACAGAAAACACACTTCCAAAGTAAGAAGTGTGCTGTCTTTTTTCTGTGAGCAAACTGCAACAGGGAGGAGCTATGAAGTGGGAATATTTAATTGCAAGCAACTTCTCCCTCTATGCACACCCAGTTATAAACCAGCCTGTAGCTCCTGGACTGTTTGTAAGTGGGACACATTTGTTACAGCAGTGTACAGTGTAAGGCAGTTAAGCCTCTTGCTGTTTGACCAGGGCAGGTTAATGAGGGCAGCAAAATCTGGAACATGCTCTTATCAACAATTTCAGCACTGTTCCTCTGTAGGCTCTTCCAGTTGCCTGGTTCCAGTGGATGTGTGTTTTATAATTCTGCCTTTCATAAGCAGCTGAGAAATGTTTCAGGTACTGTTTATCATTAGTCAAAGCACCAAACTGAGGACAAAACAGTGCAGGGATTCAACTGGTTTAGCTCAGCCACTAGAAAACAAATGAGTTATGCATTCTAGTATAACTAACTCTGCCTTTGGGAGGGGGCGAACTGAATATCCCTCTGAAGTTTTTTCCATACCCATTTCCTATTGTTTCTGTTTAAAGAAAACTCTGTGCTCTTTCCCTTCCATTTTCATGCTGACCCAGTTGTCTGTCCTGAAACTTCTCATTACAGCCTCGTTGTCTAACCCCAAATGGTCTCACTATGTTTGCAGAGATCTTAACTACAATCACTTCCTTCTGATCCTTTCCAGTTGCCCAAGTGTCTCCCTCTCTTGGTCTTCTTGCCCTGAAGTCTATTTTCTGAGCTCTGGTTCCCAGCCATCTTGCCAGGTGCCTTTCCCAGGCTCAGTCCTGATCCCCATCTTTCTCAGGTTTCTGCACAGCCAGTTCCAGACCTCCCACATCGACACTGTTGCATGCACTTCTTATCAGCTCCATCTTCCTGCCATTCCCACACAGCCAGTCCCAGCTTCATCTTCCTAAGTAGCTTTTAGTCCCCCAAGTTTCTCTGGCTCTTTCCCAGTCTTTCTCTCTCTCTTCTCCTAATCCACAACTCTATATTTCTCCTGGCTCTTAGTCGGCTTGTTTGGATCATCCTTTATCCATTTTCTCTGACCACCAATCCAAACCCCAGGCACGTTGTGTGTTGTCCTCAGCTGTTTATATTACTCTCTTCTGACTGTGATGGAATTGTATCAGCTGTTGGTTTGGTTCTGTGCATTTCATTTCTTTGTGCTATGTGAGAGTGTTTGGCTCTCTTGGAGTCCTGGCAGTATTTTTAATGATCTTTTTAACTGAGTAAAAGCAGACAAAGTATAACACAAAATTGCCATGGGTCCATAAAACATTTGTAGAAAGTTTACTCAGATATTTTCTTATGATCCAATGTCTGAAGACATCATGATGGAATGGAAAGATGTCAGACTTCTTGGGGTCTGTCTTCTTAACGTTGTCTTGAAGAAGACAAATATCTGTTACTGCTCCATACCCCATACAGCTTGAACTTTTCAGCTTGTGTTAGGGGAATGAGATTATTTGTTACCTCGTGAATAAAAATATTTTGGTTTTTCCATCTCCTTCACATTCTCCCTTTCCTCATCGTTCATATTTTTGAATGATTGGCTAATACATTTTAAATCCAAGTAGATAAATTATGTTTCATTTATCAGTTTATAAATGCTGCCATCTAGTGAGTTAAGTCCAGATCCTTTCAGAACTGCAATTTGTAAACATTGATAATAAACTGCAATGAGTCTGAGTCATAAGAGCTGTCACAGTGTAATTTCTTCCAGCATTGATCAGAAAAGCTCCACTTTCACCTGCTAAGGGGTCATGTCCTATTATATGGTTTGGGCTTGGGTGTTGACAGACAGCTGGCTTGGAAGTTGAAAGCAGAGGGGATTTGCACATTGTGAAAGGAAATGACTCAAGGACCCTGCCCTGAGTTAGTGACCTAGAAGTTACACCTCAGTTTTGTTCAGTTTCCAACTGCCAGTTTCTTTGATAGAATCACATGTGCTCTTTCCCAATAACCTCTACAAGGTACTGTGGTCTTTTGAGATACGAGGTCTGTTTTAAATGATCTGTTTGTTTATCCTTCAGCTGAATGCACTGCAGTGCCCTTACAACTATTTTCCTCTCTGTCTTTCAGGTAGAACAAGTCAGCCAGTTGGCTGTGTTTGTAGAAGCAGCACTAGATTACCATAAACAATCCACAGAAATTTTGGAGGATCTGCAGAGCAAGCTGCAAAACCGGTAAGACTGAACCCCTCAGAAAATGTTGAACCTCTTTTGCAGCCGAGGTTTGCAACGTTGGAAAGTCACTGAAGCAAGAGATCTTGTAGCACCACCTCCCAGATGCTGTTTGCTGTGCTTTGTGCCAGACTGAGCTCCATGGCTTTAAACCCCTGCCACCTGGCAGCTTCTTGCTGTGCTGGGAGACTTTAATGTAACACAGGATCTGCCCAGGGAGCTCGGAGTGTGTGCAGAGTCTCTCCCATCTGTGGAGGTTAATGAGGACAGCCTCCCTTTGTTTGGAGGTTTATTCCAACTTGCATACTTTGAGTTGTGTTTTGGAGGCTTTGCTTGGAAGTTGGCCTGTTTTTATTGAGATTAAGGGGTATAACAAAATTCTGCAGCACAGTAAGGAACCAGCCAGCTGGCCAGGAACAGAGCTGTGCTGTAACACACGTATGAAAGGCCCAGGTACTTTGTGTCATCCTGAGAGAAGGGAGAAATGCTGCTGTTGTTAATGTTGTCACTCAGAGAACCAGAGACCTGAGTGTCACTGTGGTGTAGGCAGAGTCAAGGAAACTGCCTGGGGCTTTCAGCTCAGGGTGGCTGTGGGGGCTGTGAGTGTGGGCATGAGGGCAGCTGTGTCTGCAGACACCCTGTGCCATCCCAGCTGGAAGGGCCAGGGGACAAGGAGCTCTCAGCTGGGGCATACACAGCAAGAAGTACTAGACAATTTTGCTGGCTAAATGGTTGTTTCCTATTTCCCCTGATAAAAGGGCCATGTGGGAGATGCAGTCCCTGGGCCTCTGTCCTGGATGTGTTTCTCCATATGTCATTTGCAGTTGAGCTTTCCAGAGGGCTCATTCCTGCAGCTTGTGCTGAACTCAGTGGCAGCTGTGGGTGCTCATCACTTCTCAAACTCAGGCTGTTAAGCTTTATGCCTCTGTCAGCAGGACCACAGTATTAAATAAATTAGGGGCTTGTCGAAATTCAAGTATTGCACGAGAATTGAGCAGCTTTTAGTCAAAACACACACTCCCCCCAAAAAAATGAAAAACAAACCAACCAACCAAAAGAACCAACACCATAAAACCGAAACACAAACCCACCAAAAGAAACCTAAAACCAAAACCAGCAGAAGATTTTCTTACTCCGCTTTTCCAACAGCAAAGCACTTAACCTGAGCTTAAGTTCTGGAAATATTTCTTCCTTCTTTCTTCCTAAATAAATCTCTGGCTGCTCTTCTCTGTGTTACAGAATAAATGTAGCATCTAGTCGGCCTAAGCGTGAATTTAAGCCAAAGCCTGTAATAACTACAACTCTGGAAATTGGTGATAATCAGCAGCACAATGGGATTGCCTATAGTTCTTCCATAAAATCGTCAGGTAAGTCTGTCACCACAGAATGAATGTGTCTCTAGATGTTTTGCCAGATTGTTGCTTGAGGTATTTCTTGCACCGTGAGAACAGTGGATCCATCAGGCACCAGTATCTCTGCATCTGACTCCAGATTGTTTCCAAGATTTCAAAACAGAATTGTGAAGCAGGGTTCCTCTCAACAGACTCCCACCTATCTGAGGTTTAGGTGTAGCACTGTCCTTGGTCTCTTAGGTCTCTGAATTGCCACTGAGGGTGGGAGGAGAGAGAGGGAGAGGCACTTGCAGAAAACAGTTCATTTCTTGCAGACGGATGCCTGCAGTGGGTGTGTTTGAGCACAGTCTGGAGTATCTCCAGGTGCTATTTTTTCTCCACAGTCTGAGAGCATAAATGATCTGTACAGGATATCAAATATTAGCTGTGTAAAATTCAGAGAGATGACTCCCACCCTTACTGATTTTAACATCTTTTGCCTTTACTGTCCCTATATTAGGCACCAAAGTGTGTGCATTAATGAAGTACTTAGGTACCTGTTGGTGTGAGTTTAGGACCCTTTCCTTTGATTAGACCCTGATTTCACAAAAAAAAGAAGGTCAGCTTTTGAAAGTTGTGTGAATAGTAATAATCAGTAAGGTTACACTACTCATTGAAATAGCTTTTCCTTGTCTCATAATTAAACTATTTTGCCCTATCTGCTTAATGACTACACTGTATGATGAGCTGAGCCCAGGTAAAAAACCAAACCAATTAAACCCCCAAACAAACAAAAAACCCCAAACAAAACCCAAATGACAATATGCAAAGAATAGAGAATGAAAAAACCTGAGATTTTTCCATAAACATTATTTGGAAGGAAAATCGAGGAGAAGTAGTGAGCCAAAGGTTCCCTTCTGTATTTGGCATGGAATCTAGGATCTTTTCCTGAAGGTTTGTTGTTTTTTTTTTCTCCTAACTCTCCGGTTTCTTCTTCCCTCCAGTCTTGTTTCTTTTTAAAGGTTGTTGGGAGAGAAATGAGAGAACTATAAATGAAGGAATAAAGCTTGGAGCTGTAACTTTATGCATCTTCTAATGTCTCTCTAATTTTCTTGCACTGTGCTACAAGAGGAAACCATTATACAATCCATACTGAAGGGCACTTGCAGCAGTTTGGCAGCACAAATCCACCCAGCAAGATCTGATTCCTTGATTTGTTTGAAACTCCTCATGCTGCCTGAACACTGAGTTTTTGTGTTGCTGTCTAATGTGAGATGGAGGGAGACAACCCCCTCTGCACATTCTCTCAGGTCACACCAGTGGTTCCTAAGATTTGTGACACAAGGACACGTTTCATCCAAAGCACTGGAGGTGTTTGCAGGGATCAGTGACTTCCTTGGTATTTTCACAGCACATGTGGATGAAAGAGTAAAAACATAGCAACTTTATTAAAAATTGCCATAAAATTTCTTGGCCCTATCAGCTACTTATCAAATTATAGGCTTTTTCCCCCCATTTTGCATGTGCAGTGGAGAAAGGAGATTCAGATTCTGCATTTGTGTATAAACTAGTGTGTCAAACCACATTACAGTGGTTTATCATTGCCATCCAGCAGTTGTTCCAAGATGTACTTTAAGGATAATCAATCCTGCCTTTGGGAGAAAGAAAGATGAAGACTTTTCAAGGTTGCTTCCAGCAATCTTAGTTAAAGAAAAATCTCAGTTTTAATTAGCTAAAAGTCAGTGAAAACTGAAAAATAAATGACCACTGATCACTAAGATAGGGAAGGAGTGAGGCACTTCCATTCACTGGCTCCATTCATGGGCTGTAACACCAACCATTTACATATCACTGAATGAGGGGTTGTCACTGCTTCACTCCCTTACTGCTGTCAGAATGGAAAAGAAATAAAACCACCATAAAAGAGATGAAAAGGAGAAATAGGATATAAGTAATAATTGTTGCCATACTTAAGTGTTGCTAATAACATTAGAAAGACCATGTATCCTGTTTTTTTCCTCCTGAAGAAGCTGTGGATGCTGTGCTTACCTCCCCAGCAGGTACAAATCATCACTGAAATCACTGTTCATTCTCTTTTGTTTTCCTATTCCTACTCAAACATTGTCCATATGGATTTCTGTGAACTGCAGTGGGCTCAATATGCCCTACTCATAAATGGGGAAACCTCTCTGTCCCTTTTTAAAATTGGAATCATGAAACAGATTCGATTTTTTTATGGTCTGTGATTTAGAAATGAGAACCAGGCAGTTCTAAGCAAAACTGCTAAATGTCTTAGTCTCCATGAGATGGGGAGATAGCATTATAATCACCTTCTTTTTGTTTAAAAAGCTGACCTCCCCATCCTACCCAAAAAAGTACTTTCATGCTTCATTTTCCCTGCTTCCATATTGACCCTATCAAAATACAGATCTTTAATTTCTCCAGTACTGTCCCTCAAGGTAAGTAGTGTCTTGGTATTCAGCAAACCCTTGGAGATCTGCAGGACAGTTCAAAGCAAGATGTGACACAATCAGCACAACTGCCATGGTGCAGTTCTGAGCATGGAAATTACTTTTCCCACGTTTCACAATAGTTTTTCAAGTTCAGCATCAGCTTCTTGGAGCAGATATGGTATTTTCCTTTGCATGGTCTCTAACATGTGAGGATTATTTACTACTTACGACTTGCACACATTTGCAGGGCTAGAGTCACATAAACCTAATTTTTATGCTGTTGGGAGTTATTAGACTGCTTTGAGTAAATGCAGATAAAAAAATCTCTAGTTCTAATTCATTGTTATCCTCATTAATGAGCTGCAGCTGTGAGCATCGTCTGGCTCAGTTTAGAACTCTTTAATTGCTGTATTACATCATGCCTTTCACTCAGTTTGTTTGTCAGGTTTGACTGTGATATGAAATATATGTATCTGGTTGCCACATGCTGGAATTTAACATAAGCATCTAAGTGTTTACTCACTTCAGCTATGAGGGAGACTGGGATTAATTATCTTAGCAAGCTTCCAGTTTGTGATTATTAAAATCTTGCTACCTTATGTATACAGCATGGTACAGAAGAGTAGATGCAGGTACAGGCAGTTACTCCCTCCCTTTGGGGAAAACAAACAAAAACCCCAAACCATCGTTGAATGGCATTCTGGTTCCATCCTGTAACACTCCAGGAATCACAGAGGGCTTCTTGGTTACCCTCATTTTGTGCTGCCTAGATCTGAGTGGTCCGGAAATTAATGACAGTTCTTTTTTGACTGTGACAGGGAAGTAAACTAGAGAAATGAAAGAGGTGCGTATGGAGTTGCACATTAACATAAACCCTGTTTGCAGAAATAGAAGAGTGCAATTGATTCAGCTGAAACCTCTGCAACAAATGTGCAAGTATTTAATGGACAGCAAAAGGTGGGAGTGGTGCCAGCAGTTCTGTGATGTTAAGCAGTGTGTGTTGCACACTGTCAGGCAGCGCTGCCCCCTTACCTTTGTCAGGGAAGCTGTGTCTCATTGGATTATACAGTAGCAGCAGCTGCCTGACTCTAATGAAGACTTTGACTGATCCTACAGCCTGGAGTGAAACCGGTTGTGCTGGCTGTGACCATTATTTAACAACCTTTCCAGGCTGCCAGACGTTTCTTTGCAGTTCTTTGGAGCTTAAAATGAACCAAATGTGATCCATCTCCTATCAGGTACTTCAGTGTCAGAAATTGACTGGCTTGCAGTAACAAATTAGCCCCATCGGAGCAGCTGGGGAAGGCGAGGAACTCTGTCAATTATTCTGATCACCACTGTCTGCTGTTGAAGTTCCAGAGAGCTGGTACCAGTTCTACCTTGGCAAAGGCTGAGAATAACTCAGCTATTTATAAACACAATCAGTCCATTTTCAGTTTTAAACATGATCAGTCCATTTTTGCTGGGCAACTGGCTCATCATCTCTTTTTCTGCTTGGAGCATTTCAGCAAATATATGACAGCCAAGCTTTCAGCTGTACCAGGCTATTAGGGTAGCTCTGATTCAGTTGGTTCTTGTAAGACTTTGTCACTACCCTGAGCCTTCCACAGGGAGAGGATGAGTCTGGCATTGACAGTGCTGCTCTGGGGAGGTTTGCTGAGTCTCTTGTTGGCACTTCTCTTCAATTGTTATAAATAAAAGCTGTCTTCTGTTGCTGTCAAGGGTAAAATATACCCACAAAAGAGAAAAGTAATTCCTACTTTCCAGTTTTGACACCAGATATTGCTCCCAATTGTATTATTGTCAATTTAAAAGATGCTTTCACCTGACTGTTCTCACTGAGTAAGCACCACTAGTTGTTAGCTGGTTTCCTTAAGAGATTTCTCCTAATTCCTTTATCTAGAAAATGCCCAAACAGTTACTTTTTAGTAGTTTCCTATGCATTACCATGATTAAGAGATTAAAATGCATTTTGCCATTTTAGCTATTATATCTGTATTGCATTACCAGCTGCATGCAGGTTTACCCAGTAAAAAATGACAGCTGGGAGAGTCAAGACTGGAATATTTGAGTATTGCTGCAATGTTCCCAATAAGACAACCTGAATAATTTAAGTTCTAGTGTTCTAGAGGTGTCGTGCTACAAGATGTGGTACTCCCCTTTGCAAGGCAGCAACATTAAGTTTTTTTCCCTATTCTTCATTTATAAATGTATTTCAAATTACCAGACTTCTACTTGGATACATTGCATATGTTATTGAAAAATCTGTTATGGCTGAACTACAGTTGAACCATGGGCTAGTCCTTGACCACAGAGCTGAGCTTTACAATTTGAACATAAATTATTCTGATAAAATGTATTCTAATTACTCATGAATATGAATGTTACATATATAGTGGTACCAAAAATCCAAGCTAATTAACACTCCTCCATGAGAATATCTTTAAAAAAGGTATTTACTGCATTTATAAGGTAAACTTTTTTTTTTAATGTTTAAGGGTGATTTGGAATTAAGATCTTTATAGGATAAACAATGTAAATCACAAGAACAGCCAGATATTGTATCAGAAAACTCTTTTCATCCCTAAAATAATTCGACAGGCACCTTTGTTCCCACCATAGCCTTTGCCTTAGCTCAGATGGAGGATGTGTAAAACAAAGGACTTGAGCACAGGAGCTCAGCAAGCAGTAACCCAGAAGTGTCACAGGTGAGGGTGGAAGCCTTAACACAGGCTGGAGCCCTGGCTCCTTCCAGGCACGTGTGCTGTGAAAATCCAGGTGCCTGCCTCAGGCTGCAGGGCTGTGTTTGTAGGACAGGCCACGAGCCCCTGCCTCTGGTAGGTATTCCCACAGGATAAATTGAAAGGATTCCTTGTCATTTCCCCTGTTGACTCTTCCATTTCCTCAACTCCTGCCCTTCCGATTCCTCTGGCAGCTGCTCCAGACGGAGCACAGGGGTTTTGACAACCGATGACTCAAACCCTCAGTTTGAGATAAACATCCTTTTGATAGGGAAGGCAACTGGGAATGAAAGAGGAGTAGCATCTGAACTTAAGGGACAAACAGAATTATTTTTTAAACTTACACTAATCTTGTATTTTATATGTAGAAGCACCAGATGTTAATGAGTAAAAGCAATGGGAAAGCTGTTGCTGGTGACATGACAGCAGGGTTACTTTTTTGAGCCCTTGTTTTGTGCTTGGTGGCTGATGGGATGCTGTGAAGCTCAATTAATGTGGTTGTTTTTTCTGTCACTGGGGCAGGTTCTTCAGTGCACATGGATCAGCCTTGCTGCCAAGCTCTCTATGACTTTGAGCCAGAAAATGAAGGCGAGCTTGGGTTTAAGGAAGGGGACATCATAACTTTGACCAATCAGATTGATGAGAATTGGTATGAGGGGATGTTAAATGGAGAGTCTGGCTTCTTCCCCATTAATTATGTTGAAGTGATAGTTCCCTTGCCTCAGTGATTGTGTCATTTGAGCTGTGAACATGATTTCATGACTGAAATGGATTCACAAATGTTCTGTCAGTGTGGCATTCTGTGAAAGCCTTGCTATTTGACTGACTTACTGACTTTTGTATGCGTCTTTTTAAAATTTATTTATTTTATATTCAAAAAAATTTCACCTTCCCTGATTTGTCGACCTGCAAAAAAACCCATACCCAGTTTTTTTGCTTTGTGCCTTGAAGATCACTGTATGAAGTGTTTACTGGTAGCTCACTGTTGCTCCAAAAATGCATTTCCTTGCTATTATTGTATGTGGGTTTTTTTTATCTTTGGCTGAAATGATTTTACTGTTGAAAACCATTTCTAAAAATACTGTTAGTGAAGCTAACTGTAACCAGTTCCTAAGTTACTGATGTCATTGAGCTCTTTTCATCTATCACACTGTAATTTATTGTGAACAAGTTAATACATCTTTTGCATTGTATGTTGACAAAAGGCAAAGTGGTTGTTGTCAATATTAAGATGATGTTGTACTAAGTACAAGTTCTCAGCATTGAAAATTCCTATAATTTACTGACCAAACTGAATAAATATTTCTGTGGGATAAGAACAGTGGTTGCTGCATCTGTACTTATGGTTCTGGCACTTGTTTGAGCTGGAGTCCGCTTTTGCTGAATAGATCAGCTTTCAGTGACAAAACCAATGCTACATTAAAAAAATGCATTAATAAAGAAAGTATTAGTTTTATGACACCTCTGCACTGCAGTTTTAATAATCTTGCTACTTCTCTATTGACTGTTTAGCATTTGTCTGTTAACATTTTTTTCTAGCAGAAGGAAAGAGACATATTCCTTGGAACTAAGTACAAACAGCTCCTAGTTCCATAGGGTTTGTATAAAACTCCAGTGAGAGAGGGGTGAGCAGCACTGGTGCCTACTACAAATAAATGAAAAGTCAACACACTTCTATTTTTTATATTTAGTTGAAAGGGATGGAAAGGAGGAGAAAGAGAAGACTATGTGGTGATGGAAACATGCAATAACTAAAAATATACCAAAAAAGCCTCAAGATGAAGATGGAATCACTTTGTTTTTCTGTTTACCATCTCCTGCTTTGCTTAGTAATGTAGTAGTGACCAAACAAAGTGAGCAGCCCTGCAGGAACATGCTCTCCATACAAGACAAATTGATGAGATTTTATGGGCAAGCTGTCTACTGAAGATTCCTCTTAAGCTCATAGCAGCTCAGCTCTGGGTGAAGTAGGTGATAAATATAGACAGGAGAGCACAGTGCAGTTCTGAAGGTTTCTTCACTCTGCAGTCCCTAAAGTCACCAGTTTTATTACTGCAAAGTCTTTTGAACCACTCAAGAGAAATCATTGAACAGATAGACCTTTATTATTTAATCTGCAAATATTTAAATCCAAGACTGCTTTTATATACATGAAAAATATCTTTAATAGTTAAAAAAGTTTAAGAAACTAAGATAAATACAGCAAAGTTAGAGCAGCAGCTATTTCTGTTGTTTGAGATGGAACAAGAATTTGGATCTGCTACAATCCAAGTCTTAAACCAGCATGTACTCTTGATGTCTCAAAATTAGAAAGCACTTTTAAATAATATAGGAGTTAAACTAGCGTAAGGAAAGCCTCACCTTAACACCTGCATCCTAACACAAAGCAGGTCTTGAATTTGGAACTGAACACTTTGGCAAGGTAAAAGACAGTCAAAACACTATTCCAGCATTGAGAGAAATCTGCAGGCTCAGCTGCTGCCCTCCCCTCCTGCTCTGAGGTGGAAGTTTACTTCATGTGGCTCAAAGCCCTTCCTTTCCCCCAGGGGCAGCAGGGGAGCAGAGTGACTGCAGTGCCCCTGAGGCTGCCTGTCCCCTCCTGAGGGTCCAGGACAGGCTTTCCATGGAGCACAGAGCTACAGCATGACAGGGAATTGCACACTGGCCCATGAACAGTGTTCTCCCAGCTGTCCAGTTGGACGTACACACAGCTGCAGCCTGCATGGAGGTTCAGCACGGGAGGGCTCCAAGTGCAGCCATTTTGATGCGTTTTTCACTACAGTTAGTGCTTTCTAGTTTTGATTTTTGACTTAGCATATTTTTCTCTCTAGCTCCTTAGAAAGCTGTTCAAACAGTGCCAGCAGCGCTGGTCACAGTACCTGCTCTGTCAGAATGAGATGCTTTTTCACATTTATAGGATACATTTGTCCAAGTTAAGGCTGGCACAGCTCTGCTGTGATACAGTGTATCTAGGACTATACAATACTGAAATGGGGATTTCCAGCTGCTAGACTATAGAAACAGTACATTTAATAACAGGCAGGAATATTTTTGACAACTTTCTTTTAATTCTAAAGTGTTTCACTCTAGGAAATGATCTAGACCAGTTTTATGTATTTCTGCACCAGGATGTAAGCAGGAAACATTTCAGACACTCATCACTCTTCAGGAGAATGTTTTACTTCAGACTTGCTCAAGGTGCAAGGGTGTGATCAGTCCCACGTTTCCCACTCAGGCTTGAAAGAGAAGTTTGGAGGAACACCATGTCAGAATATTGAGAAAGCTGAGGCAGCCTCCTGTTCATTGTCAAGTATTTAACATCCTTCTAGGGCACATGTTTAGAAGCTTTGTAAACTCTGTACCCTCCTCTGTTTCAGCAGGTCACAGAAACCAGATCCTTGTGTAGAAGTAAAAATAAAAATAACTTCACATGGAGCTTGTATTCTACTGCTCTTTGTACCAGTAAATCCAAGGCCAGGGTCCAGTATCAGAAGGTAGGAAATTCCATCATGTTATGGACAATGCTTCTCACAAAGACATCAGATGGAATATGTGAATTCCAAGTTCCAGATATTACAGAAGATATCTACACACATAGTCTATGTCACCTGGGACTGAGAGGCGTTTTCAGATGATTGTCCACATTACATGACAGAACAGCTGGGATCTTCATTTTGCTGCAGAGAGAAAACATGAAAACATTAGGCTAATTAGCATGTGTACAAGCTTAATATGTCTTGCTGGTTACCTACTTGATCCTCATATAGGCAGGTAGGGTTTTTAGCACTTTGTAGATTTAGTTACTTATTAATAAAGCAAAGCAGATTTTCAAGAGGCAGAACATGAACTGTACTACACAAGTCTTTAAGTCCATGCAATACATGAGCCTGTGCCTTCCTTAATGAAAGGCCATCAAACTACCCATGACTACCTTGGTTCCTAAGCATCAGAACCTAAGTGGCATGCAGATACATGCTGCCCTCATTAGGATGGTAAAAGCAGAAGCAAAAAAGCCTGGAAACCCTGCCTTCCTTTAAAGCCCAGCATGCCTTCTTTCCATTATTTTACTGCATGCAACAAAGTTAACTTTTGTTTACTAAGCAGCCATTTCAGTACTACCAATGCAGCAGAAGCATATAGCTACTAATGTCAAAAGTTTGATAGGAATTCAGCAAACAGGAATGGCATTAAAATTTGATTGGAAGTATTAGAATTGATTCTTACCATAAATGGCACACAACTGTATTGTAAAGTTGCTGATAAAACAGATTAGAAGTGTAAGGAAAAAAGTTACTTTTGCTTTCCATCATTGATGACCAAACAAGTCATATTAGTGAACTCAAAAAAATGCCTTTTAAAATAGAAAGAAGCCACCCTTGAGGAGAGGCCCTACACTGAATATGAGAAGAGGCTTGTGTCACTGAGAGCCCAAAGGGCAGAACAGCATTATAGACCTCCTCTGTAGCTTCTTTAACAGGGTCTCACCATCCTTCAGTGAGACTGAAAATATTACAAGAATGTGCATGCAAGTCAGAAGACTGATAAACATCCTTTAAGCCACATGGTATTATAGTAACAGATATTTACCCAGATTTTCTGTTTGAAAGGACCAAAAAGTAAAATAAAAAACCAGCAGGCACTTTAGGTACTTTTTTTTCCCAGAAAGACAATACTAAGTTACTTTTAAGTTAGTTTTTAGACAGATACATTATGAAAATATCTAGGAAAGGGTAGTGGGAGCTTTGACCTAGTGCAGTAAGATGCAACTCCTCCTTGTAACTGTGTAGGATCAGTTTTAGGAAGAGCTGTGGTTGCTTAACATGTCAGCAGGAAGGAGAGAGTTTTTAGCTAAGCATCCCCTTGCTCTCAGGCTTTGGACCTTGTACCATAGTACTGTTTCAGGTCAAGATACAAACAAACTTGAGTCAAGAACAGTCTATAACTCTTCGGTTATGACCAACTTAAAACCTCATATTAGTTGGTTTAGACTACTTCAGCAATTAAAGCTAGCTAATAGTATATCAAAGTACAGTAGGAGCATCCAAAATGCATCAGTTCGGAGTTCTATTGTGGTCAGTCAAAAGCCATTTGAAGGGGCTGGAGAGTCTTGCACAGGATGCAAGTTTGTAGCCAAAAGTTTGTAAGTCTATTGACCTTAAGTTCACACTGAAGTAATCTTAAAAGCAAGCCAGGGACACCGGAGTGTCAAGTAAGTCACTTCATCCCACAGAAGTAGGTAGTGTTTGCACAGTGTTCTGTTCTCAGGATAACAGCTTTTAAGTTAATTCATAATCAGGTATTTAGGTGAAATGGACATTAAAGGCTGTAATTTTCAGTGTGTCAGTAATAAGATATCAAATAATTAATGCTGCTGTTTGATCGTACTCAACCAGAGAATAAGCAAAACTTCAGTTGCATTTCTGATGCGAAGCCATGCAAGCTACATCCTACGTGGGACAAGAGACTGCAGCACTACTGATGAAGCAAGTTTTCTATGAGGTGACAGGCATGGATCTCACCATCTCACCTGCTTAAGGATGCTCACAGGAACCACTATCATGAAACCAAACAACATTTCTTTTTTCTTCTTCTTTTGGTCTGACATCAAGAAAAACATTAAGAGTTGCGGGATATGAATAGTACTTGAAGAAGTATTTTCATTTAGTAAGGAAAAGAAATGGCCATTGAATGACTCTGCTGATAGTATGTATTTAAACTTCAGGCAGCTTACCTGAGGTGCAAATGCCACTTCACTTCCAGTTATTTCTTCATAATCATCATCTTGCTCACTTTCTTCTCCTCTGGGTACAAGCATTATCTTCCTCTCTGCGAGTTCCTAGAATACAATTGAATTGCCACCAAGACCCCTCAGGAATTAAGCACAAACAAGTTTAGCATTAGGACAGTAGAAGTGTTTTATTATTTCACTTACCTCCCCATCATCTGTAATGAGTGTAACACCAATATTATCCCCAGCTCCCCAAGACTTCTGAGACTTCCAGACCAGATCACTAGGACCTGGGCTTACACCAGCAGCTGCACCCCAGATCTGCAACAGAGTTAGCGTGAGCGTCTAACCACAGAAGAAGATTCTTCAGATTACAATTCACTCGTATATATTTTATATATAATAATATAATTATTAAGTATTTTAATGCCAAAGACACCCAGTAGGAGAAACAGAACCACTATAATCCCTGGCAAATGAGTTCTTTTCAGGACTACCAAGAATGGAGGTAAAGATTTTCTAGCTGAAGACTGTAAAACAGTGCATAAAAGGCTGTTAACAGCTTCTACCCAATGGAGAGGTAGCCCTGCTTGGCCATACAGAACATTTGAGTCACAGAGCCAGGCCATAGTCCCAGACATGCTCAGGGCTGCAATTTGTGTGGGCAAGAGCCTCTCGCCTGGGGTCGCTCACAGATCTATTGAACAAGCTCCTCCACAGTTTGGAGCAGCAAGTGTAGAGTTCAGCTCTTTGATCACCATGTACATGTACTTAGAGTATGATTTTAGAGCCAATATTTAGCTTAGTACTACAAATCATGAGCTCAGCATTGCTGACCTGGAGTAGGCTAAAGATTTTAGTAACAGTCTCTGCACAACTTTTATCAAGTCACAGGAGTATGGGAAACCCTAAGAAAAAACTAGAATACAATGATTCTGTTAGAGCACACTCCTGTCTGGGATGACCCAAGTTCAGTTCAAGCTTTAAAGAAAATTTAATTTCAGATCAAGGTGCTGCAATGATTTTTCCCATATCCATCTCCACATAAAATAAGAGCTTTAGTTCTTTAGACACTTGCAGTACCTGTCTAGATATTTTCCATATTACAGGAATCTCTACTGACATCTAACATCAGAGCAGAGATCTGAGGAAGTTTTGCAAACCCAGTACCTACTGTAACTACTTGGCCTGCCTGAAGAGTGAACTGTGAAGGAAACTTGTAAGTAACATCTGCCACACTTCCAATACGTCGTCTCAACACCCAGCCATGTAGAGGTTGATCCTGTGGGACAAGAGATTTCTCTGAGTATTACAGACCAACACCATATAATTCAAACACAAGGTTCTTTCCAGACTCATGGGCCAGTTTTAATCCCCCTCCTGTAGCATACAAGTATCTGACAATTTTGAGGAAGCATCCACATTTCCATTAAAACTTCCCAATGTTTTCTCCCTGTACTTTAGGATTAATCTTAGTCAAGTTAAGCCATATCTATTCTTACCTTCCATTAAAGGCGGGGGGGGGGGGGGGGGTCATGATGCTCTTTGCCAGGGAGAGTCTGATAAATGAAGTTTGCCGTGGCCACCTACTAACTCTATATATGTATATATACACACATGCATAAAAAACACCTTAAAACTTCATGGGTCACTGTGTATTTCAGGCTGAAATTACTGAACCACAAGCCACATGTTTTGAAGTCTTGATGATGAATTCTAATAGTGCTGGATTTGCAAACTAAACTAGTCAAAGAATTAGCTAATTGGCCAGATAAACTCTATGCATAGATTAGATATCATCAACTCTATTCAACCTTTTAGCTGTTTTAAGTGTTTTTGACTAAGACGAAGCCATCTTTATCTAATTTACTGAAGCACATTATTTAGTTCATCAAGGGTCAGTAGTACTTCTGATAGTGCTTGCCTAAATCTGATGACAAACAGCTGAAGGTGTTAGATTTCTGCATAAGAAAACCCCCTGCACCCAAAAGCACCTCCCAGACAGCCCTGGGAACAGAACACCTGCAGTACCAAAGGGTCAGCCTCTGATCTGTCACTAAGCTAAAGCCATCCCCAAGCAGTCACACATTGCAATGCAGACTTGAAAATGAAAGTACCTCATCAGAGTGGTTTTTAAGCCTCACAAATTTCCCATCTGCATCAATCTCTTCAATAGATATATTTCCAGTAGCTGAAACATGCTGAATAGTCTTAAATGCAGCACTATGTTCCCTCTTTTTGGTTTCTTTGATTTTCCTTTTCTTCCCGTGCAGGAACCGTCGCCCCTGACTTGCTGCTTGAGTTGCTGTGCTGTGTGAAGATGGACTGGGTGACAGCTTTAGCCTAGAAGAGAGTCAGATAACGTTCACCTGAATATCAGATGTGCTTTTTTTCTTCTCACAACTACCCTCCCACTATATCCAAGCCTAATAGCTTCCTATATACAAGCTTTCCATAGGGTCTTGAATACAAAATTTTACTTTTATTGGCAAGAGTAGCTAAATGGCTTGTTAAGTTTGGAAGACAGCCCCAAAGTTCAGAGCAAGCTTGTATTGATAAGAGAAGATTGACAACTGCACTAAATATTCATTTAAAGTATCAACAGACAAAGTCTTCAGTGAAAGTTATTTTAAGTTTTTGACCCTTCTTAGCATGAATTGAGAGTCCATGTTCTCACCACACATACAAGATACCATGTCTGCATAGACGGGAGTTGATCCAAGTTCCCAGCTTCATTCATGGAACTTGAGTGTTCTTTGATAGACCTCTGAGATGCAGCACAAAACTCAGAGAGTTGAGGAGTGTTTAATGGACCTTTGAATTTTATCAGCTGGGTTTATGAAGTTACTTCATCTTACTATACATGTGGTAGATGTGGGCTATAAATACCATTTACAGAAGATTACACTTCAGTAACTGAATTACTAATGATGTGCTTAGTGCTTGTTTCTTGTCTCCTCCACATTCTGAAGGACAAACAGTGTGGAGGTCTTGGATGAAGCAAGTTCTCATAATGAAGATCTCATCATAGCCTACCTCTGTTCCTCTCCTTCCAGCATCTTCCTGTATGCATTTATTTCCAAATCTAGAGCCAGTTTCACATCTAAGAGATGCTCATACTCTTCCAGCTGTGCTTGTGCCTGCTTCTGAGCTTGTGCCATTTCTTCCTCCTTTTCAGCCATGCGCCTTCGATGGAGATCACGATCATAATCCAGCAAATTCTGTAGCTCCTTTATTCTGCTCTCCAAAGCAACATTCTAAAATTATGGGGATCAGGGGAAAAAATAAATCATAAGTGAAGATTAGAGAGAAGAGGCCAATGTTTTGAATCGAGAGTAAACTGAAGTAATTATAAGGTTATACAAATAAAGACAGCACCTGGGTTTGATATTGATTAACTTGAGATACCAGAGTATCAACTCTCTTCTGTGTTTCCATCAGTTCCTCCCGAGCAGCATTGGCAAACTCAGTATTTCTTGCTGCAGTTAGCTGGGCATTCTCCATCTGTGGATAAGTCACGGTTAGTTACGAGTTGCATATTACCATGTATTATAAATAAGGAAGGAGAACCAAATAATTTTCACCTGTCACACCTGGAAATAGTTATGTTTTACTAAAGTGTACAGATACCAGTAAAGTTCAGGTCAGGAAGTTCTATATTGCTTTTGGGGGGGTTACACAAGTTTGACATTTATGTCAGAAAAAGTAATAATTAGGTTGTGAAAATTGCTGGATTAGGGTATTTCAGTTAGTGGACATTGTATAGATATTAAGTAAATTGATTCTCCAGAAGACTAATGGAGAATATGTTTAGAAGCTGCTTGTCAAAGCATAGGGCTGCAGGATATTGGGTGTACAAATCAAACTATTATCACTCTTCCCCAGAAGGTCTATTATTAAAGAGTTCCTGCATCATTACAAGCAGCATTGAGTTCCTCTAAAAATAGCTCAATCTTGAGATGTCCCAAGAAAGGATAAAGTGCTCCTACAAGAGGCACTTATCGACTTTTCAGTGGAAACAGAAACACAAGCATCCAAAGGAATTCCCTGAGTTGGTATGCCAGCTGGTGTGTAGGAAAAGTTAGGTCTTATTCAAGACTGAAATTGCTTAATACAAACAACACGCCTTGGTCCTGAATCTGTCAGAAGTCTGAAATATGATCAACTTTTCCTAATCACTCCCTGTATTTATGCTTGAACCAGTTTTGTTAGGGATCAAATGTTTGCAGAAATCCTCTGTCAAATTTGACACTGCTTTGAAATTCCATGACAACTTATGCCAAGAAGCTCTGCAGTGAATGCAGGGGCTCCATCAGTCAGCTGTCTGTGCCAGTGTGACCTTAATTATGTCAAGGTGCAGAGAACTTCAGCTTTGTTTTACTGTCACCTTTTACAAACTCACCTTTGCACTGAATGTTCGCTCCATCTCCTCTTTGTAACCTTGAATTTGTTCTTCATGTTGTTTTCTGAGCCCCTGCAGAGCATCTGAGAGCTTACTCTCAAATTCTCTTTGACGGCCAGATTCTACTTCTGCTATCCTGCTCTCATGGGCTCTTTTGGTCTCCTTGAGCTCCTAGGAGAAGAAATTTCTCAGAGAATAAACAAGCAATACAGTTTGAAACTGGATTTAGTGTACCAGGTTCACAAGTCCTATTGAAGCAGATTTATCATTGAGTACCCAGTAATTCATATTTATGCATATCTTATTCATCCATTAAGTCTGGCACATCCACCTTGCTGCCTCACTATTGTTTTTCCACCTCACTGCCAACATTGCTTAAACTAATAAATGTAGTAAATATTTGATTTGTAAGACTAATTCTTTGAACTAGGTAGATTCTGTTTGTTTTTTTAACTTAGAACACATGCACATACACTTCAGTTTCTTTAAGCACTTTACTTCACCTATTCTTGTTTTATTCAAAAAGTTAGAGAAATTAGAATTCTCTGTCACTTAAACCACACTTTGAGATTCCTACCAGTGAGAAGGAAGCTGGTCTACATTCATATGTAAGCCATTCATTTAGTTGTATGTACTGCCCTCTCTCACAAAGTTGGGAACACAAGTTGCTTAGAGGAGATTTAACTTCTACAATTACTTTAGACTTCAGGTAAACGCCTGGAATAATTTAACAGTAACTAATATATGCATTTGCACTTACACAAAGTGATATATTGGGATTTCAGTTGAAAATTCTCATATTCCAGATACCTATTGCTACTATCCCAGTTAACATGAGGTTGTGCACTTTCCTGAGCCTTCCTAGCTAGGTGGATTTTATGAGCTGATGGGCTGCCATAGGTTGCTAGTTACCTTTTAAGAGATAAAAGCAATGTTAAGATGGGCTTTAAGTGCATCCAGGGATCATGGACACCTAAAAAGATGCCTTGTTAATAAGCTAAAACATACATCTTCATGAAGGCGCTTCTGGAACGTCATTTCTTCCTGCAAAGTTTTCATATGGTTTTCTAGGTCCACCCTCCTCAACATCTCACTGTGGAGATGCTTTTTAGTATCCTCCAGTGACAGATTCAGCTAGAAAAGACAGACAACAGGGTTATCAGAATTAAGAGGTATTTTTTCAAATTAAGGCAGCCAATTTGTTACAGGCCATTCAACTTCATTCCCACAGCAATCAAAACACGCTGGGTGTGTGAAGTGGGTTGCTCTGTGTAAGTTCTTCTTTCAGTGGGATCCAGAATATCAGCAACAGAGAGAATCCTGTTTAATTGTTATGTCGACCAGATTTCCCACAAGGCAAATATAGAACAGCCCTTAATCTCACTAGCTGAATTTGACTCCTCAAAGTAGACTTCTGATGAATCAATTGTACTATCCATATATATTCCTCCCCTTTACCAGTATTATTATTCCAAACTTCTTTTTAACTTCTAACACAATTTTTTGACACTTAATGAATAAACCCCTCCAAATATAGTCTATGTTGACAAACTATTATACCCTTCCAGTACTAGGCACTTCCCTGATGTATTAGAGAATGCTACAAGGACTATAGCAGTACATTTCATCTTGCTTTGACTTTAGAACAAGAAACATTACATCCTATGGTCATAGACTTAAATGTACCTACAACAGAGGAAGTTTTAAGGAAACCACCATTAGTAGCATTTGCTTTCAGCAAGATTGTGGAAATCTTTTTGTCTACCTGTCGCTGTCATAGTTAACAGGCTTTCTCTGCTTTTAAATATCAATAACTAAAAACAAGCAAAAACTGCAGGGGTGAAAGCAAAGTTTAGATTCCAGTATCAAGCCTTACACTGAGTACTTGATCCTTTAATTCACGGAGCTCATTCTCCAAAGTCCGGTTCTCATTCAGGGCTGTTGCTAAATCAGCTTCCTTCGCGTTTAGCTGGGCATCGAGGTCTCTCACACGGGCCTGGGCCACGTTTAAATCAGTTTCTTTTTTTGAATTCCTACAAGGAAGAATTTTATGCTGTTAAGTGCAGCTGGTGAGGGAGGGTTTGTTCTCAATGTATTTCCCTTCAGAGGGGTCCGTGGTTAAACACCGGAGAGGTTAGTCAGGCTCACGGTGAGAGCACAAAACAAACCAGACAGGGCCCTCCGACAAGCATCATTTGTTAACACCAGAGAGATTCCTGACCCATTTTCCAGCTCGTTCTGTGCGAAGCCCATGCGGAAGCCAGCTATTTTCCACGGCATTCCCAGCCAGAGAGGGAAGGGACGGCACAGGCCTCCGGCTCCACGGGGAGGGCTGGGCACGCTCAGCGACCGGAGCGGGACCCGCCTTCACGGACAGCCCCGCGGAGGCCGGGCCGTGAGGGCAGCCCGGGGCCGGCGGCGCTGGTCCCTCACGGGGCGGGGTAGCTGAGGCCGCCGGCGGTGCCGCTCCGCCTCCCCCGGGATGTCCTGCCCGCAGCACACAGGGAGCTTTGTGCCCCGGAGGCCACCGGCCCGCCCGGGAGCTGCCCCGCTGGGGCTTTGCCTCCCGCAGCCCCTCAGCCACCGCCGCGAGTGACTCCCTGCCCTCCCTCACGCCGCAGCGGAGTTACAGGGCGAGGGGAGCTTTAGAGCAGAGAAGAGACCATCTGCAGACCAGTGCCCAGGTACTGCAAGCGCAGGTACCACCTGCACGGCCAGCACACTTCACTTGCCATTGGCATCACAGTGGAGGAGTGCGAGGAGGGCCCACAACGAGTTCCTCTCAGGGAAGAACGCACTGATAATTCCCCAGACTGCTCTAACTTTTAAAATCCCTGCAGTTGCCTGCCCACTGTCCAGAGCCCCTGCTCAAAACGCGTATTTGAGATTACAAAGAGTAAAGGAAGTTCTCAATTTATTTTGGCAACATCTGTTCTGCCAAGTGGCAAAGTTGTGTCAATTCGTACAATGAGTTTTCCAGTGGATAACTGAAACCGGCTGGCAAAAGTCCAAAGTAATTCTGCAGGATTGATCAGCTCTAGAAAGCTTGAGCTGCAAGGAAAGATTGGAAAAAACTAAGGGTTGTTTAGTCTAGAGAAAAGTGACAGGAGACAGAACAGTTTTTAAATACATGAAGGACTGCTACATAGAGTTAGGGAATCTGTTTTCCATGTCTACTGTGGAGAAGACAGGGAGCTCCAAGCTTAAATTGCAGGGAGGAATATGTGGGTTAGATGTTAGGGAGAGGAAACTAACAGTTCACCACTGAAACACACTGCCTGGGGGGGATATTCTGGAATCTCCATCATCTGGAATTTAAAATAAGGGTTACACAAAATCTGCTGGAAGGGATGCAGGTATGGCCAGTTCCAGCACATGCTTGGGGCATGGGGCTACATCAGGTGCTTGCTCAAGGCCTTTTCTAGCCCTGCTCTTCAGAGACATTTACTCTTTACTCAGACTAGGAAAAACATAACTCTACTAACAGTGAAAAACAAGATAACATGCTGTAGTTTTAGTATTTACAGGTTTCTTTCTTTTCTAGGTATTAATTATTCACCCTCCTTTTGGAGTCTCTGCTATCACTACCACTTACTGTATTAGGTATAGTATTAAGTATGCCAATAACACTACTTAATATTGACTGTTTCATCCTACAATAATATAAATTTCATTCTGCAATCAAAGTGTGTGCAAAACTGAAATTCCATTAGTATCTGTTTTAACAGTCCACTTTCCAATGTAAGCATCTGATGGCCAGGCTCAGGTTTCCTGGATATTCTTTCCCAAAAAATACTATTTTCAAAAAGCCCTGGAGAAAGACATTTCATCTTTAAGAACAACAATTTAAGAAGTCTCTCTTTGACAAGAGCATTTACTACCCTTTTAATCCAAGTTTGGGGTTCAGAACACCACTTTACAGCCCTGTGCAGCAAGCAGTGACAGTTACAGTACTCTGCAACATTCCATATACCAACCATTCCAGAGCTAAGAGTGGCCTACAGACTATCAATTACAAGCAAAAACTTTGAGGCACTGCCAATCATTCCTTGTAAATCAGGATGTCACATATGCTTGATCTGGAGAATTTAAATAATTTTACCAAAAGATTTCAGGTATGTTTGAAACAGACTCCAGTTTGTCAAGACCAGAGGATGTCAGCAGCACGTACAGAATTCATTCTTACAACATCAGTTGCTATACTGTGTTTGGCAGGTTCAGGAGCAAAATGCACATCCACACTCCCTGGTGCAGAAAGGAACTGGTCTTGTCTTTCTCTGCTGTGTTACTGCAGTTGCTTTGACCTTCCCGAGGCTCTGAATTCCACCAATACACTTATCTACAGCTCCTCCTCCCCAAACATCTTTGGCCTACTTCCAGTCACCAGTTTCAGTAGCAAGAAAAAACCAAATGCAATCAGTTTATTGTTGTCAAAAACTTTGAGTCTCTTAATCAGGGATTAATAAGAGCCAAGAGTTAATGCTGTTGGGAAATTATCTGGTGACATTTCATTCTATAAGAGTTAAACAGCCACCAGGTTATTTAAAGGGTGTATATATAAGGACACGATAGCCTCAAAGTTTGTTCCAAGTCATCTGAGACATTTGCAGTAAGGCAGCCCAGATACAACACACATTAATATTAGGACTTCAGTCTAGTCCTTTCAGAAACCAATAGGTACCAGGTATCATTTCCCACGGGCTGTACATTTAACCACTTCTAAGAACTAGTTACTGTAAAGGAAAAAACCCAACCCAGCAGTCTAGAGGATTGCATAGCTGCCAAGTCTAAAGCTTTATAAACAAAGCCAGAGTTATACAAACACAAAGAGCAGCAGAAAAGTCTTAGAACAGGCATTACCCCTCTCCTCACTGTCCACTCAAAGTGGCTGGTTAGATTTACGAAACAGGTCTGTGAGCCAAAATCCAGCATGACTGAGACTGCCCAACAACTATGCAGCTGAAAACAGAAGCTTACGGTAAAAATGTGTTATTCCTAACTAGAAGAGCTACCTGAGTCCTACTGAGTCTGTGAAGGGGCAATACTACCTCCAGGCATTAAAAGAAGCTGGTGGCTAAATTTGCTCTGACACAGGTTTATAACAAGACGTAAGGGGCCTGTGGACATCCAAATTATTACAAGTCCATAACTGATCTAGGGGTACAATGGGGCATTACAGTAACTAGCAGTGCTAGCAGGCTGTGTATTTCTATAAAGGAAGCTTGGTGGGATTGGACACTTGTTCACACACCTCTTCCTCCTTCAAGACAATGGGATAGCACTTACATTGCCTTTGTTCCAGGCTTGGCAAGCCTAGACAAATAACGATTCCAGGCTCAGGATACACATCTTACAAGAAAGTCAAGCTAGAACAGCAGGCAGCTCATCTGAGACTTAAAAGCAACTAGGAAAACTTCTGAGCAGTACCAACCTGGACCAGGTCAAGCCATACTGCTCCCAGAACTATCTTCTCTCTGTATTCCCATCTGGGCAAAGTCTGAGCTAAACAGCCCAAAAAAGATGCATGCTGACTCCATACAAACACTCCTTCCACTGCTCCATAACTTTCTAGAACCTTTCCAGCATCTTGAGTGTTTGTAAACACGGGTGTGGTGCCAAACCCATGCCGCTATGAATTCATAGCCCAGAAGGACACCCAGCACCCCACATTCTGTAGGAGCCCCATGCCCATCTCAGGCAGGTGCTGATGTGACCCCATAGCATCGGAGGTACTCAGCAGCGTGCCCCCAGCACACCTTCAGAACAGGCAGCCGGACGTCTCCTAACCCAAGACGCTCCAACCCCAGAGGGCAACACCTTCGGGGTTATCACACCTGCACGACCCGGACACGCAACATCACCGCGCACTCCTCCCACAACCCACGGGCTCCTGCCAGAAGCATCCTCTTCCCCTCACCCTGCAGACACCCCAAAAGAGGCGGCTCTCCGGGGCGTCCCCGGGCAGGGAGGCCTGCTCGGGGCCGGGGCACCGACCTGACGTGCAGCTGCCGGTGCTCCTCGCCGATCTTGCCCAGCTCCACCTGCAGCGTGGCCCGCTCGATGGCGATGTCGTCCAGCGCCCGGCGGGCGTCGGCCAGCTCCGCCTCGTAGCGGAGCCGCAGGCAGCCCAGCTCCCGGTCGCTGCCCGCCTGCTGCTCGTTCAGCCGCTGCTGCAGCACCGACTTGTCGGCCTCCAGCGCCCGCACCCGCTCGATGTAGGCGGCCAGGCGGTCATTGAGCTGCCGCAGCTCCTCCTTCTCCTGCAGCCGGCTGAGCCGCGCCGGGCTCAGCGGGGACTCGGCGGCGCGGCTGGCGGAGCGGCTCCCGCTGGCCGGCGTGGGGGGCAGCGCCGTGGCCATGGCAGCCTCCGCTCGGGCCCCGCCGCCGCCGCCGGGACCGCCCCGCGCAGGACACCCAGCGCCCGCCGCCGCCCCGGTATAAATAGCCGCCAGCTGCCGCCGGCCCGCGGCGAGAGTGGGCAGCTTAAAGGGCTCGGGCTGTGCCCCGCAGCCGCCCAGGCCCGGCCGAGCCCTGTAGAAAACACTTTTTTTTTTTTTAATTTGTTTTTTTTTCTGCTTTATCTTTCGCATGTGCCTTGCTACATCTTATCAGTCCAATGGTGCTGCCCGGAGAGGGCGGGGAAGGAAAAACCTACCGCAGCCCTGCGTTCTCACAGACCGGTGCAAGTGGTCGGGGCGAAACCAAAATCCCAGTTTAAGGAAAATGCATGGCAGCTGCAGTGATGCTCACACTCCAGCATGCTGCTGCGTCAGTGCTCTGCCTGTTGTGTTCGGGATTTTTTTTTGCAAATTGTTCAGCTGATGAAAATAGCCCTTTTTGTTCTGCTCTTTGTGGGCCTTTTAAGCTTTCCTGTCAGCCATCCCACTTATATAGTGTTCTGGTTAAAAGCTGATGTTGTGTGAGCAAAAGGACGAACAGAGGTGGAAAGAGAAGCTGCATGAAGACAAATGTTTGAAGCAGTCTGTAAAGCCTTACACTAATTACATCTAATAAAAATCAGTGTTTAGTAAAAAGGTTGCTTCAGCACTTCTTTAGTAGTGATGTGAATGGTGATAGTTGTCAGTTTTCTCCAGCAGCTAATTAATTTATTCTTTTTACTTACATTTTTGAGAGCAGATGCTGTAGGAAACTCATTCAGCGTGAGCATAAAAATCTCTGAACATTACTGTAACTGTTAATTACGCTGTTTGTTGTAGCAGTTACAGGAAACATCAATTAAGATCTTAGCTTATTATTATACACAGAAAAATAATCTTGGCATCATCTTAGAGTTCTTTAAATGTAAATACAGATTTTTATGAAGATTGTAGTCATAAATTCAAGCTTCTTTATATAGGTGGACAGGCAGGTAACCTAGGAGAACAACATAGCTGGCCCCAAGAGTTTAGCTAGGGAGTTTAGAATTAAGTCATTTATACCTCTGGATACAAAGTTACAGAGTAGAGAAGGATATAGAAGAATGTATGGATCCACATCAAAGATTTTTTTTCTGACCATCTTTACACATTTGTATAAAAACCCAGGATATAATTTCAAGATTCTAAAGCTACGTGCAGCATAGGAGTGACACAGAGCCAGACTGAGCTCCTCTGGTTCTTGTCCGAGCAACACTACCAGGAAATTCTTTCCTGCAGAGCTGTTCCAGTGTTTTATTTTGATATAATGAGTACTTGTTTGTCCTTCATTGCCAATAGAAATCTCAATTCAAGAAAAATAAAAAGTACAGTTTAAATCTGAACATGTACCTCTAAGATCAAGATGTGTACATCTGAGGGCTTCTTTCAGCTTTGATACCTCAGTCCTCTACAAAGAACACTGTGATCCTATGCCACTGCCATGCTTGATCATTGCATGTTACTGGCCAGCTGTTCAAATACGTTGTATGGTTTTGGAACAGATGCAGAACAAAGCAAGAAATCTGCTATTCTAAGAATATTTTTCTAGCCTGCCAAGGCTTTGTAATAATGCAAACAAAAACAGCTGAAAGAAATAGTCCAAAAATAGTCTGAGCTAGTTTTATCTTTTGTGTTCTTTACCTACTCTCCCTGTGCGAGAACAGAAGGAGGCAACTTAAGAAAAGCATAATGGAAGTCTGTTGCTGATTCTTTTCTTTGTGATATTTTTTTCTGAGTTCTTCTTTGATAGTCTGTATTACTTAGACCATAAATATAGTTGAGGAATTCCTGCAGAGATAAGCTTGTGCCATCCTTTCCTACTGTTTCAAGTTTAAAGATACTAAGAATATTCCAGGATTAAGAGATAGGGAGGAAAAAAATGTGGGAAAAAGTACATATCCCAGACTAAATCACAGTAAAAACTATTCTACAAATAGTCCTTTTACAGTAAAATATAGATATGGGAGATTTAGAAGCTATTAGCAGATGCCACAAAGTTGGCATAAAAAAACCTGGATTTTTTCAAGTATCTTAATGAGCCCTTGATCCTGAGTTGGTGAAATTAGGTGAAAAAAAGAATACAGCAATGAAGTAATACAATAAAAAACAGGAAAAAGTCAGGTAAAATTTCCTTATCCTTTTCCATAGGTATCTTCTAACTAATTGCAGCCAGGTGTAAGCAATGTGTCCCTATTGGTCCCAAAATGTTATCAGGGCTCCCAGTGCACCAACAGCCTTCACGACCTTGACCAGCCTCAGCTGAGGCTTCTGCCCACGCTGCTTCCCAGGGCTGCTGGAGCTCCATTTAAGCTCTGCCCTGGGCCCTAATTCCCCTCTTTTAACCTCCTTTGTGGTTTGCTGAGCTGTGGGCTCTGGTGGCTCATGAACTGATTTTTTGGCTTGCTTTGGACCAGCCTGGTTACTGTACCTTTGCCAGGGCTCTTTGCACCCCTGGCTGTCCCCTCTAGCCCCCTGTGTGTCTTACCTAGGAGCAGTGGGACAGGGCCACAGCTTGTGTCTCCTCCCTCCTGCCTACCTAACTGGGCTTTCTGTCCATTGGGAAACAACTGGACTTCACCACTCCTTGGATGACAGTTTGTTAGAGCAATGACTGCTAAATACTTAGGTGAGTGAAATTTCTAGACTTTTTTTTTTTTTTTTTTTGGTGACCCAATACAAAATGCTTGAATTCACGTTTACTTTTCAAGGGTTAAATGCAGTTGAGTCTGTATATAGTAAGCAGTCAGGCTTGGCTATTGTGACATTTTTTTTGCTGACAAACATAGGCATAGATGCAGAATCAGCATAAACAACAGAAAGTTTTGTAGCAATTTAGTGGTTTTTGCTGGATGTTAATCTGCTGCGTAAATCCTGAGGGTCTCTTTCTAAATACCCATTGGAAGTAAATTAAGGTATCACTGGGCAGTGTAACACTTTGAGGAGTCACTATACATAGCAGTAATATTGTTTCAAACTATATTACTCTGAGGCATTGGAATGTATCAATAAACACCTTCCTAAGCAGCCTTTTTACAGATAGCTGTTAGTGACTCACACACAACCAGAGCTAAGGAGGACAAATTGAGTTCTGTTGGCCTGATAATGGTTGCCACAGTACCAGACTAGGTACTTCTCCATGAGAAAATTAGAGTTCACCCACCAGAAAGGTTAAAGGGCAGTTTCTGTGTCATTGGTGGTAGTACACAGAGATGGGAAAGGCCTTTGCAGAACATGTCACTGCACAAATGACCCTCCTCTGCAGTACTGCAGCTTATGCCTCTATTTGCCTGGTTAAATTAAGCAGTACAAGTCAGTTGGCTTATAGTGGCTTTTGTCTGCTTTGGAACAGCAGATAGTTCCTTCTATAAGTTGGTAACAGAGGAAAAAATTAATCTATTTGTGGCCTTACGAGATGCAAACGTAAATAACAGATTTTGTTTAGTAGAATATGAAATGTAGAAAATACACTAGATAATAGTATTTTGTAGGTGACACTGGGCAAGTCTCTGGCTTAGGCTGTCCTGGTTTCCAGCTGCCAGTGCCCAAATTCTGCTCTCAGCTACAAACACAGCAGCTGTTGCTATGCATATTGGTATTGCTGTGCCCAGCACCTGGCTTGCTGTGTGAAGGTGCATGGTGGAGTGTGCATTCATCCTCTCTTCATAACCTCACTGTGTGTGTCACTAGTATTCATCTCAATGATGTATCATGCATTTCTTCCAACTTTTTAAATTTTGATTCCTTCTCCCTGTTTGCTGCTTATGTTCTCTTCCATTTCCATCTTGGTGGATGCTCATGTAGTGACATGTCACATGTAGTGACTCATCTTGTCACACACAGTCCACCTACTTTGCTCTTGCTCTTCCCCAGTGAGCCATTACAGAGAGGGCAGGTCCTGCTGACCTTTGTTGCTCATGACTTGCAATAGAATTGATTTCCTCAGAGCCCCTGTTAATTCACCAAATGTTGCCTCTTTCACATAGCACTCGATAACATTTTATTTTTAACAATCACAGAAGTGAGTGCCATCCCAGAATGAGGACAACAGGTCATTGTCACTGTTGCATGAGAAGAAAATGGCAGATGAGTTCAAGAATCCAATATGCCATATCCATAGTCTCAGTGGGGTTATGTTGTTTTGCAAGCTAGAAAGAATATCTGTTAACACATAGCTACGTGTAGATAAACTGAAACTATTTTACCTCTGCAATGAATTTTTCATTTTGCTTTATCTGCATTCAACCTTTATCTATACAAATCCATAATTTCTAATTATGCCCAACATAATCACCTAAATCTTTTTGAGAGTATATTTTGGAAACCCACAAAATGATCATGTAAGTGTGTTGTAAGTTTATCTCAAAACGTTGACTCTAACATTTCAGTTAAGGCTGTGAACTAGAACAAAAAGTAAGTTTGTGCCATTTGAAGGTGTTTGTTTTGCTCCTACTGTATAGGATCATAAATATGCAAATGAGCCACAAGTTGTTTTGCTTAAGCACCAAAGGAATATGACAGACAAGAAGGGACAAATATTTATTCAAATACTTGAAATAGTGACCATTTGAATATATTGTTTTTGGTTAATTCTGGAGTCATTTGAACACAAACTGAGAGGAAGACAGTAGTTTTCTTCTGTGGTGTTTAGGTCTATACATAAGTAGTTTTTCTTTCTGTAAGCCTCAAGAATTTTTTTCTACTTACTATATTGATGGAGCTGGTTCCAAAGCCCAGGGCAAGGATCTACATGGAATGCAATGGGTTCCATAACACCAAGAAACGAAAGACAGGGTGCTGGGGCTGAACTTTATACTGATAGAGGCTTTACTCTTTATAGGGTATAACATACCTGTGAAGGGCGACAGTGTGTGATTGCTCTCTGCCCTGGAGGGTTTGTTATTTCAGGGTAAACAAGCACCCTGTGCACATACAATGCAGGGCCAAAGAACTGATCAGACTGTGCCAGGGTTCTTAATTACTCTAGTTAGAGGAAATTTAACATTTTGCTTTCATTAATCAGTTGGGAGCAGAACTATTACTGATAACTTTGAGATGTTGAACCAAAACGCAGTTTCTGTGTGGGGCCTCTGCAGGATACTTCCAATTTTGCTATACATTAGTCAGAATGCTGATTTATGAGCTTAAAGTTGTTCTGCACCGTTTCAGTGGATGTTAAGTTTGTAGTTTAGCCAAACATATTTTCTCTTGAGTAGTAAAGACTTTTGTTGCGATGAAAGAATGGCCTTCGTGATCATCTGATTTCCTTAGCTGAACTTGTTTCAGGGAAATAATATATATAAAGTGGAATCTGTTGAAGTGGTATGTCTACCTGCATTTCAGGACAAAGCTAAATAGAGAAGTATGGGGTTTCTCTTTTAAATATGAATGTTTTCTATTAATATTCAAAGAGTGAAATTTGGTGGTTATCATGTGATTTAACAGAGGGGTTTTTTTGCCAGACCAGAGATTTAATTTTTTTTCAGCTTGGCCCTTTGGCACCTATATCTTGCAGAATCTTTTTTCTCTGGCACTTCTGCCTGTGCTGTTGAGTGCAAGTTGAAATTTTCTGTTACAATTGGACATAAATCAAGAAATTACAAAATATTTCATGGTTATGTTTGATAGTGATGACACATGGTTTTCACTTAAGTCTGTGTAAAGCAAAGGATAAGACCATCATATTTCCAATCTTCTTCCTCATGAGAGCCTGTGCCAGCTGTACAGATAGATGCCATTGCCATTATGTGCTCAATGAAATTATGAGTGCAAACGTCCGTATTTCACAATTTTATGAACAGTAAGGGCTTTAGAGTTGTCATTTGAAATGTAATTTAAGTTATGCATATTTTAGAGACCAGCAAAAACAAAGCACGTGTGGAATAAAAACACCTTGCTAAAAGCAAGAGACAAATACATCTGAACTGAGTGTTAAAAGTTTTGCTATAGTTTGTTATTCAAAAATTGTATACTGACTCTGCTGGGCTAATGTGGCATGAGTGGGAATTAAAAGACTGTGTGGTAAAAACTGCTACTAAGGTAATATCTAAAGCACTTGACACTGGACCAGAGATGTGCAAACATAATGTAATAGGCAAAGAACAGAAATTCTGCCTTGAAGAGTTTATAATCCACATGGACAAGATGGAGTAAGCAAAAAGGAAGTCAAGTATTTCTTTAGAAAATGATGTTTTATTTTAAACTTGAATGGTCAGTTATTTTTTGCAGAACTGCTGACAAACTTCTCCAGGTATGAAAATTAAGCAAACAGAACCTCTAAGTTTGTGGCCCTTTTAACTTTAGGGTGTGTGCTAAGGAGTCTGCTGTGGAGCTGCAGGTGCTGTGAATTTTGAAGTGCTTGTTTTCAATCACATCTTGCTTGGACACCTGAGTGTCATTCAGTTTTTTCTTGGCTCAGCAGAAGGGGTTATGGAGACCTCCAACAGGAGTCAATATTTCGAAGCTTCCAGATTCACTGGAAGTCTAGAGAGAAAAGAGTGAAGTGGCAGGAGCATAATGTGAGGCTGAGGTGAAGAAATTAAATTAGATAAAGGAGAACACAAATCAGCATTCAATGAGAATGAGATTCACACAGGAAAATGCCCTGTTTTCACATAGGAAAGTGCTGTCCAAAACCCTGTGTAATTTCTGGTAGTAGGCTAAAGCTGTTTTTGTGCTCCAAATACTGTTATTTTCTGGGAGCTCATCTCCCTTGCGAAAAGGATGATTTCAGTGTAACAAAAACAGACCATGAATTGTGGGAGAGAATGGTATTAACAACACTCAAGTAAGTTCAGCAGCTGGGGTAAGACCTTCCTGATCTCTACTTTCCGAGGTAGGTACCACAAGGTACTTGTGTTGTTTACTGTAATGCTGCTTTCTGAAATCTCCCTGGGGGCTAATGCTTGTGGCTGCTTATCTCCATTTTCTTATGTGCTGTAAAAATTCAGACATAGAATCTCTAACCCGGGACCAGGATCACATGAGGAATTAAGTGTGTGTGTGTGTAAACAGCAGCCTCGCTTGAGTTGCTGAATTGGATGTCAGCTAGGCTGCTTTCTAGTACACAATTCTTCTACACTCAAATTTATTGCAGATGAACACACGTTTCTAGCACTTGCATATATTAATTTTAAGAGAAGAAATATTCTGAGTAAGGATGGTGCCAGCTGTGTACATTCCTAAGATGGCAGGTTTTGAGGGTCAGCTTCATCACCATGGTTTTGGGAAAGGAAAATGTATTTTCTACATTAGATGGTCTAATGACTAAATTCTAGCTTTAAAATCACCTGTGATCAAGTCTGAAGTATATGCTATCTGCATGGGTATGCCATTTTGGAAGATAACAATTATAGGGTTATAACTGATGTCACAGTGAAAGGACTGTTTAAGTAACTGTGGCAACTGAAATGGATGGGAAGCCAAGCTTTACAGAAAGTGGATACACTTTCAGCTGAGAGGGATTAGAAAAACAGAGGATCGGATCCTTAGCAGCGCTCTTGCCTGTTACACAGCCTATTATCATAATGTACACACTGGGAGGAGCAGCTTGCCTCAGGTGTCAGGGCGCACCTGAGACAGAGCAGCCCGTGAGTTCCAGAGGCACGGAGGAGGCAGCCCGGGCAGCGCAGGTGTCTCTGCGAGGTCGCAGCCAACCTCAGCGCTGCTCCCGGCCGGGCGTGCGGCTCTCTCGGGGCTGCCGGTGCCGGGCTCTGCAGGCTGGTTTCAGCAGAGGGCACTCTGTTCCTAACGATAGAGGAGGCGCCTTCCAGTGCTGGTGAGAAACCTAAACAGATTGGAAAAGTTTCCAGTGCAACATATTTGAACAAACTCTTCATCGGTTATGTTTAGTTCACTGGAGCATATTTTTAACTTCAGTGGCAGGGATCAGAGCCCTTTCTCTACGTGCTGCTCTTAGCGGACTCGACGAAAGTTTGGAACATCAGTGGAAGCCGTGGTGCAAAGGTAGAGGGTTTTGGCGGTCCTGTTTAGCAGCTCGAAGCTCAGAGGGAGAACGAGAGCAAAGCTATCGTACGAGACATACTCGTCAGATTTACAGTAGGAAACCTAAAAATATTGTAGAGGGCAGCATGACTGAAGACCTCCTCGGTGCGAGCAGATTTGCAGCTGTATTGTGAGAGTTACTTGCAGATGAGACAGAGGATGGTTGTGGTTTTGGAAGCCGCTTCGCATCAGAAGCAGGGGCTGACTTCACGGTAGCTTTTGCCCCTCGGGGAAAGACGAACCACTCGGTCCGGGGCTGCCGGGGTCCCGGCCCCCGACATCGGAGCGTCGCCAGTGCCTCCGCAGCCGGGGCTGGGGGGGACGGGCCCGCTTGGCCGCCCGCCCGCTCTTGCTGGCCGGGGAGGCAGAGGCTGCGCGGGGGGTGCCGAGCGAGCGGCGGAGCCGGGCCGGGCCGGGCCGTGGCCTCGCGCCGCAGGTGGAGGCGCCCGGGCGGCTCCGGCCGGGGCCGGGCTGCGGCGGGCGGGCGGGGGCGGCCCGCTGCCAGCAGCCTGTAGGACCTTGGCTGAGGCGCGGCGGTGGGCTGGAGCCTGGCGTGAGGGAGGGGCCGCCGCTCGCGGGGCAGGATGCTGCATCCCCGGTGCCGTGACAGACGAGGCTCTCCCGTGCGCCGGCGGTGCCCTGCCCGCTCCCCGCCGCCCTCCCGGCCCCGCTGCGCGCTCCCCGCCGCGCCGCTCCAGGTGGGTGAGCTCGGCGGCAGCCCCGGGGCAGGGCAGGGCAGCCCCCGGCCCTCTGCCCGGAGAGGGCGGAGCGGGGGGCGGCAGCGGTGCTGGGCGAGGGTCGCTCTAGGGGAGGCTCTGGCGGGGCACGGAGCGCTGGTGCTTGTCCGGTACTCAGGCCAGGCACCCGCACCTGGGAAATACCGGAGCCCGGTGTGTTTGGCCACTTGGGTTTCTCGGCAATGCCTGGACAAGGGGGGGGGGGGGGAAATAAGAAGTCTTCTTTTATTGCAGAGTTGATACTTTTGAATGACAAAAGCATCCAGGAGCGCTAAAGATTTTGGGAGGGAGGGGAACTCCAGGATGTTTTTGGAGGGAGAGAATAAAATGCTTCTTTCTGTAAGGAATCTTAATTATGTTCAGTTGACAGGTGCAAGAACTGTTTGGATAGATGGTTTTCCTTTGGGATGCCTGATTTTTTAGAAAGGAGTACTTTATTTGAAGGAGTATTTTGCATATACTGTGGGGCTTGGCTCACTTGTGGGGTGGTGGCTGAGGGGAGGGAGGGCTGTTTGTGTGTGTGTTGGGGGTGCATGAAACTTGCAGGGTTTTGAGATCACTCTTGTAAAGTATGGTCTAATAAGGTGCGTTGACACAAGGAATTAACAGAATTAGTAGTGTTATTACATGATGGGGTTTTTTTGGCAATTTTAAATTGGCAAGTCCGTGTTGGCTTTGTAATTTTGATGATCACTAAATTGATGTCTTTTTCTTTTTTTTTTTTCTGTACTCTGATTAAGCCCTGATTGTTTAGTCTCTGAGCTGTTATGATCAGAGTTTTCAAAGGCAGTGCAAATGACTGCTGAAATCCCAGGGCTGGGCTCTCATCTTTGAGTGGGTGAAAGTGCTGGAAAGTACATCAAGAAATTCTATGCTCCTTGGATTTTACATTCTAGAGATCAAGATGGAGGGATTCCCAACTTGATAAATTCTCCTACATTCAGGAGATAATCAAGCTTGTCCCCTATTGCCAGCTTCCCCAAACCTCTCGTTTTGGTCCTTTTCTGTTCCCTAATTGGAGCTGCCTCACCCTGCAGGCTGTGCTCATGGCATGCGCTGCACGCCTGCTGCTCTGGCCAGCACAGCTTTCCAGTGTTTGCATTGCACTGCTTCCAGCAGCCGGCCCAGTTTGCTTTAGTCATTGAAATTCTGGCGGAGCCCACTTGATTTTGTTTGTAACTTGAAACAATTTCTCTCAGCAGAGCCCCAAGGCATGAGGATGGCCAGCTCCAAAGCCACTGGGCTCTCCTGGGAGATCACTTGGCTTGCTTTTGCTCTCTGTGCTCATCTACAGGTAGGTAATGAACTTGTTGCTGTTGTCGTTCCTGGTCCTCTCAGGTGATATTGCTGCACACTTTGCATGGCTGTTTTTAAATAGAAAACTGCTGAAGGGGCTGCACTGTAATTAAAAGGCTCCCAATGAGAAGATTTTCCTTTCACCAAACCTTCAAAGACATCAGTGTGGGAAGTGAACATTCTCTCTCTTGCTCAGTATGTTGTACCTGACTTTACCAAAGGGTGGTGACCAAAGGGAGATCTTGCCAGATGTGTAATGCCATGGGTCTTTCTAGGCAGCACAGCTGTTCTTTGCTCCTGGGAGTTCAAGCACCTGATAAATGTTAAGGTGTACTGTAAGGGACAAACGTTATAGAAATACCTGGGTAGAAACATCTAAAGCATTTGGAAGTGGGAAGGCAGGGAAGGTGGCCCAGAAAGGTCTTTGCTCCAAGTGTTCAGTGAATGCAGGAACCACGGAGGAAAAACCATAGATGCCATCTGATCTATTGCCTGACACATGAGCCTAATCAGTTCCAAGAAGTGAGTATTTCAAGAAATATGGTGTGCTGGCGTGCCGCAGAGATGTTGTTATAGTATGTCATTCTCCATACGGATAGTTCCCACAGCACAAAATGTTTCAAGGATTCTTCAGTCTTAAATATACACAAATCCAGAAATCCTTAGAAAAGGATGGCTAAATAAACCGAGTTTTATTTTTTAAAAAATAAATAGGAAACTTTTTTTGAAGCACTGCAGTAGTTTTCAACAAAAAAGTGAAGTCTTTAAATAAAATCAGTGTTGGTGTGTTGCGCTGTTTGTGCTATTGCAATGTGGAAAAATGGAGCGTGGTGTGCTGCGCAGTATACAAACATACATCCTGATGAATTTTGAATTGAAGAACAGTACAGCAGGCAAAAGTGAAGTCTGAAGGAGTATGAAGAACTGAGGAGGCTGCACTAGACAGCTGAGTAAGCTGTGATCAATTTAGGGTGGACTTTGAGGTTCGAGGTGGTGGTAATGGGGCTCCAAGGCATCCTTAGTAGCACAGCTGAGTGCTCTGTGTGCTGTGAGTGATTTGGCAGATGATGAACACCTCCTCTCTGTGGATTATGGTTGCAGCTAACCAGTACACTGGTTACTTGAGTAAAGAACTTGCCATTAAAGAAAAAATTCACCTCTGTATTAACTGTGCAGTAAAACACAGTGCATTCAATGCATGTCTGAGCAGACAGGGCCACAGTGGGATCTGCTTTTTGCCTGCATGTTTCTTGTGCAAGGACAAAAATGTTACAGATTTGCTGTGCCTGTTCAGCTTGTATTTTTGTGTGCAAGCAGTTGAGTGGTGCTGTAATAACCAGCCCTATAAAACACTCAGAAAATAGTTTATGAAGTTCCCTTAATAGTTCTGTTCAAGAAGAGAATAGAAGCTCGGAGAAGGGAAATGTCAATTTCGTTTTTGGGCCTTTTGGTTATGAAGGGACCATTTTTTTGCCTTTACAGTATTTTTCTTGTATTTTTTCTTTCATGTTATTCTTATTGCAGAGCTGGAACCAGTAGTGGCATAGTTTCCTCTTCTCCACGAATGGTTTGGCATAGCTTCACTTGTCTCTTTATAATAAAAACAACCCAAACACATTGTAGTAATCAATTGGCTATTGTGAATAGCTTTATGAACATTTCAATCCAGGTCAAATTTTATGGTCTTGATTGTCCTTTAAAATACTGTAATCTGTTTGGCATATTTGAGTCATTAGCACTTAACCCCAATCTTGTAGGCGGCCTTTTTGCTCCTAAGGTTTAGGTGTTTTATCACAAATTTAGGCACATTAAAGATATTTTATATTATTTAACATAACATTTTTGGTATCCAATAACCATTAATTCTTTAATTGGTTGCTTGGGGCCATACTGTACGGACCACACACAGCCATTTTACCCTAATATTGTACAGTAACTTCTACTTCTGTTGTTTTTGGCTATTAAAGTGCTTATGTCTGGAGCTAATCAATTAGAAACAATTGGATGCTGGGCAAGGTCACAAGTCTATGTCATATCACTTATGTGCAATTGATTAATTTCATCCTGCTTGAGGCAGGTACAGAATAAAATAATGACCATTTAAAAAGAATGTGGTGGGAATGTGGTATGAATGTAATGCAAAGAAAACTTTAACATGAGAAGTTGTGAAAAAGAGGTAGCTGTTCCTGAGAAGCAATGGAACTTAACTTTGGTTATAGGGGTCCCTTCTGATTCTTCACAGAATGGTAGCAAGCAGTGTGGTGTTTAGCTGGGCTCCAAAATTATCTCTGCCCTTGCAGATATGGCTGTGTCTCAAATTTGACAAAATTATTTTGTCAGTGGCAAATTAGTAGCTATACTAGTAGCAAATAAAACTAGTAAATTAGGTTTCCTAGGACAACCCAGGGAACAGTTTACCCCTGAGCATTGCTGAGCTGCCTGATTGGTAAATCTGCTCTGTGACCAAGAGCAGAGACATAAATCACTCAGGAAGAGATCACTTATGGGTAAGCCTTGGCCAAGTATAGAGGTGACCTTTTCTCCTATGTGCCAGTATAAACGAAATTAATGGAACTGCATTAGTCTAAAGCCAGTGGTAATACAAGCAAATTTGTATGTTTTTCTTGAAAACAAAAAAGATACTCCTCTATCAAATGATAGCAGCAACATGGAATAATTAATTGTTTCTGAAGATTTAAATGATGACTCTATTCAAAGAAGTTACTGTAGTCTACAGATTATATGTATTTGGGAATGTTAACTATATCCCTAGACTTGAATTTATTGTTAAATATTGTGTAAAAGGCTCCTAATTTCTCCTCACATTGTAGCAGGAGAGCTATTAATTCCACAGATTTTAGGGGATGGTTAAGCTAACAAAGTAGAAGTGTCCAAGTCCAGTTCTGCTATTCTGAAGTGATCTCTTGAGTGCATGTTGTTTCATATTGGTAATTGAAAAGGCAGGATGTTCAGCCTGGTAACCAATCTTTCTTAACCTTGTTGATGGTATTTTATTACACTATTCAGCTAGATGCTGTTAAATTTGTTATGAAATGTATGCAGGACTGTATATCTTTATGGTCTTACTAATGGATTACTGGCAGGAAGAAATGATGGCTAGCAGATTTGTATGGGCAAATATATATCAAGAATTTTACACATGGATTCATTTTAGATTTATTCTCTGGTATGTTGTTTTCAAATCAGGAATATGCTGATATTTTTGTAGGTTCCTACAATCCAAATGAAACCCTCTACAAGTCAGTACATTTTGTCTCCAAAGACCATGGCTTTGGTAATGTGTGCAGAGGGAATAACAGCAAAGACACCATGTCTGGATATTTAAGAAGCATTAGGTCTTGGTTTCTGTGGAAGGGAAAGTTTCATAGGTCATATATTCATTCAATAAATTGTTGGTTGCTTCCATGATTTATGTTCCTGCAATTCCTGCCTGTATTATGGTCTTTTCTAACTATCTGTGATATTTTGGAAATGCAGGATATACATGCTGAAAACATTATTGTCTTCAAAATGATTCTGCCATAACCAATCTGCCAAAAACTACCAACGTAGTAAATGTCTTTAAGGCTGAGCTTTGCAAGGCCAAAAATCTGATGTCCATTATAAGACCTAGTGGACTTGGAGACCATCTTCATGGAAAACCTTTGGATTATTGTTTTACAGTCACTGAATGTATTGCTCACTGATGTCCAGAAAATACATTATGAGCTACGTGCCCTACCACATCCTTAAGTCTCCAGTAACCTTGATCAGAAATATCAGGATGAGATTGGCAAGTCCTGAGTTAAATCTGAAGCAGTTTTCTGTTTCTGTAGGCAGGTGGCAATTCTGCACCCATCTGGAGTTTTGCCATCAGCCTCAAAAGGCCTGTGGTTTCATTCTTAGTGTGAAGATTGAGTTGCTGCTTCTAAAGACAAATAACACATCTGAAACTGTGTGCAAGTATTCTGATTTAAAATATTCATTGCTATTGACAAGGTTGCAACTCAGTGACTGCATTACCAGAAAACTTATGTTTAAGTTTCTGAACGTGCTTTAAATTTATGACTGGTAATGATTGCTCAGCCAGTGCTCATAGAATCTGAACTGCTGTTACCCTCAGTTTACAATCCAAGAGTGGAATTGCCTGAAAAATTGATGCATGTGTCTTGTGACTTGAGACACAAACTATGTATGAATACTTTTTAAAATGTAGTCATAAAAAATTAAAGTCAGCTATGGGAGGTGACCAAGAGTACAGATGTCATCAATGAAGGCATCCCTTTACTCTCCAAGTTATTTGTTACTATGATAATTTCTCATGAAGTTACACTGAAAGTTGGACAGAAATTCTCAGATCAGTTGTATGTAGAGCTGCAAATTGTTGTTTCCAAGACCAGCTATCCAAGATTCTGGCACATTTAGAGAAGCCTTAAGAACAGGAATAATATCTAACAACTGCCAGTGGCTTCTAATTTCTCTTGAAAGAGTAGTCAAGAAATGAAGGAATGGCTCTAGGATGATCTTTGGTTTCAGAAGATACTGGAATGCTTAGTCACTGATAATTACTCATTCAGGTCTGCTTTGTGCAGCTGGGTCCTTCATATTCCTTACCAAATTCTGTTCCTGCCATTGCATCACACAAAATGTACATGATTTGTTGTACTGATATTAAAGCTCTTACTTTTCATCCAAAATTCAAGATTTAGCCATCCAAAAGAATGCATTTTGCTTCAAAAGTATATACATTTTAAAATCTGAGTCCTCTTTATTTGCTGTTACTTCTAGAGCCTGTAGGGTTCACATATTTGTCTTTACCTTCGGTTTTTGGACTTGAAGCTTTTCTTTAAACGGTTCTGCATGCTCACCTGAATCCCCAGGAGCTCTAATGTGGCTTGCAATGAAGTAGTAAAGTATATTAATTTCAGTGATACTAGGAACAGAGTCTTAATTGTGCCTCTATAGTTGTTTGTACTGTAAGTCTCTCCAAGGTATATCATATTGTGCAAATGTTGTACTTTAGTCAAGTCTGTGTGTCATCACAGTTTTATGCAGCTGATAATACTGATGGTAATTTTGTGGCTGTGAACAGTCCAACACCATCACATTTGAACAATTCCAGTGTAATTCTTATTAGGCAAAATCTCTGCAAAACAGAGCCAGTTTGTGCATGGCGAAAGAATGGGTTTGTTTTTGAAGTACAGTTTGACAGTGAGCACAACATTCCGGAAAGGACATTGGATATAGCCATGGCAACTCTGGAGAGGCTACTGAGACCCACATGGGAGCTGTACAGCACTGCAGTTCTGATATGCTCTGTGCACTCACTTTATTGTCAGTGATAGACAATAACTCCTTTAGGTTTTGACATCATGCACATACCTTTCCTCCCCATAAGGGGAGCACTTGATATTAGCTGAAGGCTGTAATCTGTCAAGTGCTCTTGCATTTAAGGGTCAGATTTTCAAAATGCCCTCACTCCAGCTTGTAGGAGGAAGGACAGTTCTGTGAGCTCCCTTTTGGATGATGACAGATAGAGAAGGATTTTCAGAAGGGTTTGTGGAGTCTTTGTTTTGATGACTTTCAGTAAGACTTGAGACGTTAAATGCAAACACTGTTAAGTACTCAATTGCATTGGTTAAGTGCTTAGCTGGATTTTTCAAAACAAGGTAAATTTCAATTAATCTAATGGGAGCCAGGCATTAGGTGCCTTAGGCACTTCTGAAAACTCTGGCTAAGTATTTTTCATCATATTTAGCTGATTAAACCAGAACTTCCACCCTTAAAATTCTTTTGAAATAATAGGTTTCTGGTGTGTAGGTACTAGTATTTGAGTGCATATTTGATAATATTTAAGAAGTGCAAGTACAACTGTCACATGTTTATAAAGGGAGGGCAGTTTTTGAGAACTTGGCCTAATAAATCCCTTCCAGGCAGCATATTACATAAAGTGTTTAGCAACAATGTTATTTCTGTTTCTAATTTTGTATTTATTAGATTTAACATCATTATGGAGGGAAAATGGAAACAGTATTTTCAGTCTGTTTTGAGAAATGTGGTTTCCAAGAATTGTCAGTTTGTCATGCTTCTGGATGCACTAGAAACACAGTGAATGCAAGGCAGCTCGACAAAATTGTGAAATAATATTAAAACAGCATTTATGATTGCAGTTACTAGATTGTTGTTGTATGCTAACTGTTGTCATTGGTGTCCTGGTGGGAGGTCCCAACTGGTTAATGAGGCTGATTTGTAGCATTAAATAAGTGGAAATTTTGTTTATATGTAGAATCATGTATTTCTGTGTTTATGTAATGGCGTTTTTTTCTGTCATCAGGTGCTTTGCCAAAAATTGAAGCTGCTTAAAATTTACAGGATGCATCCTGTTAGTGCATGCAAGCAAAGCAGGGTAACATTTACAGTGTGTATGCGTGAAAGGACCTGTAGAGGCTCACTGCATAGTAAATCAAGGTGTAAAAAGGAGAGTTTTAGCTGCCCGATCTCCTGCCTTTTAGAATCATAGAAAAAAGATGGGCATGGACACACCTGCACTGCTACAGAATGTGAAGAGTGAGGCATTATGTTTTCTCAGTCTCTGGCAATAAGTGTTTCCTGGCCTGCACCTTGCTGAAGCTCTGAGAAGATTGCAGGAACTGGCTTTATTCCCAGCTGGCTGATTCAGCAAGAAATTAACTAACTCCAACCCCCCTGGTTTTGTTGCAATTTCCCTGCTCGTATACGTGGCTGTTTGAGGCCATCTGCTGGGATGGAGAAATGGGAAAGGATGGGTTCTGGTTCCGATAATTTCAGATTTGCCTCTTCTGATGGACATTTTCTTTGCTTTCTGAGCTACTGCAGCCTCTTGTGGTGTAGCAGTGGAAGCAGAAGGCTGAACATCTGTAGACATATAACAAATGAAATATGCTAATATATGATTTGGCTTCCTCTCCTGAGAGTCTTCTCTTATTAGATGTTTTCAAGGTCTCATTACTCATTTGGTGTTTTGTTTTCTGGGGTCTTCAAATACTTTTAAACTGTTCCCTGGTTGAGTAACATGGATGTTGGCTGAAAAACCCAATAGCACGGTAGTGTCTTCAGTATTGTCTGCTTGCTAGGTGATATCCTAGTTGTAAACTGCCAGGTACATGTGACATATTATGGATTCTTTCAGCTGATCTCATCAACATTTCTTTTGAAAGCAGGACGGAGAATACATCTGTCCCTGGAGAGATGGGCTGTGTGTGCTGTATGCTATGTCGGGGATTTTGCTAAAGCCACTAACTGATGAGACTGCTTGAACAGGCTCTGGTTTTGTCCCCTGATTTTATAACTTTATTTATATAAATATAAGGTGCTTTATGTGACTAACAAATTACATGTTTCCTCTAGACTGGTGACTCTCAGGTAAGTCTTTTCATAGAACAGCAGTTAACAATCTTGATTGAACGTTAGGAAATTACACGAAAGGAAGGTGTAAGACAAAGCAAAGAGTTTCATCCTTTCACTGTATGAATTCCTGGTTTGCCTGTGCTGTGCACTGTATACAGTTCAGATCCCTTTATGAATGGGGGGGGAAAGGTTAGGCAGGAAATCAGCTGGTAACTTCTTTCTTTCAGTGTAAGAACTGAGTGCCTTTAAGTAAAACTGCTACAGGGAGATTGAAACAATTAAAGGTGGCTTTCTTCCATGTAATGGTATTTGGCACTCCTTCCCATACTTTTTGAATAGAAGGTTACATGGATTTCAGGGAAGATCCACTCCATAACACTATACAGATGAACCCCAGCAGGCTGGGAAGAGTGAGGCCAGGAAAGGATTGCAACATTCTTGCTCTGGACATGCTTTTTGGGTCCAGTTGTTGGCTGCTGTTGGAAGCTGATAGACTGCATTGTTCCTTGGTCTGAACCAGTTCAGCTGTTTTTTAGGTCATTTTGGTGTTTCTTGGGGCTACACTTGAGGATCATTGAGCTAGAACCAATTCTAGATGTACCGTCAGTTATGACTCACAATTTAAAAATTAACAAAGAAATGCATTCTCCAAACTCCAGGAGTATCTGGAGGATTGTCCTGGACGTAAGAACTTGCTCTAAACCTAAATGGGTGCCTACATTCAGAGCTTTTTTGTGTCTGCCTGAAATATTTTTTTATTTTTATATTGTTATTAATTTTTTTCATGAAAAAACTTTTAGGATGCTTCTGGTATATTTTCAAATGCTAGAATTTTAGAATGATTTTTAAAGTATGCAAGGAAATTCAGGCTTAATTGCTGGAATAGCTGCTTGTTTTTAAACAAACACTAGTATTTCCTTGAGGAAGATAAACAGAGAAATAGCTTCTGATGTTTTACTAAATATGGCTTAAGTTCCACTTTCATGATGTGATTAGTCCTGTAAAACACAAATATTCCAGATATTTTCCCTGCACGAGAGAGCACTTGCCTTCCCCTCAGTGTGAAGCTGCACACCCAAATGCTTTTCCCGTTTCCTTTTCCTCCGTCTTTCAGTTAAATTTGGAACACAATAGGTTTGTTAAAACTATAAGGAAAATCTCCAGAATGCTATCTCAGTGTAGGGGGTTTTACCATGCAGCTGTTTATCTTCTGCTAGGAGGGAGCTATAAATGTACTTTTAATGCCAGGAGTTGGGCTTAAAATGCTGTTAGTTATCTGGTGGGAATAGATTTGAAAATTAGTAAGCAATTAGGTCAGTGGGCAAATACACTTTACTTAATGTTGTAAGTCTCATGGGCCTTTCCAATATCCTGTTAGCATCACCTGTTCTTAACACTCAACCTTTTAAAGCTTTTCCCTTATGCAGTGTGACAATGAAAGGGAAAATTTTGTTTAACTCATAAATGAAAATTAATAATAAAATGTTAATTTAAAAACCCCCAACTTGCATGGTTTCTCCAAGGGAAACAGAGATGTTCTCAGAACACTAAGCTTTTCTTGGAGAAAATTTCTTCCTGTAGATAACCATCTTGAGAAGGGCCTTAGTTGGGATAACAAAACATGTGCGTTTTGTTCTGATCTTTTGAACTTGCTTGAATTATGTCCTTAGCAGACATCAATGATGTATGTGTTTGTAATTGCTTATTTTTCTTGCTGAATTTAGACCTCTGTAAGCCATCTGTAATGTGTCACATAAATGCCACTATTTAGAAATGGGGGAAATGTAGGAATTGTAAACTTTCTTTTTCACTATTTCAAATGTTAAGGCCAATCCTTAAGAGCACTGAAGAAAAGACCTAGTCCTCTTCAGCTGTACTGTTGAGTATCTCATCATGCCTTGTCTGCCAAAAGCTCACTTTAAATCAGTGATAGTATGAGAGCTCTTGTACTCCAGAGGCACAAGATCCTTCATGAGGTTGCTGTGCCACAAGTGAGACCTTATTCTGTAAAATTCAGGCTTTCTGCTTCAACAGTACAACATTCTGCACTTGAGTACCAAGTGAAGTCTGCAGGCACTTTGCCTGAGACATCAGTGGGAGTTTTTCTGGAGTAATACCTGCCTATAGGAAGCAAACTGAGGCTGAATTTAATTAGTGCTAAATAGCTGGCTATCATATTTCCTGTTGTGTTGTGTGAATCAGTCCATCTCTTCATCATAGAACTGCTAAGGACAGATGGCATTTAAAGTGTTGCCTGCAGCTGTTTTCTTGAAAAATGACTGTATTTGTCTCTCTGGGAAAAAAAAAAAGAAAAAGTAGATTTAATAAAGATAATTTTCCTGTTGCTTATAAACTTTGCAAAAGTTGAAGTGCATTCCATTTTTTTGCATGTCACTTTTTTACTTTGTGTGTCACTGAAGACCTTTTTATCAGGGGTTACAGTCCATCCCTGCTGGCAGGAATTCCTCTGAACTGCAGTAGAGGGAAACATCAAAACTGGTCCTTAGAGCACGTGCATTGTTTTTCAGGAGAACTGAAACAGAACATGGAAACTCACTTTTTAAAGATCAATGTGGCTTTTTGCCAGAATTATTATATTCAGAAGATGTCTCTGAACCTTTTGAGGGGTTGCACTCTCCTGCTGCATGGTACAGTTCTGAGAGTGAAGAGAGGGAGACACGAGCTCACCACCAGTGAGGAAGACAGAGCTGATTTCTACATGTTAGCAGCATTTTGTCTGTGCATATGAAAATTGACATCATGGTGTAGGAATGTTGACCGTGTTTTGCATTTTGCTAGCTGCACTTACTGGAAAGCATGTGTTTCAAAGGGAGTTTTCAATTTTTATGTCTTTGCTTCCATAATAGCCCAGTCTTATTTTGAATGTAGGCTTGAGCTATGAATAAAATTTAACTCATGGAGTAAGATTCCTCTGGCAGAAAATGTGAATGAGTTATGCAAACATTAACCAGTAATGTACATTATTGTACATCAGAATAGTCAAAGCCAACCTTTAGGTTCCACTGTTACCACTCAAACGTGTCTTACTCTGTTTGAGAATGCCTTACTCTGAGAGTAAGGATGCTGAGTTTGGCTTTTCTCTCAAGAAAAGCTGCAGTAAGTGTGGAGAAAACTTAGCTGGCTGCACAAAACCAACCCTTTGGTTGTGGGAAATTTCCATGAATCTGATTTCTTAGTTCCCGATGGGTCTGTGAAGGAAGGGAGCTGAGAAGTGAAGAAAAAAGACTAGCAGCAAAGAAAAAGTGGCACTAGCTCTTCATCTGGAGAGTAATCATTCAGATAAAATTGGCAAAATTCAATTAGATTATCTTTCAATAACGTGCTGGCTTCTCTCTTCGACCTTCATAATCCAATTAATTTTCCCAGAGTTATACACTGTAGAAAGTTGGCAACCCAAGTTTCCCATGTCATCAACTCTATCCAGTCTCCTGAGAAAGAGTTTTCTGACTGCAACATCCTTGCACCTGTTAGTTCTTCCCCAGCTCTTCCCAAAATCAGACTGCTGTGAACACCTTCATGTATTTATTCCATGTTACTGAAGCAATTTATTGACTTTAATAATGGGATTCCCCAGCTGACAGGAGACAGGCCCAGTTCCATTAACCTGTTCTTGTGATGAAGGACCCAATTCTTTTTTTCAGTGTCTTGGATCGATTTGAAAGAGTTAGACATCTGTATTGTGAGAAATTACATCTGTGTCTTTTAGTGAAATCCGAAGTACCTAGTACCTGTTAAACAGTCTATGCCTTTGCCTCCAGAGAAAAGTTATCCCATTTTCTCACAAGGAGCATTTAACAATCCCAGAAAAATGTAACTTTCTTCTTCAGTGGTGCTGTGCAATATCTCAGTCCACTGCTGAAATGTTAAACTTTGTTCCTGTGTGCATGCTGTGTGGAAATACCTGCATGTGTAGCATATGTGATTGCACTAATGAAGTCTCAGGCAAACTGAGATTGTCTTTAGTTGAGTTTTAGTCTGAATTAAGTTTTAGACAGCTGCAGGTTCCTGATGGAATCTGCCCTACATACGAGTTAAAGGGCTGCTGCATAAAACAATGATTTACCCCAGCACTACTTTTAGTTGACAAATTAGACACAATCAGAGCTTTTTTCACAGCTAAATAAGGATATGGGTCGATTGATAAAAATGAGGAATGATTCATGTTGAAGCGTGATGCATTTTGCTAGGCTGAATACCTGCTCTGGGGCTTGCAGTGGCATGATTGGTTTTGTAAAACAGGGGCCTGTTTCAGGATCTCTTTTGTGTTGGAATTGACTCTTGGAATAAAGTAGCTTAGAAAAAAATCCTGTTCAGAGCTCCATGATTAATATCATTTAGGTCAGAAATAATATATGGAGCACCTGAATAGAAATAAGATCTCGATTTCTCAGGACATTCTTGATTCTAATGGATCTTGCTTTCAGAAATGCATTACTCTGTGCAGGTATTTGTGTTGAAACTTGTCAAGTTCTGTTCCTTGATACTTGTTCTATTCAGCTTTTAAGATGCTGGTGTGGCTCATCTGTGTCCATTCCTCTTGCTGGAGGGCTGCCCTAGCCAGTGCAGTTTCCATGGGCTGTCAGCACCAGAGGATCTCTGCTGCAGAAGGGATTTTTCCCTCTGTGGATTTGTGGGTGGGGTACTCAGCTCTTCCCCAAGGCTCTGGAGCTGCAGGGGCCTCTCAGTGGGATCAGTGCTGGCTGCTGTGAAGGGCACATAAGAGCTTGTGTTTTTCAGAGTCATGTAAGCTGAATGGCAAGGCTCTCACCTAGCTGTTATTTTCCTACATCTTGGTAATGTTTACTTTATTTTTTTATTTGCCAACTGCAAAAAATTTAATGATTATTCTTAATATTTCGTCAGAACATTTCCCCATAAACAGCTGTACTTCAGATATATCTCAAATATTCAACTATTAATTGTCACGATACCTACCTGTGACTTTTATTGTTTATTTCTAGAATCTGATTTCAAGGATGGCAAGAACTGTACAAGCTTTATTGTTAGGGGTGAAATTTAAACTTTATTGGGATTAAGTGTTTAATAGTATAATTTGCTGCATGTGTTGCAGATACAAGCTGCTATGAATAGATCCTCTGTAAAAAAAAAAAAAAGCATTTGATATGTTATGTATGGACTTAAATCCAATATGTTGTTATCCTTAACTAAAGGAAATTGTAAGAAGAGATTTACAGGGAAGGGTTTATTCTATTAACTTTAATTTCTTTAAAACTTTTCTCATCTGAAGTTGAACTTGGTTTCTGTATTTTGACTTTATTTAAAATGTGCTGTACATTTCCTCTGTTCCTTGAATATTATTCTGAAAATAGTACAAATTGTCTGTTTTTCATCTGCATGAGAAGATGAAGATACAATTAGTAGCAGTAGGTGGATTATTTATTTAAGTGGGGTGCCCTGATTTTCTATTTGTCCGCTCACAGTAGACCTGAGGAGTTGAGCACAAGGTTTCCTGTTACATTACTAGATTTTTTTTAAAAAATGTAATTTCTATACCTTGTAAAGAACTGGGAGGGAGACGCTCCCTTTCCTACATGTCTTTGACCCCCAGCCTCCCAGGAAGTAGTAGTACAGAGCACACTGATTTAGAGTAGGCACTGGTTTGGATTCTAATGGCTTTTAGGTAATAAAAATAGGAATGATTCTGTGTCTGTAAATGGCAGAAATGAAGAGTCTTGGTCTATTTTGAGATTTAGAGACCATATTAAATCTTCTTGGCATAGAACTTTTGACTGGGAGATTTAATTATTGTCCCATACTTCCTTTTAAAGTGTGTATCTGCTTCTTTGAGGGTTTTATATAAGTAGGTAATCAGGCTTTTTTGGGGGGAAATTGGTTGCATTTTTTTATAGGACAATTTGCAGTCAGTACCTTTGTTATTAAAGCTGGAATAACTCAAAATGAGGGAAATTGCTGCATGCATTATCTTAACTCTAGGAAAGAAAAATCATATAGGGAAGGGATAAGTCTCACTGAGTCATTTTTGAATGGTTTTCTGCAAGAGGACAGAAAATTTTAGCCCTTGTGCAATGTGTAGGATTTCCTTCTGCCTTTCCACCAGGAACTATAAAAAGGTTGTGTAAAGACACAGAATAATTACAGCCTAAGTCAGGCCAGCAAATTGGCTTTTTCACTATAATCATGATAAAAGAACATCTTTCTTGGCCAAAAGGACTGGGCTATGAAATAGAGATGTTCTGGACTGATAATTCCAAGTACAGCCAATCTTGCAGAGAAATACACAGGTTAAGATTAAATTTGGATCTTGTTATTTAAAATGGATGCTGTTTAGGCTTCTTATAATAGCATTTTACTCTGTGTAGGGTGCAGAGGAAACCAGGCCTGTAAAAAGTGCAAATGAAAAGAGGAATACCGCCACAGATAACTCCAGCATGGCTTAACAGTGGGACTCTTATTGTTTGCAGTTTGCAAAGCAGCAGAGGATGTGAAGAAATGTATAATTATGCAGGATAAGAATAGATCAACTGAATCAGTAAGATCACAGTATTTCACACCACTGCAAGTTCACCAGCGAAGGTTCCAGTTTCAGTAGTTTCTGGTGTCATGGTTGTCTTTAGGCTGAGATGTCATAGATGTATAGGGCAAAAGGAATCTTCTGCAATTAAATAAAAGGGCAGATGAATTTATTTCCCTCCCTTTGCACAGTCCATTGTTCTTGGATTCTGTCTGTATTTTGAAAAGTCTTAGAATGCTAAAGACAAACATATGAGAATCTGGAACCATGCTAAAGCTTTAGATACTGAGCTGTTAGGGTTGGCCTCCGAGCTCACATTAGCTTGTACTGGCAAACTAAGAGCTGACTGCGGATAAGAAAATTCAGGGGAGGTTATTGCCACAGATCCTTCCAAAAGTGCTCAGGAATAGTTGAAAAATATTCTGTAGGAATAGTGCCCCTCTGTAAATCTTCAAAATTAAACTGTGCTGTCGAGAATTCTGTTTAACCTTAAGTGCAAATGGTAGTGGTAAAAGAGCAGCTGCTAGATATAAGAGTGGATGATCTTGCACCACTGGTTAGACATGAGGCATGTACTGGGGACTCCACATTCCCCCTTCCCCTTGCTGGCTTTAGAAGTAGTGAGCAGAGTATCCCATGTCCTACAAGAGGCATGACAGTTTTTCAAAGGCAAGGTCAAAGGGAAAGGAACAAGATTATGTGTACTCTTTTCGAATTCAGTATATAAAAACTGCCTTCGAAAAGCTTTTCCTTAGTAGTCATCCTACTTCTGAGAAAAATAGTGGTGTTTTCCACTTGGCTGGAGCAGGAGAGGCTGAAGGACTCGCCTTCTAAAGGATGTCCATGACACTTAGAGCTGGTGGCTCATTTTGCCTGCAAGGCAGATGTGTGAAGAGATTTGATTGTACCAGCAGTAACAATAAGTCAGTTCCTCCACAGCCTTTACTGGTCAAAGCAGGAGGGTTTTTCAGTAGCTTAACTACAGTCTCTGCTTTGTGTTCAGCTGTGGATCTCTAAGTTTCAGCTGCTGGTGGATTCAATGAAATGCCAGGAACTTGGTACCTGCTGAAAAGTTATCACCTCCTCTAGTCAGCTTCTTCAAACTGCTGCTAAAGAGAAGGAGACAAGACCATTTATTCCTACTATCCATCTGCTATGCCATCGTAAATCCAGCATGATATTGTGGAGTAAAATTATTCTGTTAAATTTCCTGTAGAAAGATAATCACAATTGGAAAGCAGTGCATGACTTATGACATGTCTCAGCTTGTCTGTCCTGGGAACTATCCATTGTACGTACACATCTGCTTCTGTACACCCACACAGGATGGGAAGATATTCCTCCACAGGAAGGTCTTCCGTTCCCTCAGAATGCAGGTGGTATGAATTGGCAAATCATGGATTGTGGATGTGGGGGCCAAGTTCCCAGAGCAGCGCACACAGAGTGAAGCAATTCACTCAGCTGCTCGGATGAGAATACAAGATGAGTGAGTAGGAATACAACCACGTGGCCCATCTTTCTGTGTTCCTTCTGTGATAACTGTTTCACTCACTTATACTTGCTACTTGCTGCATTTGAAATCATGACCATTAGAAGACTAAAAATGCTATGTAATGAGATCAGTCGCAAGAAAGACACCTGGTGCTTAAAATATTTAAAGAAAATGCAGAGCCTTTAATAGGGCATCATACATTTTTAAATTCCAAAACTCTAGACAATGTCTTGCCTTTGAATTACAGATGTTCCTAAGTGCTGTCCATTTTTTATCCTTTTTTTTTGTTCATTGAATGCTGTTCTGTAATCACCTGGATAATTTTAAAGTTGCTTAATGAAATTTCTTTGCTGGACGTGGAAGATGGGTGACCAAGTTGTAGTATTGAAACTATCCTGATTAGAACAGGCACCCTGTTCTGAATTAGCAGTTTCTATTTTCATTTTATGTCTGACTGGCTCAGCTGTGTCTTTTAACATTTCAGCAATTCTGGTTCATTCAGAGGATTTATTTCATTCTTTCCAGCAGCAGGGCCTGTGTTTATCTTTTCTCACCTCAGTAAGAGCCCTTTCTCCTTCACCATATCAGTCCTCCAACATTACTGTACACATTGTATAGAAGAACAAAAATGAGTCATTAAACTAATGACCATTAGTCTTAACAGTTGTCAGTGAACAGATGCCTGCAGTGCCTGTCATGTGAGCTTTTAATTGCTCTGGGGTTTGCTGCTAAAGCAGAGTAATCTAAGTAGTGGCTTATTAGTGAGTGTACATGTGAAATGCTGTCAGTTAATGCTGGCAAATGAGTTGTGACCAGGAAGGGAACAATCTTCAGATTAATGGTATGTCCTCTTACACAGTTGCACTATTTGCTTTTTGTTCAGTTATTGAACCTTTGTTTAGTTAGTGTTTAATTTTTAATGCTGGATAGTGTGTCTGGCTCAGTGCAATGCACAGTTAAAATTTTGCCCTGCTTGAGATGCTTTCACTGGCAAGAGAGAATGATGAAATACACTTGAACAACCACCCTTTCTCCCCTGCAGAAAGTGAGAGGAAACTGAAAAATGGATGGATGATAAATATCAAGACTGGCATCACTGGATTGAGGGAATAGTTAAGCTGAGGTTTAAAGGTAGCTGAATTAGAGTGCTTGGAGAGCGAGTTGTGGTGTTTGAACAGTGGACCTCAGTCTGGGAAACCATTTCAGCAGCAGCACCTCAGGTGGGAATGATGGTACTGGAAGTTACTGTCAATAATCTCAAAGTGGCAGATGAATGATAAGACAAAAGTAATTTCTTAGGGAAAAATGGCTTACTGTGAAGTTGCATGCTTTGCCTCATTGTTGGTGTATCAGAATTCCTGACACCAGTAAAGCACAAAAAGCTTTAAACCTCTAGAATATTTGCAGAAATGCATTTGAGACTTAGAGGCTGCGTGCCACGAACAGTTTCTTTCGGGAATTTCTCTTTAAAGTCGTGCTGAAACAGGTGTGCACACGTGGAGGGCGCTTGGCTGAAAGGCATTCACCTCATGTGCCTTATTAATAACCTTAAACCAACATTCCTACAGCAGAACCGTGACCATTTAACTGCTTCCTTATTGTGAAAATGTGCCTGACCAACTCAATGTGTAAGACTGCTCAGTCCATAAACCCTGCAAAGGGACTTATTGCAGTGGAGAAAGAAGAGTAGACAAAGAACTGGGTTAATATCACTAAAATTATCAGAAGTAGTGGAAAACTAACAGTGGAAAAATCACGTTTTCCTCACCATGTGTTAAATGCATTCGTGTGCTGAGCTGTTGGAAATCCTGAGTGAGCTGGGAGTGAACATCTGGCTGGGGCATTTCTCTACAGTCTGGTTTCTTCCAGGTGAGAGAGGTTTTGTCAGCTAGAGGTAACAGGGAGGAGAACTATTTTGACTATTTACACTCTTATTCAGGGTGGTCTGTCTTCTGTAAGTAGAATTTAGGGATACCCCCCCCTCCCCAGCCCCTCTTTAGAGAAATGTTGACAAGATGGTAGCAGGCACTCTCAGTGCTCAGCTGAGAAAGGTGGCTGAAGAGCAGTGTTAGCCTAAGCTCTCCTGTGGTCCTTACAGGCCTATTTGGTCATTGAGAATCTTTCTGATGGTAGATACTGATTATCAGAAGCTTTCTATCTTCCTGATCTGTCCAAGTTGCTTAGTTGCATGCCCTTTGGGTTCTCCTACTTGAGTTTGGGCTATTTTATCTTCAAAAGAGTTGTGCCAAAGATGTGTTTTCCTGCTGAGAAATATTATTTGAGTTCTTGGTGGCTGAGACTTTGCCTCTTTCCAGGTCAATTTCTATTAGGAGAATTTGTAGTCATTTACAGTAGCAGAGCAATTCCATCCATTTCTTCTACCTGTTTAGTTTATGATAAACACCACACTGTTGCTGATGACAATATTGTATAAACAGTGTGCAATGAAGAAAAATTACTAGTGCTAGGGCAGCCTTTTTGGGGGCTGACTCTTTGCCAATTTTTCCCTGCCACCTGAACCAGAAGCAGATGTACAGAGGTTGAGGGCAGGGAGAAAACTCCCTGTTATCAGCAATGAAAGGCATGACAGTGCCCTGCCATATATGATAGAGTCACTGTTCAGGTTTCCTCACGTGACAAAATCTTTGGTTTTAATTGCACTCCTGAACAACTTTAATATCAAAATCTCCAGCATTTAGCTCTGAAGTGTATAGTGGTTTAGGATTCTTTTTTTTCCCCTAAGTGCCGTGGTTTTAATACCATTCCATCACCCCACACATTTCCCTTCTTTGTGTTTTCATTATGCAACAGGAATTCTCTTAAAAATCTGGATCTGCCACTAGTTCTAGCAGGTGTTTGGCTTCTGAGTGCCAGAGTTTTTTTCTTCACGCAGCTTATGGATGAGAATTTCACTGCCCTTAGGCACAATTTCAACTGAAGTATATGAAAAGCATGTTACTGTGTCAGTTCAAATTATATCACTATTAAAGAAAAAACTCAAAAGGAAATTAAATATAAATAATCATACTAACATAACATAACATTAATAACATAAAGGTTATAATTTAAATTAAAAAGAATTGGGAAAATATGAGTCAGAAGTCCCAGACTCTCCTGAGAGCAGCCATTGTAAATGAGGATATTGACAACTTTGAGTCACACAATATGTCTTGATGAATAGTACTACAACACTGGAGACTATAAGAACTAACTGTTATGTTTTAGTTCTGTATAATATATTGTGTGGGAGCTAAGTATTGTGTGAAGTCTTGTATCCTACTTTCCCTCATCCATATCCTGTTTATCTGATGGTGGCTAACACTCTTTTGAGGTACCCCACAGTGTCCTGGGTCCCATTTTGCTCAAATATAAATATACAAATTGCTACCACCTGTGTTGCCTTCTTTGGGCTGTTTAGACCTGCACGTAGAGAAGCTGGTCATATGGAATGGAGGGTGTTTTTCCTTAAATCCTGGGTCCTGCTGTCACACCAGCGTGGGCATGTCACTGTGGCCAGATGAGAGCAAAGAGGCATTTTACAAGTACTGTGCAGAATTGTTAACAAAATGGTGCCATCATGTCTCAGCTGCCCAGAATTTTTTCTTTGTTAGTTTTTAGGAGGATTTTTTTTAGCTGCAACTTTTGGTTACCTGAGAGCACTCACACCTTTCTTGTAACCTTTCTTCAGCAGAATTATAGTTATCCAGTCTGGATACTGCGAAAGGGGATGAGAAGGAAGTAATTTATTAGAAGAGGGTGATGTTAGTCTTGCAAGCCAACTGGGTGCTGTTTATCTCACCAGGAAAGGATTAGGCTGCTACAGCTCCTTTTTCTTCTCATAAGGCCTCTATTCATCAATTTTTTGTGGTGTTATTGGGTAATCCTAAGGTCTACGTTAATGCATGGCCTGCCAGAGCTAGGGGGTGTCTTGGCCCTTCATGGTGGAGGCTTCTTCCAGCCACTAAAGGAATGACCCTGTATCCTTCCTCATTTCATTTTGCTCTTTCCTTTGTTCCTTAAGCAGTGTGAATCTTCATTCAGTGCACGTGTTGATTTGTTGGGCTTTATAATCCAGCTGCCTCTGACAATGATCCTACATAGCCTTAAACTCTGCCTCTTTCTTGCCTTTTGTAAAGAAATCTGCAGTTCCTCAATGATTATGCTTCCAGTCTCCTCCAGTATGTAACTGGACCTGCAGTCATGGTCCTAGACAAGCAGGATTGTCTGTTTCCTGCAGAGGAGTGCAGTTGTCAGCAGCTTGTCACTTCAACAACAACAGCAAAAAAATCCTTCACCACATGGTGTTCATGATAAAGGACACTAACAAAATGTCCTGGATTTTGCTGCATGGAGTGAATTTTCCACCTGGTAGCTGGTATAGTGCTGTATTCTGGATTTAGGATGAGAATGATGGTGTTTTGGTTGTTGCTGAGCAGTGCTTTCACTAAGCTGAGGATTTCCATCTTACACTGTCCAGGAGGCTGGGGGTGCACAAGAAGTTGGGAGGGGGCACAGCCAGGACAGGTGACTCCAAGTGGCCAGTGGGAGGGATGTCCCGTACTGTATGGGATCACACTGGACAACAAAACTGTGGGAAGTTGGCCAGGGGTGTGTGGCTGATGCTCAGGGACTGGCTGGGTGGCAGTGAGCAAATACAGAGCATTTCCACTAGGCATCACTTGTTTTATACATTCTTTTATCATCATTGTTTTCCTTATTTTATTTTCTTTTTTTTTTTTTTTTTTTTTGTCCTATTAAACTGTCTTTATCTCAGGCCAAGAGTTTTACCTTTTTCCTGATTCTCTCCCCCATCTCTCCGTGGGGGTGAGGGAATGTCTGTGTGGTGTTTAGCTGCCTGTTAGGTTAAACTGCAACACAAAACTTTAAAAAAGTATTGCAGATTATCCTGGTTTCTTTGCTAAGGATGCCCATAGTACTCTTGTATCATACTTTTTTTCTGTGGTTATTATGAGAACCCTTAGAAACTGTCAATGAATAAAAGATAGAATTCCATGAGAATATGCTCCAATAATACTGAAAGGACTGTGTTTATGACAAGAATTTTACCAATTTTTAGGTTACTATGTAAAGAATAAAAAGAAGGTTTTGTCTGGAATAGTGGAACATACAGTGAAAGAAGTGAGGTAAAAAAAAAAATCTTTTTAGACCTATGTCTGTCTTACAAGATTTTAAAAAGAGGTTTAAATTAGGTATTTTCTCAGAGGTATTTTCTGTCTCATTTCCAGCTATTCCTTCCTTTTACTGTTTCCTCACAGAGAAGAGTTGATAAAGGGGATTCAATCTTAAAAAAAGAGTGAAAACATCCCCCAACCACTCCTATGCCCCCAAAGCACAAGCTTTGGGGAACAGGCAGGTAGAAGTTTCCCTCAGCAGAATAGATTGTTTTATCTACATGCTATAAATCGCTTTTATGTTGGATCTAAACATGGCTGAGCCCCTTCCCCATTCCCCAAGGCTAAGCTAAAGACTTGGGGAAGTAATTGGGTATTGTATTATTTTGAAAGCAGGATCTGATCCACAGTCACTAATTTTCTGACAATAATTGGAAGTGAACTGCTCTGGGGTTATCTTGTCTGGGTGCTGAATTTTTCCCCTTGGCTCTTATTTGTACAAAACTAGAGAAAATTGAGTAAGCAGTGTTACTCACAGACCTTACAGTGGTGTTGTATTGCAAGGGATGTCATCCTGCTGCAGATGGATTTGGGCCCTGGTTCTGTAAGGATGGCACTGGCAGCTTTGCCACTGATACCACTGGGAGAAGCTTCAGTCTGCTAGTGCTGCTCGTTTTAGAGCAAATTTTAGGTCGAGTCTGCCTAACACAGAGTTTAGAAGAAGCTTCATTGGAAGAAGGAAAACTTCAGGGTTCATATTTCTTTTATTAAGCTGGGGTTTGAAAGTAAATGAAGTTTTGGCTAAATACTGCTGCAGCCTTTCAGTGAAATGTTTAATCTTTTAGCCAGACAATAGCAAGAGAAAACATAAGTAACTGTTGATAAATATCCAAAAGCTTAATCACTAGTATAAATTTTAGAAGGTGCAGAAAAAGATTTCAAAATGTGTTGATCTCAGTCTGCAGCCCAAGCTATGCCAAAGAAAATGTATTTACATTTAATCAAGAAAAATGGTGGAAGAAATGTCCTTTTGAAAAGACTGAAAAATAGGATCTGAATTAAAAAACGAAATGATCTCCATTATTTTTTGTTTCAGTGTTGGCTTAAAGTTGTACAAACCAACAGCCTGAAGAAAGGTTTAGGCTGAGCACTTTTGTTCTGGTGACGTGATCTTAAGCACATTCCAGTCACTGGAATGACTCCTAGTGCTTGAATGGGCACAGGATGGTTTGAGCAGCAGAGATGATGTAGGCAGTTGCTTTCTAGCAGCTGTGAATATGATTATAGTTACAGCTTAGATTCAGTTTTCAGTGATAGACATTTGAAACAATAGCTGAACTATCAGTTTCTAAGTTGCTTGCTGGCAGCATTTTCCTGTTCTGGAAAAAGGTGGCTTCTCCAAAATGTTTAAGAATTGTCTTTTGCTTATCTTTGTATGTATCTTCAACTCAGAGGCACATTTTTCCAAGCTTGTTTTGTTTCTTCATGTTCAAACAGGCCTAGAATGAGAGATGAGAGGAAAAAATCATTAGATCTGGGCTTAAATCAGACATGTCTTAAGTCTGCTTTTAACTAATACAGAGCATGCAACATGGAAGAACAATCCTTGAGTCTCCCACTAATTCTGTCCCCGGCACAGCTTTTGACTCAGTCTTTCAGATTGTCTCAGCTATGACTTCCCTGATGAAATGTGACAGCCAAGTTCTTTTCAGAGTTATTCTATGAAGAAGTGCTTGACTTCAGTTCAGCCAAGTCCTCTTTCATTTTTCTAGGAGAAATGACATTTATATTTTAATTCTGATTTGGAATGCTGGCCTCTTAGTTTAATATTAATAATTAAATAATTGGCCTAGTCTGCAGAAATGCTAAGCTGCTGGCAGCTTCTGTGGAAACTCGGTTCACTAGCAGGGTCTTTAAACGTTTCAGAGTGTCTAGCATTAGGAAGCTGTTTTTGTAGATCTTGGCCATGACAAAAGCTAATCTGACTCTTACTAGATATTTCTTCATCACGATTGCTTGCTCTGGAGACATCTGAAGTTCTGAACTGTTGATGTGACATTGTTTATCTGCAAATACACTTTCTCATGTTGTGATGAAGCTGGAGTGCTGTGCTCTATCTAATATTTTTGTGTTGCAGTCCTTGAAAATCCATTAAACTAAACTGCTACTTAGCTGCTGTATTACTTCCCTGGGGCGTAAATCAAATGCTGCAGCAGCTTAGGAGACAGATATTTAACTTGAATTAAATGGGAATACACACATTTTGGTATATGATTGGACTTGCTGTGCATGTTAATCTGGCAAACATGTATTTACAAGTCATTAAGAATGCAGATAGTTTTTCTCTTCTTGGTTTTCCCGTCTTTTTTCCCCTAAAATAACAATTTTGGAAATGAACGCTGCCCATTTTCTGCTTCCAACAAGAACTAATAAAAGAGCCACAAAACAATGGAAAGCAAACTGCCTTTGCTGATTTGTCTTTATAGAATTTACTTTGGGCAGGGTAGTGCAGTTGTGCATAACTGTAAAGCTTTAGTTGATTGGACCTTTTATCTTTTGTCTGTGTTTCTTTTTAAAAGGAAGATATTGAGGCAGGTTCAGGAAGAACATGGTATTTGTCATTTTCAGCGTTTGAAATAAATCATTTTGAAGCTTTCATCTGCATTACTCCAGTTTGCTCTCATTATGCTCCCAAGTTTAGCAGGGACACAGGCTTAGTTAGGGAATGACTGATTTAAGTCTAGGTAATGTTTATGTGTCTCAAGTGTACATAACAGCAGAGTTCTTACTTTTCTCTGTATGTGCCTGTTGGTGCAAAGAAACTCTAAAATTAAAAAGTCCTCTGTACCTGAAATAGTAATGTTTTACTTCTAATTATGTTCAAGTAACTTCTTTGAGATATTAAATCTCTGTTTTCTCGCCTTCTTGACCTTCACAGCTCAGATTTAGTAGAAATCTCTCTTTCTAAAGATGTTGCTGTCTATATATAAATATGGAACAATTACTTTCAAGTCTCCTGGTGGCTATGATTAAGTAGAATAGTAGCATGCTATAATGAGGTTTGGTTGAGCTTTGTCTTGGCCTTAGTATCAAATTACCTCCAGGAACTGTAGACTAAACGAGATTTTTAATTTATCTGAAATTACAATAGCAGTTTAAGTCCTTGGATGAAATTGTTTCTCTCTAACTTGGAAGGAATGACCAATGTTTAATATTTATAATTTTTTAGTAATAGGAAAACTCTACAGTTTAGTGATTGCCCTGATTTGGTAATTGTGGGTGAGCTGGATGGCAATAGTTAACATGAATCCTGGGCATCAAGGGAAAAAAAGAGCAGTTAAAGTACTTTGCATTGTGTGGTGGTTTCAGAGTATGTCCCTGGGATTCCTTTTGGGTCAAATGCAATCAGAAGTTGTGCCCCAGCAGCACCTACTGTGCTCAGTCACTGGGAGATGCTCAGCTGTGTGTGGGCATTCAGTCCTTCTCAGCTGTGCTACTTGCTAATGGCAGTATTGGCTGGGAAGCACTCACTGACCATTCCTCTTACTCTCAATAATAAAATAAAATCCTCAAATCCAACAACTCAGGCAGATGCTTCTAGTCAGTGTTATATGGAGAAATGAAACTGGGCAGCAGTAAAAACAACATGCAGCTCTTGGTGGAAGGAGATCTAAAAACCAGAGGCTTGGATACAGGCAATACTTTGTGTCTTCTGCGGTTGAAAGTGGAAGAGTAATGTGGTCTTTCAGCACTCAGGTGGGGAGTGGTGAGTGAGGAAGCAATCACAGCCTGAGATCAAAGCTGTGCCTCCAGCACAAGGCTTGAATAAAACCAGTGCCATTTCCCACTTCCCACTTATGCTGATAGTTCTCCTTGATCACATAGGCAGAAAGATGTAGCATGGAAGACTTTGTTTTTTTCAGTTTCTGACTAATAAGTTACATGTCCTGATCAGCTAGAAAGATTTTCAAGCACTGATCTGTTTCCAATTTTTGTATTTTCATTTTTGTCAGTAGGTAATATATACTTTCTTGTTACAGGATATATTCATTTCAATGAATTTTATGTGATTAGTATTATATCTGCTTTGGGTACGTTATCACCTTCTACTGTCTTCATATGCTTAAGATCATAAAAGCTGGTTTAAAATGCCTTTTCTAAATCTTAAGTGTACTTGTAACTTGAAACATTTAATTTAAAGCTATTGAGATTAAACTGGCCATTAAACAGACCGAAAACACTAGCATGAAAGGTAATTGTTTTCTGAAACTTGCACTTACAGTCTTTGCTTTAAAACATGAATTTATATCAGATTAGCTAAGTCATTCAGAGATGATCTCAAATATACTGTAAGCCCACAGACTGTTGAAATTTGAATTATGTTTAAGCCAAAGTGCCCATAGAAATATAAAAAGCCTCATAAGAAGCATTGGTAGATTCCTCAGTGGGGAATAAAATGGACTAAGTAGAAACATTTTATTTCGTGTTCAGTACAATGTATGAATGAAAGTGCATTGGGAACATGCAGCTTACTTGAAGGTATCTGGATCTAGAGGGTAAAAATGTTTTTCTGCTACTTTGGTGAGTGAATACAAAAGAGTTCTTTGAACATTTGAAGATTTGATTTTTAAAAAATTTCTCAGTTTGGGCTGTTTATCAGATGTAATTCCTTGGTTTCAACATTGGTTGCCATGACAGCTCATAGCATGTTCTTAGTGGTGTTGTTTTTTTTTGGTTTTTTTTTTTTTTTTAATTTTTTTTTTTTTTTAATTAATTGCTTTGCTGCATTCTTCCTTACTTGAATTATACTAGACAGGTAGCAGTACCTATTGCTGCAGCTGCCAGATCAGTTTCCATTGTAACCTCCTGTGTAACCTTATAAAATATCTGCCTTTTACACTGAATTTTTCCATGCTTGGAAGCCAGATGTTGCTTGCTTGAATCTAGCAAGCATTTCTCTGCTTCTCGAGTGCGTAGCTGCTCATTAGCTTTTAACAACAAAATGGAATGTGTGTTAGAAGCCCCTAATTTTTCTTGTTATGTTTATCAAATTGGTATTTCAGCTTCAAATATTGGCATGTTTTATATTCAAAGCATGATACTGATTAATGTCCAAAGACTTTATATTTAAAATGTTTAACTTACAAAGATGAGAAATAAAAGCAAGTTTATTGCTACATATCCTACTGAAAAATTTGTTTGTGAGAAATTAGGCAACAATGTGATATATACAATTAGCTAAGAAGTATGGTGGGGTAAGTTTGATTCTCTTCTGCCTGTAAATTAGGCAGCTCTTCCAAAAATATTGTTACAAATCACTAGCACTTAACAGTGTTCTTTTCCAAAGTATTCTACAAATACAAAATAAACTTAGCAATACACCATTAATATAGGTCAGTAGGTGCTGTAATTGTTTTACACCTGGTGAAATTGAGGTAGAAATGATAAGTACTTGAACCCAGGCCACCTGAGATTTCGAATGCATATCTCTTAGCCATTAGTCCTGTGCTGAAATCATAGGATTACATCATTGCCATATTCCCTCACACAGGATCTATCGATAGCCCATTGAAACCAGTGGGGAAGGATGCCAGATTATGTCAGCCCGTTTCATGTCTGGGTTATGCTTCACATGTCAAGGCTTGCATCAGCTGCAGCCAGCTCGGATTCAGAGGGAAGCATAACTGTGGCCCTCTTTTGGTGGCCTTATGGGGAAACTGTTGTAAAATGTAGATTTGTTCTCCACATTTTGTTACTTAATTATGCATAAATAAAATGAGTTGGCTGAAGTGTAACAGTGAGAGCTCTGCTGCAATAAGCTTTAGAAATGTCACGATAACACGGTGAGAATGGGAATTACTCTTCTGTAGGCCTGATGAAAAAATCCTCTTTACAATCCTGTTCAGTCTTGCATGCTGAAATATGACCTTTACCCTAGTCTAGACATGTCCTTTGCAAGCTATTTCTAGTTTATATGAAGACTCCTTGATTTAAACCAAGTATGTTAATCTGATGCTGTCACGACTGATGGGGTTTGCAGTCTGAGAAGCTGACAGCTCACAACAGAGTAAGCGAAAGACCGTAAGCCTCTCCAGACCCTCCTGCAAATGACATGCCATCTGCTTTTTATGAAATAAATTGTGAGCTTCAGAGAGTGAACTTACTGCAAGAGAGAAAGTGCAGTAGGTCTTACCCTCCTTTTCCACCACAAGCTGGTTAAATTATGTTGATTACTTTTGAAAACTCTAGTTAGCTGGCACCTATATGTGGTACAGTTCTAGCCAAGAGTCTAGAAACTGGGCGATGGCAACTGCCAGATTTCATATAAAATTGCTGTGTAAATGTCAAAATATCCAGTTTAATTACACCCCTATTTATTAAGTTTATTCATTATTAAACATCCAGCAGCAATGTGTACATTTCAGGCCTTTTTATCTTCCCTGAAAGATTTCAACCTTTTGGAAGGTAATGTTCATCTCTTTGCCCTGTCCTCAGTACCACAGCTGGACTAAATATTCTGCATTCAAAAGGTGATTGCTTATTTTCTCTAGTATGCAAACCAGTTGGCTTCTCAGGGCAGTGTGGAATGCAGGAGGAATAAGGGCAGAAAAGTCTGTGCAGAACATTTGCTACGTATCTGAGGTTGCTTGAGACCTACAGTGCAGTGAGATGGTGTTGGCCCAGCGTGTGCTTGGTGTGTTGAGCAAATTTCAGGTGTGTTGTGATTGCTGACCAGGCACTGATCCTCTGAGGAAAAGCTGTTTCTCTAATCAGGACCCAGGTGTCAGACAGCCCAGCTGGAGGTACCAACTATGATTCTCACAGAATTAGTTCCCCTGCAGCTTGAAATGAGCCCTTTTCTTTCCCAGCGTGTTCTCAAGTGCTCTTCCCCAGTTCTGAATAGCATCCTGAACTAATATGGAGCTCTGTGTTCACTCCAGTCATTCCCACTCCCTTCCTATTTCTTCTTTGCAGTAGTATCTTCCTGCAAGATAGGAAGGTAATTCATAATGTCATGGCTTCATAGGTAACCCTGTTGGACTACATGAGCCCTCAAGATATCTTCTAAGCTGTGTTATTCTGTGATTCTGTCTTTGTTTCTTCCTGTAAAAATATATGTATTATGTTTACCCAAAAGCCTGTTACCTGCAGTAGCCGCTTCTCTGTGTTTGAGGACAAAGGATGTCTTTGAGCACTGATGGTTGATAAGACAGAGATGGTCTCCTTTGGTTTAGTAGATTATTCTGCTATTGGGGTATCTTGTTTTGGTTTGAAGCCCTGTAGGCATTTAGCATGTCTTCATCAAAGCAAAACATCCACCCAGAAATACCGTGCCTGAAAGCACAACGCTTTTCTTTTTTTTTCTCCAGAAGTTCATGTCTAGATTTTGTAGTTATATGCATAGTTTTAAAAAAAAAAATTACTTGTGTATGTAGGAGGTGTAACGTGACCTTTCTGAATTTCTTACAGACAAGAGCAGAGCAATCCCAAGGTGCATACTTCTTGCCTGAGTTTGCACTTTCTCCACAGGGGAGTTTTCTTGAGGACACCACGGGGGAGCAGTTCCTCACGTACCGTTATGATGACCAGGTCAGTGTGAAAATTACAGAGATTGTCACATTCGTGTAACCCTGAGATACAGATCGCTGTGAAACAGATTAAAGACACAGAGCATGTGTTATCTTTTGAAGGCACATCAAATTTATAGCAAGCTGAATGATAACACGCTATGCAAAATCAAACTTAAGGCACTTAGTTGCATAAATAATAAGTAAAACCACTTTTGGAAGATACTAACAGGATGTAATGGAGACAAAAGCAGCAATATTTTAGTGATGTGTTAATAGATGTTTATAGTTACATCTGCAAAATGCATAGAATTAGAAGTGATTGTCCTTTCTGTGAATTGTTTGACTTAACCCTAATTTGCTTTATTTAATGGAAAAATCAGTGTTAGGCAGATCTTGCATTTTCCAGCACGTTGTATTAGTTAATGAAGTTTTTGTAAGGGAAGGTTGGGTGAATAATAAAGAAACAAATGGGAAGTGTAGTAATGGATGGAGCACTATTTAGAAAGAAACAATTTTTTTTTTAAAGGTAAAAATCTTTAATGCTTTCTCCAGACCCATAGAAACATTGTTAAACATGGAATATAGATATAAATGTAAAGAAAGCAACATGAAAGAAATGCTGTTAATCTTGGCAAAAGATCTGAAGTAAACCTAGGAAATGTGTGGCGTGCTGTGGAAATTTACTCATAACACAATGTGTTCCAGGAGTCAGTTGAATTTCACATCAAAACTGTCTGAATTACATTCATAGACACTTACAGTACGTTTCTTAATGTAAAAGGAGGGAATTTGTAGGAAAAAGTCCCTGAAGAAGTGAGAGAAGAGCCAAAATTTCCCCGCATCACAAGGTATGGATCTGTCTGTGAGCGGTAGCTGTATTTTGAAAGATGGTCTCCTCGCAGGAACTACTTGAAGAAAATAATTTACTCATCACTACCCCAAAAGAGAGAACTGAGGTGAGGTTATTTAAGCTTTAAACTGACAATCTTTTTAGACAGACAAAAGGAAGCAGAAAAGATACAATAGAAAGCATGCTGAGCCACTGTGAACTGCTTGAATTTAGTTTAAATGTTTACAATAATTCATACTTTTGCTTCCCTAGAGGGTCTTGATTATCAACACAAAAGGTACTTGGATAAGACCTTCCTTGGACCAAACACCTGGGAAAGCAATAACTTATAGGACAGTAAAATGCAGCTGCAACTCAGGCTGCATTTAATGACAGTAGTTGAAAAACACTGTAAAGGTTGTACACTTTGATCAAAATAGTTTCCATTTAATGGAGCACATTTTAGAGAAGATGATAAATCAAATATAACAGAGGCTTAGTCTGAGTCTTTGACTAGACTGTTTGGATTATGTGAATAATATAGCTGATTAAAAAACAAACAAAATGAATCCCCTTGAAAAACCCTCAAATACCAGCATAGCTCTATACAGAAGCTGTTTCCAAGCTCAATTCCATTTGATGGAAAGAATTCCATTTGATGGAAAGTTTTCCATTAATTCCATTGAGATCTGAATTGGATCTAGGATATGGCCAGCTTCTCTTCTTTCATAAATGTGATTTAGTTTTGAAGCCTGCTCTTCCCAGGCACTTAGCAGTATGAAATTAAGTTTGAATTCCTGGAACTGAAAGTGGTGCTGAAACATCAAAATGTTGAAAGTAAAAGCAACTGTATTAGCAGTAGTTTCTTGTGAAAGGAAATTCAGTCCGTAAGCATTATTTATTAAAAGTTATGAATACATTGAATGCAGATGGGAACTGATCTGTATCTCTAGCTTTACCTTCCTGCAAATAAACCAGGATTTCTTTCATGAATAGAAAGATTTTCCTTGATTTTCTAGGAAATTGATCATAAGTTTGTATAACATATAGTTATAATTATACTTTTGCTGAAATGTTAATACAAAACTCAATTGTATTGTGGTCAAACTGGGTCAGAAAACTAGATATTTTTCTTGTTTTCTGTGTTTCATTCAACTCTTTCTTTTGATGTTTACTGGTATGAATGGATGGAAGTCTTAAAACCAGAGGGTGAAAATCCTTCATTGGATAATTTCTTGAATTTTTTCAAACTGGGATGGATAGGTTTGATACATGATAAATGTGATAAGAATGCACAGGTGAATAAAAAGAGAGGAATCTATGCCCATTGAAAGTCCATTTTAACCTATCCATCACAGAAATGGAACCAGTACAGGAAGGTTGCCACATGAATAAAGAACGCAGCAGCATCTTCTCACACACCTTAATTCCTTAACTTAGTTGTAGCAATTCACTTTCTATCTTGTCCTACTGTGAAGGGCTGCTGGCCTGTGGGAAATACGTTTCTTCCTTTCCCCTGATCTCCAGAACTGTCCTGTGGGCAATCCTACAAAGTCTTGGTGTTCTGGTACATCCCAAATTACACTGGAAAATTGGAAAAGTGAAATAACTCTGTGCACTTGACTCCAGCAAAACAAGAGATCAGTGTGATCTGGTCTGCTCTGGAGATCATTCCTCCTTCTGTGTCCATGGCAGGGAACAGAATAGATAAAGGGGTGAGAGGTTCCTGAGGCTGTGGTATGGAGGTGCAGAAGAGGGCGGCTCACAACCTCTATTCTTTTGGCTAACCAATGTTGAGACACTTGCAGGAAAACCACCTACCCCTGTCTTCCCAAGTGTGCCCTTTCCCCCCTTGCACTGTTCCTTCTATCCAGGCCAGTAAAATTTCCAGGGATAGATGGATAATATTTTTATATAGCAGCATCATCATCGTCATGATCCAAGATTAGTTTCCTTACATCCTCCAAACACAGGAATGTTTCAAAGGGGTTTTCTTTGGCTGTTGTGTGTAATATTTTTCAAGCAGGGAGCCAGTTTAATCAGAATCATTCATTCCTTTGTTAGTAAGTAATCTCAGTAAAATAGAACTAGCTGTTACTTAAATATTCAAAAGTATTTGCTATCTGAAATGACAAGCTTACAGCTTGAGATGAAAGATGAGTAAATATTAATAGGAACACACTGTACTCTGCTCTAGCCCAGCAGAATTACATATGGATTCATGTTGTACATGCAAGATAGTACATTTTGTTCTGGTTTAATCTGGCAGGACTGTGCTCTCATTTTTGTACAGGACTGCACTAACCTCTTTGCATATTTTGTTGCTGTATGTGTTTTTAAGAATTACATGCAGCTGAAATTCTTTGGCTAGATATTTTGAAAATTCAGTGAGTATCTTTTTTTACTGCTTCTATGACTAGAGAAGAAAATACCTTTTAAGATCTGATTAAATACTGCCAGCCTGATTCACTGGGGTGACATCTGCATAGAGTGGGACATTATAGTTTTGACACATTTATTACTGTATCTTCAGGGAAAAGCAGTGATTCAAAGCAAATACTTTTGAGGGATCCCAAAGGACAGAAATGTAGAAATGTTTAAACTGAACGTTTTCTAAAGACTCCTGTGTTGTTCACCAAGTGATGTCTTGTGTCAGTGCGTTGCATCCTGCGTTTCTGGAATTCTACTGAGTCAATGTGATTTAAAACTTGGTACCAAATAGATTTTGATGCATAGCCAAAGACTTCTACTCCTGTTAGAAATTTGAGATTGAAAAAAAGTATGCCCCTCTCCTACCATTCATGAAAAAAAAAAATAACAGAATAAATATATGAAAATAAATGAAATTATGAAATAAATATACAAGTAATAGCCCTTTCTCCAACTTTGAGATACATGTTGAACCTTGCCATATGGAATAGTTTCCTAGTTTTCTTTCTGATTTCTTTTGGCTTTTCACCTTTTAATCTACTACAAGGAATTTTTTTTCTTTTCCAAAATACTAGTAGTACTGGAAAGGTTTCTTGCAGAAATAAAATGTTCTTGTTTTCTGACACTTAAGGTATTGCTTCCAAGTATTAAAACCATTCCATATGACGGACCACCAAGAAGGACAGCAGTGAAAACTTGGTTGAGTTGAATGTGTTTGAAGTACATTTCCACTTTGATTGGCTGGCTGAAAGAGAGTTCTCTTGGGGGTGTGGGTAAAACAAAGGAAAGAAAAAAGAAAATAAGTTTATCTTTCAAGTGAGAAGATGTTTGCTTGACCAGTTAGCTTTCTAGTTGACCTTGCTGCTTCTAAATTTTATGGTGTTTACCAGTTTAAACTCCCAACAAGGATAGCCTGATTCTGGAATTAGATATATGTCTCTAAGTAGCTCAGTCTTGGCAAAGAAATCTATTTCTAAACAAATATTAATGAAAACATGCACTATCAGACTTGTGAGTGTTTGGCTATGCAAGGTAAGGTAGAAACCAGTCAGTCTGTTTTCAACTAGATGTGCAAGTTGTAACACACAGGCTGCAGCTGCTACAGTTCATTTAATCACTATTTCTTTGGGTTTGCTAGAAAAAGCGACCTGCTATAAAGTGAAGACCAAAATCGAGAAAATAAATATTCTCATTTAAGCCTTGTCTTCCACAAATAGAAATAGTCTGTCTTGGCTTCTGCTTTTTCAGGGGGAAAAGGAGCATGGCATTTAAAGTATTAATTAAAAAAAAAAAAGGCAGTGGAACCCAGGGTCTGAATTACTTAAAAAATTAACATTGAAATAAACTGGTGGAACCTATTGTTCCACCTTTTTATTTGTAGTCTGGCAGCAATAATTGTTTGTGTTTGCTCTGAAAGTTTTTTATATTACACCGAGGAAACTCTTGGGTGGACAGAAGTTGTCTTAAGGGTCCTGCTGGGCTGACAGCCATTTTCCCACAATTTTCTTCATGTCTTTCCCCGTTCCACCTGCTGCTGATTGCCATCCTCCATGCTCTGCCCCTGGAACGGTACCTGAGTCACAGCCTGGTTCTGAGTATCAGCTGCTTGCTGGCTCCTGCTCCCAGTTTGAGCCTTTTTATTCCATTGCCAGCCAGTTTGCATCTAAATCACCAGAGAAATGGAGCTACACGTTTTCAGGCTTGCAGATGAATCATGTAAGGGACGTTACTGCAAATTAACACATCAGTGAGGACAAGCTCTAATCCCGAGAAGGGAGGAAGATTTGTAGTCAGTGGCTCGCTTGCTACCCAAGTACATAAAGCTCCAGTACTCTTGATTTGAGGAGGAGCCTGAAACTTGTGTTATTCTCTGATGAGCCATTTTTGTTGATACCCTGAAAAAGCACTCAGAACTATTAAAAAGACTTAACGTCTTGAATCTTAATGTCTAGCTCTTCATTTAGAGATTCTTTTTTTGAATAAGCAAACTGTTTTCAAGTGGCCGCAAACTATTTCAGGCATTCTTCTATAATGGAAACATTCCACTATGGAACACTTGGTGGTTTCATTTGTGTATTCAGAGAATGAACTGATAAACTTAATTTTATCCAAGCACCAGAAGTGCAGCTGCTAATACGTGGCTGTGGGAATTTCAGCACTGTGTTAGAAATACTGCTCCTCTGCTGTGTAGAGGACTGACTTTGCAGTCTGCTGATGTTAGAGTAACACTGATTTCAGTGACTTGAATCCTCCAAGTCATTACATCCTCTTGGCTGGGTCATCTTGTGCAAGGAAGAAATTACTAGGTCAGGTTTGTGGTACTCCATACTAATCCTACAGATGTTCGTAACAAGTTTTAAATCACAGTTAAGGAGTTTACAGCCATGTGTTTGTAAGGCTGAAGATAAAACAAGCATTGTTTGGTGTTTCTCTGAAAATTTAACTGAAGGTGATGTTAGGTGCTCCCTAATATTTTTAATTCTATTCCTTTTTTTTCCCCCAATATATACCTTTATTTTCTTGTTTGCAGGTTTAATTTTGGCCTCTTTATATTTAAGGGTATGTTCTTTGGTTGGGGTTTTTTTTTTGGGTAAGGGAATTAGCTCCATAATCAAGCAAAATGTGTTTTTGATTTGGAGTGGAAGGGAGGAAAAGGAGGCAAGGATTAAGAGAAAATGAAAACCACTTACAATTTCAGGCAAAACTACTCTTACAGAGACTGGTACTGCATGAGTCAGGCATGATCCTATTCAAACAATACTTTTGTTTAGGCTAATTTCTGGCTGGCAGTGTGTGAGTAGCATATGCACAAGTAATTATATCATTACTTGTGTGTGATAGGTTGTTTAGTGAGCTGAAAACTGTTTTTAAATACTTTTGTTTGTTGGCAAACGGAATGGGGAACTGGCACTTTTTAAAGCACCAACTACCATTTTAAGCTCAGGGTTTTGTTGTTCAGAGAAAATAGTGGAACTGCTGCGTGCAGTCCACGTTTCACTGAGAATTACGGACTTTCTTGTTTTCTATTACAACCTTAGTCCCAACCCTGCCAAACGTCTCTGTGTGTAAATCATACTCACAGAAGCCAGTAGGTCCTCACCTTGTGCAGTGTAACAGCCTTCACATATAATAATACAGTTTCTGCAGAAAACACATTTTATATCATTTCAATTTGGATCAAATACGTTCTACGAGGCTGTAATCCTATTCCACCAGATTCTGTGGTGAAACTTACTGGCCTGGGTCCTTAGTCCTTCTGTGGCTGTGATGATACTGACCTCAGCAGCTGGTAGAGGATTCCTGGGTAGCGGAAGTGACCCCTCATTTGCAAGGTCATTCCCAAGAATGATTTCTCAAGGGAGAAAAGAGAATGGACCTAAACTTTCAGTTGTTTCTCTTATTCTTGCTCCCCTGGGCGCTGGACAGATATTGAGGCTGCTCCAGTGGATGATAAAAGGCTATGCAGGGGATATTGATCTTCTTCCTTTTTTGTTAGATGTATCTTTGGGGCCACAAATTCATGTTTATTCAGTTTGAGGTTGAGCAATATATAAAAAAACCCCACTTTAATACAAAGTGCCTTGCTTTTCTAGCATCTCTACCATGCACATTTTTCATAAAAGACTGAATTTTTTTCAACTCACATTCAGTATTTCATGTTCTAATGTTTGCAACTCCAGGTTTTCCCAAATACATTTTTCAGTTTCTAGCAAAAGGTTTAAAGTATTTTTCTTTTTTTAACCTTTCATTCTCCAAGGAACAGACAGAAAGATGTGTACTTGGGCAAATATTCTACTGTAAAGTCTTTAACTCAATTCTGCTGCACTGGGTTAGTAACAAGACACCTGATGAAATGAATTGACATTATACAGACTAGGTGGTCATTTGTCATTCTTTAGAGGAGACCAATGATTAAATCATGAGAGATTGATACAATGCAATGTGAATTTCCCACTGACCTCCTCATGCCCCCAGTGAACCTCCGGAAGTTGGCACATGTTCTTATCCAAGAATTTTGACATTGATAAAGGCTTAGGTTCAGCCTTCTAAATTAAGACTGAAAGGTCTGGAGGTAACAGAAATAATCCCGTGCTTGCACAGCTCTGACGTAGTGCTGCTATCATCTATCAATAAGAGTTCATTGAGATACAGTGGAGAAGTGCTTCTAAATCAAAAAGATATATTTCAAGTACTGTGGGAAATGAGGTGCTTGGAACTGGAAAGTCATTCTTCAGATATACAGGGATGAGAGGATGTCTTAGGCTGATAAAAGCCTAATGGTGTATTAGTCACTTTGCTCACACAGCACAAACATTTTGAAACCATCTCTTCTCACTGGTCTTAGTCAAGGGGAGAGCAGATTGTGTTTAGTTTTTTGATAATTCAGCTACATTTATTGAACTTCTTGAGCTGTTTAAGCTCCTGTTGAGTTTTGCACAAATGAGAAGATAGAATTGTATTGCAGAATTTTTCATGAAGGATGAATGTGATCAATTTGGTTATTTTTTTCTTTCTGTGTTGTTTCTGCCACAGATAATATTTAAAGACCATTAAAAGCTTTTCCCTTTTAACATGGAAAGCCTTAGTGAAAAAAAAAAGAAGTTTCAGTTTATACTGTCCCTGGAATAATGATTAGCAAAACTGCTTGCTTGATAAAATGGTTCATCCTGTGTGTTTCTGAAAGAATTACATTGTTTTGCAAGGCAGTGGGTAATTTAAATGGAATTTATATTGTTGATCATGTGGATAATATCCCTCACATCCCTAACAGTCAGGCCCATCCAGCATGGGAAAATTATTTATAGGAGAGACTGGATGTCACAATGACCCTTTTAGTAGAGATGTACTTGAACCTAAATTTCTTCCAATTTGTATGCCACTATGTGGAAGATGAAGTGAAAAAATCTTCTTTTAAAAATCTGCATATTTTGGCTTTGTTTCTAGAAATAGTTAAAATGGTTTTTGATGTCATTAACACTTGCATAATGAACCAGCCTTGAGACAACTAAAGAACAATCTCTTTACAACTTCCAACAGTTATTTAGCTCTGTACTGTTTCAAAATAATTGTCAGTATTGCCAGTTAAACCTAATTTATTTCTACTAACTATTTAGGCTTCAAAAGCTTTTTGCTTACGAGCAAGGGAATTGCAAGCATTAATTATCAATTTTGGCAGTAACAGCAAAAATGGTAAATGTAGGTTCATTGAGAGGATCACTGCTGACAAATGTACTTTTCATTTTCAGAGCTTAGAATGTGTTACAGGTTGTGGTACTGCAGGATCTGAGGCATTTTAATCCTCCTGATGTGAAACATCCTGGTGCTGTGTGTGTCAGGTGCAGGTGTAGCTTCCAGCCAGCTCTGATGCTGAGCCTTGCCTTGGAGGCTTAGGGGTACAGAGGGCGTCTATGATTTTCAGAAACAGAGCTGGGAGACTTTGTTGTTAAAAAAAAAAAAAAAAAAAAGAAAACTATGTGGAATTTGTTACTAATTTTTTCATGTTCTGGAAGCTCTGATTTTTTTTCTTTTCCCTTTCTGCTTCTTTTTTCTATAAAGCAGTTTCCCCCTTTTCTGTTTGAACCATAACCTATTGCTATTTTCTAATCCCTTTAAACCATTACCCCCAAGAAAACACTGAAACTTTGGGTGCAGCTTCCAGCATGCAGGATGTCCTGCAAATGTCCATAGATTTTTTTTGCATGTCTGAAATGGTTTACAGAAATAAATGCTTGCACGTAATTTGAGGCAATAGTTGAAGGTGCTCAGTGCTTGGTTGAGTGTTTAGCATGGTCTTTGGTAAAGCAATGCTGTATTTGAACATTAGCTTTAAGTACTTTAATGCACTTGTCACAAATTTTAGGTTCCACGTTTTGAGGAATTACTGGCAAATCAAACATTCCTTTTTATTCTCTGTGGTTTTTCCCCCCCACTTTCCTATAGACAGGCAACTGTTATGCTGATTCTTGGTCTGGAAGGAAAGGCAGTCAGACCTCTGAGAACTGGAAACAATCTGGACTTTTTTTAATACTCTTTAAGACTATAAAACCTGACCTCTTTCCACTTGAGCCTACGTGATCTAGCTTTATAAAATTATCTCATTGGTAGTAAATTTTTTTGTTTGTTTGTGTTATCATGCTTTAAGATATTTTTGTGCTTTGATGGTATAAGCCTTTATTCCTTTAACATTTTTATGGTGCGTAAGAGCAAAAGGACTTTTAAAATGGCACCAAACCTTTAACTGATTTACAGGTTCATGAAGCAGACTAGAGTATTTGCACATGGGTGAGAAAAATTAGTGCTAATAGGCTGCTGTATGATGTGGGATGTTTTTGTAGTTTTTAAAATAGCCCTTGGGAGATGGTTGCAATTGTAAATACAAGATATGTTCTCCTTTACCTGATTATTTAGGCTTCGGTCCAAAAATCATAGTAATTTCAAAAGACTTTGGATCAGCCCTTCATTTTTTAATGCAAGAGGAGATTTGCCATTGATTTCAGCCAGATTGCATTCAGGTACCTCAAAAGAAATACTGCAGACTCCTTTGTCAGGGAACTACTGGAAAATGGGATAGATGCTGCAAAGCACCAGCATCACTGCAGCCTCAGTATTCTGCAAACAGACAAGTGCAGTGGTGTTTGCTCGGTGCTTTCAAATCTGGTGTCCAAATGATGTGTGAAGGGTGAACTTTGTTAATTTGATCCAGCTACTGGATTTGGTGAGGATCACAGAATTTTCTGTGATTTATACAAGCAAACCTATGAATGCTGCACTGAATCCTGTGTTCAAAGTATTTGAGCTGTTTCAGTAATTATGTTGTACTCTAATCACCTGAAAAAATGCTGACAAAATGTAGTTTACTACTCCATTCTCATGCACAGTCTTTGCTAAAAATACACATATTTGCTGATATGTGTAGCATGTAGGTCCTTGATCTTGCTTTGTCTGAGTAATATAGTTGTATGAGGTATAAATCTGAAGGAACCAGCTCACATAATGTCTCATGACATCTACACAACACATGGCAAAATAACTTTTTTTTACTGTTTGTAAAAAAAAAAAGACTCAGAATGCATCAGTTTTACTTAAAAGAAATATAGTGCATTGGCTTGAATTTTTTTTGATATTATTAATAAATGACATAAAATATGTTGAAATATCAGACTATAAACCATGAAATTTTATCACCTTTGAGCGCTGGCTCCAGTAGTAACTATTCAGGGCAATATTGCAGTCTAATGTATGAATCAGAATTATATCCTAAGTCTCTTGTTAAAGTGCTAGGGCTAAGTTTTAAACTTGTCCTGCCCTTCTTATTCCATTTAAAATAGATTTTGTTCTTTTTTTTTGCAGGTATTTTTATACTTTACAGTGAACTTGCCAGTTAATGTTCATTCTTCTCCTGCTTCTTCAATATTGAGGCTATAGGATAGTCTGTTTTTCTCATAATTTCAGCTCTGCATTCTAATGAATGTGAGGCAAAGAAAAGGAGGCTGAAAATATTTCTTAGAAATAGTCCTTTTTTAATGCAGTTAAGTGACTTCTTTAAATGAAGGCTATTGCCCCAAATTTAAGTTTAAAAAGGGTGTCTTTAGAGTGTCAAAAGAGATTATCATCCTTGTAAGGCATAATTACAATGGCAATGGTCTCCTGTGCTTTGCTGTATGAGACACCAAGGTCCTGCATGCTGAAGGGAGGCTCTGCTGGCAGCACCACGAGGACTTTCTGAGAATTGGTTCTGCATATGTTTGTTAATATTCTGGGGGGTGTGGACTGAAGATTTGGAACCCTGTCTAGAGCAGATAAAATAGACGACCTCTTGCACAGACCTTGGAGTCTACAGCCCAGGCACTTATGCACTCACATAACTTAATTCTTGTGAGGACTCCCATGTACGTCAGAACCACCTTCGTTAAGTAAAGATGCACATGTTCCAAAGTGTCAGCAGGATCAGGACCTCCTTTCCAGCCCTGGTCTTTGAAATTCCATGTTTAAACTCCTGTAAGGACCCCAAAGAGAGACAGCATCTCTTGGGAAGATCTGAACATCTCCTGCTCATATTGTAGTGAGTGGAAGTTGAAATAATTTGTTGTAATCTGATGGGGCCAGCAAGTCTTCCTCTTTCATAGCTCAGATGTGTACTGATTTAATAACTCCCATTACTCCAGCCTTGTCATAAAGCTTACCATGAATTGCAATCAATCTAGTTTACATTTTAACCATTATTTTTCTTAAATGAGGGACTTGAAACCATTTTTGCAGATTGACGACATCAGAAGATTTTCCAACTTAATGAAAAAATCCAAATGACCACAAAATATTTTCAAGGAACAGACTGATGGAGACTGGCCTGTTGTCAGAAAAATAGTGTAAGAATTAACTCTGTTATGTTGTGATTTAATTTAAAATTAACTTATGGTTTGTTGACAACATTCATATTTCATAGAATAGGTGTAGGGTGCAAGTTTTCTGTATTTCCTACCGTGAAGAAAAAAAAGAAAAAAACATTAACTCTGACATCTGTTTTTAGCACTTTCCTTCATATTTTTGGATGAATGCCTGGCAAACGCTGGAAAGCGACTAAGAGATCAACCAAAGATGGCCTAAGGGCCTGTTCCCAGCTGGTACGACATCTGGAATGTTATATATAGTGGATAAATTCAGAGTTGTAGTTTAATAAGATTGGTATTCAAGCATTCGGCCTACAGCAAAGGAAAGGACAGTGAAGCTGACAGCATGTATGGTGCAGAGTATGTCAAGGTGTCTGAAATATAATTTGCTGGGTTTTCACTTTCATTTTGGCAGATCCCTTATGCTTACATATAAACTTTCATCCAGTATTGTTTCGAACCCTTAAAAAATAAAAGGTGAAGTCATATTGGTATTATATCCAGAATCTTATCTTTTCACTAAGCTTAGAGTATGTCTGGGTTTCTTTCTTTCTTCTTAGGAAAAAAGTGCTAAAGACAGATTTTTATGAGCTGACTAGAAATAACTTAAGCTGCTACCTTTGCAAATTTCAAGTATATGCAGTCTTTTACAGTGAAGATTTTACAGAATAATAAACTATTCAGGAATCTGGACTTGTGCTCTATGGAACCTTATTTGCAAGATTTATGTCTCAGAAGGCCTGGTTTTTGGTTTTTTTTTTCTATTTAGTGTTTAGTTAATCTTTGGACTGTCTAATCTCCAGACTGTAATTGAATGTGTTGCTGGACAGGCCCAACAAAGCTGCAGGCGGGGATCAGGACAGAGCCACCTGCTAGAGCAGCCCTGGGCATGGTGAAAAGGTCTGAAAATGAGCTGAAAACGAGCTCTGTTTGCAGCCCTGTTACTGCACCACTCACACACTTGCAAGTCCCTCTACTCTGGGGCTGCCTTTGTGTGTCCCAACCGGAGGTGAAACCTTGCATGTTTTGCAGTGCAGCCCAGAAGAGGATTGAGGCTGTGTGCCACGTCCTGCAGCGGGCAAACCAGCTCAGGTGGGAGGCTGCAGCTAGGAGAGAGTCTGCTGAAGCATCTCTGTGTGGGGCTGTCCCATTCTGCACACGATCCCTTCCTGTTTTGTGACGCTGTGGGGCTTCTCTCTCTGGTCTGCTGCTTTCCTGTGGAGTGCTGGAGCAGGGGGAGTCTGTGAAACTGCACTTCTGATCTGGGAGTGACTGGATGGGCAAAGGAGTGTGCAGTGGATGGGGATGTAGGCTGTGAATTGTGACTGGGCTGTAATTGATGGAGAGGGGTGGAATCTAAGGTCTTATTTTGCTCCATTTTTTTTTTTTTAAAAGGACTTGGGAATTCCTCAGCACATTGTGGTCATTTCTATATTATTTATTGCTATGTGAGATCTTGTAGGTGAAGACAAGCAACTTGAATTTGACTTGGCAGGAGACCAACAGAGGAGATGGACCTAGAGAGGGAGGAGAGATGACTTTTGCAGCTGCACTTTGGTAGCACTTTGGATTTGGAGGTGGAAAGGCCAGATCTGAAATGACTGCAGCTGACAAGGAGAAAGCTGATTTGTCTGCAGGGTAGTGTCACTAATTGTTGTTTACCTGGTGGAAATGACAACAAAATCTTATTATAAAGTTGTGTGTGTGGTGCAGGTGTCTGTGCATGTGGTGCAACTGAAGCTTAAGAGGATGATATCACACAGAACAAGAACAGCATAACCTGTTCATTCCTTGATAGCAGTAACAGTATAGAAATATTTAATTGTTCTAAGTAGAAGAGAAAAAAAATAAGTGATTGCCTTGCAAATCTTATGACTATCTCCTTCTTACTCTTTCTTCTGCTCAACCAAACTTGCTCTGTCTTAGTGAGCTTGGGGATAGCCAGTGAAATCCCTATTGATATCTGCTGCTTTACTCTGGTATGTAAAATAATAGTAAAAAATCTGATTCTAGGAAGTGCTTAAAAAGTTAACATTCTCAAAAAGAACAGGTATTCTTGTGAGAGGAACCTAGTACCTCCTGTCACAGGATGTGATTTTCTTCTGCTTTTTTCTTTTCCCTTTGGTTTGATTCCACTTCTGGGGTATCTGCCATTACAATAGTTTCCATCTAGCAGTGGTCTGAAGAGATCCAGAGTCTCATGGGCTGTTAGCCAACCTGCTCCCTTTTCACTTCTCTCCCTATATATTGGTTATAGAACATTAACTGTTAACTCAGAGCTCTTCAGACTGAATTTCTTGAATACTGCTTTGCCTTTGGAGTTGCTGCCATTTTCTGGTTTGATCTTGTCTCTTCCCTGGTTCTTCTGCCCAGACCGTGCCGTGTGTTTCACAGGCAAGTCCCCAAGCACTCCAGTAGCCTACTGGGTCTCCCCAGTCACAGACAGCTGTTTTCCTACTAATAATTTTCACTCTTTCCAGGCTATAAGTAATGGATATTTAGAACAACAAAGTGTCCACCTAAAGCAAACATTATGTTAAGGTGAAACATGGTGCTAGCACTGCAGTCTCGGGTGATTTGTACAGTAACGTGTTGCCCAGTCTCACATTGCTGTAAATTTAAAACTGGAATACGATGGAAACAAACAAACAAAAATATAATGGGATTTGAAAAGGGAGAGGGGGGGTCTAACTGAAGCATCTTTAAATCTAAGACTGCTAGCTGTCTGTTTGCTTATTTGGGGTCTGATGCTGTGCTTGTACTGCAGACCAAACTTGCTGTGTCCCTGTTATCTGTACAGTTAGTGTGTGAATTCAGTTAAACCTTATGGAGTAGCTATTAGTTTACATAAATGGTGTAGATTTAGTTGAAGTATTTTCAGATTTAAATTCATTTTAAATGAATTTAAATGTGGTAGGTCCTTGGTTGGAATTTAATACTCATGTTAAAACAGCTGTACGCTTTCTAGAAGAAACCTATGGTTACTGTCAGCTCTATTTATTCAAGACCATTTTGTATAAGATTTTGTAACATTTTATGCTTTGGGTATGAAATATTAGTACCAGAAACAGAAGGATTTACTCTTCCACTCCCTATGTAACTTCCCTATGTATCTTTGGTAAATAAGTTACACTGTGCAGTATTAAAATAATGTTTCTGGACCTAAATACTTTGTCCATACCATGATGAAATGTTTCTGTGTGCCATTTATATTCATTGCACACACTTACCCAGATGCTGTTATTTTGAAGTGAAAAACTGTCTTACTTCTTCAGGAACACTTGTTTATTTTTAAATGAAACAATGCTCGTAGCAATCATGTAAACCACTCTGTAAACGCAGTTTTACCAGGGTATAATGTGTACTGGTGTCTCTGGGAGCAGATTGTTATTTAGCATAATTCAGGAAGGTGGCAAAACTCCTAAAGCTTCAATGCAGTCATGTTGGGGGGATCTGATAAGAATTTTGTATAGAATTTTGGAAGAACTGCACAAGAAATAGTGGCTCTGATAGCAGGAATTTTTAACAAGTCTATCAAGACAAGGGTGGTCGCAAGTGGCTAGGGAATAACAAATGCAGTACTGAAATACACAGGAGAGAAAGAGCCAGGAAACCGTGATGGTGTCTGTCTGATCTTAAGTGTATAAGCTTTTGGAATGCTTTTTGAAGAAGAAATAATTAATAACAGAAAGATAAATGAAAACTAAAGAAAACAGGTTTATCTCAAGGATCAAACCTACCCTAACTCATTTTATACCTTTGATCAGGTTTGGTTTTTTGATGTTTGTTTGTGGTGGGGTTTTTTTGTTTTTTTCTTTCTTTCCTTTATTTTTTTCCCCTTCTTTCTTTGTTTAGTTTTGGTTTTCTGTTTATTTTTGGTTTTGTTTTTGTTTTCCTTAAATGAGGGGAATTGAGGCCTCATTTATCTAGACTTTGGTAAAGCTATTTAATATAATGCCATAGTGAAAATTACCTTAGAGGAGATGTAGTATCATGTGTGAGTGGGATATGAATAAGGAAAGGGAGAGGAAGATGAAAACTGATGATGCCAAAAGAGGAGTATTAGCCTAGAAAAAGGTTACCCACGAGAGTTCCCTGGGACTAGAGTTTCATTAAAGTGTGGGACAAAAAAAAATTACGGTTGGGCTCATGATGCTTCATATAAATGAAGGTAAGATAAAGGTGGGAGGAACTGTCAGCAGAGATGAGAACAATGCAATAATAACTGGATGACCTGGAAGATGGGAGTAGTAAGATGAAGTGCATGGTCATGCACATAGGGACCATCAGCAAATATTTCTCTTTGGAGCTAATAAATGGAAATGAGATAATGTAGAACTTAATTTTATCTTACTGGTACTGCTGAGGTCTAGTACAGAAAATAACGGAGAAAGTTTCTCAGACTGATTGGGGAACGAAAAGTTACTTTTTCAACAGGTTCCTTTTTTATAGTGGCTGAGCAAGTGCTGCTGACATGACTGCTGCCTTTCTCTGAGGCTGGGAAAGGAGAAGCAGTAGTATTTCAAGACACTGTGGGCACACCAGTGCTGTATTGGCCTTCAGTTAACCTTAGCATGGAAATTAGAGGGAGGGTTCTAGCCACAGTTTGAGTAAAGTTCTGGAGCTGCTGCCCAACAGCAGTATTGAGAGGGGCAACAAACTGATGTCCTTCATTATGATACACAGTCATTTATAGAAATTTGATGCTGTCACAAGTCTGTGCCTGGAGCCTCAGGAGCTCCATTCCTGAACTGCATTTTTTGGAGTACCAGTTGTGGGGAAATACATGCCGTGCTGCTCATGCACACGTATTTGAGTTGTTTAACATTGGCAGTCAGAAATGGTATCTCCAATGTTTAACTAGTTTGTGCATGCTAATTTGTGTGCTTTAATAAATATTTAGCAACTAATGTATGAAATTAACAGTAGTAGATTCAGGGACATCCCTAACCTGTATTGCTTGCTGAAGTATTTGTGCATTGCTCAATTGGATTTTTTTTTTCCTTGTTACAATAATTTTTCTTTGCAATCCTTATCATTATTAACCTCTTTGTTTGAAATAAAATTCCTTCCATTGACCCAGCATTTCATGGTGACATGCATAGAGGAAGAAAATTTCCAGCCTTTTTTTGCCAGTGAGCTGGAATGCAAATGCATCCATATACTGTTCAAGTCGGTTTGGCAATGGCTCTGTAACTTTATAGGTTTATATGCTTACACTAGGATGGTTCCTGCTGCTTTAAGTATTGTCCAGAGGATATAATTTCTTAAATGAAAATTGCTTGAAGCCATTCGTTTTTTGTGCAACAAGTGAAGGTATCAATTACTTTCTCTTATTCCCTGTACAGAATAGGAAATGTTAATAAAACTCAACTTCTGAACCTCCTGATTGGTAAATTTTTGACCACCATGTTGAAAGATCATTGTTGTGGATCAAGAAAATGCTTATTTTACTCTTTAAAGGTCACACACAGAACACAAAAATGGGTGAGCAATAAAAAGGAGAAGGTACTGAGAATACATAGAGTTTTAAAAAATTTAATTCCAGTTTTCATTAAGCATGATATTATGCAGATCTACCCACTCCTCCTTTTTTCCATCTCTGTTCCTTTGGCTGGCCTTATGTTTTCCATCTAAGGATTTCGTCCCAAACTATTGAAAGCAAAAGCATTGGGATGTCACTGTGGAAATTCTTCTGCTGAATTCAGTGAGTCTCATTTTAAATCATGAAACAGTTTTCTCTTTCTTTACATAGAGGTGTGGCATTTTATAACTCCCAGTTTGAAGGCTGTTGCACTGCAGCTTTGATATGTGCAGTGATTACAGGACTGTGACCTTAGAGGTCTAGAAAAGCAGAGGGTTGAGTGTAGCTCCATTTGGACTCAAGTCTGGCTCTGAGACTGGATGCTGAAGAGTGGGGCATTGCTGATTTCCAGTGCAATTAGATTCTATGTTACACATCACACTTTTTGAAGGCTCTGCTTGGTATCATGAGAGGTTTAGATCAGGTATAAGCTGTGTACATTAAATCTTCTGCCCCCATATACTGTGTGTTTGAATTTCATGTTTCCCTTAGGCCTAGGGTTTTTATCCAGAGGGGTCTCCAGGCTTGTTTTTGTCTTTCTGAGGTGCAGTTAAACACCAGGTTTCAGACAGGAGGGTGACAGCTCACAGCCATGAGACTTTAAAGCTTAGCTGTGTGTCAGCTGAATCTGACTTTTGTGAAGAGTGATTAAAACTGTTCAAATATTTTTGCTGAGTTGAACTTGCTGGAGCATGGGCAATAGCTTTTTCTCCTAGAAAAAGCCTTTTTGTTCTTACTTTGGAGACAAATTTTGAACAGATTTTCTGAGGTGGAAGAGGTCCTTGATAACACTGCAGGGGAACAGCATTAGGCATTCACTCAGAATTACCAGGCAGGTATGTCCTGTGCCTGAGTTGTTACCTCTACTTTACCTGGCAGTATTTTGGCCTAAAGTCTATAACTAAGATAAAAGGTAGCACAGAAGCATGGGAGCTAAAGACTTTTGTTTATCTTAGACATATTGCCAGTGAGTCGCCCTCATATAATTCTGACTAGTTATGGGAGTGATTTTAGTACTCCACATTTCTGCCAAGCAGAGAATCACATGAAAATAAACAATTTTTACTTTTCTTAATGCTTTAATATAACTTTATAGTTGTTAACACATGTAATTTTTTTTTTTTACTGGAAATACTTATATTTTTGTGTCATTTATTAACCGACTCAGAAACTTACTGATATGTGCAACATTCACCTTCAGAAGAAAAAGGGATGATCTACTTGGCACAAGTAGCAGAGCTCCTCTGCTTAGAAATCTTCACTTTGTAGATAAGGTCATTTGAGGATATTCTGTGGTTGCTCACATTTGAGCAGAAATCACTATTAAGGCTGAATTGAGATAACAGTTTGCCAGCCATAAATTGGATGGCTTAAAAATTAGCCAGCTATTATGACTACTTTTTATCTGTGGCCTGAACAAGGACTATGTCTGAGACATCCTCTGTGTGTTTTCAGATAAATGCCAGGACTCTCATAGATGGTGGCTCTGAATGGACAGAGCAAATTAGCTGGGTGCCCCTTTGCTGTGTGGGTCTGGGTGACTTCTCTGGCTTTCAGTGTTCACTGCTTGATCCTTTTCGAGTCTGGTCTCTTACTAAGACTTAAGTTTCCCTCATGTATTCAGCATGACCCATCTCATGCATTGATGCAGAGCTGTGAGGGTTGGATCCTGTGTTATGTGATAAACGCTAAGCTTTCCAAATTTAGACCCAGACAACTGCAAACTCTGCATGCTTTATCCCCACAGGACTTCAGGGTAGGGGAGGATTTCTTAATCCCTATCTCCTCTGTGTAATCAGATAGTGCTTTTGTAAAGTGCTGTGAGATCCTGGGCTGGGTGGTGCTTCACAGAGTTAATACATCTCTCACATTATTACAGAACACTTAAACCATTCTCTGAACACTGCCCTTTTTAATGGGTCTATGCCCCATTAAACAAAAATAAAGACAATGGAACTGGTTTCTGTATATTTGTTATTTTGGCATTATTTTAAGATTTTTAGTGGGCTATATCATGAGAGTAAAAACATTAGTGTATATTGCTTATTATAAATCTGGAAGTGCTGTGGTTTCTAAATGGCAGGGTAATGGACTTGGGAGGTCTTTAACTTTTCTGAAACTGATATTTTAAAAGCTTCATATGTATTTGGTTGGAAGTTTTAATGAAACATATCAGATTGGTACTAGATGTCAGTTAGAAACAGATGTGGCATTTAACACACCCCCTTCTGCCAAGGTATGGTGTGATAACCAAAGAGTAAAGGTAAAATTGAAAGGGATTGATGTCAATCTCCTTGGATGCTAAGTTCATTTCAGGCTTGTGTTAGGGGTCCTTGATGGAAGACCAGAGGCAACGTATATGTGCACATGTGTTTTTAGGGATTTCCAGCAGATTCAATGAAAAATGTTTTTTACTGCTCTTTGAAAAGACCTTTTTTTAAGGCACATCTAGAAATGTAACCCATTGACTGATGTGTAGGTAGCTCTTTAGAGCTACCTTCCTTTCTTGCCAGGTTATCAGTTCATGGCAAAATTAAATGGGGCTGTCTTTTGTTGGTACTGTGTTTTCATAGTAGCAGACCTTTATTGCATATCTGGGATTATTGGGTAAGCTTTTGGGCTTTTTTAATGCAGTGTTTTGAAGAGGAGAGTACATAATTGTTCATGATTTCTGTTTAAATAACGCATTTCTCTTATCTCTGTAATTTATTTTTAAAACTATCACTTGGAGATTGTCTGGTTTCACTGGAAAATAAGAATGGACTTCAAGGCAATAGTTGTTCATATGTTTGTTCAAAACCACTCACTAATGGGCTTCAGTTTGATTTATAAACCAGCTCTCTCTTATCATACAAACTCTAATAGTTAGCTTTTGTTCATGGAGAACTGAGTGAGTGAAGTCAGTTTTCCCTGAGACAACACTACTGTAATAACAAAATGAACAAGCTATGACTGAAAAGAGCCTTAAATATAAATGTTGTGATTGTGACAGGGCTAATGTTTGAATTCATAAAAGAATTTAGATAAGCAATATGATGTAATGCTTTCAGAATTTAAAAGAAAATAATTTTCTTTTTAGACCGAAGGATTCTGAGTAATTGGTTTGAATATGTGAATAGGAACATACAAAGTTTATGTGTGAAAGAGCTGTAGAATGCAATGTGGCAATTTTAAATGATTGGGGAAACAGTATGTATAGGCTCAGGAACTCCATAGTTAAAGAATTTTGCAGCCTTTGGTGCTTTTATGATCATTGTGCCTTTCTGGGTGTTATTTTCATGCTTGGTTTTCCGTTGCCAGTGGTGTTGCAATGGTTTTCAGGTGTACACATCCCTGTGCATGGATATGGAGTGCATGGAAGGTTCCAGGCTGACAGTTTTTTTCCTGGAATTTGAATTCTAAAGTCCACGTTCACAGGTTTGTGGGGGGAGGTTGCAGCAGGCATCAGCTCAGATCCAGCAGTTGAGATCAGCTGCAATGCTGCTGTGGGTTATACTGAATTTTGTGTCTTAAAGACTTGGGGGTTTCAGTGAGAGTTCTCAATTGTTTTTTTGCTTTGAAATGTGGCTTAAAGCTTAGAGATAATCTCTATGTTAACTGGCTTGAGTGTGTTTCACTGGGTGATCCTATCAGCTTGAAAAGATGCATAAAATTTGCATATGTATATGACATATTTAGGTATCAAACCCCCCCAAATAACATCTAAGATAGTTGCTATTTTTCTGCCTTCTGTAAGGAACAACTGAACACTGAAGTCCTTGGTAGTAACCTTTGGAAAATCGCCTTTGGTTGATTGTGAAAGTACTTTAAACAGCTACATTGACACTCTAATAATAGATATTGTCATGATCAAGAAATTGGTCCTGGTATTTTCAGAGACAGCAAAATATTTCTGTAAATTTCTAATTCAGTCATAATTCCTCTGTACAGAACAGGATTTTACCAAAGACTTTGGAGTGAAATGAAGGAGGCATGGATCTTTGAGCACTGAGGACTCTTTTTGGGATGATTAAAATTGTATGCAGTTACCCCCACTTGGTCCAAGAAGAGGTTGTGTTCTTGCTTTTTGCAAACTCAATGCTTTTATCTACACTTCTGCTTAAGTAGGTGCTGAAATAAAGGTTAATACAAGCAGGATGGAAATGTACTGTATGTGGCACCTCTTTCTGTGGAACAGGAACAGTGCTCCAGCAGTGGGACTAGGGACTGATACCAGGGTTGTCAGCCTAAAGGCCACGTGTTGCTGCTCCTGATAGCCCAAAAATAGCCACTGAAGTTAGTGGGAGCTTGTATTAAAGATTGTAGGATAGAGATCTATATTTTTTGATTCAGAAGGGTGATAGGGTTTCCTGCAACACAATGTGAGAAGAAAGACAAAACTGTTTCTCTTCCAAAGTCCATTGACTGTGGAGCTTGGAGAGCTGTGGTGGTAGAACACCTATAAAAATGCATTGCAGGGAAATGAATCGAGATGTGATCTTTAAAATATGAGTAGGTTTTCCGGTACCTTTCAAAGGGACAATGGAACAGACTGACAGGGAGAAAATCCAAACCATGTATTGCACCTAACTGCTGAAAACTGTGGGATGGGATGGCCCATAGTGAAAGGGATTAGAGACTTTTATTCCAGAATTACTGGTTCAAAGTAAGTAGAGATCGTGTACTTCCCTGAAAGAATTGGAGGAGAATGAGATAGTGATTCCTATCCCCTTAGGTATTAAAAAGAAGAATCAATACTAAATGCTTTATGTCATCTTAGAGTTTGTAGACTTCTAAGTTAAAAGAAATATACATAAATACGTATTCTGTTTGAAACTTGAATTTGCCAAGTTTCTTTAGGACCCTTTGCTCTTTTTATGTTTTCCTTGTTTATGGTGAAGGGTGAGGTAACATGATTGACTTCAGCTTATGGCATCAAAATTTTCTCATCTTATCTTTCCCTTTGGAGAAGAGTTTATAGTTTGTGTCAGACTCACAGACATATAAAAGTGTAGCAACACTTTGGGTTCACTTCACAGAGCACATGCACTAATAGGCACACCCTTACTCTAACAGATATCTGTAACAGATTCCCACTCTGGCTGCTGATTCCCACTGGGCACAGGGATAACAGACCAGTGCACCCATAATGAGTATATGTAACAACAGAACAGAAAGAGGGCAAAAGAGCTCCTCCCATCAGGTGATTCTGTGCATAGTGTGGAAAATTCTTGAGTATTTTTATTGTACTGAGAAAGGGTCCTTTACTGCTATTCTGTCCTGGCTTACTGGAGTATCTCTGCTAGGAGGCCTGGCACTAGGCAGGGCTGAATGCCTTCTCCAAATTCAGAGATGAAATGCACTCATGTTTCACTCCTGCTTTATTTTTATATATGACGTTATATGGCTTCATAGGAGAAAACAAAGCAGGAACCATCCCTGAAAACCTTTTTTTAAAAATAAACTTAATCCATAATAATTAATAATTCACTTCTTGGGGAGGGGGAAATTTAAAAATAAGACTACCCTCAAAATGCCTTTTCTCATGTGTGAGCAGTGATGTAATGAGAGCATAGGGGTTTTAAACTAATTTATCATGTAGTAATTGTCATCATTCCCATGCTGCGTTTTTCTCTATAAGATTAGGAAGCAATGGCATTCTTTATGCTTAATGGCACAAACAATTATAGTACTGACTTGGCACTGGTGTGCTGCTTTGGCTGGCTCTGATGCTGCTGGTTTTTAAATTGGCTGCAAAGCAGCCTGTGGGAGCGATGTATAATCAGCCGTCTGTTGGCGCGTGGCTCTGGATAGCGTTTTTCCTTTGACTCATCTCTGATTGCAGGGAACGTGCTATTGGCTGGAGCATATTGGAGAGTATGGCTGTATGCAAGTTCCTTATGAGCTATATGCAAAGTCCCTTTTATGGTCAAAGCAAATAGTTTCACATATAACAGGAAAATATGCACCATCCCGATTTACTGTTTCATTGCTCCTTGGGCTTTCTTTCTGGATTTAATATTATAAACTCTTTCTAATGTTCCAGGTTCAAAATCTGTGTGGTTGGGTTTTGCCAAACAGTGCTTGTACTGTGCTTAGACATTATGCTGCAGAAGCTGAGGCTGAACCAAACTGAGCATCCTTGAAGTATTCTTCTGTGGCTGAAATGGCTTCAACCTCTCTAAGTGTTTCTTGGGGAAGATAATAAGAGCCCAAACAAGGAAATAGGAGGAGACAGGCCAGATCATTAATCTTGTAGTGCCTTCCTTTGTAGTATATTTATGGTTCCCCTTAGGCAGAGACTTTTGGGAGTTGGAGAGTCCATTAGTTTTGGGGATCACATTGACTTGAAAATGGAGATAGCTGCTGAAGGAGTTATAGAGAAGTTCGGTGTTCCTATTTGACCATCTCAGAATGTAAGTGCTGCTCCCTGAAGTGGGCATGGCTTTCTAAACTTCTGCTAGACCAACATTTTTACCCTTGAACTGTCTATCATTACAAGCCACATCATGGCTTATCACACCTGTGCAAAGCATATTGCAAATAATAATGTGTAGTAATACTTAAAGCATAGTGAAAAATGCTATTTATTTCTGTACTGGGGGTATGGAGGGCTTACCTGTAAGATGTAGGGATTAAATCTGAGAATACTGCACCCTGGCTTGGAGAGCAGCATTCACATTGTGTATTTTCTAGGGAAAACTCAAAAATTTTGCGCAGACTTGGAAAAAAAACGAAGGAAAGATGTAGAGGCACAACTCTATCTGTACAGTCAGCATTCACAATGCGTTTTCACTTACAATTTTGTTACTGTGCACCTTGACTCCTCTGCCTTGATATCTCCTGCTTGAACGTGTGAAACTGTCTGACTTCATCTGAGAAGCAAAGGCTATGCACACCTATGGATGTACCAGGAAAAAACTCCTCCTCTTCTGTTTCTGTGATCAACTTCAGTCAAGTTTTTAAAACCTTTAAAGAGCTGTTAATACGGTGGGAAAGGTGGCCTTTTAGTTGTACTCACTAACTTATCAGCTTTTCCAAATATATACCCACTTTTCCCTTTGTGAATTTTTGTTTGCCCTGATAACAGTGCTCTACATCAGCACTGGGCTTACCAACGAGGCTGGTTGTGTTTTTTTCTCTTGCTGTCTGACTTCTGCTGTATTTAAAAATATCTTTTCACCAGTTTTAGGCGTTGATTTCTGTCAGCTTAATCTTAATGAGTCTTGTGTCAATATATTGTGTCATTTTTTGAAACTTGTGCAGGTTTTTGCAGTGAATGCTTACTGCAGATACAGTTAAACCCCAAGCAAGCAAAAACCTTTCAAATTTGAAGGATTATGTACTATTAATTGTTTTCCAAGTTAATAACACTATATATTATTTTATGTTTGGAATAGCCTGACTGGTATTACAGAGCGAAAGTGGTTGAATTAATGATATATTGCAGTGTGTTTAGGCAACCACACAATGGCTGAGGAGGATCTGGGCAGTCTGCTACATCCAGAACTGTTTAGGCTCTTTGAACAGGAGTGGCTATATTGAGCCATAATGATTCCAAAGCTGCAATTACTGCAGAATGAAAACATAGCCCTTGAAAGTTATTTGGGTAGATCCTTCTGGTAGATGCTCTGTGGGCTGAGCTGTTACTACAGCCTGGGAGTTGTAACAAGCACCAGTGTTTAAACCATGCTGCATATTAACCAGCTTGTTGTATCCATTTCTCCCAAGTGCAACAGAAGCCAAGAAAAGTTTCATTAAAGAAATGATCCTACTAATTTAAGGTGGAACGAACCGGTGTGAGGTAATAATTTGGCTTTGGTTTGTTTTACAGTAGCCCCTCCTGGAATGACCTGCTGTCAGGTTGTGCAGGAGCTGCAGCTACTGGGAGACATGTGAGAAGTACTTTATTATAACTGAGTGGCAGTGATGGAAGAATCAGCGTTGCTAATGCATGCTCATTCTTTTAACTCTCTGAGTGCCATGGACTGTTTCTGGTGCTGTCACACTGCCCACTAGAGCAACAGCTCTTTAATGGTCTGAGCAGAAATCATTCTGCCAGCTCTGTGCCAGAGGAGATCCTGTTCAATACTGCTGTCTTCATCACTCTCTGATGTGGTGGAACAATACTTCATCCCAGTCAGGGATGTTTAAGATTTGAATAAGGTCAGGAAATTCTTGAAAGAGAAATGCAGGAAACCTTAATTTTTGCTTTTGAGACCGGAGATTAGATTTCAGGTTTCTCTTCTAAAACAAATGTGCCTGAAGCATGTTGTTGTAGTTGCTTTCATGCTAGTAAATGATGTATTTTTAGAAGACCACAAAATACTGAGGATACTGGAGGGGGGAGCCCTAGTTCACATAAGATTTATTCCCAGTTAAGTGCCTCTTCCTACTCGCTGCTCCTAGCTCTGTCCCCAGGCTGGGGCACAAACTGCATGTGAGTGGAATAGCTGTGCCCCACATCTTTTCTGCAAACACCTCCTGTAACCCACTGGTAGCTGCTGAAATAGCTGGAGTAAAAGCTGCATCACTGCTGTGCTCAGGAAACCCCTGCTCCTTCCAGTGACCCCCATATTGCTCTTATTGTAGAACTGAGCCTATATTTCTGTTTGTCCTTTCATCTGCACTGTTTTCATCTTCTATTGATGACATGAGCTATAGCTGAAACTGTATTTCTGTCTGGAATGCTGTTTAATTAGAATAAATGATCCACTGTGTACGTAGGGTTATTTTTCTTTAATAAATCTTTTCTCCATGTGTATATTCAATGACAAAACTAATTAGGAATGACAAACATGTAATTCAATACATTAGAGGGAAAGATTTATAATGCCTCTTGTGCTGCTTTTCATAGCCAAATTGTGGACACTGTGGGTTCTTTGTTTGCTCTGTCACCTTGAAGTTCAGCTTACCAAATTTAGCTCGGCATTCTTGTGTTTTTGTAATTTGTGCTGTTGGCCATCTCAGGGTTCTTATTTCAATTACATTTTTATCTCACTGATTCTTTTTTATTAAGTTACTCTCCTAATAAAAGTTAATTTTAATTAACTCAAGTAATAAAGAAGTTATGGAAGCTGTAACTGAGATATGGCAACATAAATTTTCACTAAAATGTCCATTTAAAAGAAGACTGGAAAGTTTATTTCTTTTGCTATTTAATTAAAAGTTAAGAATCAGTTATGCAAGCTGAGGGGGAAAAATATAACATGCTTAATAGAGTTGAAATGAAATATTCTGTACTCTCTTCATAGATTTTTGGTTGGTGTGGTTTTTTTTGGGTTTTTTTGCAAGTTATATAACTTTTGCCATCAGGTTTTTCATTCTTGTCTGTCTAAAGTGATGCATCACACCTGCTTCTGAAGTCCAGGGACAGCTGTTTCTCATTTTTTTCCTTTAAAGAAACAAATGTTGTTGTCATTGGAGTCAGTTGTGAAACTTGTAGGGACTTTCTGGTATAGGTTTAGGCTTTTGGGTTTCTTAACCCAGCAACACCATCATTGTCCTGGGCCCTTCATTATTCCTGCAAGCTGTGACACTCACTGCCTTGCTGTGACATACTCTGACCCAGACACTCCTCTGTCTCTTCTGCACAGAGTAAAGAGCTGGTCTTGTTTACTGCTTTAAACATCTGTGTTTTTTCCATCTTTTCACCACCCAAAATGGAAGATAGTTCAGCTTTTTATGTAATACCCCTGATTTCCTTCTCTGTTCCCACATATCAGACACAGTTAACGATGAGAATGACACTGGAGTTGCCACTGCTGGCCCACATTTTCTAGCAGATAGACACAGAGCAGTGGTGAATGAGCAGGAGGAGCCCAGTGTTATAAAGGATGCTCCTTCTGGTCTGAAAGCAGCATCAGGCCAGAAGAGTTGCTTTGTCCTTGTGCCAGGACTGATAGGCTTCCTCTCCTGGAGTTTCTTCAAGCCTTTGTGCCAAGAGCACCTTTGTACATTCCTCTGCAAGTGCAGTTGTTACGATGAGACCAGGATACCTTTCATGTTTGTGTCTATGCTGGACCTACCTTAAAATCTCATGCAGGTAGTAAATCAGTTCAGCTACCCCAGTAAATTTCTCTGGAGATAAGCCAAGGGAAGGAATCAACATGGTTTATAAACTTTCAAAATACATATTAAGTACTTTTTCCCTTAACTTGGTGATTTACTTCTATTCATTGTTAATAAGTTAATATGGAGAAACATTGGGTTTGGTGCCAAAAATCATCAGGAACATAACCCAGAGCAATTTTTAAGGGCACAGCTTTTAAACAAGCTTCTGGAAGAAGCATTATTTGACAGCACAAAAGTGAAATAACCCAGTTTGTTATTTTAACCTCATATCTCCACTTCTGGTGTTCTGTCTTGTGGATGATTTGCATTCAGCTGAGGCTTTGGCTGATGGGTTACCATAAATGGCTCAAAACCAGATTGTTCCACTTACATACAGCAATTTTTGTGTGTAATTAGAATAAAGCCAGGCAACTTTCTGAAATACCTCTTTTCACCTGATTAAACTTGGAGTCATTGTTCCTGAAATAAAACAGTTGGCTTTTTAAAAGTCGGTGAAAGATAGGAGTCACTGTTCTTTGCAAGAGGCATTTCTTGAGTAAGAATACTTTTTTTTAAATTTAGATAAACTCTTATATATGGGAATTTGAAATTAACTGGTTTTGTATATTCGTTTTAAAAATGTTTAATCCCAAAATATGCTTTGAAGAGCAGTGATGGTCTTTGTAAAACAGAAAAAAAAAAAGGTTAGATTTTGCTCTTGCTTACTTTGATGAGTAGGGAGAGGCTTTGCAGGCAATTGTACGACTGATATTTCTTTGAAAACTGAATACCATACTTGTACAATTTGTCCTCTGAATGAAGGAAGATTAGTAGCAACTGTGGTAATTGACTCAAGTTCAGCTGGGGTTTGGGAAGACTAAGCTAATATATTCTGGGTGCATGAAGAGTAAGAAAGCAAATAGATTCTGGAGTAGTTTACCCTTGTCAAATGAGAAGAATATGCAGCAGACTAACTCACCAACGTAGTCCCTGATGTGTGGCTCACAGCACAAGCACAGGAAGGATTATTAGAGGCTTTCCTCACTGAGCCTTTCCCAGTCAAAGTGTCACTAGGGTATTACAGCCCCTACCTCACACGTGGTGAAAACACTTGTTGTTTTCACCATCTTGCAAGACAGTTGTGGTGCTTTCTTCTTTACCAGTTTGGCCCAAAATGTGCTGCTTGCTGAAGGCCTCCAGACGGGTTAAGCACCATGGTCTAAGAGGCTGCAAATCTCTCTCACCTCATTATTATTGCAGAGGAAGATGTGGATGATGGAGAGCAGACATAGTTATCCTTTGAGCATGTTGTTTGAGAAATCTCCTTTTTTGGGCTGGGAGAGGGTCTTCTCCTGACCCAGCAGTGTGAGTTAGTTAAGACTGAAAACCAGAACAGACAGGACTTGTAAAAGGGTCTCTACTGTCTGCTTGTTTTCCTACCATTCTGGTGAGGCCTCACAACAAAGTTAGGGTCAAACGCTTGTGTGCCAACCCTCATTTATGGATAAACTGGTGCTGCATCACTGTAAAACTCTGAGGAGTGTCTTCACAGCCCGACAGCTCTGCTCTGGGGCTGTGTGAGCTTGCTCGTGGTGGCCATAGGGTAGCAGTCCATGATTGGAGTGCTGAAAAGTGAATGTCAGAATAATTCATTTTCAGAAAATGCAAATTTTCTGAATCAAAGTAAATCAGGTTCATGGAACAGAAATCTAGGTAGCAGATAACTGATAGAAATTTCCTGTGGGATTCCCTCTCTGTGGGAGGTTGCTGTACATTGTAGAAATAGAAATGTTTTTTTTTTTTTTTTTTGTGTTTTTTTTTTGTCCACAAAAGCACATAAAAAAGAAGGTTGAAAACAGTTTAAAGAAAATAAGAAACATCTGTTTTTCCCCCTCACCCTTTTTTGTGTTGGTTATTAGCCACTTCCGTGTTAAAACAGATTGTCATATTCTACTCTTACTTCTTTTGTGTGTAGGTTTAATGTGGAAAAGCACTGGCCAACTGCAAGCTGCTCTTGCATTATGATTTTTGTGTGTGATAGCAGCATTTGGAGATAAAAAGTGAAGACAAGAAGCTTACTCTTTGAAGTTTATAACCAATCTCTGAATCTCTGACTAGGTTACTTTTGATAGCTTTCTTCAGATTTCTTCTCCAGCTACATTCTTGTTGACCATTTCAGCTGCAGTTAAATATTTCCCTTTAGCTGATGGTCATCTTGGAACAGGCAGAGGATGTTGCTGGAACACATCTGAAGGCAAAAGAGAAGAGCAATGAGGCCTTTCTACCCTGGGCAACTCTCCAAAGGAAGTATTACACACTTGGCTTTCATGCCCTGATATGTGAGACCTTGTGATTTGACTACTTGAAGTGGTAAAACTCAAAGTATAATTTGAAGTACAGTTGGTTTTGCACTGTGCAGTATGGACTGTCTGTGTTAGCTGTAAAGGGTATATTGCAGTGATGATATTTAGTGTCTAATTAGCATTTTCTCTCAAAGGTTACTAACTGGACTATCTCCAGCTGTCTCTTTACTTAGGTGAATGTTACATCCTCATTAACATTTAAAACACAAACCTGCCTTGTATAGGGTCAGGATTAGTTGCACATAATCCCACTTATTGTTTGGGAAACCGAGTCAGGAATTTATTTATCCAAACACTTGTAGCTGCTCCTCATGAGGCATCAAAGTAGGTGCCAGGTCTTCTGTCCTAAGCACTTGTCCCTGCTGCCCGCGTGTTGTCACCTAAAGGCAGCTTCCCTTCCCGGGATATTTGAGCTTTACTATGCTTCGGTGCCCTCTGCTGCTCCCTTAAAATACTGCTGTCTCCTTGCTGTCAGAGGAACATGGATAATTTTGCTCTACTTCTTTTCTTCCATAAGTTAATTGGCCCAGTAGTTCCCTTGGTGAGGGGTTGCTTTCTTTGAATTATAATTACTTTCTTTGAAGACATTTTTTTCACTTCTGAAATTCTGACATGATTCAGACTGAGATCATGAGGTTTTCTTGTTTTATGGCAAAGGTGGATTTATATATATATACACACATATATATATATATACACACAAGTAGTTTTTATTGCTGTTTTCTTAAGTTTCTGCCTATGCAACATACAAGATCTGATATTCGAAAGTAGAGGGCCATTTCAGATTCCTGAAATCAGGAGCTGTAAATTTTGATTTGGGAGCTTGAAGTCATCTATGAATTACATTGTAGATTCTTATTCATTTCTTGTGGTTTTGTTGGTTTTGATTTTTTTTTGACGTGCCCCTCCTTTCCTCTAAATTTTTTTGCTTTATACCAGTTGGTTTGGTAGATTCATTCACTGATTACTCCTGTTCTCTAGAAAGAAGCCTTAAGTGTGTAAGCCATTGACTGACACATTTTGCTGTATTGTGAGCCTGTTGCTGTATGGCTCCAGCTGCAGAGACCTTTGTGTTAAAAATCTATGGATTAAGATTCCTTCCTGCAGTTTCAGTTTCTGCAGTGGTTTTTTTTCTAGCTCTCAGGAACACCCGTAGTCAAATGTTATATTAGACTTGGTTTTCCATATTATTAAGATATTCACAGAAGTTGAAAGGAGGAGTACGATTATGTGATGTTTGTGACCTTATGTATATTCAGTTAATCCAGTTTGCCTTTGCCTCAAGCCAAGCAGTTGTTCTTTGTGCTTTGTGTGAGAATTGTGTGCCCAGTGTCTCATTTGAATTTGTCCAATTTCATCTTCCAATGGCTGTATTTTTTATACCTTTCTACAAATTATTGATATAAATAGACTTCCAGTAACTGTGATTTGCTCATGGGAAGATTTCATTACTATAATCTTATGTTCTCTCTGTTCATGAAGGTTCATAGGTAAGACGTTGTCTCAGCCCTTAGGCCATTTTTATTATTACTTTTTGGACCCTCAGCTTTTCAACAATTCATAAAAATATAACAACCAAAATTGTGGAGGGTGTTTCAAAATCAGTTTCACCATTTTTAAGTGCAGTTGTCATGATTTTCTAATTCTTACTACTGAGTGCTCACCTTAGATGTTTCTATTTATTCATTAGTAATTGCACCTACTTCCTAGTTCCCTTTGTTGATTCCTTAAGGAGAGTTACTTGAAATCTGCCACTCTTTTACATTCATTTATCATATGAATTATTCACTCTGTAAATATTGATTTTAAAGTTACTGCAAAAGTTAAACAGTTTTATAACTACCATTAACCCACCCAGCCACACCTGGTATCAGAGTGTGGCATCAGGTTTATTTAACAGGACTGCCCCTCTGTTGGTGTGCATACCAAAGTTTTCTTGGTTCTCTGCTCATGCTCTTCTGTTGGTGAGAAGCACATGATTTCCCTTATCTGTATGGAACCATTACCTTGGCACAGAAAGTGAAGGCAATTTGTAATTCTGTTTTTAAGATAGGCTGTCAGCAAATCCTGTCCTGACCACTCTTGAGAGTATCTTATACAAAAAAATAATTGTTCCTAGATTGGTGATTGATGCAGCAGAGCTGATAAAAGTTACATTGTTTAAAAGTGTTTATAAATCACCCTGTCCATATGTTCATTTCCTGTAATCTGTCATTATGGGTTCAATCATAATTGTGAGAGACACAAAACTGGCTTCATAGCACTCTGGAATGAGGTTTGCTTCCATTTGGTCTATGTTGAAAGGTGGCTCAAAGCAAAAATTATAATCCTGGAATACCATGTATGTTACAACAGGATATCTTTGCTCCGTGGTTTTGAATTACTGAAGGGCGTAGTCAGTCTTCTGAGTTTTTCCCCTAGCATTGCTGGGATTTATGCAAAAAACTGGGCCAGTTAAAGGGATTGCTTGGCAGAGAGGACCATTTTTTTTAAAAATACAATTCTTTTTCTCAGTTGGGAGGTTAACATTATGACAAGCTGGGTTTACAGTCAGTGTTGAGGGGGGATTTTGGCTCCGTCCGACACAGATGGGCTACTAGAGCACTGTGTGGTATGATCACAGCACAGAGCTCTCTGCTCTGTTCCTGAAGATGCTTCCCAGCTTCTCAGCTAGGCCCAGAAGTTGAATGAGGGAGCAGTTACTGCAGCAAGAGTGAAATCTGAAACACCTCTTCATGCACAGGTTTTTGTGTTGCAAGGGATGGAAAAGTAGTTTTGGAGAAGCAGTCTAACTTTTACTATCTTTCAGTTTTGTCAAACTCAGCCAGGAGGATGAGGGAGGCAGTGGTTTACTCTGTTACAAAGTGCCTCTACTCCAGGGTCTTGCTAAAACAGGAGAATAGGTAGAGCATAAGCATTTTCTAAACTCAGTTTGTCCCTTGGGTACCCAGCTGTGACTGGTGGCAAGATTACTGACCTTCAAACCATGCCCATTTTCTTCCTGTTGAAGATTATTCCTTTGAAGAGGCAAAATAATGCACACAATATTGTCCTCTAAAGCTGCCATGCATTCTTCCAGATGTATTATTAACTGTCTGCACATCCCATCCAATTTTCCTTAGTCACAAGTCTTGTTAAGGAATCTGTCCTTTGCCCAGCTCCATCAAACTGTATGAGCCTCCTATCCTGCATAGTGGACAAGGACAACATTTGAGTTCAGTATGGTAAAAACAAGAAAGTTGGTTTTTTTTTTTTTTCTTTCTGCCTTTTTTTATTTAGTACTTCTCTGTTTTCTGGGTAAATTTTCAGCACTCTCACTTTGTACAAAGGATTTTTACTGACAGACTGAGATCTTTGACATCTGTGTCAGTTAAGTAAAACACTTCTTTATAGCCAACTTGTTTGTAAGGAGCAGATTTGAATGAGTTCACATCTGTAAATGCAAAAAAATGTGGCATTTAAGAGACACAAGCAAATTATATGTATTGAGAGATTTGATTTTAGTCAAGAACTATGGAATAGCTTGGGTTCTCAATTAGGATTTGGGGATATAATAAAAATTGTTAGCTATGCAATTGAAAAATATCCCTTAAGTCCAACTCAGGATGTGCTTCTTTCTCTCCATCTGAAAAATTGGAAAGGAATAACATATTTGAGTTGTGTTTCACAGTAAAGCAGGAAGAGTAAATTCTGTTGCTGGTGTTAGAAGAGGTCAGAGTACATGGTCAGCCCATCCTTCTTCCCAAATCAGCCAATCAATGCTTTGTCCCTGTTTTCCAGCAGAGAATGTATTGGCTGCTTCGGGTGTTATATTAATGCATTTTTATCAAAATATGGTTGGTGTGATTGTACATTTCAGTGCTCTTTTACTTATCAATACCTTCATTAGCATTTTATAGTTATAATTTTAGAAGAGATTTCCTTTACAAACATGATCAGTTTTACTGTTAACTTGAGGGACTTTCTCTTACTTGGGAAAATAGTTGGTCTAAATAATTATATGCCAGCAAAATTGGATTTTTGTGCTTTCCTTCAATGCATCTCTGAATTAGATTGGTATTCACTTTGTGTGTGTGCAGACACACTTGAGATCTGCTTTTAATTACTGGATAGGATTTACAAATCAGAAATGCAAACACAAGCACACAGCTTTTTAATCATATGTAAGTCACCTTTCAAAAACTGTCAAGGAATCATATTTTTAGAAGCCTATTATTTGTATAGACACAAGTAATGCAATAGCTCAGCCTCTGAGATTATGAGCATGCTTATGATGAGAATATTCTTGGCATAAGTCAGGAGTATTATATAATAAGGAAACAATGTCTTTTTATACTTTTCTTCCAAAACATTCCCTAGTGAGAACTGGGCGAAAAAAACCCCCATAGGATTGCCTATGAATAGATCTCCTTGCAACATGATAACTTTAGCCAAATTACACAAAGTAGATTTAAAATCCTTCTCATGTTTTCATAGTTATGTTTTTAAAACCCTCTGTTGGCATCTAATACGAGTTCTGATTGTGTAACTGTAAGACCCAGACCAACAAAGTATAGATGGTGTTAGACTGTCCCTCTAGCAGTATGGATGCCCAAAAGGCAGGAGACCCAGTTGTCAAAAGCAATAAACTATTTGAGTGAGAGAAAATAAAAGCATCTAATCCGGGTTTACCTGGTGCCCCAGAATGTACAGAAAGGCAGTGCTGAGGCTGAGGAAAATGCCTTTGGCTCAGTAGTGCTATGGGTTTATGGTTGTGTACACCACAAATGGAAAGCCTAACTTAAGGTCAGACCCTCTGTAATGCAGCCTTCAGAAAGGTCAGCAACCTGCTGTAACGAGGTGTCAGGAAGAAAAAGGAGGGATTGGCCCCTACAACAGTTCAGATTTAGAAAATAGATGAGTGGTAGGTGGTTACCCCTCTTCACTCCTTTTGCTTCCCCTGGGACTTGTGTAGCTCTCCAATGTAACACAGAATACAGCCCAATACCTTCCACATGGCCACATGCAAATGCTGAGAGCTGAGGTGGAGCAAAGTGAAGATGAATGTGGATGTAGCAGCTGTTGTCTGTGTTAATGATGCTTTCTAGTGTTTCAGGAGTCGTTTCTAAAGAAAGCTGTTAATCCATGGTGGCCAAGAGAATGAGAAAGTATATCTGTACAATAGGTGGTATTTATAGTGCAAATGAGGATTTGGGAGTTAATTTAATGATCTAAATGGGGCAGGAACAGTTCACCAGCAAGGTCAAAAGCCCCAAAAGAGAAGTAGTTTTTGGGAGTGCAATATATTTGTTTCCAGACAGACCATCCCTGGGAATAGGTGTATATATAGCCAGCCTCCTGAAGACACTGGAATGGTTTTGATTCATCCAAGCTGCTTTTCTATTAAAAAAGAAACACAAAGTTGATTTGTGATGAAAGAGTAGAGCTAAACAGTAGTTAGATGACTTGAAGGATGCTGCCTGAAGTGGGAAATAAATTGTGAGATAGGGTGTTTTGGAAGAGACCTCCCTCTGGCAGGCATAAACCAGGACGCACATCTTGGAAAAAACAGACAGCTGAGAGATGGACCTTGTCTCCAAACCAAATTTGAGCCATTGCAAGGCCTATGGATTAAAACAGTGGCAGGCCTTTCGTTACTTTTCTGTTCTGAATCCTGATTGCTTCTTCAGAGTAGCTCCACCTCAGCCCTTCTCCCCTAGCACAGTCTCAGGTACAGACCAAAGGGGAATGGCTCCGGGTGCTCCACACCTTGGCTCCAAGGCAGCATCAAACCCAAGTGAACTTTTCCTGGTGGATATTTGTCTAGCTTGTTTTTAAATCTCTTTGTTGACCAGGATTGCCAAGCCTTCCAAACCCAGCATTTCATTATTGTTGTAGTTAGCTTCCTTTATTGTTTGTTACTCTTATCTAGCTGCTGCTGTGGCTTTGAACACACAAAGGGGAAAGGAGAATGAGACCACAAGCCAAATTTATGCTTTTACCATTAGCTATTTTTCATCTCTACAAAGGCTGAGAAGTTTGTTCTTTATTTTTCAACCCATGAGTTGATAATTTTTAATAGAGTTGAATGATATGCCTGGAAAAACCATGGAAGTTATGGATTCAGTGCATCAGTGAGGAAAAAATATGGGTGCTGATCTCCCTTTGTGCTCAGCAAGATAAAGATGATAAACTAATTATGTTGTGGTCTTTGAGTTGACTGATAAATGGTGAGCAAGATCTTTTCTTAAGGAAAAAAAAGCCTCTTTTGAGGATCTATTTTAAGAAGAAAAATAAGTAATGCCATAAACTATGGAACACTAAAAATTGTTTAAAATTTGACAGTGGATATACTCATATAAAATCTGTTAACTGTGTGTTGTAGACTGCACAGCTCATTGATCTCCTAGCTCTTTGGAAAGCTTAATTAATTTAGGTTTATGTATTTCAGTGGAAAAAGATGTGTGCAACCAAGCAGGAAGTTTTTTCAGGGTTTCAAAATAAATTTGTATCTGGAATATGGGAAAAGACATAAGAGATCTCTCTTCCATGCCAAAAAAGGAACTATGCTATGCTAAAGATGTTGAAAAAAACACCATTTAAAATCTATGTGTGTGTGTAAAAATATATTCTTAAGTGGATCTTTTTTGAGGGTATTTGAAGCATAATTCTAGACTCTAAACAAATATTTTATAGCTGGGGGAGACTGATAAAAGAAAGGAAGTTGAGAAAAGTATGTAGGAGATTTTTCCCCTCTTCTTTGATCATTATCTGCCCATATGTGTAAGAAAACACATCCACATCTGTAGTTTGACTGTATCTGACATGGAATTCAGGGGTTCTTGTAGGTCCTATAAAAAACCCAACAAAGTGAGTTTCCATCAGTTTCAATGGCTTTTATATCGAGCTTTATTCACTAAGTGCCTGACAGTGATATTTTGGTTGTCTTTCATTTACCAGAGTATATGGCAGAATTAAAAACAAAAAGGGACTTTGCTGGTTGATTTATTTACACAAATTTTCCTTAAGTCTAAATGCCAATATCCCTTTTAATAATAAAACCCAGAACACACAAAACCCCCCAAAAACTCCTCCCTTCTCCAAACCTTTCAAATACAAGCAACCAGGGAATTTTATAAATAGATATTCTTACCTTTACTACAAAAAATTCATGCGGAAGTCCTATCTTGGAATAAGCTATTCATTAGTTGGCTTGGCAGAAGGAACATAATCCAAATGAATGAGCTGCCAAGAGTATTTTTAGTGGTTTTATATGTTGCCCATTCAAATCTTGGAAAATTTCTTCAGAAAATTGGACAAACTGACCAGTCATTTTTATGGGCTTTCACAAGATCTAAAAGTGAAAAACAACTATTGTATTTAGCATCTGTTAATGGAGGTTTCAGGCTACAGAACTTGAGAAGGTACTGCTGGGAAGCTCATACAATAACCATAAAATATTGGACTGATAATAGGAAACACTGGCACTGAACAGATATGGAAAGAGTCATGCTAATATTCCATATCCAGGCCTGCTGCCCTGTGCCGAGTGCTAAAGATACTGTGGTGAAACATCCACAGTAGTAGAGATCTGGAACGAAATCAGAGTCAAACCCAAGATAGATGAAATTGTCTTTTTCTCCCATGAATGCTATTTGTTGGGTAATTCTGTCTTTGGAGAATTAAAAGCCAGGAACTTGGACACAGAAGAGAAAGCAAGTTGTGCTAACATTTTTCCAAGTGGGGAAATCTATGTCTTTACCCCACATGTGTAATTAAGCCCTCATCTTCCTTTATTTGAAGTCAGTGGCTTTTTCTCTTGCTTCTTTGGGAATTGGATCTAGAGCTGTGCTGCCATTGTAACTGCTCCCTAGACAGGTTTTTTTTCCTCCCCAAGCTGGAAGCTAGAAAATCAATAAAAGGAAAACTATTCACCAGATATCAAATGAGTTTCAGTGGATTATATTTTATTTGACTCAAAGTGGAAAGGAATGACAAGAGAATATTACATTTTTAATCCCACATAAAATACATTTCTGGGAAACTGTTCTCTGCACGTGGACCTTTTTTTCTCAGCAACAGTCTTTTTTTTACGCTGTACATAAGTTAGATCCAAAATCTGCCCTCAGAACTTCTGCATATCCTCTGCAAGATGAGATATAGGTAGGAGATTTTAATGTTGGGTTTTTTTTTTTTTTAATTATTATCTAAAAAAACCCCAAAAAACCAAAAAACTTCCTGAAGAATTTAAGGGTGTTTTGGTGCCTGTGAGGGAACATAGCTGGAGGAAGCTTGAGAAGTCAAATTGGTACAAGCTTTTGACTGTGAATTACCAGAGATCAAACAAAAGTTACCCCTCTGACAGAGCAGCAGCAGCTTTAGGACCCTTTTTAGCAGAGCAGGTGCCCACCAAGGAAGGTTCCCAACATCCTCCAGTCAGGCTGCCCTTGTGCAAAGCAACCCCTTCCAAACAATGAATGAAACTGTTCTTCAAGGGCAGGAAATCAGCTGGAGCCAGTGGAGCTGAGCAAACTCAAATATTAAATTTGTCTCTAATTTAAGCATGAGTAATAAAAAGAAACACTGAAATTATATTTTGATTTCGGATCAGTTATGCCATTGCTTAATATCACCCAAAGATCAGCTCATGGTTAAAGGGGCAAGAACTGTTTTCTCTGAGAAGAAAACTCATCTGGCTAAATTTGATTTATGCCACAGTAGAGGCACCATGATCAGGCTGACAAGTTTTAGAGTTACTTTGGGCAGAATTTCAGTCAGACTGCTTTTCAGTTACAGGCTTAGTAAATCCTCTCTTTCAATGTAATAATTTAAAACAGTTCTTCAAAAAGTGATATCTACCTTAAAAATCAGGGGTAACAAATACATTAGCATAAAACAATTCCTTTGAAATTCAAAATTTATAAACTTGTCTCCATTTACAGAAATACAGTTTAGGATTTGTATAATTGCTGCCATCTAACAATATGTATTTAATATTTTTCCTTTTGACATTTGTTCTGTTGCCAGGCTGTATCTGCTTATGGTCTGTGATCTGCTTTGCATTACTTTTATAGAAATATTACCATTAAAAGTGCTACATGTAGTATTAAATAGCAGGGTGAGGCAGGAGGCATGAGTAGAATCACTTGTTCACAAATGAGGAGTTTGGATGCCTCATCTCAGTGATGGGGTATAAATACCTATAATCAAATCATTGGTCTGGCACTATGGATAATCTTGGTATAAAATTGAGGCAGGCAGAAGTGCAATATCCCAATATCCAGGGTTATGAATATTGCAGATTATGTTTAGACAAAATGCACAAGAAAGACCTTCCTATACTGGCTGCTCTTGCTACAGTTTATTCTTCTGTCAGTATTTCCCCTATAAACTCCTTTTATTCATAGGTTTGGCAGTTAGCCATGAAATTTTGGTTCTAGCAGGAACTTGGCAGACAGTGTCTCAAGTCAGGAAAATTATTTTAAACAAATTTTTAAAATATATGTATTGGGGCTCTTTTAAAAGTTAGGGGTGCAGTAATTTTTTTCTGAGAAAAAGGATTGGTTTCAGTGGGTTTTTTTTCATTGTAAATTCTCTAAACATTTTCCTAAAAAAGGAAAAAAAGTGTTGTAACCAAATAGTGAAAACATGACTTTCCTTTCAAAAGCATGTGTGTGAAGGTACTGTACATAAGTGTCAATGACTTGTGTATTTTTAAGTGATGGTTTTTAGGGTATTGCTTTAAATCAAATACCTCATGTGTCACTGTGATGGAATAAAGCTTGTTATGATGTTATAAACTGTGAGGGAAATAATATGCACCATAAGTAATTCTAAATGCCCACACTCCCTCTTTATTTACTTTTCCATCACCTGTCTGTAAGTTTTGTACATAAGAGCCTTGGAAAATCAGCCCTTCAACAAGTTCAGCATAATACAGTAATTAATAAGGTTGTGTGAGCAAGAGGTGCCATTATGTCAATCTTGTATGCTAGGAGTGTGCTCGGGTTGTGTGAGCATTCATGGGAGCAGAACAGCCTTTCTCATACTTCAGATTTTACAGTGGTAATTTGGGCAAATGCCACCTGGGCCACCACACATCAGCAGGAGAGAAGTTTGATGGTGATTGTGGTTCTTACAGTTCACCTGTAGGCTGAGAAACAAGTCACTTTTCTCCTGCAGTCAACTGTAAGTTTGCTGCCTTGTTGATTTTCATGTAGAGCTTCAGTGGTTGGCAGCATTCCTGTCATAGCTGTCCCTACCCTGGCATGATTTCCTCAGCTACTGTCAAGTGGGTTTCCATCAAATGAACACATCAAGAAGGACATGAGGAGTCCTGAACCAGCACAGGTGTTTTAGCAAGAGGAGATGAGTCTGTGATAGGTACTTGACCATCAGGAGGATTTCTTTCTGTTTGTATTGTTCTTTTAAGGGGAAAACATTATTTAAAAGCATTGAAAAATATGTGATCACTGAAGTAGGAGTGCAATTTCATATGGCATCAGAATATGGGGGAAAAAAACCCTGAAAAATAAACTTCAACAGGAAAGATTTTGCTTATTTGACAGTGGCACCTATGTGCCCCTGTGTGATCTTTGAAAGCTGACGGTCCTTGTCTTTCAAAGACATAATGCCCATCCTTTCATTACTCTTGTTTTTCCACTGCATGTGCTGAAGTGAGACCAGTTTTTAAAATTGCATGGTAAAGTGTTTAAAAGAACCTTCATTTGGATGTTTGCAAATACATTTAATAAGTTAATTCAAAAAAATAATGCCAGATATACTTCCCAGAAATTGGAATCTCTTTTTCTATTATGCACCTGAGGCATTCTGCACGTTGGACTCTGGCTGACCTGTCACACCGTTTGTGCTGGATGGGGACCATGTGGTGTGCTGTGTGAAGGTGGAAAAATCCAGTGTATCCAGGTGCAAATTTTGAATATGCATTCAGTAAAGCTTCCATGAATTACCACTATTTTATGGACTCCAGGAAATATATGGACTGATGTTAATACAAATTTATAAGTAGGCCCAGAGATAATTAATGTGTCAAAATGTCTTGAAAATTGTCTTCCCCTTCACACTTTGTACCTACTGTAGATACCCATATTTGAAAGGGAAATGTTTAGAGTTGCAAAGCTGGAGGTGGAAGAGCTCTCTAAAATGCATGAAAATTTGCCTTTGGGCACTAAGATAAAATTCTCAGTTGTGCTACTCTCACAATGCACTTCATCCCTCTTCCTGAGGTGAGATTCTCATCTATAAAATGGACATAATGCATAACCTTAAAAGCTGCAAAGAGAAAGTTTAAAGACTTATTGTATTTGTATTGTGAAAATACTCTCATTATGTCTGTGCCAAGTTTTCTTTGCACAACTAAATGCAAGGACTGAGTATTTAAATACCATATTGTAGAGAACATTTTCTAGTGATTATAATTTATAAATTACTTTATTACATACTGGGATATAACTTTTAGGTTCTTCATTGGGGATGTTAGTATAATCAATGATATTTTTAAAAAGAATATCGTGTTTCTAATAAACTTTTTAAAGTCTGCCATTCCTTCTTTTTTGCCTATTTTGAAATTCTGCCTTTATCTCTCTTCCAAGCCCTGGCAAGTGTTTGCTTCAGGCTGGCTACTGAGAAAGTGGGCAGTGTGCTGAAAGTTATATTGGTTTCTTGGTTATGTTTCCTCTCAGAACCTCTGTGTGTTTCCCAGGTTCTGTGGCTTTTGAGCTGTTTGCCAGCTGCACGTGCAAATCTTCAAGTTATAATTCTCCAGACCACTTAGAAATGGAGGGAATTGGAGTGATGCTAAACATTTCTCAGTGTAGTTTCCATTTAAGATGGGGCACATTCAGAGGAATGGATATGTATTGAAAGTTTGGATTTATAGATTTCCATCTACGTAGTCGCATGTACTTTTAAATCTTGGAAGACAGCTAAATACTGGAAACTCAGGGACAAGTTTTTCATATTTTTGGTCCTGGTCAGCTGTCCTGGATGATTGGACCAAAAAGCTCTTAAAAGATGGTTAGAGACTTGGACTGCCTGCTTGCCTGAATACCACCCACGTGAGTGCATAGCCTTCCTCCCTGTTCTCAGGACTGTATCTTCTCTACATTCTTATACTGGAGAATGTGGGACAATATTTGCCACTGCAGATAAGCAGATACAGGGCTTGTATGGTTCTGGTTGAGCAAGCATGAATGAAAATCTGGGCAACTAAGTCTCTATTTTCAGGTGCATTGCCAGTGATGTAATGCACCAGTGTTTGCAGGATGTGCTTATCAGGGTTTTAAAAGGGTTTCTCTCTTTGCTGGACATTTGTCTGTCAAAATAGTAGTTTATGGAATATCACCCAAGAAAGTAAAACGGTTTGCTGTTGTTCAGAGGAGAAGCCAGAAGCAAGTGCTTCTGTTGTCAAAGTCAGCAATGGGATAAAAAGGTACCCTGGGACTCTGGTGTAGGTCATCAAAACCTGTTAGCAGGGAGTAAAAGAGAATTTGTGTAGAGTTTTTGTAAAACCATCTGAACGATGTAATTAACTCAGAAATTGAAAAATAGCAACTTAATTATGCTTTAAGTACTTCAATGCTGATTCCTTTTAGCAGGAGCGTAACGTGTAGGTGCTGTCCTTAGCAGTTAGATGCAGAAATAGCTGTAGGTGCCAGGTATTCTAATGCAGCTGCTTTCTGCTTGGAGTAGTTAGGGAGGGAACCATGATTTCTTCTCCATGCCCACAAATTCCATGTTCCCTCTGTTACTGCTCACAAAGAAGGAAGGAGGTGATACAGACTCTCTTCAGTGCCAAAAGCCTCAACTAGCTCAGAGGTGCCAAATAGCCAAGCAACATTTCATCCCTTCCTGGATGCCAAAAGCCTCAAGTATCCCTGCTCCACCTGCCAAAACCTCCAGCTCTGTCCTGACAACTCCTGCAGTGCAGGCCTGTGCTGTCAATATGAAATTTTGCAACACTCTGACAATGGAAAAATCTGGATGCAGTATAATACTGAAAAACATGCTGAGATTTGCCTTTAGTTTAGTATGAAAATGAATTGTGCTGTAAATATTTCCTGTGTGTGACACTTGTGCATGCTTTATTTTCCAAAATTTGAATTTATTCAAAAATTCTGTAGAACGAAAATATATTGCAGGATAGAACACTGAGATGTCTGAAGTCCATCTGAGCCCCCAGATGTATTTTTTCATGTAGCTCAATAAGTCCATTTGCCTTTTGGCTGATTCCTTGCTGGTGATTCACCTTGTTACTGAGCTTTACCAGCTTGTGTTTCTGAAAAGTTCTTGTTATTCTGGGGCATGGGTTCCACTTTGCAGTGAGTTTGCAGTGCTGAGGCCAAGTGCAAGGAATAGGTAACTGAAATAATGTTAACAATTTAAAAACTAATTAGTTCTAAACATCTGCTTAAAATAGCTGCATTTACTCCCAGATGTTTTTTATCAGTCTAAAATAATGATGCATTGTCTTTTCTCCAGGATTTTAAAATTCCAGATATGTTCTTTTTAACATACAGAATAATACATAATTTACTTTGGTACATAGAAGTAAAAGATTTATCAAACTCAATGACATATACAGTGCACAATTAGGTAATACATAATGCACTCAGCAATAGTAGAAATATATCAGGAAATATCTTGAAATCTGTTTTAAGGAAACAAGTGGAAGTTTTTAAGCTAAAACTAGGTAATGCAAGACCTTTTATTTATAATTCTTATTTGTCTGGAAATATGTTTTGACTGTTCTTCTATTTAGTTGCTGCCACAAGTGAAATAGTTTTTCCTAGATCTGTAATCTGCATTCTACACCTCACTTAGAGAGCAAAATACAGGTGTAAATCATTTTTGTATGTGACCTTAGCAGTGAAAGAGATTTCTAGTGTAGCTTGTTGCAAAGCTCTAGACATAACAGGCAGAGTTAAAAGTGAAGGGTACAGTTCTGAGGCTGAATGGCATATCCAGTGATTATCTGCAGGTAAATACTTGTTCTTTCCTGCTCGTGGATACAGTCATCAGTGCAATTTGATACCTCTTCCACCAAGTGTAGTGTCTGGAAAGAAGAATCTGGGAAATGCATCACAGAGCTACTCAGGCAGGATATTTTTCCCTTCAGTGCCATAATTCCTTGTGCTACCTCTGTTCGGAGCTGTTGTAGGCATGAGGAGGAGCAAATGGAACAGTGCAGTGCTGCACATGAAGATTAGTGAAGAGCAATGTACCCTTGTGCCTTGGAAGTCTCTGAAAGTCAGGATAGTGTTAATAGTATTTATGGGTTGTGAGAGTGGGAAGAAGCAATGAAAAGGAAATGCTTCATCTCCGTTCAAAACACCATCAAGGATGAAATTCGCTCCTGGGAGAAGGGCCAGCACTGAGCTTTGGGTGTTGCTTAATTTAGGCCTTTGGTGGTACTGAAGTGGTGTTTATACCCTTCAGCAGGTTCTCTCCCTTGGATGAATTCAATCTGAAGAACCTAAATTCTGTATCTAATTATAAGAAATGTAATTATAAGAAATGCATTATTAAGTAGTAATATGCTACAACTGTGCCAGTGTAACTCCTTTTGGTGATTCTCCTTCGGACTTCGGCAAGCCTTCGTGGATTAATACCAACCACTTCAGTAAGAAGCCATGAGAAAAACAAAAGCACAGCCACCCAGAGAGCTGAAGTGACACTGGCATAGCAGCAGGTGTATTGGTAAATATTCCTCCACGTCCAAGTCCTTACTTGAAACGTCAAAGACTTTATTTCGTGAGCCACATCACTTCAACCTGTTTGAATGGAGCATTCTCATGTATCTATCACGATCTCTGTCACATTGGGACATCTGCTGCCCAGAGGTTACACTGAAACTCTTCCAGAACCTGACAGAGCTGAGTACCTGGCCCTGGGGAGGTGCTCAGGGGCTGTCACAGGGCAGGATTTGTGTTGATATGTGCATGGCAGAGGGACTGTCACCTGGGGACTCTGGCAGATGGATCTGTGTGCCAGGTCTCAACATTCCATTGCACATACTGCTGCAGTAACCCTCGTGTCAAATACTGTGGACTTGCCTCATGTTTGTTTGTGTTTAAAGAAAAATTGTATGCTATAAACGCTGTGAAACAAACATTTAAGGTATCAGAGCATTTGCTCTTGAGAAGCTGAATCTTTGTTATGCTGAATGCTAAACATTTACATATCCAAGCCTTATGTAATGGATGTCTGAATAATAATAAAACTGCATAAACTGACCTTCGTTCTCTGGCACCACTTCTCCTTTGAAGTCTGCATGACCAAATTCAAGACAATTATGTCATCCTTCATAACAGCCAAACAAAAGTTTGGCCAAATAATCTTTTTTTCTCCATCTGACAGCACTGTGTTTGATTTTTGTATTGTGTGTCAATGTAGCTGTTGTTATTTACTGCGTGTTACAAGTGACAGTAAAAATCCCCTTGTTTTGGAGTAATGATCAGCCCTGTTAACATCTGGATTTCATTTATGTTACCTCAGTGCCCACTTCTGCTATACTTGGTTACTTTGAGCAGTACGTTGCGAGTATGGCCTGAGAACACATACACAGGAATAATTTGCAGAACATGGTGTTACAGTGTGTGCCCATATGTGACAGAAGCAAAAACAGAGCCCTGGACAGAAGGAGGGAAACTGGCACTAACACTTTCCCCTCTGTTCAAATTTACCAGTGCCACACTTCAGTGAAGTTCTCTGTGGACAGGACTGTCTCTGTCAGTTAAGGGTTGTCAGCAGAGAACTCAGGTTGCACGTTACTGGGCCTCAGACACCGAGGAAACCTTGGCAGACTGTCATCTCAGTCTTTCAGGTTCTGCCTATGTCACCAAGTGCTTCAAAACTCAGGAGTCTCTTTTCCCTTACCCCCTGATTCAAGTGATCCTTGCCCAGGTCCATGTTTAGTGTTGTGACTTTTTTGCTTTCAAAAGGAGTTAGATTGGGATGAAATATTTTGAGTCTACCCTTACCGTATAAACCATATTTCTGAAGAAACTTGGTACAGACCCTTAGCTATTGCTCTGGCTGCGATGTTTGCATCTAAACCTGTGTTCACATGGGGTACAACTCCTTCCAGCATGGCTGGGTCCAGTGGAAGTGTGACGTCTTTTCCCACCCAGCTTTACGTAAAGAGCAGCAAACCATCTAGGTTGTGTTTATAGCTGGTTTAAGTTATTTTTTCTGGATTCACTACAGCACTTGTGGCTTCGTTGTGTTACATCCTTGGGTGCACATGTGCATGTCCATGCACACATTTATGTTTGTGCTGGGACATAAATACTTCCACAATGAGTATGCAAATCGTGTGTGTTGCACTTCGTCTGTTGTGAAGTTAAGCCACTAAAGGAAAAACTATTCTAATATGGTCCAAAGTTTCACTGCTGAACCGTGTTAGAATTATGACTGAAGACAATAAAAACATGAAAAACTGAAGTCAAGCAAGCTGTGAATGCAGTCCTGATGTACAATAATATCCTTTTGTGTCCAGTTGCAATTAGCTCTCAATTTAATTCCTAAATGAGTTTCCAAGGCTTTGTTGGTGTAAATCATGACATTGCTGATCTTTTCTTTATCTTACTTCAGTTTGGTGCCATGGTGAAGACAACTGTAATGTGTACAGTTTATGAAACCAGACAGCTAGTTAATCAGTATTATTTTGTTAGTAAATTACTAAGTCAGTGCAAGCTCCTTTAACTCTTTCCCATGGGACAAATAGTTTGAACTAGCTGGAGCTTAAATCAACACTGTGGGCACTGAATTAGTCAATGATTCTGAAGAAGGCTTTGTTGGCATAAAGTTCTGCTTTGATCCTCATAGTATTTACAGCTTTTTAACTAGATACAGTTCAGAACAATGGCTTTTATCAAGGCAGTTTGGGAAGTGAACAACTGGACTTTGTTTAGGGCTTTAGATGACATTCTGTCTGTTAATATCATGTGGCTGGTTTTAATACAATGATAAAGTTAGGATTGTTTTAGGCATTGTCACTACTTTATCAAAAGAAACGAGCTATTCTAAAAAAGAGTGGCATGTGCTGCCTTTTTAATATCTCAAGTTTAATCATTTCTCAACATGTTAACACCCAATCATTTCCTTTGGGCTTGCAGAGGACAAACTAATTTTGCACCCATAAATTTGCAAGAAGTGACTCTTTTGTTCATCTTGATTCATTTTCGTGTGCTGAGTGACTTGTTGGGAAGTGCTGAGATTTTTTTGTCAAGACTGAAGGCAGTTGGTTCCATTTTCAGTGTCAGACATTTCAGAATTGGCTTCTGATATAAAGTAAACCTAACATCAGTGTGAAAATTCCTCGGGGATCTTGGCAGAGCTGGGCTCTATAACTTTTGGAATGGTAGATTGGCCTAAGAATGCTTTTAGAGCTTTACGGTAAGTGATTGTAAAATTTGTAAATTTATAAAAGCAAGAAAGTTAAGGAGCCACTGATGTTTTTAGACCAATTTCTGCAATTCAGTCTTCAAACAGAGATGCTAATCCTCTAATAAACAATTTACTTTTTTTTTTTTTTGACAAGTTGACCACTGAAGTCAATGGGAATAAAAAAATTGGCCGTAAATAGTTGTTTCATTAAAGCTTGGATCAAATCTTCAGGTTCTCTCATTTGTGATGCTTTTGGGGCAGAGTAAATATTGGTCAATATTCTCTGTCACCTGAGAAAAATAACTCACTGCCTCACTTTTATCCACAGTCTGGCTTTCATAATGATGCCAAAAGCCATTACTTTATGTTAGCGGTATTTTTATGTGCAGACTGTCACCACGGTGGTTAGAGAAATTGGTGTTTTAATCTTAAACTGGGTGTAATATAGGATTCTAAAAGTTCTGTTTCATTGTAACAAGCCCATCATTTTGTTTGAACATGGTGCCTTGTCCACGTGCTTGAGATTGTTTGGTTCCTACACAGTGTGTTGGGCATAGAGGTGTTGGGAATGACAGTGTGTTTGGGCAAAGCAGTTCTTTGGCAGGAGGCAAAACTCATATACACTGAATCTTCAAAGACTCTGCTTTTTGCCCACATAATTATCATATATTAAAACAATAAATTTGAAATATGGTAAATAAGCAGCAAAGGAACATAATTGGTACTGTTAATGCCAAGCAGTAAAACATATACAGAACAATTTTTTTTTTTCCCCTCTCCTTTCCTTTTTCCTTTTTTCCTTTAGAACTCCAGAACTACCCGCTCAGATGAAGATAAGGATGATTCCTGGGATGCCTGGGGGGCCTGGAGTGATTGCTCACGGACCTGTGGAGGGGGAGCCTCCTACTCTCTAAGGAGATGTTTAAATGGCAGGTAAGCCACATGCTGATGTGTGTGTGTTCTGCAGCTCTGCCACATTTCCAATCCTCTTCTGGTAGCTTCTGTTTCTGAGAGCAAGTGCTGTGTACAGATAAATGTTATAAAATACTGCTTTTAATGCATGTTTGTAATGGATAAATAACTTAGGCTTTCACTCTGAACTTTAACATGTTATGAAATACGACTGTGGAATAGCAGGAATGATTTACTTAGTATTTAGAGAGGGGAGTTCTCAAATGCTACTCATATGTGACTCAAATGGTGAGTTACCTGTGTACAAATTAGCCTGCACTTGGACATGGTTTGACATAATGCTCAAGTGCCCGCTGCTCATGTGGATGTATCAAATGCTGCTTTCTGTTAGGAAAGGAGAGGACAAGAGGCCATAGTCTCAAATTGCACCAAGGGAGATTTGGGTTGGACATTAGGAGGAATTTCTTCACAGAAGGGGTAATTAGCCACTGGAATGGGCTCTCTAGGGAGGTGGTGCAGACACTGTCCCTGGCTGGGTGTGTTTAAGGAAAGACTGGACCTGGCACTTGGTGCCATGGTCTAAATTGACATGGTGGTGGTGGCTCACAGGTTGGACTCAATGATCCCAGAGGTCTTTTCTAATTGATTTCCAATTGATTCTCCAATTCTTCCCTGCCAGTTCTTTCTCTGCAGTGGTCCTGGTAGCCATATGTTTTCATGGATAAGTCTTAGTGTGGCTTGAAGAGACCAGCACATGCAGTGAAAGCCTTTCACCTCAGTAGTAATACTGGGCTAGTGTAGGATTTGTTGGGACAATCCTAAAAGTAGGAGTAATGCACGAGGCCTGTAGTCAGGCAAGAAGAGATCCCAGCCAGCTTTGAGGCATCTGTGCTGGCATCCATAATTGCTTGTTTTAGTTGAACTATTTTTAAACATTTTTAAAACCGATGGTTGTGTTGAAATTTTTGTTTAGTTGAGATTTTTTAAGTTAAATGCAATATCATCCAGGAAATCACTTTTTCTTAAAGAAGGTTTGGAGCGTGATGTGCTTGTTAAGGGCACACTGTGTGAAATACAGAGCTGAAGATGATTGATTAAAGCACTGCCTGTTTCTTTTAGTGAAAAATGCACAAAGATCTTTGAGAAAAGTAACAGTTCCAGTAAGAAGCCTTGATACTCTACCAATGTATTAGGGACTGTGAAACAAGCTCAGTAAATTCTAGCAGTATAAATTCCACTGTGGTTTTATTAATATTTTTAATGTGTTCCCCTGTGAAAAACATGTGTTTTCCATACTTTGACAAATGTATAGTTTAAAAGGTTTTTTCTATGTTTGATTTTTGTAGTAATGTCCAGGAGACACACAATTGTGAAACAAAGTTTTCCTGTTTGTATATATCGTAAACATTTTTAACTTGCATGTTGTGATGCAGTGAGTCTTGCAAAAGATGGGAAATTTGAGACTTGTAATTTGAGCTGGTTGAATTCTTGCTTCAGGCATCCATTTTTTTTTTTCCTTTTCAAATGCTATTTTTCAATCCCTCTCACACATTATAAAAAAAAATATTTATTATCAATTTTCATGCAAGAAGCAGAAAATTTAGTCTAAGAAATGTAAATTACCAGCTATATGTGCACTCATTCTTTAATGTAAGGCACATCCTTTTGGTATGAAGGGATTATTCCAAAACACTGCTCCTGATTTTAGAGAAATCACTAACTCTAATTGCTTGTCCAGTCATTTGAAATATGTTTTCACTTCTTTCAAAGGCTTGATTTTGCCATTTTTAACATAGAAGAATATCTTACACTGTGCAAAAGTGCTGGTTCGTTATTGAGAAGCTTGGCAGAGTGTATCTTTAAAAAAAGGTGTGAAACGCAACCTCCCCAGATTTATGAGACCACAATAAATAACCATGACTCTATTATATGCCTGTTATTTCTGCTACTAACAACAGAGGGTCTGAATTGCCTGGATTTCAGGATTCACATGCACTGGGCACATTATGCATGCAGTCCATGAGAATTCTGTTTAATTTAAAATTATGAATCACATATTCTAATCTTCTCCTCTAGGTTGCATCCCATTTATTAGAAATAATTTGGTTGTAATCAGCATAGATCAGGCTTAGAGAGGCACTTTTCACACCTTATGTTTTTCATAAGGTTTGCAGTAAATTGGGCTTACAGGGAAAGTCACACGTTCTTTGCTGAAGAGAGACAGCAGTGTAACGAGTTGAATCCCCAGATCCCCTTTGTATATAAACTTTGTATTTTGAGTCCAGATTATGGTAGGGCAGTAGCAATAAAAGTCTAATTTTCGAGAGAATAACTAGCTGTGAAACAGGCAAGGTTGTTTTATACAGTGTAACCATTTTTATCCTTTTTTTTAGGAACTGTGAAGGTCGGAATATTCGATACAAAACCTGCAGTAGTAACGTGAGTCTGGCCTTTAATCCTGTTTTACTCATTCAAAAAATGTGTTAAAGTTTAAGAAATGCTGCTTCTTATTTAAAACCTTATGGTGCATAATTTTCTTTCCATCATTATTACCATTTTTAAACATTTCAGTCTGCATGACACCATGAGGTCTCAAATTTAGACTTCCCAAATGGACATTTTCCTTTGAAATTATAGTGCCAGTTGTGATTCAGAGTGTTTTATATCACTTATTAGGAGAGTTACACATTTTGGAGGATTAACAAATCAGTTCTTGTCTTAAACTAGCAAGTGGTTTTCCTGGGGGTGCTGTCTTTTAGATGAAGCATTAAACTGAGCTCTGGATCATTTGTGATCATTAGTGATATAGTGGCACTCTTCATGTGAGCAAAGGGGTGCCTGGGTCTCTCTTAGATCTTAAATAGGATAATTACTCCTTATATTCCCTCTGTTTGCCTAAACCCATTTATATTGTTTTTTATGTTTATATGTCTGTATGCAAGCACATGCATATTTAGGTGCACTGGCACAGACAATTTCCATGAGTGAGTGTGAAGCTGGAGTTTTGACCATACAGTTGCTGTTACTGTGATGCAATCACATTTTATTTTTATTTTATTTTTATGGACATGTTTTATAAAAACCATTCACACACAGCAAACTTCATGACTCGTGTTCCACTGATTTGTAGTCCTGCTTTGTGCTGTTTAAACAACTACTGCCCTTCACCCCAGGTCTAGGCTGTCCAAGGTGAGCAGCTCAGGCAGGACTTTGTGGTGCTGTTGGTCTACATAACACGTGTGCAAACACAGTCATTCAGGGTGGTTTGTGGTCTGCACTCAGCCCCTTGCACGGCTTACCTTGCAGTACAATGTGGCAGTCATGGGACCTATTCCAGCAGAGACACCAGGTAGATAAGTAATTAATAATAGCACTAAAAGGTGAGGCCTGAATTTCCTTTGGGTTTAATTATACCCAGACAAGATCAGGGGATGCTCAGCCATTACCAATCCCGTGGTTGTTGCCAGCAGCAGGCAGCTGTGGAGTGTGACATGTTCTCCTTAAGACACTGGAAGTTGCCCAGTAAATATATTGACTCAATGCATCTCCTAGGAGAACATGCTTCAGTTTGCCACACCGACAGTGTCTGGTGTGCCAGTTGGCTCCTGCCCTCCTTGAGAACAAGGCTTGCTCACACCTTGAGTTGCTCTACACTCCACTCCTCAGGGTTGGATGGATTTTCCACCACGCAGCCAAAGTTCCTGCTGGCAGAGGCAAGGGGAAATGATAAATGAATCAGTCCCAGGACATGCATAAATCAGATTCTGGAGACAAACCCTGTCCCTTGCCCTTTCAGAAGAAAAGGCCCAGCAGCTTGGTGCACGATGGCCTGCGCTCATAAATAAAAATGCTACCTGCAAAAAATACCATGATCTTTAAAAGCTGTGTGATAAGATAACGTGCAGCCAGTGAGGATGTAAGCAATGAGCAAACTGCCCCTGAGTGCTCCACTGCTTATCTAAATGTCTGCTTGTGTGCACTGTACACAGTAATACACCTCTGCCTGCTGGATCCTGTGCGCTGCAGCTTCCTGCAGGAGTGCAAAGAGGTCATCTTAGATTTAAGATTTATGCAGTAGAAAGCTGATGGAAATGAAGGCACTTTGTGCTTCAGCATTGAGAAAATTAAGATGATTTCCATATCCTCTTGGAACTCCCAGAGAGTTTATCTGAAGTCACTAGAGCCTGTTTTTTAGCTTTAGGACTTATTTAAAAGCGATAAGTGGCAGGCGCCTTGTATGGGAATCTGTTTGAATTTATGATGATTCAAATGTTAATTTCCAGACAGGAAACTGCCTTTACAGTTCTGCTTTTGGGGCATGTCTGAAAGGGATCAGGTTTCCATTTCAGTTCAGATACAGTCAGAATCTCTCAGGAATGGTTTTTCCTAGATTATGGGTCAGATAATGAAGAACTCTTGAGAAAAATGTATTTAATGAGATTTCCACTGTTAATACAGTTGATCTTTGAAACTGGCATCGCTGAATTCCAGCCCCACATTAGATCTGAGTTAACCTTGAAACAGGACCTTACACCTAATGTAAATCTGAGACTACTAGGCCAGTTTAGTTTCAAATTATATAATTTTCCCAAAAGCATTATTTCTAATCAATGCTTCTCACTATAGGAGTGAAACTGTAGTTTGAAAATTAAAGAGTTTATACTAGCTTCTTTCCATATTAATAGGTATTACTGGTAACCACATGAGACATTTGGTATAAATACCCAGTGTAAAGCTGTCTGCAAATGTAATTTTGCTACATGATACATTACACCACTAACATCTATATTGGGGAGTACAAATGAAGCACAACTTAATATGTGTGTCATTCTAATGAAAAGAACAAGAATCATTTTACCAGAAAATTGGTTTCATGTGGATTTGTAATGGAATAGTAGTAAGTTCATTGAACCCGAGCATAGTTCCAGAATAATATTAGTGATATTTCAATCAAAAAATTAATTCAAGGTCTTAGCAACAAAATAATTGCTAAGATTAAGGCATATGTGTAGCCTGCTTATCTTTCTATCATAACTGAGATGCCAGGTGCATGATTTCCTAAAACTGCATGTGTGCTTTCAGCCTTCCATATAGAAACTTTAGAGAAATAAACCATCTATTGTATGTTGTTCAATGAGATTTTCAGTCTTTCTTGCCCCCCTTTTTTTAAATTTCAATTTTTGTATATAGTGTTACATTCTAATGCTATGATGTGCACTATGTGGAAGTGTTTAAGTTAATCCTTTAGGGTCCTATTCACAGAACAAGTTATTTGGGCCATTTCCCCATAAATTTCACATTCTTGTGTGCCAAAAAGTTGGTTATATTTTTGCCTGAGTGATTTTTCTACAGTCAGAAAAAGCACTATTTTGTAAAAGATAGCCCCATGTTTAATTCCATTATAAACTTTTATTATATGCAGATAATGCTCACACTTGTTCAGTACATTCATCTGTAATTGTCCCAGCATCCACTTAACCACCTAATTTATCCCATTCAGAAAATCTTGACTGTACTGTGTCTACTTTAGACTATAATATTTCACCTTGAGTTACGTAGTTTCTCTCTAATCTGTTCATTTATTTATTTTATATTTATAATGCTGATGCACCATAAGGCTCCCTTGGCCGGAGTAGTTTCCAGCTCAGGTATCTTGATTCTACTTAGATGTGGCCTGAAAACTGTGTAGGAAAAACACAGAACCTGAAGCTAATTTCAAAAAGAAAACAAAACAATGACTTCATCAGTTTTGGCTGAGTTTCAACAAAATGAGATTCAAAGAATAAAACTAGACAAAGGGCTAGACTTTCTTTGGTGTCATCATTTTTACTGGGAATTTTCTTGCCTTCTCTTTTGTGCTTTTTTCAGTGGAGTAATTGTTGGCAAGAGTCACAGGGTCTGATGCAACCTTCATATTTTGCACATGAACATTGCCTCCAAAGATACAGATTTCCCAGGTCAGCTTTGTTTTCAAAGGCTGAGGGTGCTCATTGCCAAAACTCAGAGATACATTTCATAAGAAGCCAGCCCTTGGATGCAGTAGTTTTTAATCATCTGTCACAAAAAGAATGGGAATATATATATATATATATATGTGTTTTTAATCTGCATGGTAGTCATGTCTAAAGCATCTTTTTCAGATCTGTCTAATATGTTCATAAATCATGTCATAAATACGCTTCATTCCACTGCAAGGTCTGGCTGTGATTATTTTTGCCAGCATTTTCATGTATTAGACCTCATAGATATGTCTTCAGCTCCTTATGCAGTGTATGAACCTACAAATGGCCTGGCCATGCTTCAGTGGATTGAGCGTGAGACAAAAAACTCTTGCTGAAATTAAGAAATTGGAGAAATCCTGAAATTAATAATAATAATAATAAAGAAATATTGATATATAATAATATATAATGAGAAGAAATATTTAATAATATATAATAAGAAAAAAAAAGTGAAATATTGCGAGGAAGGAGGGAATGCTGCAATGAATTGATTGGTGTCTGAAATAGATTGAAAACAAAGAGATGCACAAACAAGATGAGGGCTGGGGCCCACGTATTGTTGTCTGATATGACCTTGCCCACTTCCCCAACATGGTTCACCCTTGTGTGCCCCTCACATCTTTGCCATGCCTTTTCCTTTCTGTTTTTTAAACTGCCTTTCACTTTTCCAACCCAGCCTAATGGAATTAAACTGATGTTTACAAGTCCTCTTGTTTTCTTGATTGCATTCATTCTGTGCTTAGTTGTTGTCCTCTTTAAACTCCTTTCTTTACACAAATATTTATTCTTCCCTGAATCCCAATCTGGACTTGGTTGCCATCCAAATTCTTATATAATGCAAATGATAATAATTTCAGCTCTTTGATGCCCCTCTGTGATGCTCTTTTCATGCTCCTGCTTTTGAACAGAGCTCAAACATAAAGCAGGTGGAGCTGGCATGTGAATCGAGCTGCCAGAATCACTTTGTGTTCTTTGAAGATGCCAAAAGACAATAGGGAGATGAGAATTCACTTGCTCTGAAGCAGCCAGGAGGGGAGTGGAAGGAAGGAGCTGCATTGTGTCGAATCAATGAGAAACATACAGTAACCAAGGGTTGACATCCTGACTTTGTGGTGTTTGTGTCTTGGCATCGCATCAACACCCAGTGATAATGGATTGTAACAACAGCCTGTCAGACCTCAGCTGAAGGCCATCACTCTGCCTGTTTTATGGATTGCTCTTTAATTCTTTGTGATGAAAATGTAGCTGTGCATGGCTGAGTAACACTGCTCCCAAATATAACTTTACCTGAATCTAATGTCCACTTACTATTATTTTGATCCTTAGCTGCTCCTCTGTTTACGTCGGTGGAAGGGAACCATATGGTATCCATATGAACTCTGAAGTCCTCTCTGCTTTTTAGACCTGCTGTTGTGGAAAATGAGAGGTGACAGATTAGTCAGAGCCACAATTCTGCTCTCATTTACACCAGTGCAAACTTGGTGAATTTCTCGGGAGTGACACTGCAGTGAATATGTGTGGCTTCTCACAGTATTTACTTGACATTTGTAGAAGCTCTCACTTAAGGGATTTTGTAGAGGTAAAACACTCCCTGTGTCTTATTCCATGATTGTATAGGTTCAAAAAGTATGGCTCAAACTAGCATTATCCCAGATTAAAAATAATACAAAATGTGTTAGTATCATTCTGAATTATTGTCACTGTAAGGTGTAGCACTAAGCAGAGCTGAAAATTTTATCTGGGAAAGCTCAGTGAATTGCTCAGTGCTCAGCTGCAAAAACTCCATATGTTGGTCAGTAGATAGAATACTGATTTTTAAAGGCATTTTACATAGATCACAACTAATTCAGAGAGAGCTCTAGACTACTGTTTGCCACAGTGAAAAAAACCCCAAGCTGAGTGCAATATTGTTGGGGGCATTGGACTGAAATTCAAACCTTTCTCCTGTATATTTTACCCCCCATTCCTGTGTAGCACACTTGCTATTTTGTCAGCTTTATTTGGGGCAGGTTCAGTTCACTGATAAGGTTGAAGCTGTGTTTGGGATCAGTATTGTTAACTAATACTTAGTAATAAGTTCCATGAGTGCGGCTGACACATCACAATCTTTCAGTCTTCCATCCAATGAAAACAAAACTTTGTTAAAATCAGCCTCACATCTGGCTTATATGTGCAGTTGGAATTCTTGGAAGAATATCCTTTCAGTCTGGCATATGGGCTCTCTGACACTGGACATACTTTCAAATGAAGTCTGTAGTGAGGAATTGTTTGACACAGTAACTCCTTTGCCAGTACTTTACCAAAGTTATTTTCAAATCAATCAGTATTCATCTCCATTGCTGTCACCGTGGTTTAACATTAACATCATTGTTTGGGTGCAATGCTTTATGTAGAAAAAATATTTTAGAACATTTTATTTGAAGCAGTTCTCGTATTTGGTCTTTCAGCTGTGTGTGCTGAGGCTCTCTGTGGGAGAAGGTACGGAGCTGTCTCATTAGAACTGGAAATGCACGATCAATTGTTACCAGTTTGAAGTTTATTTTATTCCAACAAAATAAGCCTGACTGCTTCCATGAGGTGGTGAAGGTGCTTTGTAATTAGACTACAGGACTAAGCACTGTGAAACTTCCTCATAATGATCTTGTCCCTTTTGCAAGCAGAGCTGAACATTTAATTAGACAAATTTTATTTTTTTATTTATATGTAGCATTAATACCTCTTTAATTAGTCTGATATGTGAATTGATGAATGAGTATAGAGCCCTCCGAAATCCATTAGTGGGAAAAGCTACTGAAAAGAGGAATATAAAATATCACACATCTCCTTATAGTCACTTAAAATACATAGATTCCTTTTGAAGATAATTCTTACTATAGAACCAGACTTTAATTGTACTACCTGGTGTCATAAAAATTAGCATTTTTAATTATCCTCTCGTATCAGTTATGTTGTTATTGCTGGAATATGCATGATATTCTGTACTTGCACTCCAAGCAATGGATTAAGCAACATAGATTGTTTTAACATACCCAGTAAAACTTTGTAGTGTGGCATCTTTGTCAAAGCAGATCAGTTCTTGAACCAAGCCTGCCTGAAGAGCTTCTGTGTTATTCATCAGATAACTTTACTGCAAATGCAAAGTATTTCCTAGCTTAAAAAAAATATTTTTTGGTTTGTTTTCAGGACTGCCCTTCAGATGTTGGTGACTTTAGAGCACAACAGTGTTCAGCCTACAATGATGTCAAATACCAGGGACACTTTTACGAGTGGATCCCTGTGTATAATGATCCTACTGCACCGTGCGCCCTGAAATGTCAAGCTCTGGGAAAGAACTTGGTGGTGGAGCTTGCCCCAAAAGTGCTAGATGGAACTCGTTGCAATATTGAATCCTTGGATATGTGCATCAGTGGAATCTGCCAGGTATGTTCACAGTGTGAATCTAAATGGGGCCTTTTTTGTGAGGCACTTTGCTCTTGAGCAGGCATTTTGAGATTGTTTTTCATTTTATTTATCGGCTTAGATGTATCTGCAAGTGCTGTCAAATGAATTGTAGATAACTCACCTTTTCAGGAAGACACAATTTCCTCACTGCTTTAGCCATGATATATATAGATAAAAGGTCAATAAAATTCGTTCACTCTTCTATTTATGTGTGTAAAAATTAATGAACCTAGTTATTGTAGCTACAGCTTTCTTAACTTAAGTGTATCTGTGAGGACGTGATGAAATTGCCTAGCCTTCCATTTCATTTTATTCCTTTTCGGAGTCCCATATAATCTCTGTTAAGGAGAAAATTGGACATTTTATGGGATCCAGCCTGGAATGGCAGGTGTGAATGTATAGGGTCTGTCTTGTATGGGTGAGTACTGTGGTTGCATGAACTGATTTTTTGAATCTTTTACTGGCAATCTATGTTTTTAGATGTATTTTTTATTTATTAGAGTTATGTAAAAGTAGAGACTTATAATATTTGAGGCTTGCCAGCCTTGCCCGTGTCTCGTTAGCAAAGCAATATTGCAAACTTGTTTTATGAACAGAGCAGTTTATAGAGAATGGATATGTTATTGCAATTAGTTTTCTTTCTCTGCAAGTGGTTGTTGCTCTGTTAAATGTCTAAAATGTGTGCGACTCAAAAATGCAGGATATGGCCCAGTGAGAAAAATAGCTCTATTATAGAGGAAAATCTGACACATTTGGCAGAAGACTGGTGCATGGATTATAGCAACATTAATATATGATCTGGACTTTGCTGTGGGTTTTATGTGACTTCTGCGTATGCCGCAGTTCCAATGCCAGTCGTGTCAACACAGAGTGCATCTGCTGCCTCTGAAACAGAAGAATTCCTCACAGAGAGACTGCATTTATCAATAGGACTTCACTGTGGGATCCAGCAGTGTTTGTTACCCTCTATTTGAAATAGGATATACCTCTAGAAACTCTGGGAACACTTGCCAAATAAGATATTTCTTGTGCCATGTTCTTAGTGATGCTCCTACCCTAATAAAAAGGCTTTCACCCAGGAGGATGGCCCAGCCTTTCCTAGGAGGTGCCTTTACAGCAGCCTTTGCTGTCTGTGCCCACTGCAGCCCGAGGCTGGATCTGAGGGAGCCCTGGGCTTTTCAAGGGCTTGTGCTCGGGGTGCTGTGGGGTTGCCAGTGTCTCCCATTGTGACTTCGAACACCTTCTTCCATCTTTCACACGAGGCATGAAATTCTCTTTGCCCAGAGTGCATCAAATTTCATGAAGAACAGTTGGGAGGAATATTTAAAAGGGCTGCTTTCAGTGTTTCCTCTTAGCAGTTTGTAGTATTCATGTGTATGTATGTTATAAAATGCTTGGAAATGTAAGTAATCCATTTTTAGAATAAATGAAGTAGTGGAGATGAAATTAATCATTCCAGAAGCAGGAACTGGAATTCTTACACTGTTGGTGAGAATCAATTTCTTTTCTCCATCTCCCATTTTTATTTTTTAATTATTTCTTCTAATTTCACAAAAATATTCTTCAGTGTGAGGTAACGTCTCCCCGGAAAAAACCTGCAACAAACATGTTTAGAATGTGTCCTGTGCTGTGATTTACTCAATTTTTAAAATTGATTGCTGAAACTCATAAACAGTTCAGTGTTTTCACTTTATTTTCTTGAAGTCACCGGCTATTCCTGAGGTATTTTTGCACAAATTGAAAATTTCTGCTTTTTAAAGTATATATTTGATAATTTAGTGTTGGATAATTTTATTGAGGTAAAAAATTGAATTAAAATTCAATTAAATTAAATGAAGATTCACTTAAGTAACCTTTCCTCTTTGCAAACTCTTTTGGGGGCCCACTGAAAGGTTTCTTACTTGTGAAAGGGACTGTGGGAGGTGGGGACCTCCTCGGAAACCAACACAGAGCTTTGTGCTACTCCTGTTTGAGCAGGAAAAGAAAACAAATTGACGTCTAATCTTTCCCAGAAAAACATGGTTATTTAGTCAACTGCTTTTAAGAGAGAGCACAGTTGTGATTCTCCACAATTGTTGCTGTAAGATCTGTCTGGCGGGTTCTGACATGTAATTGGCACAGCCAGCAAATTACTTGGCAACTGGTTTACAGCTAACTCCTGTAAATGAGTACATCACACTGCTGATGTGTGGGTATCTTCACTTCTATGCCTGGGAGCACCAAAAACTTGCCATAAGGAGACTGGTGCTGGTTTTGATCATTTATTGTCTCAAAGTTGACTCGGCTTTCCCTCCTCCTCAACATGATTTCACTTTTATCTGTGTTCTGGTTCCTGGTAAGGTAGAGCTGCATCACTACTTCTGCCTCTTGTTCAGACTCACCTTGGCAGCACATGAATTTACAAAGATGGTGAATTCTTGTTCTCCAGCTTCAGTTCTGATCCTTTGCACTTCCCTCATCAAGAAAATCAAGCTAAATAAGCTCTATCAAAGAAAATTGTGAGATGACAAAGCTGCACTCTGGATAGGAGGTGTGAGGCTTTACAGGAAGTGAAAACTAAAGATGGTCGAGCTGGGAAAAAGTCTATTGGGAAAGTTAGTAAGATATTTTGGGTTTGTTTGAGGCTTAACTCAGTCAAACCATTTGATCATGTTTTAGTCTGCTTCTGCCCTGCTTCTGTTACCAGCCCAGATATCTGGGGCTGTGGTGTTAGATGGGGACAGGTCAAAACTTCACAGCCAGGATTTTCACACTTCTGATATTTTTTCTAGGCTCTGCACAACTCCCAAAACATTTTTTCATATAATGTGTTCCTGCTGTGCCCATCTGGATGTGGGTGGAGACATTTAAAAACATCTGCATGTCAGACACATATGTGGGCAACATTTACCCAGTTACTCCGCCTGCTTTGGGGCCCTGCCTCAACTTGGGTTTTGTTTTTAATTTGTGCAGACCTGCTTTTTTCTACCAGAGTGCAGAATGGGGTGTTACTTGTGCCAGCACCTGAAATGGTTACAGTGATAATTTTCCTAATATGGAGTAATATGTTTGGACAACAAATGCACACATCACCCAAAAAATCTGGAGTCCTAAGGAGCAGCCTGAGTAGTTCTGTCCTAGGCTGTCACAATTAGGTCAAAGATGATGTAAATCCTGCCGTGAACTTTCCATTTAGTGTCAGCAGGTTGTTTGCGTTCCAAAAAAGGCAGACACTACACTGTGCTTTGTAGCATATGGCATAAATTTAGCTGACATCAGAACACATCCCACATGTCAAGTGGAGCGCCATCAACTTGTGCCATGCTAGTTCTCTTCTGTCACATGTCATCGTTTGGCCAGTGGGTATCACTCACCACCAAAGCGCTCTTATGCTGGGTGTAAATAATATCTGTCAGTGTCTTCATTGAAAACAGTTTCTGTAAGCTCTTGGAAGGCTCTTGCACTTTTTTTTTTAATAAGCTTTGTTTGTGCTTTGAATTTAAAATTATAGCAGATTATTCATTTCTTCTGAATCTTGACTCCTCTTGTCCTGAGAGTTGCTTTCTCAAACTGCTTGTTTGTGTACTTTCTCTTTTGGTTCCTGTAGATACATTTTTTGCCTTTCAATATGTTCGAGGACTGCCCAAGTTGCACAGGAGATTTGGTGTGCAGAGACTTAGAAAGGAAAGGTTCCTTTCCATGCTGTATTACTGCAGACATGTTACGAACACATGTTAGTCTGAGTAGTTAATTCTTGAAGAGCTGTTAAAAAAGCACCTTTTTTTCCAAAATGAACATTTTCAATCTTTTTTTTAATATTTAAAAATTAGAGAAAAATGCCTGTGTTGCCTTTTTCTCCTTTTTAGCCTTTGAGTGATTCATAAGAAGAACTGATTTTGAGGTAGCTCTGTGTCAAGCCAGCTGTTATACTAAACCTGGCATTCTCTCCTGGGTACTGCTAATTAACAAATGCACAGAGTAAAGTACATTTTGGAGCATGAAGGAACACCTCTGTAGATGCCTGTACTCTGTCTACATGTTACTGCACCAGAGTTGGCAGGCTGGACCCTGTCCAGAAACACTGTGGGAGTTACTCACGGAGATCCAACAAAACTTTCTGGCTCTCGGAGCTACATATGAAAAACTTCATGTGACTGCACACGTGTGACATGGGTCATAAAACTGGGAGTGGGGAGCTCCAGCTGCAGCTCAGCTAGGAGATGGTGGTGGCTCCAGAGGTCCCACCAGAGGATGGGGCTGAGCTAAGCAGGGGCTGCCACCTCTTATGTGACCTGTCAGTGTCACCCTCCCTCGCCTCAGGGGCCTGGTTTTTCATCTGATGGAAGCTCTTGGCACTGCCCAGGCCTGTGGATCATGGAGCCACCCTTCAAGGGCTGCACTTGCTTCACTTTGAATGTCACTTAGGTGTAGTGATTCCCTTGCAGTGATATTGTTGGCAACTCAGCGGTGTGCTTTATAAATAAATAATAATAACAGGATACTCTCAGACACTAAAAAGGTCTTTTGGAATCACTTGTTTTTATTTTTTTGCAGCTTCCCACTGCTGCTAGAAACTGGTGTTTCTTTTCAGGTCTTATCTTATTCTCTCTCCTACTGTTTCTTATGGAAAATGCTCTCTATGGGGATTTCTTACTGTGTAAGTTTATTCTTTCTTGTCAGATGAGTAGTAGATTTTTTCTGATCTCTGGTTTCTTATCTGCACTTCTTTGGTCATAAGGGATTCTCTCTGCCAAGTTTTGTTTTGTTTTAGTGAGCTGAGTGCAAATGTGACTTTACTTCCCAGCCTAGCATGGACCTAAATCATGGGAGCAGTGATAGCAGAAAAGCTCATGACTTGGGTGTCATCTTGAAGAAGAGCCTTAGCAACCTTCAAATCCCCCAGTGCTAACTTCACCAAGCAAGGCAGGTTTGGCTGGACCCAGCCAGAAAAGGAGCAAAGTAATTTGATTTCATATACTGATTTAATTTTTGAAAGCATTCTCACAAACAAGAAGCCTGCTGGGAGTTTGTGTCCTATCCTCCAGTTGTGTGTGTGTTTTTTTAAATGGAGACCATGTGGGAAAGGGTACTTTCTCCTACTGGGTGGTCCTATAATCTCTCAGCTCCTCTAGCATGTGACAGATCCTGCAGTAAGAGTTAAAGGTTTTGGAAACACTTTGTTTTATTTGATGGAAGTGGATTTACAGAGTTGTGGAACACTCTTTAGCCTCTTGCCTTCAGATATAAAATGTCAGCAGAAATATGTGGAAAGTCTTTTTAGGAGCCCTTTAGTATGCAGTGAATTTTATGCACTGTATTTTTTTATTTTCTGGGGGTTTTTTTTATTGCTTTACGTTCCTTTCCTCCGTATGGATGGCTCAGGAATTTGAATATCATGGAGCGTCTGCTTGTGCCCATCATTCTGATTTATTTTACACCTCCATTCTGAGGTTTGCATTTTGACACACTTTGCCTGTACTGCCTGATTTCTTACCTGTGAGGAACTGAAAACCCTTAAACAGAGGAAGTTTTCCTCCTCCCACCACGGCTGCTGGGATTGCAGCTTCGTTTGCTGGGAGGAGATGGGCTGCAAAGTTCACTGTTGGTCCAAAGTGCATGGACAAAGTCCCTGAAGGGGCTTTATTTTGTTAATTAGCACATGCTGAAGCCTGTGTCAGCTTTTCTGGGCTGCTACTGTCCTGTGCTGGTCTGATTCCAGAGATGTGAGAACCCCTGCCACAGTCAGGCCTTTGTTAGCTCAGACATAACTGAAGAGTTATGAGACAGGACCATGCGAGAAGAAAATCATGGCTCAGATCAAGAAAAATCCTCAGTGAGGATAAACCAGAGATTGAAAACGGTGTTTGAAAGCTAAGATTCCACACTACTGTTAAAAGTAAATTTAAAAGAAAGAAAGAAAGAAGTAACTTGCTTAATTGGAGGGATGTTCTGCTATCTCTCCCTCTGCTTGTCAGAATCAATTACTTGTGAATGATGAGCATGGGAAAGAGACAGTGGGAGCTTTTTTCTTTGTGTTCTCTCTGAGGACACATTTTATCTGTGTAGGAATAAAGTGCAAGCTGAAGCTATCACAAAGTGAAGGATGTGAGCAGAGATTGCAAAGTCAGTGAATAGATGGGCTTTGAATGACAGCAAGGTTTTACAGCAGGGCAAAGAGACATGGAACACATCGACTAAGGGAGGGCAGGATTTTCACATGACAGGGTTTTTTTGTTCATGTTTTTATTACCATGAATTCCCATAGCTGTATTTAAAATTAGTTATTTGTTGTGTGGATACAATCAGTCCTGACATCTGCCTGTGCTGGATTCTGTGCTAAGACAAGTAGAGCAGGGGAAAGTGCAGCACATAGCTGACATTGATGCAATGAGATCTGTGTACTGTGATAGCACATGCAACTGTGCAATGAAACACCACCTTATTTTTTCTGAGTTTTGGATCTTGTGGTGTGTCTGTGTTTTTGGAAATAGAAATCCCTTTTCTCTGAGCTAGACCAGAGGATTTTAATTTTCCGTATTGAGTGATTTTAATAAACTCCAGTAGAGATTTGTTTTTTTCAGCACATAAGGGTTTTTCACTGTTTTCTTCCTTTACTAGTAAATGCTGAAATAAAACCTGTCCTTTCTCAGTCAAGTCACAAGACTTGGAAAAGACATTATTCAGAATTAATTCTGAGGTTATCTTGTATTTTGTGCAATGCTGATAACCTTTAGAAATATGTAGATGTTTTTATTCCATTTTAATCTTAGTTCTCATCTCTTGTAAGGCTGAAATAAATAATTTGGTTTATAGCAGTCCAACTGCTGCTATCCTGGTGGCTGGGCAGTCAGATCACTTCATTGGATATGTTTGGTGTAATAGTCTACATTCACACCATATTTTGCAAATGTTGACAAATTTTAAAGGTGGTGGAAGGCACTTGCACCTGGAGCACAAAGCTTTTGCCACCCTTCAGCAGATCAGTGCTCCAACCAACACAGGATCCCCTTACTGAGGTACAGCTCCAACAGATCTACTGCTGGCCAGTTGTAAAATAAAAATCACTGGACAACATGTACTGGGATAATTACAGACTGTTCAGCCCTTGAGGGAAAGGATCTCCTGTGCAGTAACTTTATCCCATTCTTGTGAAGCACAATTATCATCTCCTTTTGTGCATTCCTCAGTGCAGTTCCTTGCTCAGCAGAAATACAGTACTTCTTTGACATTTTAAGCACATTTAAGCACATTATCCCCATAAATGATTTGCTGGGTTTTCTGCTTCATCTGAATTTCACTAAATGCCATCTGCAAGTTTGTGTTAAAATTCCACTTGCAGGTTATTCCTGGAGTACACATTTTGTGCATCCTTTGAACTAGCCAGGCCAATGGAAGCACAAGAACAGAAATGTACCCAGAGTAGCCTTCAGGTGGGTTTTCCTGAGCACTGGGGGGGTTTTCTCAGCAGCTGTAGGAGGATGGTAATTATGTCATTTTGAGATACTGTTGAATTGATTTTCTGTTTTCATTTTATTAAACCAAATCACATTAATAAAGGGCCTCACTCTCTGACACTGAGCTGCCAGTCCCTCAAGTAAACATAGAATGCTGCAAAACAGAAACTTAGCTAATCATTTTAATGGAATCACTGATAAATGAGAGTCTGTATCAATAATAAATTTATGAGTCAAAGTAGAAAATGATTTAGTATTTAACAAATACATTGCTGAATATCTAAATGGCGTGTCTGCTAAAGAGCTTAGGCTAAGACACAGTCAGTAGAAAAATAATGGCACCAGTGCAGCTTCAGTTTTAATGTTTCATAGAATTTATGTATCTGTCACAAATAAAAATAGCAGTGATTTATTCTTTTGTGGCCGCTTCTATTAGGAGAACTCAATGTATTTGTTTTTTCTGGCTATACCTGGACCTATGGCTCCAGAGGACCCTAGAAGGGGGAAAGCCCATTTTGAAAGAGAAATATTGTATGTAATTATCTATATTGCTGTATACGATTTCGTGCTTTTGATAGGAATAATGACACTTAACATTTACATGATCTTGTTATGCACAGATGTCTGGTTTTACTCATCTTTGAGATAAGTATTTTTATTTTATAAAGTGTAGGTGTATCTTCAACTTATTTATTTGAAGTATATAATCTTGAGTCATTGGCATTCCAGAACATTTTTTAATAATTGAAATGTAACATTTTTATAACTGACAACTCACTGCTGTAGAAAACTTTTTGCTGTCACAAAAAAAGTGGTGCTGTGCCTATTTTGGGAGTGCCTGCAGCTGGAGGTGAGTGGCCAGCTGAGGTAATGCCGCAGCTCAGGAGGGCTGAAGCAATGATCTAACAAGCAAATGTCGAAATGTTAAAACCTGAGCCTGTGTTGGGCTCTGCACTGGCAATTCTAGTCCATGCTTGTACTCATATTTATTAAGAGAAGTCTGTGAAAGGAGGGAGGAGAGGGTAGGGCTGGAATTTGCCTTTTTTTCCACTATGATGGTTTTTTTACCATCTGTATTGGAATTTTAGTCAAAATTCTGTCACCTTGCAGTCCTGTCCATTTTCTTGTCTTACTTAATTATAAGTGTCTTAACAAAGGAAGATCCTTGAATTTAACAGATTATTCTTGGACCTTCACAAATCAAAATGAACATGCTACATTAATTTCCTAGTGCAAATCTAATTCCTCAGCTGAAACACTACTAATTGAATATGACCTAAAGAAACAGCTTTATATGAGCTTCTGAGTGATTTTTGGATTCATAATTGCAAAAATATTTGTAATGTTCCATAGTCACTTTTAACATATCAGCAGCAATTTCATTCTTCTCTTTCATCTATATTACTGTATTTTATACCCTGACCTTTTGCTCATCCTTTGCCTTTCTGAACCTACATGAGCTATTCCAAGCATGCTACAAAGTATTTAACACCCTTCAGTATTGTCTTTCACAACAGCACTGCCATGCTAAGATTTGTTGAAGCAGATGAGTGGTTTTGTTCACTGCTTAACCAGATGCTTTCTAGCCGAGCTGCTTGTGAGAAAACAATATAATTCTTTCTCGTATTTCTTTTTTTTTTTTTTTTTTCCTTTGTAGGAACAGACAAGTAACATATTCAGGTTCTGCCCAAAAATAGTAATGGATCAGGAACAGCAATAGCCTGTTTCTGAAAATAATCCTGCCATACCCAAATTAACAGATACCCCATCATGGCCATTAGTATAAATTCACAAAGTGCCCATTTTCATCAATACTCTTTTGAAATTAAATTTCTACTTATTGTTTGTTTTTTTACTTATTTGTGAATATTCTCCCCGCTGTCTGAGGAGCTCACTTACAACCTGGTCATTACAATACCTGTATCGTTTTTTGGGATGATGATATTTATGATTACAGATTTCTTAAATTCACAGGGTCCCAATCCTTCCATTACACAGGTTGTGTTATCACTTGTTTCATTTACTCAGCCTATGTTAAAATTGCCTAACATTATTTCTGACTATGCCCTAAAAGCCTGCAGATGTTTTCCCAGTCTGCCTGTAATATTTATAGCTGATTCCTTTGCTCTGTAAACAGCAAGCAATGTGGGGTAAATTAATCCTACAAAATGCCTTAATTGTGAAAATCATCAGCCTCTTTGGCTGCCTCAGGTGGTGCGTGAGTGGAGGAAGGCTGTTGCCATTTATCATTTTCTTGTCCTTGTTGCAGATTTATTTGCAAATAACCAAATGTACTGTCTTCAACTATTTCATCAAACACTACTTTTTCCAATAGTTACTGGCTGAAATATGAATACCTTAAATTCATGATATTTGGTGTCACAATGCCAGATGTTTTTGAGACCCAGTTTCCAAAGCTATACCTTACAGCTTCCTTTTCTTTTGGTGAGGTCTGTGGCTGTTCAGCTCACCTGAGAAATACCCAGCCAAGGGTTTAGAAATGGATAAAAAAGGCTGGCTCTAGACTCTCAAGTTTGAAATATGTCCCATCTCAGTGTTTACTTATTAAAATTCCTTCATGAATTAGCTCCAAATTTGAGGCTTAAAAACCTGTGGAATTTTTGGGTGCTTCATGTTAAAATCTGGAATTCTGTGATCATTTCAGGTCAAAATTGTGATTATAATTTGAGTTGCTTTCTAAATTGTGTTCCAGGATATCATTGCTTGAAATTCATATTTTTAACAGTTGATGTAAACATAATCTGGGAAGGAAATCTGTAGAGGGTGAATGCATCTAGCTGAACACACCACCTTGGCTGTCAGGGGACCTGTAAACCTTTTCCCACATCCAAGTCCCTTGCAGCTAGCACTCCTGTTTTATTTCTGTGGCATTTGTGTATTATTAAAAAATAAGCAATAATGCTGTATGAAACAGTCCTCTAAAGTACGCTGCTCTGCTGATTATCTTTTTTCTTACATTCCACGTTGGACACAGTAATGCCTTGTGTTTGCACAGTTGTGTAATTTTTGTTGCACGCAATGAGAGTTTGTTTTCACAGGGGCTGTGTGTAAGAGCTCAGTCTGGATGTTTGTTATTGTCATGTTGGGCTCTAAGGGGCTGGTCTTGCAAGTGCTCTGCTTGCTCAGTGCCCTCCTCCCACGAAAGACTTGCAGGATCTGTAGCCTACAAATATACAAGAGCTTAAACAAAGAAAAACAGCACTTTTTCACATGGGATATCATGATGTACAGCTTATTTTTTCCTTTGGAATTAATTGATGAGTGAATGAACAGTTTTTTAATATTTAGGAAAGGAGATTGCAGTTTGCAATGGAGATGCCTTTGAGACATTTACGAGAGATGACACTTGCAGTAATACAATTTACCTCCACGTTCTAGCAGTATCTTTATGTGAATAAGGGCAGGAGAATCAGGGGAGAGCAGTAACTACTTCAAAATCTGCCCAGGAGAAATACAGACTCTCTCATCCACTGTTATGGTCTCCATCACTGCACCATCTGCATGCTTCAGAAACGTTAGGAGATTCATTCATGCAGCATCCCTGTCAGCTGGGGATGTCAGCTGCAGTTAGACCCCTTCCATGGATTGGAATGGAAAAGCACAGGAGTTTCCAAAAGTCTGTTGTGGAGCTGGGAACTGAAAGAGTTTTCAATGCTGAGGCAAATGTGTTGACCACTGTATTATTATATCCCATGAAATTTCATCTGCTTTCTGATTCACTGAGTGGCCCAGTCAGTTTCTGTTTCTTAAATGGTGTTTTCATTTATTTTCTCAATGTATTGCTAATTGGTTATAAAATGGGAAGATAGGCTTGTTTATAGTAATTTGTTTACAACCTTTTTGTTTTTGCAATTTTCTGGATGTCAATAATGAACCCAGAGGTAATGCTAGAAACATCTTCAAGTGGAAATATTTTAATCTGTAATCCAAGCCTAAATTATGGTAGAGTGTTCCCACATGGCTTCTGTGTGGTAAATAAGCACCTGTTGTGAGATGGTCTGAGTCCACATGTGTGTTAATTTGCTTCATTTCTACAACTAAGTTTTTGTTAAAACTGAAATGATTTAGTGTTAAGCATCTTATTTCTTTTTAAAATGAATTCCTTGCTGGGCTACATAGGATTAAGATCACCTTCAGCTGCAGGAATAAAATAATTTCCTGCTCCTAATATAGGTTTCTCTGGTAAATCTGGAGCCCTTAGGAAGGAGATGCCTTCACTGCAGCAGGTCTCTCAACTGAAGCACTGTAAACTGTCCCCATTAATGCCCTCCTCGAAAGGGAATTCAGGCTGTAGGGAATTGGGAAAATAAGGGAAAGGGGCAGAAGGAGGAGGTGGGGCTGCTTTGTTTTCTTTTCCATAGACATGTGAAACTTTGAGATTACATTTCTCCGTGTTTGGCAGTGGATGTGTGTGATTTGTGTGTCTGTGTGTGTGTGTTAACTCAGACTGGAAGACCCAGCCCTGCCTCTTACGTGTGGAGTCGATCCTCACCTCTCCAAGGGGATCGTGTGTCAGTTTTGGCACAGCACAGATGCAGTGGATCTTGGCAGCTAAGGCTGCCCCTTCCAAGCATTTTTATATAGGAAGAGGCGTGTGCTGGCCAGTTTCAGAATTCTAGCACTGCTTTAACTGTGAATTTCCAGAGGGTTTTCTATCCATTTGTCAGTTTGGATTTTCATTAAGTATATACACCCATGACAAATTAGCTGCCCTTCTCAGGGATATGTGAATATAAGAGGCATATAGGCTGACTTGGGAAAGCTCAAAGCTGGAGATCAGCTTTTTACCACGTTGCTCAGCATTTGGTAGTCCCTGAAAAATTCTTCTATGAAATGGTGAAGAGTAAGATGGGTGAGGCCAAATATTTATCTTCCATTCAGCAGGAAAGTGCTTTTAGTCAATTTTGTCTATTCTTAGTCTTTCCATTCTCACTCCCATTCTTGTGGAGTTGACTGATATGAAGAAAAAGAAAAACCTGGAAAAATGTTTTCATTATAATTTGCAGGGCTTTCAGTTGACAGTTTTTTTTTAAAAATTGCTTTTTGAATTTTTGGCAGTGTTTAAGTTTGGGTGTTTTTATAATAATCGTTGGAAAGTTTTATGGAATGGGTCTTACATTCATAAACCAGAAAAAATCAAAAGGTGACAAGTGAATTGTCCAAATTTTTTAAAAGCTGGTTAGCAAATGTGTATGTAATGACATTGATGTAAATGGCAAATAGATCTACACAAGTGCCAGTTAAATTCTGAATGGCCAAGACTCTAGAATATTAGCACTGCCCTCAACTCTTTGTCTATGAAGCTGAAGGCTGAGTGCCCTTTAAATTTTTAACTTGGATTATTTAATTGTATTTATCCTTTCTCAGACTTAATTAAACAGGTGGTGAAAACCAAATTGTAAATAACATAGTTATGCCTTGTGTTGGAAAGAATAATGCTCAATGGTATTCATTCACATAAGTAGTGGGAAATGAATTCATGTATTTCCTACGTTTGAATAGCTTAATATATCAGTTGTGGTTCATCATTAAAATCGTGGAAATGACAGTATGCTTTTAAAATCCTAAATGGCAAGATATGCTTTGATAGAATGAGGCCAACTCATAAAATCAAAAGGATAACATAATAAATAAAATTCCAGAAACCTGAGCATGTCTACTACAGCTTTGCCCTCCTTCTGACTGTGGTGTTGATGTTGGCAGGCAGTAGGCTGTGATCGACAACTTGGGAGCAATGCCAAGGAAGACAACTGTGGAATCTGTGCAGGAGATGGCTCAACATGCAGGCTTGTGAGGGGACAAGCTAAGGCACACGTCTCACCAGAAAAAAGTAGGTTGCACATTGATCCTATGATAATTTATCCTTGACTATGTTTCCTGCTCGTATATTAGCATGCACATCGCAGTGACCTTTTAACTATATACTTGTTTGCAGTTTGACAAAGCTACTTAGTTCTAAAGTCTGTGCTAGATTAGTCTGTTGAAATTCCATGAGGGATACCACACGTTAGGGTATAGCTAGGAAAGAATTTGAGATATGTGGGTTTTTTTATAGAGCTACTCAATTCATTCTATCAGGAATAACCATCAAGATGCACATCTTATTTTAGAGGGTATCCTCATGTTGCAGTGTATGTGATGCTGCAGCAATGTTTTTAAATCATGGAAACATCTTATAGATGGTTTTATGGAAATAGTGGCCTGTGCTTGAAAGTCCCTGGTTTTCAAATTAACTTTGTTTTTTCTTTTTTTTTTTTTTTTTTTTTCTTGTGGTGTCTGAAGACAGTTGAATTTCAGGGGCAGGTTGCTAATTGTATGGTACAAAAAACACAAAGTGAAAGGGACTAATACTTCCATGTCTTTTTTGTGTGCTTGGCTCAAATTTTGCTGTTCTTTCTCAAAATTAGCATCTTACTGGGAATAACTCTGTAGGTCTCAGTAGTATTGAAAATATGAAATACAAAAGAGGAAGGGTATTGGAATCAGACCCTTTCCTGGAGTCTGAAGAGTCTGGCTATTTTGATATGGAGGCAAGGTTTTCCATACAAAGACTCACCTCTGACACTGGTGCTCTCCACCCTCACAGATTATGCCCCCTGGAATCTCAGAGCATATGTGTGTCCCATGTGTCTCACAGTCCCATGTGTTTATCATAAGAATAGTTGCCTCACAGAATTTTTTCTTTTTCTGAACTCACAGTGTGTATTTTTCACAAGCATTTATCCCATGGAGATGGGGCCTTTGGGGTTAATTACCTTGCTGCAAAGTCACAAGAAAGAGGAGTGCTCTTAAAGTCAGTGCTCAAAGTTCAAATGCAACCACTTTGTTTTTTTAAATGGATGAGGCAGCTGTCTCTGACAGCTGCCTGTATTTTAACACTGTTGTATTTCAGCCTGCAAAGATTTCACTTGTGCCCTGATTTTGAAAAAGCTTTGTATATTGAAGCATACTAAAATCTTATTGCAGTATATGTAACTATTCCCACGGGTTTTTTAATGTCACTGTTTGCAGTATGCTTCAGTTTGGATGAAACTTGGAGTAGTTTATTTCTTATTTCAATGCCTATTGCAGTGTGATGTCTTGAACTGCCCTGCAAGGGTGTTGGGTACCACTGTGCAGGTGCATAATTTCTGTAATTCAGTACACATGTGTAGAAAAGACAATCTAAATTTAAAAGTGTCTGGTTTTGTGGCAGCAACTTCTAAAGCCACAGGATAATTTTGCACAAGTCAAAGAGCCTTTTTTACATATTAGATCATCTATCAGTGTTAGCCTTTGCCTTGCTTTGACTAGAGGTATTTTTTATTGATGGGAGAGTGTAGTTCAGTAACTCATAAAATTTTTCATCCTGAAAGACTGAGAAAATGTCTTGAATGTTTACAATGAGCTGAAAAAGTGGTTTTTTTATGGAGGGCCACTTTTTATTCATTTGCTGTATCAAATGCTCAGAGCTTCTGGTCAGCATAGAGCAAGCACTTGTAAAGCAGTGAAGATTGGAGAATATTTTTGTAGTGTCTCTAAGCTGTATTTATTTTGTGTTTCTAGATATAGATATGCACAAAATAGCTCTTTCCCTTTCTGATGTGAAGGTCAGCTGGAGTTGAAGGGAATTGCATTTTCTGCTCCAGTTTTACAGCAACAGAGATTCTCCCGGAGAAGGATGATTCTTGGGGACACCATAGCTAGTTCTAAGGCAACCCAAAATAAACTTGTTGGATTGGTGACTCTGGTTGGATAGTTCACAATAAGTGAAATAAAAAGTTTTGCATTCAATTGCTGCGTAGGATGGAAGGACAATAATGACAGAGTGGTAAAAGGGATCTGGTTTTGAAACTGTCATTTTGTGACAGAAAATATTAATCTCACTTGTGGTATTCTGGTTCAGGCAAGAGCTGACTACAGCTGACATCACTTGGTGGAAGGTCTCCTGTTACCTTGAAGGTTATCAAGAATGCCCATGGTTCATTGTTTCCTCTGTCATAACTCAGTGTCTCTTTAAGAGTCCTTTAAAATTAAAGGCTGAGAAATACTATTCTGAGGAAAGATGCCAGTTTTGCCAACTTTTGGGTTTATCTTGTGCAGTAGCAGGCTGGATGATATGAATGAATTACCACTGGCATGAGCAAATGGTACACACGCTACTAAATTCAGAACTGGATGTTTTTCTTGGTATTGTGATGGTGCCAAAATCTTTTTTAGGTCAAGTTGTTCAACACTACGCAATGAATTCCATATAACTATCCTGTGTGTGAATGAAATGTGGAAATAAAGCCATCCTTTCTTTGTGGTAAAAGATCAGTGAAGGGAGGCACATTATCTTCCGAGGAGTCATTTGGAGGCTTTCAGAACTAGCGTTGAGAAAATATCGACACATGACAGACATGTATTTAAGAGGGAGCCTAAGGCTGTGAGCAGGATGTAAATTTTACTGTTCAATGAAGCAAATTAAAGAACTGGAAGGAAAGCAAGAGCCAAAGATTTTAGTATAAAAAAAGAGGCATAAGGGAAAATAATATTGCTTGGTTATCTTAGTCCTTACTTTAAAACAAAGACATTTAGGCATTGGTAGCAAATGATTTCTCACGAAGGACTAATTTTGTTTTATATTTTTTTTTATATGTTTTTACACTGAATTAATGCCTTTGATCAGAAAGTTAAACAGCACTGAAAGGCAGCTTACTGTTTTGCAAATATGAAATGAACAGTCATTTCAAAAGCTCTTTATTTTTTCCACTAACACTTAATTGCCTTTGAAAGACAAAGTAAGTTAAAATTCTGTCAGCAAGCCAGATTCCAACATTCTGGTAAAATGATTAAAGGTTAGACTAATGATATTCAAACAAAAACTGTAATAGGTTGTAAAATGTACCATCCCATTGGGAACTGAGATATCTTGGGCCTGATGTTTCTAGTACTATATGCATGGAACTCCCATTAACTCCACTGAACTCTGTGCACATGGAAAAATTGTGGGATTGGGCCCTCATATCTCCTTTCTACGCCATCATTGGCAAGAAATGGTAGGAAAGTGTTCTGGTTCTGATACCAATGAAAAAGGAAAGATGCTGGTTCAATGGGGGGGTGAAGTTGAAGGCACGAACTTGTCTTAATCTGGTTTTATTTGATTCCCAAACTGCAAGCTACTTGCAAGTTTTACCTTTTTTAATGTTTTGCTAAAGAGCTTCTTATATAAAAGCTTTCACTGGCGATGGCTTTGTAACAGAATTTCCTTTTTCCCTGTCCTTTATTTCCTGTAGCACTTGTGTAATATACCATTGGTCACTTCTTCTCACTTGTTTGTATGTCATCATCCCCAGGCATGCCTAACCAAAAACCTAATTTCACTTTGGTCATTTATCTATCAGAGACCTTTGGCACAGCTCCGCCCTCTGTGTCATCAGCCAGCTCAACTTTGTGACAACTTCCTGCCTCACATTTTTTCCCCCTCTTTGAAATCAATATACATGGAGCTAGAAACCCCAGTTGTCGAGGTTGCCTGATACTTCACTTTATACGCAGGATTATTTGCCAAAATTCGACAGTTGTGTCAGAAACTTCTCATGCCAGGTGCTATGTGTTTTGGAGAAAATTCAGCCAAAACAACTCAGTGTATTCCAAGGACACAGAGGAGAAAAACATGTTGTTTACCACTGTCAAAACATTCTTGAAGCATTTTCTTTAATATATCTTAACATCCCCCCATTGTTGGACTTGATCACAGATCAGGGATTTGAAATTTGGCAGGCAATGGTCTTCTGATCATGGATAAGTCTTTTGCAATGTCTGTGAACATCAACACATATTTTACTACAACCTTTACAAAAACCCCCCAACCTTTTCCTTCAGTTTCTGTGGAATCTTCTTGAACAGCTGAAATTTCTGAAAACTTATCCTTTTAAGTGTTCTCTAGCTTGTTGCAAGTCCTAGCTGCAAACAGATCATATGTGTGCAGCCTCCTTAGAATACATTAACATGTTGCTCTTCCAGAAATAAGCTATTAAAATTTTTCCTTGAGGTTGCTCTTGCTTTCTGGTTTACTGCAGTGTGGAACAGGTGCCATGGGATGAACTCCATGATGCCTCCTACCTCACATTCAGGCATTCAGAAGAGATTTTGTGGAGAGCTGCCAGTCATCTGAGCTTCAGACCTATGGTGGGGAGTGATGAGATCATGTGAGAGGGAAAGATGAGATGAGCTGAACAGAAAAATTTGTTGTTAGTTTGTGCAGTGGAGGAAAGGCAGATATGAGAAGGTGGGTGGAGGATGTAGGACTGGCTGTACAGACACAGAGTCAAGGAAAAGAGGAAGAGTAGAAGACTGAGATTAGATAAGGAATCTGGGTGGGAGATGGAGTCAAAAACACGTGGAGAGGAAGGGGAAAAATCAACCATGTGTAGAGCCAGAGGAGGGAATTGGGACTGGTTTGGCAGGAAAACTGTGTGGAGAGGGATAGAATGCAATGCACTAGCATCTCAGTGTGGATAAGGAGCATGTTTTTTGAAGCAAATTTCATCATGGCCCTAACATACTTTCATCAGTTCACATCACAGCGATTGATACTCTTGGAGAGTATAAAATGGAATTTTTTGATGAAGCTAAACCAGAAGATGTGTCCCAGAAAAGCACCTGATGTTCTCCACCAGCTACAGAATATACAGTCCATGGGATCAGACTAGATTCAGTCCCAATGAGGCACCTGAAATTTTGTAGTGTGGATGCTGGGTCTTCAGCACCAGCTCTTTCAGCCTCGACATCCCTTTAGTTTGATTGGTTTACTTGGGGCTGCTATTGGTAGGATGAAGCCTCCTTCTTTACTTTCATGGTCTCTTTTGTCTTGAAGAAATTTCTTTGTAAGAACATTGGCTCTTTCATTACTTACTTTGTACTGCATTTCCTGAAGATCCATTTTCTTGAGGGGCTGCTTGCTGTATGTCTTTTATGTTTTCTCCAGTGCATGTGTTTGGCTTTGCCCAGATTGCTTTCATTAGGCAGGTCAGCACTAAATCCAGCAGCAGTGTCTTCTGAAATTATGCCTGATGCCAGAGTGGATGAGGGAAGCCACTGCAGTAAGTCTCCAAATATTTTGAGATTTTTAGCTCTTGTGTTCTGCAGTTGTTCCTGGATTATCATTTGTACTTTGGGAGCACAAAGGCCTTCGATCAGAACCAGGGAACCAGCAAATAAGTTCTGAGCAAATACATAGAAAGAAACACTTTTTTTATAGACCTGAAATAAACCCTCTGGCCTGCTATAAGAGGAGAGAGGGAAAAAATCCCAACTGGCCCATATGTGAAGCAGTAAATGGGTCCACCATGGCCCACATGGAAAAACAAATAAAACCTGCTGAATTGGATTGAGTTTAGGAATGTGCTCCTTTATTTTGATCCTGGGGATTAGCTCCCAGTCTTACCATAGCAGGGAGTCTGATCTTGCTCTCATTGAGATCCAAAATCTAAATCCACATTAACACCATAGAAACAGGATCAAACCTTGCCATCTAAAGTAAAAGCAATCCGAGAGCTTAATCAGCAAGTGCTGTGTGTAGTGTGTGCACACATTTGCTGAGAGAGTCCCTGGGTGAGAGTGGAGGCAGATGGCTCACATGCTGTTGGGAATCCCTGCCCTGGAAGCAGTGTTAGGACAGAGAGACACAATCTCACCTGTTTCTCAATTTTCAAGGTGAGCCCTTAATCTGAGCTCAGATGTTAGACTCTAGTGCTTCTGCATGTTCCAGATGATTTTGAGGGTATTTGTTTTCAGCTTTAGACAAAGGTCAGCAATTAACTTTCAAAGACACAGAAATACTGTAAGGGGGGGAAAAAAGGTAATCAAAAATTCTCGGTATAGATTTCAGGGCAGCAATTTCCCCTTATGTTTTCATGAGAGTTCACTGTTTTAACAGTGTGGATACTACTGATTTAATGGGAAATGTACAGCATAACCATTTAAAATGGGTTTACAGAGTCTTGTGTTTCTTTAAGAATATGAATTACATTCAGCCAAGAACTGGAGACCTTTGGAATATGTAGTTTTGGATGCCAGACCTGGCCAAACATAACTATTGTTTCAAAGCTGTCCCAAGGAGGAGGAGGAGGAGGAATCCCTTATGGTCAGTTCTGTCCCATTTCTTCCAAATCCTCATCTCTGTTCAGAAGTCCAAAAATCTCACATTTATTTTTTCCTATAATTTACTTCATCTCAAGGAAAGACTGCCCTAGGTCATAACTATCTCAGTCAGGTTACAAAACTCTCCTGCTGTCAGACTTCTTGACAGGTCTGTGGGCTGCAGAGGTTGACTGCTGCTGTGGCGGTGAGCTTAGTCATCTCTAATGCAAATAAAACACTTTCTGGTAATATTGTCTCTGCCGCAGAGAAACACCAGATTTAGCACCCCCGTGAGAATTTTGGACCATATCAGAGAGTGCTTCGGTGAGGGTGGAATGTCTGTAGTACTGCTGAAGGAATGTGAAGCATCCTGAAAAGGGATCAGCAGGGTCTGCCGGGGGAGCGGAGCTGCCTGTGGGGAGGTGCAGGAAGCACAGCAGGACGGCCCTGGCTGCTCTCGAGAGGAGAGTCCTGCACATGTGTGCACATCTGCAAACCTGGGCTGTGCCCGTGGTCCCCCTTCAGAGCAGCAGTTCCTGTATTCTGAACTGGTCATAATCGACTTGGACTCGAGGTTTTGTGCTGTGACTGATGGGTGTTATCAGGATGGGATACAATTCCCAGCCAAGTAAGGATGGACGGGCCCCTCAAACCTGCTTTCTCTCAAATACTGTTGAGCACATGTGAATTCAGTAGTTATTTCCTTACTTTAAAGATATACACACCCGCTACCTCCTGGCTATCTTTAGCAATTCCTCTGATGAAAAACCAAGATGCAAAAAGATATTAAGTGCTCAGTAGTTAATGTTTTTTCCAGGACTCCTTAGTTGTATTATTGTTTTTCTGTAGTATTTTTCACTCTGGTGGAATACCCAAGTATGAAATTAATAAAGCTCATATTTTATTACATCCAAAATAAATTGTTATATTTAAATGTCCTTCCTAGAAATTGACGATATAAAACCTGTAACATAAGAAGGTGTTTATTTCAGAAAAAATAATTGCAGTATTTGCTTGAAGTATTCTGAACATTTGGCAGGAAATCGAGCTTATGCTAAGGAGATGTAAACCAGAAGCTGATAATTTAGCATCTACTATAAAGGGGTCTGGTTTGAAGTGGAAAGAAACATTTTTCAACTATTTTTCAGTTAAAACTAAACTCAGCTATTCTTCCTCTAAACATTTTATGAGTAATTCCGGAGCCAGTGTATCACTGACCTTCAACACACATTACTTTTTAAATCTGCAAAAAGGAACTTCCTCTGCACAGCCACTGAAGTTACAGTAGTTCCATCCCCAAACAGAGCATCTTGTGCAGGGGGTACCTGCAGTGGGCACATGTGGCAGGTCCTGCCTCACAGAGGATGAACACTTGGGCCATGATGGAAGTGGGTGACAGCACAGTGATGCTGTCCTCCCTGGATGCTTCTCTCTTCCTTTTGTGGGTGTCCCTGTGGATGCCCTTTTCTGAGAGCACTGCTTTTGCTGGTGTGAGGGTCTCTAGTCTGTTTCTTTGACTGGTAACACAGTTTGCTCGGGCAAATCACAGGCTTCCTACATTTGAAATGAAAAGTAATAACTTTCTGCCTTTGTAAAGTGCACTGAAGTAAGTGTGTTGCACATTTATATATGAAGAGGCCTTTCAGGAAGCCAAAAGCTGTTTTGTATTGACATGTCCTGTTGGGGACTGGTTGGGTTTATAGTTCATTTTAAACTGAGCCTCTTACTGGAAGAAATGATCTTATATGGTAAGTTAGATGCAGACACTTATAACATGTACCTTATAGCTATTATATATTTGCTCTTAACTGGTCTGTAATTGGTTAAGGGTTAGTGTTAAGTAGATGATTTATTTCCTGTAAGTCCTGCCACTTATTAAAGTTGTGACCTGCAGCAGGAAATGAGGTGTGGGCAAACTGAACAGCTGCAGATTTTTGTAAGGGGGAAGGACTACTTAGCAGATTCCTTATGTCAATTCAGTTATTAGGAAATAAAACCAGGACAACAGAGTGTAAATATGTTCCTAATACACTACTGACATTTCAGTTCTTATTGTTAATAGCAAATTATTTTCCAAGAGCAAGCAAGATTTACAGGTCCATTCGTAGAACAGTTGCATGACATAACAAACAGACTCAGTACACTGTACTTAATAAAATAACATAATATTTTTAATAGAAAAATTGTGAAAGCTGTGCAATATTTTCTTAGACATATTTGACAGTTTTCAGTCTAATTGTGTGATGTACGAATTCCCTGATGAAAGATAACTTCTAAAACAGTTGTTTAATTTTCCTAGGGGAAGAAACTGTGATTGCTGTACCACATGGGAGTCGCAGTGTGAGAATTACCCTGAAAGGACCAGCACACCTTGGTATGACTGAGCTGTTTTATTTATTTATACATAGGCAGAAGATAAAAACAGCACCTTGTATCTGAACTCATCCAAACTTTGGTAATATGGGTAAGGTCATGACCGTGATACCTTGATTCCTCTTCCCATCTTTAATATCCAGCCTGGAGATAGTCCTAGAGAACACTGGAAAGTCTACTTGGTAAAAAGAAATAGAATACACAGTGGTGCTTTCTATTCCTTCTATGTAAAGCAATATAAGGTGCCTCAAATACAGTGCACTCTTAAACAGCATGAAAAATAAAATACTTCCAGAGGATTATGTGTGGGATCAATAACCCTTGCATAACTCAGAACCAGATTTCTGTTGAAGCCTCTGACAAGTGATCTAGGTACAAATGAAGTAGGGTGAACAGCTATGGAGTTCCTGTTTCCTTGTCATTCTTTTGGCTGTTACATACCACCAGTGAGAAACAGTTTGCTTTTCTGTCAGACAGTTGGTTTCCAATATTTTCTTATAAGGCTGATGGCAGTGTTTATGGCAATTTCTTTATCCATAGGCCTAGTTTGTGTAAAGAATTAATAGTTTCAGTGGTGAGTGGTGCTGCCATACCAGGCAGTGAAATAAACTATTCACTTAACTTTGAACAATTTTTTATTTGTAGGAGTGGCAGATGTAGTCTGGATCATATAAATAAAAAGAACTTCAGCTCTGAGATATGTAAACAGAAGTAAAAAATGCATTTTGTTTGAAAACTGCCCATCAGTTTGTTTGCTTTCAGAAATACATTGTCACGTTCTTTCAAAGAAAAAAACTGAAATAAAACTCCCACTTCAGAACAGCTCCAGAGTGACAATGACTTTTAGATATACCACTGATACAAAAAATATACAAAGTTGAGCTTACATTGAAATAAATAATAATTCCAATAATTCCCTTAAAACTGTTGGAGGGGATGTGTGAAGGAATGATACTGACCAGTTCAGGTCAGGACTCTTGGACTTTCTTAAGTAGTTCTGCAGAAGGAAGTTGTTGTTTCAGCTTTGTATGAGGAAAAAGTACTAGATTGAGTGGCTCCTGGGGGATTTCTGGAAAGCTCCTGAGGAATGCAGCAGCAACTCAGTAACTAAGTACAGAGTGCTCCTGGCTTCCTACCCAGGGTGGTTCCGTAAAGAAGCTGTGGCTTGGCATTACCTTTGTTAGTTCACTCTCTGGCTGGATGAGAATTGTGAAATGTTCCTTTAACCACTTCCACCAGCACATCTGTTTGCAAATCTGTGAGGATTTAGACATTTTTTACCTAAAATTAAAATTGCAGAGGTGAAAAACAACTGAGAGCTGTTGTGGGGAGAGAGGTGGCAATCGCTTCTGGCTTCATAGCCAGCTCTCCAAGAGCCAATGCTCCAGGGGTGCTTCTCCACCTTCCCCACTGTACGTGTTCGTGGGCATTTGTCACTTAACAGGAGATACCAAACGATCCTTTGTCTGCAACTTCATTGACTTCAGTGTGAGTGTGCTGGTATAATTAAAGCCAGAATTTTAAAAATAATCACCTATTTTTACAGGTTCCATTTGTCAGAGATGTTTTTCCTGGCTTGCAAGAAGTTGAATTTAACAGGTGAAGCAGGGACTACTCATTGTTAAGATTTTATACTGCCTCCTGTTGCCAGTATATATTTGTCCTTCAAGTGCAGTCAGCAGCAATAGCAAAAACTTGAAGAGCACTATGGAGTGTCTGGCACTTTTCCCTTCATCTTGTGTTCTGTGGTGCTTCATCCTGGGTTTATGATCTGGTTTTGTTCCAGGAAAGCACAGCTGCTGGACTAATCAAAAATGGAAATGTGGTTGGAGATGTAGCACATAACAGATTTGAAACAAATGCTCTGAGCATTGTTTTGCAACCAGCAGTTAGTTTGAGTGAGGAGTGCATTTCTCTGTAGCTGGTTAGATTAAGTACTTTGTTTGTGTCTGTGGGCACTTTAAGACAGGTAACAGATTCATCAGAGAGCCAAGATGTTACTTTGGGTTTTTAACAAATAGGGCCCCCCTGTACTTCTGCCTGCTTGGGTTTGGTGAAAGATTTGGTGGAAAATAACCAAGTAATTAGCACAAAAATGGGTCTGAATAAAATGTTTCATTGTGTTGGTTTTGTTTTTGATTTGGACTGTATTATGGCTTTCCTGGTAGTTGTTTTAAGAGCATTAAAATCAAAAGAAAGATGGAAAGTTCCCTGAAATTAATCCTCCAGCAGAAGAAACAGGAAAACCAGAAGCTAATATTTTTACAAGTGGCTAATGCTAGATAACTGAGTTCGTGAACTTAGGGAGGTTAGACGTTACTAAAAAGAACTGAACCTTTTTTCCTTTTGTCAATTTTTTCTCTGTTCACAGTGATTTGCATTAGGTGCCAGCATTTAGCTGTGGGTTTGTGCACTGCTCTTTGACAGATGCTCAGTGTTGCTTGTTGCTTTTTGAGAAGAATGCCTGTTTTGTTTTGTGCTACCTACAAAGGAATCTCACAGGAAAGAAGCAGCATTTGGGCAGCACCATGACTTGCTCTTTATTGCACTGGGAGCAGGAGCTGTTTCCCTGGGAACTCTTCATGCACTTCCCTACACAGTGAGGTACCTGCAGTGGGTTCCCTGTGCCACACTGCCCTTCTCCTTCCTGCCACCAAGAGTATGGGAGGCTTCAGCCACAGGGTTTTTATCCACAGCTGGGCAAGGCATTTTCCATTTTTGTCAAGGGAGGGGAAGTAAGTAAACACAGACAGTTATAGGTCTTTGGCATTGGTGATTGTCCTGTTAGGCACAGAAACAGGTGAGCACTCAAGAGAATTCCCTGTCCATATGACTCTTCACATCTGGAGCCTCAAGGAAATGATTTAGGACAAGGAAGCTTACTCCTGAAGTCAAACATCCCAGGTCTTTAGTATAACAGGAACCTGAAAAACAAATAAGTATTTGGTGAATTCTTTTCTAAACCTTACCTGGAAACCAGTTGATCAAACCTTTGATTCCAGTTACTGCTCTGAAATCAATAAGTAAATAGTTTTTGGGGGAGGAATTGTTCCCTAATAAGCATAATTATGTTATGTGTGTGTTAAATACACTGAATGCTTGGTTTCACTCTGTTTTAGAAGCCTGTGATGACAAGCACTAGATACTACTGAGCAAGAAAGTATTGCAGCAGAGGTTATCCACTGAGCTGTGGAATAGCTCCTCATCTCCCTGTGTGACACAGGGAAAATCTGAGCAGCTGTTCTGAGCTTCAGTGGTGTGACCTCCAGAGGTACAGGCCATGGTTCTGTAGCAGGACCTTGCAAATAAACACATGATGTGCATCCACATCTAATGTAGCTCTAATGAAAACGTGTGTCAGCTCTCAGGGAGTCACTGTGTTGTTTTTGCTGAAAAATATTCTTGATTTCTTCTTAGAAGAGCATAAAAAAATAATTTTTTAATTAAGAAAATTAGTAAAGAGAGTCTTCAGAAATGCAGCTCAGGTCACCAAATAAATGTTTTCATCATCTTTTTGCACCAGCTGGATGCTTTGCCTTGTAATCTTAAATGCTAATTTCGAAGGGGTCCTGTACTCCTGAGGATCTTACCAAATTTATTTGGAGTTGGAAGATTTCAGATGTGCTGATTTTGCACTTATTCAGCAAAATGAGACAATAACAGGCACGGCGCTTTATTATTTACTGTTAAGCAGTGTAAATTTGGGATCAAGGCTTGCAGAAGCTTAATCCAAGACTACTGAGTTCCATATATTTTACAGGGTTATTTTGTGATGCAATCAGGAAAGAAAACTTCCATAAATGTGACAAATATGTACTAATACGTACATATTTGTACATATTAGTAGATGTACTAATCATCTAAATAATTAGTAATTTCATTACTAATATGTACAAATCATCTAAATACTTGTTTTTTCTGGGATTAGTTTATATCTGTTTGTTTCTAATGGAAATGTGTTGGACAGTGGGGCACATTAAATCCTGGAGATTTATGTTTTCTCTTTGACAGTGTGTTTTATTCACCACTAGATTCATACCATGTGATTAACATAAAGTCATTTCCTAGAAACAAATCCTTCCTGAAACTTCCTTCCAGCCATGTATGTGATCTTTGTTATACCTATGAGCACAGTGGAACCTAATGCTTAGAAGCTTGGGATAGTGGTGGTACATTTTCAAGGAGTTTAATACATTCTATAATTTCTTCATTCTCTTTGTTGGGGGTGCTCCAGAATGCATGTGTATTTAAAAAATATGAAGGAAGATAACAGTTCATGGTGGATTGCAGCATTCAGAATATGTTTTCAGTGCAGGTAAAACCAGATGCTTTTAACTTAAATGGCCTAGCCTGACTTAGGTAACTTTTGTTTAAAGTACCAAAAAAGGCAAGGTAGTGGGAGAAAGAGGGTATTTATAGCTCATCAAAAGATTCCTTTTAGCTTGCTTTGAGCTCATCTGAGATTCATGCTTTTCCCATGCAGTGCTCTGGTCGATTGTAACCAGACCAGTGCATTTCAAGCCATGCATCTTGCTCTGCCTCTACGCTGTATTATACAGAGCCCAAAATTCTACCTTCGTTATGAATATCGTCCTTTAGCTTCGTCCACTTACAGTTCAGTCAGTTTGCTGGAAGTGATTTAATCTTAAAATGCTTCATCTGTCTTCTGGAGGTTGTGGGCTGTTAGTTTAATCTGTTTCCAAGGAGCAGAGAACAGTTCAGAAAGGGTTTTCATCACCACCTGTTGTGGGAAAGGGCCCTCCCTCCCTCCCCCCGGCAGGGCTGCAGCTGCCCAACTCCTGGCCCTGCTTTTTCCTCACATGGGAAATGCTCAGAGTCGAGTTAATGGGCTTGGTACAGTGATACAGGTATTGAGGTGAGTGTCAGGTGGGTTTGGCACCATTCAGGCTTCTCTGGAGACTGATTGCTCAGATTGCTTGGCTTTGGAATTGCATGGAAGTATGAGGTATTTTTCTCTATATTGATTCTATCAGTTTTCAGTTTCTTTCAGCTTTTGCTGCTCGATCTATTGCTTATACCAAGTGTTACAGAGCACTTGGTGTAGGAAAAACTGTCTCAGAAGTGCTTCTGGTGTGCAAGAATAGTATGTTCAGACATATTCCTGTGTTGACTTGTCTTGCAATTATCTATCAGCCTATAATCTGAAGCAGTTAATATTCTCACAGGCACTCTGGGTGTGTTTTTAATGCACATATGCAGCTGGTACTTGCAAGGCAAAGTTGTAAACGTTGCTTTCTGGCTTTCTTGAAAACCAAAACCTGTTTAAGTTTACTAATTGCATGTTTCTTCTTTAGTTATAGAGTCAAAAACACTACAAGGAGAAAAGGGAGAGCACAGTTTCAATGCTCCTGGAACATTTGTCATTGAAAATACAACTCTTGAATTTCAGAAGAGTACAGACAGGGAAATCATAAAGATCCAGGGACCTCTTGGAGCAGATTTCATTATCAAGGTGGGCTGTGTGAATGTACAAATATATAAAGTTATTGCAAGTACATGCAGCACAGTGGTGGCTGTCCCTCAGGTTGTAGCAATACAACAAAATATTTTAGCTAGCAAGTAAGAAATCCTGATTACAGTCCAGAGATCATTTATGCTAAGAAAATCCAAACAAATTAAAATGTTATGACATTAATGTCTTTTGTGTGGCAGAGAGTAGCACAAGATCTTTAATGGTAAAAATGGCCAGGATTTTTGTTTTAAATATTGCTGGAAGAATAACAGTGACCCTGTGCAGTGGATTGAGCTAATCCAATTGCAGACTGCCACCTACTGAACCTGAGCACTGCTTCCAGCAGCACCCTACGATCTCCCTCAGACATTGCTAACCCAGCCACTGACCATTTCTAGTCCTTTTAAAATTCTCAGATCACTTACAGACTTCTTTCTGCAGCAAATGTTAAAATTTTTGCTAACAAAGAGATAGACCAAAAGAATACAGTTAGGAACTTTGCTATTCAAGGATAAACAATCAAATGGTCACATGAATACCTTGAATAATTTGAAAAACAAAGCAACATTCAAAGCTTTGACTATTGGGAACTTAAATTTAATGGCTACTCTAGACTTTCTAGAGTTTTTATGTCTGTTATCATCTTACTCTGCACTGTTATTATGGATGAGCTGTGTTTTGAAATGCCATGAGCAGTTGAGTACAGTGTACACGTGTGTTGTAATGGAAATTTCTTCAGACCAGGTACTCTGGACCAAAAGAGAGTGTGGTTCAGTTCTTCTTCTATCAACCCATCAGTCATCAGTGGAGACAAACAGAGTTCTTCCCCTGCACAGTGACGTGTGGCGGAGGTAAGTAATGGCAATTCTTCAGGAGTGATAACAGCTGAAGATTAAAAGGGGCTGATTTACAACCTTTGTTCTGCATTTTTATTGATTAAATGTTTGTGTTTCTTTGCACACTGGTAATTCCTCAGCAAAGTAAATGGCAGAGTAGCTGCTAAGTAGGTTGGCTAAGCTGGTATCAGCGTAGGGGTTTTTACATGTTGTTACTGGAAGTCCTATTTTTCCATAAAGGGTGGTCATTTGATAAGAGCGTTGACTAAGAAATAAAAATATGACATTCAAAATGAAAAATTGAAACACATAATGGATATTTGGGGAAAGTAAGTAAAGAAACACAATGAGATTTTAAAATAAGAATAATCAGGAGATGAAAGAAGGTATTTCTGGCCTCAGTAGTATACGTGAGGGAGAGTTTTAGAACATTTAGTTGAGAAATTAGTTATACTGAAAGCAGAATAAGTAAATAGAATTTAAAGGACATCTGCTATCAGTACCTTTGGCTGTTTGATCTTAGACATTCAGTCCTGGTGGTAGCTGGAGCAGCACATGGAGTGCTGTAGCATCTACTCCTGGTTTAAGCACTGCAGCTTAGATGAAGTGTAGCTCTCCTCTGCCACAGCTAGCCCAGCCCAGGCCACTGCTTGTCATGTCTGGTTCTGCAAAAGAAGAGTGAGCTCATGGTAGGAGGAGTGTTTAACAGTGCAGATAGAAGTTTCCCTTCAGCCAGCATTTCCCAGGTCACCTGGAAACCAGACTGGGATGCTGGTGATACCGATGCAGGGATTTTCTGGAGAGTGCAAATATGGTTTAAATAGTTACTTGGGACATGAATAAAGAGAGTGAGAGATGTTTAAAGTACAAGCAGAGTCTGGGGATCTCTTGACGGACCATCCGTTTTGGCACTAGTGCCTCCCTGTAATCTGAAATGCAGACAGTGTATGTGTGTGATAGGCAGTCCCACAGGAAACTACTGTATCTTACGAGATACTTGGCCTCATGAAGAGTGATTCTTGCTGGAACTGTGAGGGGCAATGCATATCCTCTGATGATTCCATCACACTGTGTTTATAATTTTTTTCCTTAACCTGTCTGACAAGGGAAGAAGTATAAAGCATCACAGTTACTTTTGAGGACTGCATGTAAACACTGGATAGCTCAAGAGATGTATTTACCTTCAAAGGTATTGGCGCAAATCCAGCCTTCTTCAGACTGCTGTTATGGTTTGAAAATTATAGCTACATCTCAGTCTCTTTGAAATTATCCAGGGTTTTCAAAGCCCTGCTTTGTAGCTGCTTGCCTATAATATAAAACTGGTACCTTTATCAGAGGGGCTTGGCACTCCTCAGGGAGGACAGGAACTGAAGAAGCACGAAAACTGAGCTGCTCAGTCATGACAGCAGTAGTGTGAGGAATGGCATGTTACTGAGCATGCAGGGAAGTTGTATTGCAGCTGCCTGGCTTTAACCTGTTACCTTAAAGTGGATTTAGTGTCCAGATTGTCTGTTTGGCATCTGGTACTGGCAGTAAAAGAATGGATGCTGCTTCTGTCTTTAATTCTGTAATCTCCATGTGTTGGAAGGGGTATCTCAGAAAGCACAGTTAAGCTTGTATGAGTAAGATTGTTTAAAAACTGTTTCTCTTGTTTGCAAGTGACATATTTTCTGGGTCCTTTCAGTACTTACGAGAGCTGAAACACAGATGCTGTGAGCACTGGAACTGCTTAGTTCTTTATGGTTATCACTCTCATGCATGATGACACTTTGGATCAGCCAAGAGACACACAACTGAAGCCATTGATATATGATACTCAGCATTTTCAGTAGGCACTGGGACTTGTGCTATTAGTTTGTTGACTTGGTTTGATTTTAATTCTTGTGGTTTAAATCTTTTTTTTTCTTTGCACATACCAGAACATCCTCCTTCTCTCCTCAGTTTAAGTCCAAGTAAGATTTTTTGAATGAGTCTTTTTTTCTTAGCCAAAAAATCAACCTAGTGGTTTATAAAACTCAGACCCCTTCTTGCAACGAGTCTCCACACATATTTTATTATTTGTTTTTCACCAAGTAGTTAGTTCAAGTTTTCTGTTGTTGGCTCTTCAACTAGGAATGTTCTTGAACCTATTTCTTGGTTTTCTACAGTTCCTTAGCAATATTTTTGGATCTCATCTTCAATTCCTCTGGCTTTCTGTCTCAAGTATTTATTTCTTTTAGCATGAATGACTGTGTAATATAGCTCTCCAACATACTGGTAACTCCTCCTTGGAGGAGGACAGTTATAAGTTGTGGAACATGTACTGGAACCATATGGCTTCATAGTTTTGCCTTGTGATGGGTGAGCTGGTGCAGTACCAGTATTCCTGCATCATGAGGAAATATGTGTGACTTTACTTTTACACTTAGAATATTAGTAGAATAAAGTGCTGGAAGCTCATCTAGTGTTAAAACAGGTTAATATAATTATTATGCTGAATTGCCTTAAATGAAAGTCTGGTCATGCATTTCCTGCTTAATTAAGTTCCTGCTCAAGTTTCCTTGTTTAAAAGCAAACCAAAAAAGAGTAAGACAAAAAATTAATTCAATGGGGAGATAAAGCTGTTTTAGTTTATCTCCATGACAAAAATTAACTTAGCTTCTGCCTTAGGTTATCAGCTCAATTCAGCTGAGTGCATGGACATCCGTCTGAAGCGTGTTGTTCCTGACCACTACTGTCATTATCATCCAGAAAACAAGAAACCAAAGCCCAAGCTGAAAGAATGCAACATGGATCCCTGCCCATCTAGGTCTGTATGGCAAATAAATTTGTGTGTGACATAGGCAGTTACTAAGGAAGAAGCAACTGTGATTACTTAATTTCAATTCTTTTTATCTATAAGGCTACTAAATCTGGTTTGGTTATTGCATGTGTTAAAGGCTGATACCTCTGCCAGTAGATTCGTGGTGCTTCAGTGCTGCAGAATAGATGACTTTGCTTGCACAGAGATATTGTAAATACCAATTTGTTCAAGGGCTAATTCTGCTTTGTCTATTGCTGAGTAGTACAGCACTAATATGAGGATCTTGTGAGGATGTGTGAGGAGGACAGAGGGTTTGCCTTCTTTTGGATTTATTGATGCTGCCATTCAGAATGTCTCAACAGCCAGACAGAAGCTCCAGTCAGTGCAAGTTTTGCACAGGCTTTAACTTGGTTTCTTCATTTGCCCACCATAAAAGTTTGATTCTTCATTGGTACTGTAGTGTTGACAATTTAATAATTAAAGCTTGGGTCTATTTGTTTGGGTTTTTTAAAACTAGGAATTAAAAATAAAAATCATTCAAAGAAAATATCGTTGTGGTACAAATGCCACAGGATATTAGTGCCAAATTGTAAAGGCTACAGTACACATAAATTGTATTGAGTTGCACTACAGTATTTTAAACTAACTTTTGGATTGTCTGGTGAGGTTTCCTGGCTGTGCTAAAGAATCTTAAAATAACATCACAGTATCAAGTCCCAGAACCTCACATTAATATGCCAGCTGGCTGAGCTAGAGTTATATGCAAGAAAAGGAAACACTCTCAATGGATTTCATTTCCTATAGCTAAACTGTCCATTTCCTTTCATTCCTGCTGAACGTAATTGTTGATAGTGACCTCTAACAGTTATAGATGTGCAGACTTTCAAGATTTTTTCCTGGAGAGTTGATCACTGTATGAAGCAGAGCGACATCAGTAATGCTTGATGGCAATAGGTGCCAAATGTTCCAAAGCTGGAATGGGAAAATTAGGGGAAAGAAAGGGTGTGATTATATTTTACCTTGCAAATTTACTTTATACAGCCAGGAAAAGGAAAGTACTACTGGATATAATACTCCATTTCTTAGCATTGGAAGTAAGGCTTTATGCCTGCTCTATGCTATGCAGTTCAAATGAACAGCTCTAGAAGGGTCCTAAGCAGCATTCAGGACCTATGTAGCATAAATCCTGTGATGCATTTATTTCACTGACACTCATGTCCCTCAGCAGTCTTTTTTACAGATAGAAGTAGGTGAATATTTTCTTGTTAATGAAGTAACACAGACCTAAAGGGTCACTGATAATAAATTTCTCTGCTGTAGGCTTTCTCATTTAATATTTTATGGTGGTATGAAATAGAGAAACTGTATGGTGAATAGCTCTTTATCCATGCAGAAAAGGTAAGATTATACAAGTCGTAAGGTTTGCCATAAGGCTCATGTGTAATGAAGTAAGAGTCCTTCATTTCACATTGGGAATTGCTTACTTCAAGCATGATCACATAGAAGTATGTACTTGATGTACAGTCTTGGGTATGAGAAATAATGATGCAATATTTATTTTTTTTGACAGTGATGGATTTAAAGAAATCATGCCCTATGATCACTTCCAGCCACTTCCTCGGTATGTATAATCAGCATAGCATATGTGTCAGCTTTAGCACAATTTTCACTCCAAATATACTGTTTTAGTGCTAAGATAATGGAACATCTTTTGATTTTTTTTTTTTTTTTTTGCTATACAGGAGAGCAAGCTTACAAGAGTCCTGTAAACATTTCTGAAGCTTGTGATTTATTTTAGTGTGCTCTGGATGATTAGCTTAACAGTCAGAGGTTAATATGCAGCTCTTGAAAATACCATTGTGAAGTCTTTAAAATAAACAGTTGTCCCACTCAGCCTTCTCTGGCTGTAGTGCTGAGAAGAGCATCTTCAAACTGCGTGTATGAATTCTTCTCTTGAAAGGCTTTTTTTTTGACAATGTGTGAGATTTTATAGAACAGATCTCTCTATGTACAGAATTCTGAAATTTTTTTTTCTCATGAGAGGTCTGATCCTTCTCCTCTTTTAGATCCACAGTCTATTTATTTACATCAAAGATGACATGTCACTTTCAAGATACTGAATTGTTGGAATATCTTTTGCCTTAAAATAGGTCATTAGAGCACAGTTTGTTACTTTTTTTTTTTAACACCTGAATCAATTACAAGGATTTAAAACTTCTTAGATGTTTTACAAAGAATGTTAGGATTAAACAGTATTGAGTCACATTTGCTTTTAATGTAAAGAATTATAGTTGATGAGTTAGTTGCATATTTATCTGAGTTGAACCTCGGCTTTATTATGTCATGTAATGAATAATGTGTATTTTTCTAAAGAAGTAAAGATATGAAGTAATAAGAATGAAATCATAGACTTGCACAGCTCAGTGGAGCTACTGATTACAGCTGATATAAATGTCATAGTTTATTTCTGCAGCAATTTGTCCTTGTGGATCTGCTGTCCTGTGAGGTACTTTGGCTTTCACCCATAGATAGGGATTTTTTTCCTCTACAGCTTTATCCTGTAGGGTTCTCTAATTATATTCGGTGTCTTTCCATTTCTTCTGCCAATTTCTTTGTACTCAGATCTCTCCTGGAACTCAGCTTAATGTATTTACAGGAGTATTTCGTCTTCTGAACCGCTTAGGGCTGGAGACCACTTGGAAGAGAAATTTAATCCCCCTTTCTGTGCTTTACTGTGCTCAGCACGTTTGCATGACATTGTGGTGAGATAGATTATGTCTATGATAAAGCTGTGGGCAGGTTCTCTTATTTCAAACACTGAGAACTACAGACAGAGGCCCACCTCATTTCAGCACCTCGGTGTGTTCTGTCAGAAGGTATCATGGTGTTCCTGGGTGATGCTTTGGGGTGAGGACTGTAAAACAGCAGGCAGCCAAGCAGGAAGGAGAGAGGAAGCAGGCTGTGTTGTACTGAGAGGGCTCATGAGGAAACACCACAAAGATGTAGAAACTCCTTTTCTTGCAGGAATTTCTGAAAGAAAACAGCAGCTTAAAGTTTGTTTATCTGCGTCAGGAGGTGACTTTGGTCCAGTGTGGGTGCAAGTCTTGCTTCAGTGCAGCAGGATTTGTCTGTGCTGTTGCCTGGCAAGGAACTGGAATGCATTACCCTGTGCTGGCTCTGCTTCCTTTTCCTCCTCCTTTTTTTTCCTCCTCCTTTTTTTTCCTCCTCCTTTTTTTTCCTCCTCCTTTTTTTTCCTCCTCCTTTTTTTTCCTCCTCCTTTTTTTTCCTCCTCCTTTTTTTTCCTCCTCCTTTTTTTCCCTCCTCCTTTTTTTCCCTCCTCCTTTTTTTCCCTCCTCCTTTTTTTCCCTCCTCCTTTTTTTCCCTCCTCCTTTTTTTCCCTCCTCCTTTTTTTTCCTCCTCCTTTTTTTTCCTCCTCCTTTTTTTTTCCTCCTCCTTTTCCTCCTCCCTTTCCTCCTCCCTTTCCTCCTCCCTTTCCTCCTCCCTTTCCTCCTCCTTTTCCTCCTCCTTTTCCTTTCTTTCCTGCTTCTTGCACGCTAACCCAAGATTGTTCTTGCAAAGCAGGCTGAAAACCAAAGTACTGGGTACATGCTGGAGCAAAGCTGTACAGGCTCCTTCCCCTTGACCAGCATCCTACATCACACCTCCTACATAACACAAGGGCCTCGTGGAGGCTGCCTTGCAGTCCTGTGGTGTTTACCACTGCTTTCCTGTCCACACGAGGAAGTTGTGGGAAAGTCGTGGTGCACACCACAAGACCTTGAAAGAGTTCTCCTGTGGCTAGAGTTGTAAATGCCCCACTGAAATATTTTTACAGATGGAGAATTCTTTTGAAATAAATAGAAAAAATTTCCCAGGATGAAAATTTTCTTTTAAAGCTTTTGGAATGCCTCCATTTATTTCAGACTTGTTGGACTGTTGAGGATCCCTTGACAGCTGTGGGTTCTGGAAAGTATCTCCTTGACTGCTTGCCCAAGACCCCCCTTTTCCCCAGTAGCCATGGACCTCACTCCATCTTGAAAATGCTTGTGGGAGTATGGGGTCTGGAGTGTGTTTGAAACTGATGAGATAAAGAAAAACAACTATAAAACTTCATGCTGTAAATGCTTGCAAGCCTTATATTACACATAGCACAGTGAGCCTTACATATATAAATCCATGAGCTGCTAATTCATTAAATAGTTAATTGCTCTTTAGTTCCTGATTTTTTTTAAAGAAAATTACTTAAGACTGGCCATTCATTTAAGTCAAAGAACAGTGTAACTCTTGCTCTTCAGATGTGTTTTATTGTGATGTGATATCAGTATCTCAGAACACAGCTTTATTCAGAATGTTTTTGAGTCTATACTCCATGGCTAATGTCCCATGGCTTGCTCTGTGTTTCATACTCATTCTTCTGTTGAGCTTAAGCATGATTAATATGTTTTTGTAGGCAGCTTAATGAATTGCTTAAAATAGGAAATGTCCTTGATTTACCTGCTGCATCATAAAAAGTAGGTTGCTTAAATTTGCCTTTGATTTATAGGCCTTTGCTTCATTGACTCTGATATTATGACTTCCTTTATGATAGCCAAGTTGCTCTTGATTAATTGATTTGGTGGGATATTGCAGTACTTGCCAAGTCCATTGTTCATAAGGGATATAACTATTTTCATGATGCTTTCTGCAGTTATAATAGAGGTAAGGTTTAACTAACAAGACACTGATGAACCATAAGATGTATTGCAGGACTCAATAATTTCCAAGGGCTTGGCTTTGATTTGGGAGGGTGGTGGAAAGAAAGAAAGAGATAGGAGGTGAAGGGTGAGGAGATGTTGTGTGGAGGTCATTGGAACCTATAGACAAATGCTTTGATAGAAGCTTGTTATCTCTAAATGTGACAGGAGCAGGACATTATTGAAGTTAGGGTTTTTTGAGAGGTCATTGCTTAAATGTGCATTCATGCTAAGAGATCAATGCAACTGAGTTTGTAGCCTGAAAACCTCCATGTCATTCTCACTTCAGATGGTGCAACATTTTCCATCTTTATTGTAGTTAGGTCTAAGGTTGAGAATAGATGTCCATTTTGAGGATATTTCTTCCCAGCAGATTGTTTGTTATCTCTCTGTTGGAGGCTACTACCCTGGAGGTCTGCTGCAGGCTTTTTTTAATCCTAAATTTTCATTAATCTGTGCATTGCCCTGCTGCAGGAGGAGTCAGCTGAGTTAGCCAAAGCAGGTGAGATGGATGAGCAGCTGCCTTTTGCTGGAAGCAAGCTGGAAAGTGTGAATACAAGGTCATTCAGTGGCATTTTAATGAGGGTGGAAAACTCTTGCAGAACTGCAGTGATGACCAGCCAAATGGTACCCAGGATGTCACAGTCCTTATGGATGAAGGCAGTTTGATATGAAATTGCTGGGTTTATCCAAGGTATTAGAAATCCCATAAAAATTCCTTTGTGAACATGTTTTTAAGGGTAGTCTGAATGATGTGGGCAGTGATGAGCCACTGTAAGTAATAACAGCCTCAGTCAGGACAGCCAGATTTGTCTTTGTCTTCAGACTTCATAGGGTCTTAAATAAAGGGCTTCTTGGCCTTTGACAATGGTAATAAGGGTCTATGTGATCATGTAAATTGTCAAAAATATTCTATTTAGGTGATTTAGACTATTTGCAAGTAAATTCATTCCAGTAATCGGACTCAGTATATTCACAGTTTCTTACTTATGTATGAGAATAAGAGTTTCAGTTATGTTTTGAAATATACTTACACTGGTGGTTCTGTTTTTCTTCTGATTTTGCACATGAATTTAAGCCTGGAATAATGTAAGGTAGGTCTGTCAGTTAATGTATTTGTGCATGGTAAGAATCCAGCAACCAAACTACCAGTGAGTTTTAATTGACATTTAAGGTTGGATGAAATATTTTGCATTTTTAATAGAGGTTAGTGGAATAAGAAAGAGTCTTATGAGGTTTTTTTTCCAGGTGGGAACATAACCCGTGGACTGCATGTTCAGTTTCCTGTGGAGGTGGCATTCAGAGGAGAAGTTTTGTGTGTGTAGAGGAGACCATTCATGGAGAGATACTGCAAGTGGAGGAATGGAAATGCATGTATGCCCCAAAGCCCAAAGTCATTCAGACCTGCAATCTCTTTGATTGTCCTAAGTGGGTGGCAATGGAGTGGTCTCAAGTAAGTTGAAAAGTTAATTTGGACCTTTATTCTTATTTTCTAAAGAAAGCCTCTGGTCTTGTGTTACCACATATTTATTAGCACAGGACTGTTAGAAAAGTGTAGCAGTGAAAGATAATCAATAGTACTGGGAAAAGTTTGCTCTAAGCAGTTCTGCCTGATAATCAAAACATTAATGTGTCTGTGTGGAGAGGAATGCCTGTAGAATTCCTTATGCCTGTTGAATTCCTGCTTTGCATGGAGGAGAAGTTAGAGACAGAGGTCAGGCCCCTTTGCAGTCAGGTCATTTATGTCTCAGTTCTTGATAAATGTAGTATTTCACTGGCTGTAATAGTTAAAGGCATGTCTGTCAGGGGCTGGCAAGTCTGCAAGGGTGATTTTCCAGCATTCTTACCTTTCATTATAGTAACAAAAGCGTAAGCCAACTTCTCCTGGCTGTAGTTATCTGATACAGTCAGATAGCTCAGCACTCCTGTAATTCCTTAGCTCATCCAGATGACATCAGTGACACAAGAGTGTCGAAAATGCAGCTCCCCTGACCGAGCTTTAAGTGAAAATGGCCACTGTGAGAGAGTGCATTCTCAGTGCATAGCCACTTCTGTTTCAGACCACTGCCAATCAGATAAGCCTCACAGAACCCCAAGAAAGCACTTGCATTCCCCAAAACTTAGACGTTTCTTTCCAAAGTCAACTTTTTCCGTACTCACCTCGCAACTCAGGGACAAATTCATGCATCTCTGTGGGAAAACTTTAGTGAGCACCTCATTGGTGCTTGCAACATCCTTTTGAGCAGTGTTTGCAAAGGCAGTAGAGAAGCAGGGTGAGCTGGTTGTGCTGTCTCCTGCAGTGCACAGTGACCTGTGGCCGAGGTTTGCGGTACCGCGTCGTGCTGTGCATTGACCACCGCGGGCAGCACGTCGGGGGCTGCAATCCACAGCTCAAACTGCACATAAAAGAGGAGTGCATCGTGCCAATACCGTGCTACAAGCCAAAAGGTAACTGCAATTTTATCTGGGTCTCTTATTGTTTTGCATTTTTGTTCAGAGAATTAAAAGCCCCTGGTAACCTTTTTCAGAAATGCCAGAAGCTGGAATTTACTGGGACTCTTTTCAGTTTTGGCAGAAACGAGCACTTTAATTATTGGTGCTAGGAAAAGTGCCCTGCTGATATTTTTTGCTGATAATGTGGCCAGACTGCCATGAGGGGAATGTGCCAACTAAATCTATATAGTCTGGTCAAATTGGGAAAACCAGAATTAATGAGCTTAGCACAGCGAGGAGGAGTTGTTCAATAATACTTGAAATGGGAATGAACCTCCATATGCATCACCTGGGATCTTGTTTGTTTTCATTAAATATGTCAGCATTCTCAGTGTGACTCAGCAGCTCACCAAGTTATAATCAAACTACTTTCCTTTTTCCTTCTCCATTTCTGCATATTTAAAATGAAGAACGGAGCTCAAGCAGCATGATGAAATTTTCTAGTAAATTTTGTTTTATTATCCAGTATATCTACAAAAGCATTAGATCAATAAGCAACGTAACCTGTGAAGTTCTGAGGTGACTAATACTAACATCGATATGTTGCTTTGATTTTGGAGGAATTACTGAATGTTTTGGGTTTTGTTCCTCTACCAGAAAAAAGTCCTGTGGAAGCAAAATTGCCATGGTTTAAACAGGCCCATGAAATGGAAGAGACTGTAACAGTGTCAGAAGAGCCAACGTAAGTACACTGCCTTTTACAGTGAAGAGACATTTCCAGCGTGTTTTGCAGATCTCTGGAGTGATTGGTGCTATGCAGTTTGCTTTGACAGTTGGTCCTCCATGGGAGAGGAGTCGTGTGGTGAGCTGTTCCTAATTTTACATCTCAATAACTTTGCTTCTGGAGCTCCTGTTCTGGATGACACAGAGCACTATTACAGTGCCCCTATATCATTCAGGAATTCAAAGGGATCTTAATTTAGCCTAATGAAGCCCTAATTACTGCATGTGGAGGTGTTTCAGCAGATATAAATTAAATAATTTTAGTTTTATCCTGGTCATAGCTGTTACCTCAAGAGTGCAGTGGTGGTATTAAAACTTAAGAGGTACTTTGTAGGGTTGCCAGGATTTCCTTGGGGGGTGAGACCAATGCATAAAGTGAGAAAAACCTGCTGATCTCTGTGCTTAGCTGCATCAGTGGGGGTAAGTTGTGCTATTTTACATGTGTAGATGTGTGAAATAACATCTGGATTTTGTGAGTCCCCTAAAAACTGATGAGGTTAAGCCTTGCAAGTCCTGGGGATGAAAGCATAACTTAAATCCAGCTACACTTGTTCCTGACCCTTGTATGTTATGGCAGCCACACAGTTCCTTATATCCGCTGCATACTTTTCATACACACACACATATATTTATATGTGTAATATATTCAATATATAGACATTAAAGTATTTAAATACTTTGTATACAGTGAGATTTTGAACAATATTTTATTGTGCTTTGCTGAATTCTGCACTCATTTGTAGTAATGTCAATTTGAAATAATTTAGATGATCTTAATGATGTTACTCTGGATTTATATTGCTCTGATAGCAGAGTGTGCCTTATGCTTATTTTTCTTCTTCCATCAAGCTATTCCTGATTTTTGGCACACATGCAACAACAGGTGTGATCATGAGTAATAAAATCTTTACACCTGCAATGACTCACAGAAGAAACCTCTTGCCAAACAGGTGTTTATATAGTTATGGCGACTGTAGTTTAAACTTTTCACTTCTCTAGCCTCTCAAGTCAAGTGTCAACCTACTGTGAGGGGTTATTTCACTCTCCAGATCAGTGGCCCTGAATTCAGGCAGGGTAGTAGCAAAGATATAAAAATAAAGTGTGATTGTCCAAGGGGGTGATGCAACTAAATGTGCCTTTTAAGTGTCAGGATAGCCAAATGAAGGTATATGAGGTCACTTCTAGAGAGGATTCAACATGAAGCTATAAAGAAAATTATCTCTAGCATTACAAAATCCTGCTGTGGCAGCCATGAGCTAATGCACTTCCTGGGTTTTTAGGATCCTTCAGCATCAGTCTGACAGAACAAATGGAGGGCTGGCAGGGACACAGCATTCAGAGGATATGTAGAATATAATAGAGCTCAGACAGAAACTTTGTCATGGGCTGCCTTGTGCCCTGTCCTGACAGTGAAAGCAGTTATTCATCCTTCCTAGCTGTGACCCATATATTCCACTGTAGCCTTCTCTTCTTCACTTTGATGTTTTTCATCTTTTATTCATGATCCTCATCCTGTCCTTAGACTTTCCTTCACAATTTCCAGAAGCATCTTCACCTAAGTCTAAAAGGTTTCTCCAGCCACTTCTTACCAGTGACTCCTCTCCATCCCCTCTGTACTGAGGGCCTGCTGAGGTGCTGTGCCTTCCCTGTCTGGGCACTCTGGCCTCTCCTGGGACCCAGCTCTAACACTGGAGCCAGATTCCCCATTAGTTTCATTTTACTGCTGCCAACTGCTTGCTCTTTAGTCTTCTAAGGAAGCTGGCAGGTAAGGAGAAATGAGAAATAACTGATGCCTGACTTCATTCCTTTTTGCAGATTGTCTGTTGGTCATGTGGACAATAATGGTTTGCAACCAGAGAGTTTCTTCATCAGTGCTTTAAACCTCATGCCCAAAGTGCTCTGGTGCTCTCCAGCTAGAGTCAGATTTTTGGGGCAGGGATTAAGATTTGAAAAGAAACTGTGACAATAAATTGTTACTTCTCCCAGAATAAATTATAACAAGATCTCCCTCTGGTTCAGATCTGTTTAACTTTGTTTTCTGTAATTTAGACATGGCACAGTGATAATTCATAGCCCACCTCTGTCTAGCAGGAGACTTATGATTTCCTTGGTAAAATGCCATCACTTTTAATTTTAGTTATTCTGTTGTCATCCAAATTTAAACCACAATATGAAGTCTCAACTTCTAGTCCATCCTTTTATGACAACTGTCTCTCTATGCTTTTGTGTGATATTTTAGTTGATAATGAATAAGAGAATAAATGCAGCTGTGCTTTAGAACCCACAAGTGATGGATATGCCAAAAGTAGCTTGAGGAAGAAAAATACTTCTGCTGCTGTGGTCTGCCACGGCTGGTGTCCTGAATTTACATAGAGGGGGAATGTTCAAAAGCTTCTTTTTTTTTATTATTAGCAAAATAAAAAATGACTGTCCTTAAAGTGAGGCCAAGAAAAATGTAGGTCTGACCTTTTTAGTTTTTAGTTGTGGAATGTGATGACAGTTGATACCAATCATTATTTTAAATGTTCTTCCCTTGAGCCGTCTTAGTTACAGTGGGATTCGCAGAGAAGCTCCAGCAAGTTTTTGCATCTTTTTTATTACTTGTAAGTTAAAGAAATAGACACCTCAACTGCCTTTCTCTGTCATGGCTTAGGGAAAAATGAAAATGCTTTCAAAAACTGATATATTTTTCCAGCAATATGAGCTAAAAAGTGATGTGAGGTGCAGTGTTTCTCATAAAGATTCCCACTTATGTCACTGGAGTAATTTTCACAGACATGTCCCCACTGTGCCTTTGGTGATAGAGCATTACCCATTTCTCACAGCTCCTTCTCTGAAAATAAGCTGCTGATTTTGCTCAACACATTGCCCTTGAGGCTGTTAAAACCAGCAGTGTGACTCTGTTCAGAGCAGGCAAGGGTGGTGCTGCAGGGAGGGGTTGGGTGCCAGTATCATGGAAGTTCTGGTCAGTAACAGCCAGCATTTTAGATGCTTTTTAGACTTTTATCCAGGACCCTTGGTGTGCTAGGATTGGACTGGAAATATTGCAAGAGCAGCCTTTTTTTTTTTTTTTTTTTATTTAGGCATTTCCTGTCTTAACTGAAAGCAGGAATCATGGTCATGAGGAAAATAAAAAATTAAGAGACACCATGTTGTCCAAGTCTTTAGAAAGCTGCAGAGGGCTGCACTGAGCTCAGTTTTCAGTTCAGATTTGATTTGTCTGTCTGATAGAACTCTGTCCCAGTTCTATCGTCATTAGTTTAGGTCACTGCTTCATTTCCCAGGTCATCCTATGCTTGCTTTTACAGCATGTGCCAGGTGAAAGCACATTTCCATTAGTGCTGGACTGAGAACACTGCAGCATGGACATGCCCTCCACTGCATCTGAAATGTCTTCGTTATTTATGCCTGCTCAGATGAGTATAGGAGCATTTTAGTTCATTGTAACCTTGGGACGAATGACTGGGTAAAAAGGCTGATTATAAAATGTTGTACCTGCTCAAATTTGCATTTTTTCCTTTTTTTTTTTTTTATCAGAAGAGGAGTCTCATCTGTGAACTTAGAGATTCCAGAAAATTTTCAGTTATCACTGCCCTGTCCATTATAAATTGCTGATGATCTACCAAGCATTGTAGTACAAGCACTTTGATGCTTCTCAATCCTGACCTGAGATGACTCTGAGTGTGTGCCCATTGAAGGCAGACTAAGTTTACTTCAGGGAAGTATTGTGTTCAAAGCATTACCATGTGTATGCTGTGGATGCCAAAATACCTCACATCTGAGGCTGATGGAGTTTGCTTTAATGACCTGTCACAAGCTTTGGTTTTGCATGTTCAGTGTAAAGTAAAGATTAAAAAAACCCATCTGCCTGAGCTTAAACTTTAGATAAAAATCAGTTCTCTGTGTTCAGTCAGTACCTTGCTTTATAGTTTGGGATTTCAATATGTAAATAGTCACATGACTAGTTTAGCAGATGCCAAGATACAATAAAAAGTATTTTGTGTGTTCGTTTTTTATCTTGCACTTCACTGAAAAAATACCAGACACTAATGTTCAAGAGGAAAACCTCAGTTACAATACAGGCTTGCTATAAGTCAAGGAAAAAAATGCTTAGCATTTTCTGAGTTTCTTTATAAATCAGTTGGTTGCTGAGTGAAATGATTGCTGTGGTTCAAAATTTCCTTTAACTTATACAGGATTTCAAAAGAATGTTTTTGAAATACATTATTTTTGGAATGTTTAAATGCACTCAACTAACAATACACAAAACTAACACTAATCTCTGGTATGCTGCTGTCATGCTTTTACCAAAAGAAGTTATTACTTTCAGACTGTAAACTTAGGTATGGCTGGAAGACCAACCAACCGTTTTCAGCTATAATGTCCATCAATTTTATTTTTCCAGTAATGTACATAAGTATAAATGGAGTCAATATTTTGTTTTACACAGAAGAAGAAGAAAGTAATCATTCTGTTAAGCCTATGCACACTGGCCTTCATCCAATAAAGCACTTAAGCACAAGTTTCCCTCTGAACACATTATCATCCTATTGACTTCAAAGCACAGCTAATATGCCTAAGTTAGGCTCATGCTTAAGCATTTCATTGGATGAGGGTGATTTTACCCCCCTAGGTGGTTTGCATGGTTGTCTTGGAAAGGACTGTGAGATCTGATGTTCCAGGGTTAAGCTGATTCTATCTGCTGGGGTAAGAGGAAGCCTTCCTTTGCAGCTTTTCCACAGAATATTCATTAGAATTGGTTATCAAAAGCATCTGGATGTTGACCCCCACCAGCTGTGCCATCAGACTCAGTGGGCTCTTAGGTTGTACCTAACCTGGCATTTGCTCAGGTTTGATCACTGTAGGACACAACCATCCACTATTTTGATGGTATCCTTCCAATGGAAGGTGGTCAGACTTGTGAAGGGGTGAGCACTGGCAGTTCTCAGAGTCAAGAGGAGCTGGGGATAACCTTGCCCTTTCCTGAAGTCTGTTGAGGACCAGTGAGCTCTAACAAAAATTCTGAGACAGTTCAAGGAAACTTTGATGGGCTTAGATGTATTTGTCTTTGTCGTAGAGCTGTAAAAGTATTTCATTAACATCTCCTTAAAGAATAACCAGTTAACCTTTTAACCTCTGTTGGAAATGGGAATTATCTTTTCCACAGGAAAAAGTCTTTTTTGGGGTCTGTCCCAATCACAGCCTGGGTGACTATCCCAAGGACTGACTTAGAGTATCCTTACTGGTTATCCAGCCATCTGTTCTCCTTTCTTCTGTTTGATTCTTCCTCTGTGTATACTGGCAAGAAATTACTGGCAAGATGATAAACTGTGCACAGAATCAAACCACACTGTTGACATTTTTCTGTGCTTACTGTGTATGCAGAGTGTAAATACTGATTTTTGTCTTACACAACTGTTCTTATGTTTGTAAGGGCAGCTTTCCTGCACTAAGGGAAAGATAATCCTTTATCCAAGATAAGGGCCAAATCTTTGAATCCTAATTTGGATCTTTCTTTCCAAATACATTTTTAACATTGGTCAAATTATCTTCCTGTATCTCCTGCTGGTGTTTTGATCATCAGCTGCATTTGGACACATAATAAAGAGCAACTGCAGCCTTTTCATGGGGAAAAAAAAAGTTCTAGGAAATTCTGTATTCCATTTCTTAAAAAGTACACCCCAGAGCCACCCAGGATGACTTTATAAATGAAATTCAACCCCTTGGCTCTAGTGTCATTTTGAAAATTACTATCAGATATTAATGTGACCCTCAAAGTGAGAGAATATTATAACAAATTCATGACCTGTAAAACAAGATTTAACCGTAGTTCATGGGGAGCATAAGTGCTTTCTAATAAAAATGATGGACTGCAGTCTGGTTAGATCTCTTTATTGAAGATGAGAGGCTGCTTGCAAGATTGAATCTGAAGAGCAGCCTGCGGTGCTGTGCACTGGATATGGCTCCACTTGAAAAGTGCTGCTCTTCTCTCTGGTTGCTGATTATTACTATGACGTAAGATAAGGGCCTCTCAGATTTAAGCAGATTGCAAATATATTTTTGGCACAGGCCCAAGTCTGTGTACCTGGGGAGCTATTTTATATTGTATAGGTAGATCTTCCTGGAGTTTCTCCTTTTTTCCCCTGTTGAAGGAGACTGAGAAAAGATTTAGGTGTTTTCCTTTTTCCTCAGAAAACGGTACAGCTTTCTCTGTTCCTCATGGTTCTTCCTCCTCTTTTCCTGCATCATCTTGTGTGAATTTTGGTAAATGGTCTGGGATGAGAATCAAGTGAAAGACTTAAGACAGTTGATTATGCATTCTGTTTAAGCGTCAGTAAGTGCTACTTATTGTCTGCTCTGTGCATAAACACAAGTTTATGTGTTGGCTGTGTTTTAACTGTGCACACACAGACACAATTCCATGGAGTAAATGATGGTGCTGTGATGATTTGCAGGTTTATCCCTGAGCCCTGGTCTCCGTGCAGTGCCACGTGTGGCAGTGGCATCCAGGTGCGAGATGTGAAGTGCCGCATTCTTCTCGCGTTCACTCAGACCGACGTTGAGCTGCCTGAGGAGGAATGTGAAGATGTGAAGCCACCAACAGAACGAGTCTGTCACCAGGTGTCCTGTGACAGTGATCCTGTCCCCTACACACCAGAATTTCCTCTTGCTGAAAGTGGCAGTGTGATTTACGACTGGGAATACATCGGGTTTACTCCGTGTTCAGCCACATGTTTTGGAGGTACCTTTTTTCTTGATTTATCCTGAGTTGTAAGAATTTGGCATTGTTTGGTATTGTTGCATCTCCTGTTGATCTGTAGGGAAACCTGCAGGCACAAGCTTTAACGTATTTTTGGTTATCAATAGAGTATTTCAAACTACTTTGTTATCTTTATCAAACACTTACTGGGTTAAATAAGGTGCAGGAAGTTGATAACAGCAACTTGCTTTAGTCTTGCTGCTGCAGGAGTGTCAGCTGCCAGGCCAGCTGTGGTACCAGCACATTTGATGCCTCAGTGGTGGGAATGTTCAGATGATCTACCTTTTCCTAGGTTTCAGACTAAAAATGCCCATGTTTATTCCTTTTCTTCCAAAATGCTGCCGTTTTCTGCAGAACAGTAGGAACACAAAGTTGTAATTAGGGAGGCTTGCTTCCAGCCTGACGGGCGTGAAGATCAAACGGGAGCTGGTTTTGGTGCACTGGATCACTCCATAGGAGCTCTGTGCCATACATCTGTCTGCAAGTAGTTAGGCACATTCCTTCCTGGATGTAATCGAATCTCCCTGTCGTCGTAAGTACATGTTACCAGACAGGGCTGCTGGTGTTGCTACTACTTACTGTACTTTGGGACTGAGCACAAGTGAGTTATGAAGTGTTAAGTGGAGGCAGTGGAATTGTGAACGCACCTATATATGACAGGACTGCTGACATCAGTGGGAAGCGAAGACAGTTGTACCCATAGAAGAAATAAAAAATGTAGAAAAAGGGAAAACAGAAACAATTGGAAGCAGGGAGCGAGATAGAGCTCACAGACAGCAGCCTCCTTTGTGCTATTCACCAGCTCAAACCTGGAAGACAGAGGCTGGGAGGGATGCCCCAGAATGGGAGCAGCAGGAGGGTAAGTGACTGATAGTGCTTCCTTTATCATTTAACCCTGCTGTTCACTGAGGGGGTTGATCCACAGGAATAACCTGTGATCACAAAAGCTGGAACATCCCATTCCCTGTGCTACCTGCAGTGGGCATTACGGCTGGCAAGGGAGGAGAGACTGACTGTAGTCCAAGTGTGCTTGTATAAACATGAGATGGTAGTGACAGCTGTTGTGGCTGAGTGTCTCTGTTTCATCATTTTTATAAGGGAAATGTTTTTAGAAATAAGGAAATTGTACTGTAAAGCAGAAACAAACCTTTCATTAATTCTAAATTTGTAGTTCTGTTATCTCAACTGATACTTGTAACCTACAACCATTTTCTTGCTACCCTAAATCCACTTGACTGCTTTTTAGCCAATTTCTTTGCCAGAGGTGTTCAAAAACACCAAGATTTTTTAATTTTGAGGACATCATCAGATATATAGGCTGAAATAATCTCTAGTCTTTGCCTGCTATTGCTCATGTGCATGTTTGCATTCTGCATCTTCAAGGCTGAGTTTGTCCATGAAGAAGCATCCCCATAAAAACTTGCCCTTGGTGTGCAGGCTGATGGTAATTTGAGGAGCCTGTACTGAGCACAGCAGTTTCATTGGAAGGGTCTTCAAAATGACTGATGAACAAATCTCATGTTCAGCTTAATGTTGTTCTTGAGGGAGCCAAGTATGAATTCTATTGTTGACTTCTGACCCATTCATGAATTTCTGAAGTTCCCTGACCCAGATTTGTCCTAGAGGTGTTCATAGTAATCTAACAATTTGTTTGCTATCCAGCAGAAATTACTCACTTGAAGAAGTTTGAAAGACAATATCTGTTTGTGTTTTTAAGGCTTCTGTGGTATCGCTGGTACTGTGTCTAGACATTTTCCTTATGCGATGCTCCTGGGAAATGTGGGAAGTTGTCGGGGTATTTTATCAATGAGCAGCTTCAGAAGCCCCCATGTTGCTATGCTAGTTAGGTGATTTTTCCTTTCTATCAGCTCTGGTCTTCTGGCTGCCTTGGCAAAGGCTTTCAAACAGACCAAAAATTACCTGCCGATAAATACTTTTAGGGGAACCAGACATCTCTTCTGTTTCCAACTCACTGCAATGTACTAACTAATGATCTCACTGTCTACTATTTTTCCATTGTGTAGTTCAAAGGAGCTGATCCATTTCTGCTAAATTTTATGTTCAAATCTCATTTCAATTAGATGAACTCTTTCGTTACAAGAAATAAATGTTGTCTGAGTTTGGAATAACCCAGTGTAATGTAAATTATATTAGGTACTTTTTGTCTAGGATGTGTGCATCTAGCAGTGGTTATTAAAACAAATTCCTGTGGATTTCTGTATCCTTGGTACTCCCTACCCCCATTTCTTAGTGCTTAACTCTTTCTGAATGAGGGGAAAGTCTGCAGGGTCTAAGTAGGCTGGAAGCTTTATAGCCACTATTTGAGCAAGGTCCGAATCTCTTTCAGAGCTTGTCACTTGCACCTTTTTTTTAATCCTCATACAGACTAGACTTGTAATTCAGTCTCCTCTGGTCCCTCTGCAAAGCAGATGAAAAAATGCAGATGGAAACACTGGGGTTTTTTGGGTATTAGACTTACAGAGAGTGATTTGCCAGGCTTTATCAAACACCATCTTTCCTGTTCTAGAGCAAAAGTCACACCAGTCTTGGGTCATGTGTGTGCTTTCTGCACCAAACCTCTGTGGCTTCTCGCACAGCACGTGAAGAGCCAAACAGGTTGAGGTTTTGAGAGCAGCCGTGTTGTTTTATGCCTCTTAGCAGAATTAATGCTTCCTTCATCAGTCTTTCCATGAGTGTAACTAAAAATTGTCGAGGCCTGTTAGTCATAGGCAGACATCACCTTTAATACCCATAGGAAGCTCTGTAACCATTCTGAAATCTAGAGATCTGTTTTTTCTTCAGTGCCTGAAGAAATCCCAAACTCAAAATAAGCCAGCAGTATGCTTGGGGATCTCAAAATTTGCCTTCATTTTCCCAGAATGTTTTTTTGGGTTTCTTTGTTTTTGTTTTTGCTTTCTTTTAAATCTGAAGAACTTTGGCTGTGATGTGAGAGTCCCAGGTGTAAGTTTAATTTTCATATCATCATCAGTAGGGAATTAATAGTGATTACGAGAATAAAGAGTGTGCCTGGAGAGAAATGTTTTTGTTGTAACCTGTAGCATTTCTTTAGTGTTGTCAATCATTTAACTATTCAACAATATTTTAAAGGGATGTTTTCCATTTAAAAAAATCACTGAACATTTTCTTGGTTAATTATACCTTTAGTTGTAAGAGGCAGATTTTGGTGGTTAAACACTATTATTATTATTTATACTCCATATGCTTCAAAAATGATTATTTGGGCCACATAAAGTCATTACATTGGCCTGAAAATAATGAGATTAAGTAATAAATAACATATGCACTTCCTGTTATTTCCTCTATAGCCTCTGTGGCTTTGGTAACTTCAGGGTACAGTCAAGTTGTGTTTTCAGGCTTTTGTCTGGGCCATAAGGGCTAAAAGTTTACCATTTTATTTATGAGAAACCTGAGATTCTTAGAATATTAATGGATTCTAGCCAAACTTAAGGGCTCTGAGAAAAACAATGACCATTCAGAGACTCACACATAAAGCTGAGAGAATTCATTCTCAACTGGTGTTGGAGTCACCTGGATAACCAGTCACTCGTATCATCTGTTTCATGAGCTGCAGATGTTGTTTACTCTCTTACAGAGGTATAAAATAGATGCACAGAGATACTCAAGGATGTGTAGAAATTGGCATTTCTTCTGAGTTATTTTCAGCTTGTAGTACATATTTTTAAGAAGCCACCGAACTGAGACTATCTGAGGTAGATAAATGATTGTCCTTCCTCTTCCAGCTTTAGAGAATAGATCCACCTTCTTAATGTTTGCACAGCAGCTTTGCACCCCCATTTTCTTTGTACTTTAAAAATGCAGGAACAAAAATTCTGGGCTAAATTCAAGCATTTTGATCTTTTAACACAGCTTCAAGCACTGTATATTTCATCGCACAGAAAAGATTGTAAAAGAATGTAAATATATGTGGTTTGAACACTGGGTTCAAATAGAAAATATTCTATTTCACTGAATAGTAGGGTAATTACTACAATAGTGCATCAGATTACTGTAAAAATACTTAATGCTCCCTGCTGCATACATAATGTTTTAGTTAAATTATCTACTATGTTTATATTCTAAGCCAAGAAAGTCATACATATAAAACTTTGCTTGTTTGAATAATAGATTTTTCCATTCTCCAATTGACATAGAATAAGTTTATCAGTGATTGAAGTTCCCAGCTAATGGAAAATTATAGTTTGGAGTGATAAATCTGATTAATTGTGAAGACATTTTGACAGATAAGTTCAAGCAAATGTAACATCAATTAAGTGCAGTTATTTATTGAATAGCATTCTCGAACTGAGAATGAAGGAACAGGAAGGGACTTTGTGGTAGATTTTTAACAACTCTTTAGTATCTATTTTGTGCTTACAGCATCAAAACAGGGTGCAAGTTTTCTTTCACTGAGGCCCCAGTGGGGAAGAATTGCTAATGCAGTTTGTGCTCTGTACTTCAGTCAAATGAAAAATGCACCACATATCAACATTTTCTTCTCGTAATGTGATTAAAGCTACACAGGTCCTGCTGCAAGGAATGGCTTAATGAACTCCAGGTGGCAATTTGTAGTCAGACCCCATTACCTGCTATGACATGCCTTTTGTTCATTTGGCTGGCCAGTTGAGCCTATATAACACCAAGATAAAAATTTCCCATGGTGTTATTGCCAATTTAGATGGTCTGAAGGGAATTCAATTTAAATCCCTTCCTTTGTGTGAGATATTAAGATGATTCCATCTATTGCAACCTGTTCCAGAGCAGCAGCATCACCTTGGAGCGTGGTTTTCTCACAGAAACAGAGGTGAGGTCAGCAAAGCTAAAGCTTAGTAGCATGGGGTAGATTTTGACCTAAAATATAGATTATATGGGTACTTGACATGGACTTGGTTACTCGTCTGGTAAGGCAAATCTGTTTCTGTCAGAACCCAACTCTAAATACTTCCTTCTCTCCTGTAGACAGCCAAATGTGCATTTCCTATGCAAGGGGAAAGGTAAGCTGCTCCTGTTAAATGAACACTTGAGGACTGACTGGAAAGAAAACTTTTGATTCCCCTACTTCTGTAACAAAAAAGATATTTATTGCTTTGTCATCTTCAGGCACTTTTATGTCTGCATTACAGTCATGGTATTTGTTGTTAAATATTTATTCTCAGCCTGACTAGTAAAACAGTTTTCCCACAATGCGTGTGTTCTACATTAATGTAATTATCAATACTTTGATAAAAGAGAACTGAATAAGTTGTCAATCATATTTAAGGTCAGGTCTTTTGTTCTATAAAAATTCATCACTTTGTAGATATAGTCAAAACATTTATATAACAAGGTCTTTCTGAACTGCAAATGAGTCCCAGAGGGGATCTCGAGGTGTACCAGAGAGCCTGAAAGAAATCGAAATCTGTGTTATTCTGAAAATCACTGCTGGTTTACCCCTGCTGATGTGTCTGAAGTAGCTGGACTGGCTGATACACTGGACTGAGTCAAAATCATTTATAGATGGAGGGAACATCTTTGGTTTATGAGAAACATGACAGTGCTTGTATACAGGAGAGAAATATTGGCCTGGGGGTGGAACTTTCAGGGTTGGGTATTCCAGCCTACTGGAATCAGAATGGCTGATGGTCAGCAGTGTCCTTTCAAAATCACTGAAGTTAAGTGAAAGATAAGAAGGAAATGGATTTAAATTCTATGAAACTGTAACTCTTTAAGAGACATTTTTACCTGGAAACAATATAGGTATTTTATGATTTCAGCTCTTTTGTTCTACAGGATTGTCATTAGCATTGCTTGTATAGAACATCCCAGCTGCACAGAATCCCCCAGGCACATCACAGCCTTCTTGTATTTAATGTGCATGTGAGTGAGCTTTGAAATTGGGTAAGGCTTTCATACTGAAAAATATGATATATAAAATTGGATAATTGCAAAGGTTTAAAATAGAAGTAATTCACCGAATGTGTATTCACTAAGCTGCCTTCTTCTAAAGGAAACTTATGTTACGTTTCATTTTGACTCATAGAAATTTGAGTATTAGTAATCTTCCATGCTTCAGTAATAAGATCCAGGTAGCAAGAGCTGCAGATCAGAAGGTGCCAAGAACGGTAACGAGTGAGGAAAGCTTTAGGCCGGGTCAGATTTGCTGCCTTCAGCAAAACCATTGCATCTCTTGGCCCCTGAGAATGGCTGACTAAACATAGAACGTTTCTCCTGCCTATAGCTTTGCAAGTTTTCTGCATTTTTATAGCAATTTTTTTAGATCTTTAGCTCTTTATTAAAGGCAAGGTAAGTGAGAAGGAATCACTTTTACCTCAGTTTTGGCAATGGAGGCAGTAGCTGGCTTAGGACCATTACAGAACCAGCAGATGCAGCCTCTGGTAGTGGCTTGACAGAAAAACCTGGTTTTTTTATTGGTTTTCAGAGAGGTAGAATGTAAAATCAAGCCTTTTAAACCTCACAGAAGTAAAGTTAAGATATAATTCACAAGTATCTTTTGAGCATTAAGTGTGTAAACTGCCTCTGCGTTCCTTTTTGCTTGAGATGTTACTTCTAAACCTGCTATCTCAGTGTCAGAGCCTTTTAGTGAGTGTTATTCAAGAGCAAGCTTTGCAGAAATCTACTCCATTCACTGTTTCACGAGTATTTTCCTTTCGGATGCAGGCACACAGGAAGCCATTGCCATGTGTCTGCACGTAGAGACAAAGCAAGGTGCCAATGAAACCCTGTGTGACAATTCCAAGAGGCCACCCCCAATGACTCGGACCTGCAACACAAAGCTCTGCCCTCCGAGGTACCCCGTGATAATGAAATCATCTGGTGGCAAAGGAAGGGTTAATGGGACTTTATTGATGTTTATTTAAACATTGGCTTTCTCAGAAAGGGTTCCGATTGCAGGACTGTGGTCATGCTTTGGGATGAAATTTCACTACTTCTGTTTTCAACAAGGTTTTGGGGTTGGGGTGTTTTTTTGGTCTTGTTCACTCCTTTTCCGCTTTTCGTATCTCACTGATGAAATAGGGGACGTTTTCTGAAATAAATCTCTTCCGTGTTGAATATCTGCCAGGGCTGGAAAAAGAGCCCTAACTCTCCTAGTGGTAGAAGGAGAATTTTGAGGATATTGCACCAAAAAAAAAAAAGAGCTGAGAATATTTACTTTTTGTCTTTACTGAATGAAAAAAAAAAAAGAAGTTATGATTTAAAGGTACCTTAATTTAATGCTTCTTTAGTAGCTCCACATATTTCTTATGTTTATTTGGAGATTCTGGGGAAAGAACAGACCCAGTCCAAATCCAAGCAAACCTCTAGGTCATTTGATCACTTGAAAGGGCCATATGTGAAATTTTGATGTGTATTGCCTTATTTACCCATTTTTGATCTCTGACACCCCAGATCCTTTGCAAATTGTTTCATCGTGTTTGCAGAAATCTGCTCTTGCTGAATGCAGGGAAGAACTTAACAGGAACAGGATGTTTTGTAGAAAACGTGTACACATTTAAAGGAAGTTTTGTAAATACAGGTCTATTTACATATTTACATTTATAAACATAAACATCAGGTTGCCAACAGGCTGTTTTCTAAGAGGAGCACTCTGAAGGTAAACACTGGAGCTAACTTTGTCTAAAAATGACTGTTTATTACTTTATTGTTAATAAATCCTGCATTTGCTTGTTACCTGCAAGTTCATAAATCCAATTTACAATTTTGCGCTCCAGCTGAACCAAAGGGATGTTTTAGTCATCGATCAATAACTATGCCTGCAGCTGTGCTTTTTGCTAGGCTGTTTGGGGAAGACTGTTCCTTCCCCAGTAGGAGGTGTGTTGCTAAAGGTGAGCTTTTGGCTGTGTTTTTTGGGACAGGTGGCAGAGCGGCCCCTGGAGCCGCTGCTCGGCGACCTGCGGGGTCGGGATCCAGACGAGGGACGTGTCCTGCCAGCAGCCCGGGGGATCTGCTCCTGCTGCCCAGGAGTGCAAAGACCCAAAGCCTCACTCTTTACAAGCCTGTAACCAGATTGATTGTCCCCCTGCTTGGCACGCTGAGGAATGGCAACAGGTATGGCTGGGTCACAGAAAGAGCTTAAATGTGTTCCTCTGGCCAGGGACTTGAAACTGTGCAGCACGGAAGGCAGCTCCCAACCTTCTGTAAGTGTTTCAACTTACACCATTGGAACAAACTAACCCAAAACCACTGCTTTACACTCCTGTGCCAGTGGGTAGTCACAGGATGAGGTGGAAGTCCTTGTTAGGATTTCAGAAGCTGGATACCACTTATTCCATACATCATCTCTCTCCCTAAGCTCTCTAAACACAATAACCTTTTTTTTTAATTAACTGCTGAGGGACGTAGATTTATGCATAAGATGCATGTTTTTCTCCAAGATTTCTACTACTTGCTTGCATTCAGGTGGTATGTTTGACTTTTAAACTCCAGTTCTCCTCATCTCCAATATAGTAAATATTTTAACAGAGGAATTTTCTGTGCTGCTTGACTTTTCATTCAAAGTAGATGTCGTTTTTCAGGAGCACAGATGTCCATGCAGGTGTAAATGCTGTGTTTAATTCTTCTCCTCCTTAGTGCTCACGTACTTGTGGAGGAGGGATTCAGACCCGCAAAGTGTCCTGCAAGCAGCTGCTGACAGATGGAAGTTTCCTGAAACACTCTGATGACACCTGCCAGGAGCCCAAATTGCCAACTAGCAAAGCATGTGCAAAAGTTGACTGTCCTCCTCAGGTGGTCTTTGGAGAATGGTCCAAGGTGAGCAAACCTCAATAATGGTGAACCAAAACCCTCCATTCCAACAAAAGCTCTAGAGATTTCTGCCTGGGTGAATGAGCAGTTTGGAGCAGTAAATTGCCAGGGCCGCTGGAGCTTTCACAAGGCCTGTACTGAACTAAACTGTGCATCCCTGCCTGCAGCCAGACTGATCAGAGCCCCCCTCCTGGGCAGTGTTTCAGTCGCTGAAGGACAGGCTGTAACGACCTGCATGCTTTCTACCAGACATGGTACAGATTCCAAAAATCACATCTTTGCATTATTCTGCAATACATCCTCCTCCTTTCCCATTTAATGCAAGCTTGCTGCCACTCCCCATTCGAAATGATTTAGAAAATTCAATTTAGAAGCTGCAATTATAGGTTCACGCAATACAACCTAAGGGAGAGGGTTGAGAGACTTGGCAGACTCTTTAGAACCTGCTGAATTGTTTCTCTCAGATACCAGATCTCATTGCTCTGTTGTGCCCATGGCTGGACATAAACACTGTTATGTTATTTTAATTCCTGTCTTGCTTGCTGGAAAAGCTTTCTGTCTTATATTCTTACTGCCTGAAAAAGTGGAGAGAGTTTAATAACTAATATTAGAGTTTAATAACTAGACAACACAAGGATTCCTATGAAGTATAATGTGTGTACTCTCTCAGAACTAAAAAAAAATTTAAAAAATTAAAGAAAAGCCACCACAAAACTAGTTTAAAATTAGTATACGTGGTATGAAGCACCAAGTTTAGCTTGACTGCATCCTTCCTTTCACAGTGCTCAGTAAGCTGCGGTGTTGGAGTCCAGAGAAGGAAACTTGCCTGCCAGAACCTAACAGCTAAGGGCCAATATGTCACATTAAATGGATCAATGTGTAGTGCTCTGTCTCCTTCACTGCTTGTAAGGTCTTGTCAGATGAGTGCCTGCAACAGTAAGTATTTATCTGGTTCCTTGCTGATTTGGAATGATCTATTTACAAATCTGTGTACACATTAATTCACTCATCTCCCTATGCTATCACAAGAAAACTTGGCACAAACTGAGTGTCACAGTAACTACACCTATAATAACAGGATCATTTTTATTTCTGCCACTCAGAAACAAAGATTATGTTCTAAAGAAGTGGTTTTTGAATATATTATGGTACATACCTCTCACCCTCATTCTTATGCACAATTTAATCTGATATTTCCTTTATTGTTTACACTATTCCAACTGGAAAAAAAAAAAAGAAAAATTCATAAATTTACCATAAGTTACAAAGGACATTAGAAAAGATAAGAATCCAGTTCTGCTGCCTTGTCTTTTTGTTGTACATTTGTATTACAGTGGATATTTTGCTTAACATGGTGGAATTCAAAACCTGAAACTCTATGCCAATAATAATTCTAGGTATAATTTCTATCTTTCCTTGTATAAATAAGAACCCTGGCCTCATTAGCTGTACAGGGAATGGTGACAGTACAGACACTCTTCAAAAAATCTGATATTCTACTACTGTCTATACAAGAACCTTTTCAGAAAGATTTTCTGTAGAAATTGTACAATTTGGGCACAATTGGGTTATGCTACTGATGGTAGTTGCACTAACTGTGTGTTTAACACCGATAGAAAAACCTCTCTGATACTGAGCATGTTCAATTTCATATGCTAATTTAGAATAGGCAGCTCTAAATTGCAGCTGAATGTCTGAACCTGTGCTCCTCTTCCTTTATGAAGGAGTATATATACAATTATATATTGGTTTGCAGGTTTGGGGAGCAGGGTGCTGAGAAGAAAGGAAAAAAAAAAAAAGAGTTTTTAGTTTTGAGCTGGGGTAAAACAAAAAGCCTTTTTCAATGGCCTGGTTCTGATCACAGGTCAGGGATAGACATGTTTTGACCCAGCTTGTAGTGTTGTGAAGAAATGGCTACTTTATACATTTTGAAGCTTTGCTTTAAAGATTATTCACAAAACAAAATAAGAAATAGAATAATTACTGATTCATACATAATATGAAACTTCTTTTCCTGGCCTGCATTTCAGATTAACATGCCAAAATTCTGAGGTTCAAAACTCCACTTAAATAAAGCCCTGTGGACTTCCAGGAATGTCCTTGGCATAAGGTTTAATAAAATATTTTGAGCTGCATATCTATCTGAATTTAATTAATTGTGGATAGTTGAACGGCAGTGGAGCTGGTTTGCAAACTGCTTAGCACAGACTGATGTTAATGTTACCGTGTCAGCTTCCAGCAGAGTGCCTGGAGAGCAGCACACAGGGCTGCAGAGGGAACACCATCAGCCAGAATGGGTGCACATGAAAGCCATGGAGAGAATCGCTGTCCTCTCCCTCCATTTCCATGACCCTTTGGAGCAAGGAAGCCTCAGCAGCTCAGATCTGCCTGGGGATCTGGGAATGGGCAGGGGAAGGTGTGAGGCTGGTCCATGCCTGTAGTTCCTGTTTGGGTCTTGCGGAAGGAGCCAGGGCTGGGACAGCATCAGGCTTTGGATTCCCAGGAACACGGAGGAGGCATCTCCTCCTGCAGCCGTGGGTTCAGGCTGCCTTGGAGAGGGAGTGAGCAGAAGGCAGGAACAGAGCATGGCTGCAGGATGAGGGGTGATGAGGATGGATGAGGAGCAGCGTGGTGTGAGGTGTGACTGCTGTTGGGGGTTCTTGCTTTGGAGAGCAGTTTCTAAATGCTCCTTCTCAAGGTGATGCTTCTGTGGCTCACATGAGTGCCTTTTTTACTGTCTCATGACAGTGCTGAGTCATTTTAGGCTTAATCTTTTACCCTGAGACTGGCAATCGTAGCTGTTTTCTGACTTAGCAGTGCTTATTAAGTAGAAACATTCCTGACTCTGGGCTCTGAGAAATAGGAAATAACACCAGTCTAGCCCTGAGGTCACCAGGACCTGAAACCCAGCTGAAGCTGTTCAGGACCATTACAGGCCACAGATGCAGATGGATTTGTATCAGGTGATAATGAGGTCCAATGGCTCCAGCATATATTCCTTAAGATTTACCTTTACTCTCCCAAACAGTCCATTACCTCAGCAGCTGCAAGACTGAAAGACACTGAGGATCTAGAGAATGCATACTTATGTGGCCTCATTCTTTCATATGACCTTATATATTTATACAGCCTGCCATCCACAGCTCTGAACTTTGTTTCACTCTCAGCCTTGCTCACCTGTCACCAGTAAAATTACACACACCCTTTAGTGTTGAACTGCTGATGAGAGTTAGTGGTCTGTCTTTTTTAAAGAAATGAAATGGATGAGACTTGTTAACATATTTATAAGTATGCACTGGGTTTAATTCTAAGTTGGAATAACTAGTGTAAACAGACCACAGCCTGAAGTATTTTAATTTGTGTGTTTAAAGTTACACTTACTGTGTCTGTAAGTTGGATTTTGGAAATGGAAGATTTAGTACTGGAACGCTTCCCTGAAAATAAATATTTGGGGCCCAATAACTTATTAAAAACAGGACGCTACTTTAATAATTTTAGTAAACTGAGTGCCTAAAACAATTTAATTGTTGTACCATGTGAAATGGTTGAGGGAACCTTGTATCTGGATAACGAATCCCGATTTAAAAGCTCTGTAATTATGAAACCATGATATCCCCACAGGTCTGAACTCATTACCCAAAACATTGAAAATAACCATTTTGTTTTATAAGCATAAGAACGCACTCCAGGGTGTAGTTCCTATAGTGTACACACTTACTGAATGCTTGAAGCATTTAGCTTTTCACCTATTTCTTCACAGCATATTTGGAGCACACGTACATGCAGCTTTCCGGGTATCATTTGTGTGCCATCAGCGTAGTTGTCTTTTTATTTAAGTACCTCCCAAGTGGAATAGCAGTACTGATTCCAGACTCAGACAAGCTGAGAAGTGTTGTGATCTGTGTGTCCATTTCCTGGCTCATCAGCTCGTCCTGCAGGCTCTGAGTTTTCTCTCTGTCACGTACCAAAACACACCAAACGCAACTGGGCTGATTTCTAGCACCAACATCACTGTGTCCCGACTCCTCCCGTGTGGCCAATTCGGCCTGGCACGGGAGGGCTCGGGGGTGCGTGCCCTTGCTCCTGCAGTGCTTTTTCCTCGCTGCCCGGTGCTCTCAGCCAGATTAGCTCTGCTGATCAAAGCGGGCACGGTGCCTGCCAGCAGTGAGTCAGCACAGGGGCATCCAAAACACGGCAGCAGTCCCCCTGTGCCTCCCCAGCTCTGCTGGGAAACACCTGCCTGTGGTGGTGTTCATCCCAAAACCTTCCAGCATCCAGGTGCCTGCAGTTTGGTGCAGGAGGAGTTTCACAATACCCAGTGTCTTCATTCCTGGCCTGCAGGAGGCTTTATGCTGTTTTTGCCTGCTTTTGTCAATTCATTTGATCATTATATTCAGCCTCTCAAAATTATGCCTTATTTCTCTCTTTCCTCCCTTCCCTCCCTACTTTCTTGGCGCAACACTGTCAGCAACTCATCTTTCAACCCTAATAAATTACCCTCAGCCTATGATTACAGGGTGGCTTTGCCTGTTGCATGTACTGTGTCTACACTGACTTTCTTTCACCTCCTGCGTTGCTATCAGTTTGGCTTGACTCAGGCAACCAGCACAGCCAGCCAACATTTTAAATAAGAGTCAAGGGGAGCCTTACTTTTTGGATAGATTTTGTTTTATTTAGGTCATTCTGCACTCAACAGTGCTCAAATGTGGGGAAAGTGATAATGTGTTCATATTTTTTTAAATCAGTTTCTTCATTTCCATCCATGCCTAGCCTTTCTGAGGCAGCAGTAGGAAATATAACCATAATAGGAACATATATATGGAGTAATATGTAATACGTGTATATATACTTTCATATATGTATGCACCATCTATGTCCTTCACACAGGTATATGTTGCCTGTATCCTTTTATTGTTAGGAGATTTGGGGAAGAAGCAATAGCATTCTTGGCTGAAGCAAGGGAATGTTATGGTTTCATGTTGTTCATATTTTTGCATTTTTGTGACTCAGATAAAAGCTCTGTGTGTTGCAGTCTGACTCGAACTAAGTCAGGAAAAGCTCTTTCAAGCACTCTGTGCAAAGCAGATTTTGTAAGCATGACTGCCAATGACTAGATGCTTTTCAGCACTTTGTTTTCTTGCAGAGATCAAGCCCAAGCTTCCAGCAAAGTTTTCTGCCCATGGACCTCAGATTGTCAGCATTCACCGAGTCTATATTCAGACGAGGCCAGAGAAGCGCATTAATTTTACCGTAGGAAGCCGAGCCTACTTACTCCCAAAAACATCTGTGGTAATTAAGTGCCCCGTGCGAAGGTTCCAGAAGTCCCTCATCCGTTGGGAGAAAGATGGGCAACGCTTACAAAACTCCAAAAGGCTTGGCATCACTAAGTCAGGCTCGCTGAAAATCCACTGTCTCGAAGCTACAGATATCGGTGTGTACCGGTGCATCGCAGGCTCTGTGCATGAAACCTTTGTGCTCAAACTCATCGGGACTGACAACAGGCTCATCGAACCCCCGCCCCTCCGAAAACAGCCCAGCGAGGTCAGCAACCCAGACCACAACGAGGCCAACAGCTTCGGGGCCAAATGGCACAAAATGAGCAAAATGTGGCAAATGTGGAGCAAGAAGAACGAGCTCTACCTGGGTGACAGGCAGGTAAATGATCAGCCATTCCTGAGAAATCTTGAAAGCTTTGGGAGCAATTCGGCAGAAGACTTCAGCTCTCGTGAGTTCAGGAACAAGCGCCTGGAGGCTGCAGTTCTCCAAGGTGCCTACAGCATGGACACGGTGCAGTTTGAGGAGCTCATAAGGAACATGAGTCAGCTCATTGAAACTGGAGAAGTCAGTGATGACTTGGCGTCCCAGGTCATTTACCAGTTGATTGCTGAGTTATCCAGGCCTCCACTACCAACTACTGAAAAATGGAAGGGGGCCCAGGATGAGAAAGCTGCCTCAAAACTCACAGGCAAGTTGCCAAACGAATCTGAACATTTCAGCACAAAAACAGTTGATAAGTTAACATTTGACCAGAAGGTTCCAGTTATTATGAGGCAAAAGGAAATTCCTCAAGTTTCCTTCAACAAAACAGTAACTGTACGAATTGGAAATACAGTTTTTCTGACCAAGAATACTCATGCTGTCAATCTACTGTGTGAAACAGCTGGTATTAGTGAAGTGAAATATACTTGGACAAAAGATGGCGAGACATTAAAAGCCTCTGAGAAGTAAGTAAATAGCTTCTCTTTCACTTTTGAATGACTTATTATGTCGTTATCAATGGAAAAAATCCACCCTGCTGTGCAATATTAGAACATACTGTTGTAGAAACAAGATAAGCATGGCCACTGGGCCTTCCGTCTTTTTAGTTAAGTAATTTATTTTTATTCTTTCAAGTGTCTGTCACATTGTTTGGCTTTACCAATGTCCAAGTGTTTGTCCATTTCCAGGATACTACATAGGAGGATTGGCTATTTTTGTAAGGTGAAGTGTTTTGGGTGTCCTGGCTGTATTTTTTGATCTGCCTTAATCATTTCAGCTGTGTCAGAAAAAGAGCAGATTTACCCTCAAATTAGAGAGGCTCTTGAATTCATTCAGATACTAAATACAGTGGGAACACATTAGAAACATCTGCCATGGTATAGATGAAAAGAAGTCTTAGCTCTTACTCATTTTAAGAAGGGAAAATATCACTGGTACCCTCACCATTCTTCAACACACAGTTTAGATATAAGTGGAGCTGCATAACTTCAACTGAAAAAAGAAAAAAAAAAAGGGCTTTTATGGATTTTATTCAGTACTTCAAAATATTTCTGTTGAGGACAGTGAACTTCAAAATAACAAAGGACCTGTATTACCACCACATTTGAGAGCTGAAAACAAGTGCAGCAAGAGTTTGTTACAATCAGATATTTGCTCAAGACTGAGCAAATACTTCTACTTCAGTGCTGATAAATTAGAAGCTCACCTGGTAATACTAACATTAACTTTGTGTGTGAGTCTCTTGGAATTACAGCTAGCTCTTGAGTAATGAAAAAACTGGTTCTGAAATGATAAAGGCGCTTTTGGATATTTCTCAACATATTTAACTGATTAAATGCACTGCCAAGAGAAATAGACTTCTGCAGGGCTATCAATTAAAGCAAAGACACCAAAACTAAGCCATTTTAAAAAGTGCAAATGTTTTTGGAACCATGTAGCTCCCAGCAGTTATGTTTATTTTGTGAAATGCGCATAATTTTCCATTAATTTGTAGCAAGTGATACTTTGATTTCTTTGGACATGATGGTGTTTTGTTTATTCACGAGTATGTTTGCTTCCTGATTTTAGCCCAGACTGATATTCTTGCACTTAAGGCACATATTAACAAAATTAGTTCCTAATTTTTTTCCCATTAGGGTTTCTTTTAAACAAATCCACATAGATGTGTGTGGACCCAAAAGCCAGTGATATTAATAGCATTGCATCTGAAAAAGAGTGTGAGGAGGTCAATAGATCTTTATCTGTCAGGGTAGTAAAGAAGGATGCACTTGAGCCATGCATGAGGTGGCTTCTTTTGTTGAGACACAAGTATTTTTAATATAATTTTTTGTTAATCTATTGTGTAAGTGTACTCAGTGTGGGAAAACACCAGCTTCAGGTTTTTGGGATGTGCTGAGTGAATGGCAAGTCACGTAACTTAGTGCTGAGAAAGGTAACAAGGGAGAAAAGTTACTTTCAGCCTCTTCCCCAGCCTGTGATGCTGTCTCTAATATCTTGCCCCTCAGAGGGCAGGCAAGGTATTCAAGACACCTGTGAGATTTTGGTGGAAGATTTTAGCTTCAATGATGATATTAAAAAAAAAAAAAAAAGGCCCCAACCCCATAGTAATTTGAAAGTCAGATCAGGCCATAGATTTGTGAATTCCCCAATCCTGCTGAAAACCAAGCTCGCTCTGGAGAGATCGATTTCTTGCCAAGCCTAATACTTTTAATTGTGGTATTCTGATTTATTCACACTGCTGTTCCCAGGGGATCCTGGTTTGTGGTAGCAAATGCACTGTCCTTCAAAGGGCTGCAAGTAGGACACAGCTCTGCAGGAGAAGGAGGTCTGAACAATCCTCCTTGTGTGTATCCCTGAGTGCTCCCCTTCTGTCACCAGAGAGGAGGCAGAGCTGTGGCTGCCTGTACTGCTCTGGAGCTGCAAACTCCTAAAAAGGAGTTTTGCTGCTGTATCTGTAACTCTTGCAAGGGGATTCAGCTGAGTTTTTCCCACGGTAGTAACCCTTGTATTTCCTTGGTTATCGTGCAGGGTGATCCTGGACTCCACTGGAAAAGTGCAGATTCGGAATCCTACTCGAAAGGAACTTGGTACCTATGGATGCCTGGTTGTTAATGACTCTGGTTTTGATATGGAAACATCACTGCTCCTGCGTGCAGGTAAAACTGTGGCATTCCACAGAACTGGGCTTTTATACACACACACATATATGTGTGCATAAATATATGTGTATAAGCACCCATGCCCACTGCAGTGGGAAATGGTTTCGTTTATTGGCAACCCATGAAACTCTGCCTGATTTAATAGGCAGCAGTAAGATGGTCTTGTTGCTCTAAAACCACAACAGGTGTGAACTCAGTCTGCCTGTATCTATCCCACCTGTCTTTTCTGGCTGCTGCTTTGCAGACTGAATTCTGTTCCAAACATGATGAAATTAAATGCAGGACCTACGTTTAAAAGTTAAATAAAGCTTTTAAAACTTACTATCCCTTTCATTTCAAAGAGATGCCTGTCATCTTGTCCTCTGTGTTAAACGTGACAAATCTGGAAGCCAGCAGTTTCTCGGCAGTTGTTGGAGGTACAATTGTGGCAAGAATTGGAGCAAATATTATGATTGAATGTCCAGTGAAAGGTAAGTAAGAACTGCACTGACATTGCTTGTAATGTTGGAATCAGAAATTTACCTTATATCTTGAAATAAATTACCAGTGAAGGCAGAAAATCATTGATCATTAGTCTTTTTTTATTAGGCATGTCACCCACACCAGTCCTATTTATTTTCTGCCTGTCACATCAATTTACATATACATCTATACGTTCAGAATTTCCTTTAAATGGGCTTTCTTTCCAAGAAGTGGTCTAGGGCTCCACTACAGAGCTGAAAGCCCACCAGAGTGCGAGGCTATCTTGCTACAATAGCAAGCATGGCCAGCTGACTTGCTCATCAAAGAACTTTCCTTATCCCTGTTGGAGATGCACATCTGTCTAGACTATTGTTAAAACTGAAAATGAAATCTCCAGCCATAGCTTAATAGAACTTTAAACCTGGTGGTGAAGTAAACTCACCTTTTAGATTCATCAGTCTGCAGCTGCAGTGAGGAAACAAAGAGAAGCGCCGAGCTATGAGAGAATACAGATATTTTCTAGCTCAACATCTGTGGAGGAGGAATAACGTTAATCAGAATTAACATGCATTAAGCAGTTCACTGCTTCATTTTATTTTCCAGCCCTTTGTTGGAAAGGTAGATATTTTCTTTTTAATCGTACCATTGCTATCTGTGAAGCTTAAAGTGTAAGATTTCAGTCACAGCAGCGATATTCTGTCAAGCATTTAATAAGCTGAGCTCAGCCTTTTGTGAAGATGATGTGTGAAAGTGCAAATAACCACGAACCTTGCAAGTGAGTGCAAAGAGCAACCTCAGAGCAGCCAGTTTGCTGCTCACATTTATGTGCTGGGAAATGCACATCAGAGGGTGTTGATACTGAACCAGGGTAGTGATAGAAATATATATATATGCAAATAGCTCTGCATACAATAGTGGCGCCAGGCTGACATATATTAGGACATGTGGCTCTGCTATTCAGCGTTGTACCAAGGCTAATTCTTTGATGAAGTAATATTTTCCAGCTATAGTTTGGCAACTCCATGTATAACTGACCTACATCTCAAATTCAGCAGAGAGTTCATGTCACACTGTTAATATTAATATTGTTAGGATGGGTAAGCAGTTAGCAATTTAAATATAAATTAATATTTTCACATGGGACTGTAGATTTCCAAATGCTTTAGAATTGTATATATTGGTGAGCCAAACTTTAGTTATGCTGAGACACCAGTGTTGACTTAGAAAATGATTTATCTAATTGCTTTATTTCCCATCATTGCCTAGGAAGTAAGTATTACTGTTTGTGAATAAAATAGAGCTTGCTTGTCTTAAAATGTCACTAAGTCTAGAAGCAGAAAAACTTTTGCAATGATGTAAGCAGAGTTTTCCTGTTCTCCTCTCCTTAATGGAAAGTAATAAAACACTGACTTCAGAAGATTGAATTTAATAGCACCTTATGCTGATACGTTTGTCTGGTAGGTGGGACCCAGAAATGTGTCCATTTGCAGTGTAGGAGGATGAGAACTTCATTGTGAACGCTGGTAAAACATGATGTGAATGATCAGGCTGCAGAAGCAATGATAAGAGAGCCCTTCTTGTAAAGTCAGGGAGACCTTGGCTGGATCTGCAGCACCTCTTCCTTGCTGCCCTTCCTCCTGACTGCTCAGCAGAGGATGTGTTTGCCCTGTGAGTTTGTGTGCCCATGAAGCATCAGTGGATAAGTCTTTGCCAGGAGCTTATTCAGGATCCTTCTCCACAGACACTATTCATGCAGATTTTTCACTGGTTTCACATCTGGTCTTTGGGACTCCTGCTAGCCCACAAAATAGTTCTCCACGAGAAGAACCATCTAATGAATAAAGTGTCCATGTGTGTGAAGGGTGTTAATGCCATGTCAGTAGCAGAATTCTTAAGTTACTTTTAAATTTCTTGGTTGCAGTGACCTCTGAGGGGTCTTTTTTCTGTAGCATGAATAAACTAAAAGATGTTTTTAAAGTGGTTCAATCTGTAGTTTCTTCTGCAAAGAAGCTGACCTACTGAAGATGTGAAGTTTAATATTCTGTGTAGCATTGGCCTTTTGGGTACAAGTTTTTTTCTTTTTCATTGTTACTGATTTGGTTCTTTTATCCTTTTGAAAGCCTTTCTCTCACACTCCAAAAATCATATTGAGATTGAAAAAGGGCTTTGACTGCTGAAGATCAGTATATCCTAATAAACAGAGGAGAATCAAAGAACAGACTAAGAAAAGTTAGCTGAACTGCTCAAACTGATGCTATCTCTTTCTTTTCTCTTTTTAGTTCATAACAAGAATATTTTTCCACTAATTAAAATAAACTCACTTTTATAGCTCCCACACGAGCATACGTTAGAAGATATTCATACATTCTGGATAGATTCATATTCCATTCTTACAGCCAAGGGCTTTTCAATCAACACACATGGTATAAATATCAATACTGATTGCTCCAAATTGCTCTTGGATAACATTTATTGTATTTGCAGAAAAAACCGTCTTGTGATTATTGCTAAAATAAACTAAAACTGTCAGACTCCATTTACTGTAAAAACTTCGATAGTTCTTAAGGTAAAATAGAGGGAAAAGTGGGAATACGAATAAAATGTGCGTTGTCTGCCCCTTGCTGGTGAGAGCAGGGAAGTGACTCACACTGAGCTGAGGTTGTTTACACTTCTCTTTGCAGCTCTGAAGTGTCTTGGCACACAGGCCTTGAGAAGTAGAATCTGCACCTTCATCCAAATTCTGCATTCCTATGAATACATTTTGGCTCTCTAATAATAACATACAGATAAAAAATTGTGAGAAAGACACAAAGCCTGCTGTATCTTTTTGCACAGAAGTTTCACAAAGGTGGACCAAGTACTTGCTGTCAGTGCTGGAACTTGAAACAGGTCCAGAAAAATCAAGATTTTGATTTTCCATCTGTTGCTTCATTTACCCACAGTATTCTAAATGTAACTGTGATGCTGTTCTTTGTCTTCTATGCTTAACCCCTTTAGAAGACAGCAGTGAAGAAATATAGAAGTTTAATACGTAGGATTTTGGCTCTGCTGTGTTCTAAAGGATATTAGTAATAGATTTCAAAAGTTTAAAGGAGTAAGTACAGATTTATTTTATGAGGAAGGAATGACAGTATTTATAATTAGCATAACAGAAGGAAAATCTTCTGCTCTTATGCTTTTTACAGTGAGTGCATCTTCATTAGAGTTTTTGCTTGGATCAGGCTTAAGCAGAAAGGACTGAAAGATGTTCAAAAGCTTAATTGTGCTTTGCTTTGTGTCTTGTAACAGTCTGAGAACCTGAAAACTGAGTCCCTTTGGATACAGCTAAGCTGAAGGGTGTGCCTGGGGACTGTACCTGATACTTTGCCAATACTAAAGAGCAGTCTGTCCGGGGCTCCAGGCGAGTGACCACGTAGTCCAAAGCAACCCTCATCCAAACACACATTGGGTGTCTTCTGGGACCTTGCTACCTACTATGTCTCTGTAAAAAACACAATTCTGAAGCCCTCTACTCCTTTCTGATGTAGATGGAGCCTAGGGGAGGGGGAGGAAATCCATAAATTGAAATTGTTTACAGCACTGATTTTTTTTTCCTTACAGCTTTGCTAATTTGAAAAGAAATTTCCTTTAAATTCCTGATTCAGGAAGGATTAAGATGGATTGTGTTAGAGGAAGGCAAAACTTCAAATACTTCTTACTTCAGTTTGCAAAAAGCTGTTGAGAAGTTGCCTAGGCAAAGTTTAACGAATTCTAATTATGTAAAGGAAGAGGTTACCTCACTGGTTAGCACCTGCATGAATGACTGAGAGGAACAAGTGGTTAAATTCACAGTAAAGAGAGAGTAGGGTGCCCCAAAGGCTGCTCTGGGATTTGTGATGCTCAGCATTTTTATAAAAGTTCTCGACAGTTGACTAAAACTGTGAAGAATGAAGATTTGTAAAAAATGTAAAAATTTGTAAAAAATACAAAAAAATGTAAAAATACATGTAAAAATATGTATCTAAAACTCCCTGGGAAGAGTTGCAGCAGGAACACACAAGTAACATTTAAAAGCTAGGTGAGCTCAAAGGGTGTTCCAAGTTGGTATTTGCAGAATAAATATAGGACAAATAGCCTTAAAGTCAGACAAAGGCATGTGGCTGTCCCTGAAGGACTGCCACTCAGAGAAAGGTCTGTGCAGTCATGGTGCTCAGTTCCATGCAACACCAGCCGTTGTTGCCCCTTGCTGGTGAGTTTTGGGTGTTGTCCAGACCAAAACTAATGGCAGAGGAATAGACAAAATAATAAAAAATACAAATTGGCCATTCTTTAAAGCTGTGGTGAATCCTGTTTGCAACTTGCTCATCTCATGTCAAAATTGGTAAGAGCAGAAGAGGTAGAGGAAACAGCAGTAGAGGAAGCAGGCATGATCTAAAGGCTGCTTCTGGTCCTGGAAGGTAGGAAGGTATATTGAGGAAGGGTTACTCCATAAGTGCCATCACTTTTGTACTCTGCCTCCACATCTCCAGGTGCCCGTAACTGGACATAAAGTGCAGAGTTAAGTGGACTTCAGGTCTAACTAATGATAGAGCAATTCTTGGATAGTGCTTTAATTTCTGATAAAATTCTATTTTCCAGGTCCATGTGTATGTATCTACTTTATGGTGATACATGTCTGGGTCCTACGTGCTGCAGCACCATTACTGAGTAAAGTGAAAGTGTAATTACACCAGCTGGGCAAACCAGTCTCTGCTAACAGTGCTGAATTGTGGAAGTGCCCTAACACACACCAACCGAGCCTTTGTTGGGGGTCGGCTGCAGAATTCAGCCTTGCAGTCATTAGTTGCTAAATACAGTTGCCTTATTTTAAATGCCTGATTTTGAAAAATATTAGCCTTAAACTTCTGCAGCTGGAAAAAAGATTAAGTTCTCTTTGACAGCCAGAGAGCTGAACAGAATCCGACAGAGCCGTAGCAAGAGTGGGGTGGGAAGGGGTCTTGCTTTGGGAACCCCTCTAAGGAGGTCGCCAGATGTTGGTAAGAACACCTAAATCCTGCCAGATGCTGCTACCACCTAGGAAGAGGGGCTGCTGCATGGCTGGCAGGAAGCAGGAGAGGTAAAGCTTTGAAAGATTGTGAGGGAAGGGGCAGTGCCAGAGGGCAGGTGGGGGATCCCACCAAGTGCCAAAATGTCTCACGCTGGTGCTCTCGTCAGGGCTGCTACTCCTGGTGAAGCTGGCGAGATTAGGACGGGTAATTTCAGTAGCAGCAGGTTTAGGCTTTTAGGGTTCACGAGAAGTTGATTGCCTAAGCATAATTCAGGTGAATAGAAAGGCAGTTTGAGAATTCTGCTGGAGAAAATAGGAAGGTGCACCAGTGGAAGCAATTGCTTTGCAGGTTATGCTCAGTGCACTGGAGGTGTTAGTGGGTGTAGGGTAAACTGTAATTAGATGACATTCATTGTGTATATACAGTTGACCCAGAATTGTTTCCTCTGAAAGTTGACATGAAAATTCAGCCTCTGAAATGAGGTAAACTTTTAGTGAAGTGCAGCAAAATGTGCTTTGTGCCAGCACAGTTCTGCCTTGCTCATGAATGGGAAATTCAGAATACTTTATGAGATTCTACATAGCTGGGGGAAAAATTTCTGAAGACATATCCAGTGTTTTAGAGCAAATAGTTAGTAGGCCAAGGTTTTTATGGTGTGTAATATTTCACAGGGCTTTCAAGGTTGGAGGAAATTTGTTTTTGAACACTGAATATTTTAAGGGCACCCTATAGTGCAGATTCCTTTTTTTCTCTTTTTTTTAAACACGTGTTTTGCAGTCCCATCCGGAGCTAGAGTTTTTTTCCATAACATTTGCTGTCCCAGGGCCACTCATGGTGGAAAATGACTTTTTTCATGGAACATTGAGTATTGTAGAGCTGCTCTAGTGCTAGTGGAAAATAACCTGTGTTTGAGGTCAGAAAAATAGATTAAACTAATTTTAAAGTTTTATAGCCACTTAGGTCTATAGGAGAACTTTTTAAGAGGATTTAGATCCGTTGCAAGAGTAAGATTTGCATTTTCAAGGTTCTTCTAAGACTAAGGCGGCCTGAGTTCAGGAATGCATCTTTGTTCATGAAGGACAATTACAGCCATCCTGAATTTTAAGTATGTGTTTAATTGCATTCCCTGATAGGGATGGATTTAGTCTCATGCCTAAGTGATTTCCTGACTTGGAGCTGTAGGATATAATTGTCTGATTCTGCTGCTGTCTGGACCCAGTGATAGGTCTCCCATTTGAATCCCTGGGATCTTTACTGCACTCGGGGATTCTGAACCTTTGGCAGTTTGGGGGAGTTGGTACCTTTGGGCTCATCCTCAGCTGCATCTGTGTGGAGATGGGGTAGGAAGGAAACAAAGGTGGCTACAGGCCATCTCTTCCCACTTCCTCCTTCCCCTTTTCGTGCTGTCTGGGGATCAAACCAGGAATTATTCAGCTTGAAAGTTTTCTTGCTACAATTCTGTAATGAAAAAAGGCTCTTGTAGAGAGAGGGGAAGTTATTTTTGTCCATTTAAAGTCCCTGTGTAAATCAACCTTTAAGTAAGTGAGAGTCAAGCATCTGCAGTAAAATTCAACCTTGTGCACAGGACAAAATCCTCCATGCAGTCCTACAAATATGTCCCAAAGCTTAAGAGTAATTTCAGCTCCTCTAAGGGAAGAAAAATAAAACAACAAAGCAACAACTTGGCTTTGGCTTATTTTTGCTTAGTTTCATTTCTACTTGGATAAGAAAGCTACTTAAAATTCTTAGGTTTTTATTTACATGAGTTCTAAAGGGTAAAACAGAGGTTTTAGGCCTTAACTACTTGCCTAGGGAAAAAAAAAGAGCTTTTTCTTGATTTTGGTGGTATGCTTGAGCTCTGTCCTGCAGTTTCTGTGTAGGAAAATTGGTGCAACTGCAAGAGCCTTGTCATAAGAGGAATGTGGGAATTGTGTACTTTGCCTGCTCTCTCCCAAGAGCTCCTAGATGAGACTCAGCTCAGTGTGCAGTGCTGCATACCGTAGGGAAGGGAAATCTTATCTTGGGAGCAGTAAATATGGAGTCTAATTTCTGAAGCACTGAAAATCTGCACGATGGAAGCTTTGGCACCTGAAATGTGCTAATGCTGACTGCTTGCTGGGGTTGTGAGGGATTATGAGATGGAGTTTTATGCAAGGTACTGTTAAGCAAAAAGGCAAATGCACACCTAAAACTAGTTTTTCCAAGTGTCCTCTAACAGTAAGAATTTCTACTGATAGGAATTCCAGAAATGAAAATATAAACAAGAACTCTGTCTCTCGTGAGACATCCAGCAGAAAAGGATTTTTCACTGGCCATATGAACATACAGATAAAGTGCAGCTGTCCAGAAGAGCTTGAAATGCATGTGCTGCTTTGCCTGAGAATGTGAAGGAGCTGGACTATAGGCATGTCTTTTTCTCCAGCTTTATTTCTTTAATCTCTTTCTAGGGTGTTTGTTAGGAGATATGATAGCTTCATATCACATTTTTGCCCTCCAGTTTTGGGTCCCCCTGAAAGGCAGGGTTAGAGGCCCCTGATTTCTAGCACAGAGCTGTGTCCTGACTGCAGAGCGTGCAGAGTCCTTCTCCCTTCGTGCCCTACTCCAGCCTGTAATAGGTCCCTGAACTCTTCTCTAAAGCAATCTTGCTTTTTTCCTTAGCCTAGGACTCAGTCTGAGCATTTGCCTTAGTGCTCTTAAGGGCAACCTAACCAAAAGCCTATGAAAATGTCAGAGCACGAGCTTGATTACAAACACCAGTTGCTCTTAAGCAGATAGTCTGATATTGCCCAGTCTCACTCTCAGATAGTGAATTGGTTTCCATGAAATACAAAGGCTGGGGAAAGGAATGGAACCAAGAAATGCAAAGTCTTGAAGGGTCCTCAAAATGGTCGTGAAGGGGCCAGCTCAGAGGGGCTCAGCACACAGTTCACATAACAATTATGAACTCCTAGATAAAAATCCTGCTTCTCGATAGTTTGGGGTAAAACAGAGTGCAGGAGTGTTGTGATTATTCCCACTGCTGTTTCCAGCTCAAAGATCACCTTTATGGGTGCACCCTGAGGGTATCCATGTAACACCAGCTGCTGGAGAGCAGCACTGTGTGGTGCCTGTGTGTAGAGCATTGGTGGTGGTTTTGATGTGATGTATTTAACTGATTGTTTCTATGGATTCTCCCCTCACACACTCTTTATCTGTAAGTGCCAGCACCCCTAAGATGGCTTGGGTGGATTCCTGGTGCATGACAGCTGGACTGGCTGCTGGCCTGTCATGCAGGGCTCTGTCTGCCCTTCTCCTCAGACCTACAATTTATGTTTGTGGGCTCGCATTATTCACTTGAGTAATGGTCTGATTTACTTGTGTGTGTGGTATTACTCACTTGTTTCCCCTAAAGAGAAACAAATACAGCTCTTTGGAGAAAGAAAGAGGAATCATTTGCTATAACCTGAGTTTAAGGTGTGACAGATACCCAGTTTTGAACTTAAAATGAGTGGCAAAGCTATTCTGCAGATGTCTTCTGCAAACTGAACTCCAGTTCACATTTTAAAAGGCTCTACATGTCTCTGAATGAGACACACGTAGAAGAGTAGAGACAGGGCAATTTTTCTGGGATAGCCCTAGGATATAAACCGTTTGGAAGAAAAATATTTGACTTTAGATAGATCCTGGGAATGAGCTCCATCTCTAAATGCTGTCATGAGAGCAGAGGGAGGACTATCATGAGGTGATACTGGGCTGATGTTTGATAGGGGCTTAGGTTAAAAGTTTAAATTTGAACCATTCCAAACGGTTTTGTGTTTTGTGGAATTGGAGTTTAAACCTTTTTACTTCAGTCTCATCTCAGCTGTGCTGCTTCTGGCTTCTTTTTGGCTCTAAGTGGCCTACTGGGTTTTGGTGCCAGTGAGGGTAGTCTGGCTGCAAACCTCTAGGCCTTAGAGTGAACGGCTCAGATCCTCACACCACCTCCTCAGCCCATCTGCAGAGTAAGTACATATGCCTGAATGGCTGTGGAAAGTACACTGTAAAGGAAAAATATGTCTGAGAATGATACACTTTAGCCAAAAATCTGGGTAAAATGGAAAAAAGACCCTTAAAACAAGACCTCATCCTAATTCCAGAAGGATTCTTTGAAGTGGCATAAAGCTTCTTCTAGAAACTCGAAAAACAACCTGGTTTTTGGACCCCTGTGCACTCTGCAGATCTTGTTTTGTGCAGCTTTATTCAGTGAAACACAATTCTACATGAGTTTAAAAGCACAGAACAGCTGCTAAATTGTCTAGAATAAAATCTGTGATTATGCAGGGAGTTTCTCTCCACTGCTTTTCTAGACAAAATGGCGGGGGGAGCTTTTTCCTTCAGTGAAATAGCAGGTTCCAAAAACGATGTCTGGTTCCTATTACAGCAAAGGAAAAACTTGAGGTGTGCATTGGAAGTGCTAAGCCAGTGATTGAAATGTTGAAGTTGTTCCTAAAGGCCATTCCACATCATGAAGACATCATCTGTAAAGTAATCCTGTACAATGATCTGTGAGGAGAGGAGACTGAATTAGACTGAGTTCAGTATGGCTGGAGCTTCCAAATGTCCCACATTCAGGTCGGCTTCTGTGGCAGAACCTGGTTGGGTCAGTGAGCACTGACTTGTTTATCTAGCAAGAAAAAGGGTTCAGGTGAAAGATTTTTTTCATCTCTGACTTGTCCCATCCCTGCACCTTTGTGCACGTCTGTGGCTGCTCACTGTGCCACATATGCCAACTTACCCAGTGACTTCTCCAGGATTCTGGAACTTGGAAAGGGCATTTCTGCTGCAGCAGCTCAACCAGAGCACAAGCAACGAGGTGTCTGATTTGCCAGTTTGCAAAATACCTTTTTAAAGGCAAGTGTTTGAGGAAAATAAAACAGTAGAAGTCTTCCCACTGGTAGTGTGCCAGTGGAAATATAATTTCATTAAAAATATGTGTTCAAAATAATTTCTTGATTAAAATTTAAAATGACAAGCTATCTGCAAGCGCTGAGGCTCTCAGAGTTCAAGCACTATAGCAGGAATGATGATAGACCTTTGGCTTCTGTACCACAGTAACTGAGATTGCTTAACAAGAGAGCCCCTCTTTTCATTATTAATAATGAAAGGGAACTTTCTGTTCCCTTCCCTTCACGCTCTGTCATTACAAGTTGCAGATCACATCTGCAACTTGGAGAAGTTGTCACAAGTATTTTGGCATAAATTTGCAACATGTATTTTCTAATCTATTCTTTTTTCTTCAAGAGAAATATTGTTGCCCAAATTTTTTTTTTTTTAATAAAAAAATTAATCTTTCTTCCTCCCTTCTGTCCTTCCTTCCTTGTGGGAGGCAGGTTGAATGAAGAGGTACTGTGCAGATCTTTCCATCGACTGGTCCTGACTGGGCTTAGTGGTCTCACATCTTTCAGCAGTGAGACATGTGAGCACATTGCTTTTGTAGGACTGGTAGCAGTCTGTAAAGCTGCCTTTGAGCTGGGCTTGCAGTACTTAACCTTTAACCTTTATTCTTAGTGGGATGCTGAATTATTAATAGGGCTCACAACTGAAAGGTTTTCTTGTGAGTGTAAAAACTGCTTGTTTTACTGCAATGTTGTAGCTTTGGTTTTCACTCTTTGTGAAATGAGAAAGGAACTCAGGATTCTTGGATGCTACGGTAGCAGTTAGCAATATAAACCCTATGGCTTCTCTCTCACAAGAAATGTTTTAATTATTTTCATTTTAAAGGTGTCCCCAAACCAAACGTAACATGGTTGAAGAAGAAAGATGTTTTACAGATCAATTCTTTCTTGGTTTTGAATGGCTCTTTATTTCTGAGGAATGTTTCCTATGGAGATGCAGGAACATACACTTGCAGAGCAGCTAATGCTCTCGGAAAAGCTGAGGCTGCATCTGTTCTCCACATAACTGGTAAGTGCTAAGTGGGAATTCCTTACTGATAACAACAGTCAGCCACTTTATAATCAAAGTTTAACAATAAAATAGTTGGAGGGATATTTAACACTTTATTAGAAAATTGGAATTTTTGATTGCATCTGACGCCCTGGGATCCGTTCTCTGTTTTGTGTTTCCTGTAATGTGGATCTGTGTACAGATGGTTTGACTTGTGACTTCAAGGTTGTTCCATCTTCTTGCTTCCAGGCAACAAATAATCACCCTAAAACCAGCTGACACATTAGGAACTAAATCCACTGTCATGTTACTGTGTGCCCAGTGCTTCTAACTAGAGACACAGGGCAGGTGTGAGTATTCAGAAAATCTGCAGGGAAATGCAGGAAAATGAAGGCAAAGGCTGGTTTGGGGGTTTGGTGTTTGTTTTTCTTAACTATAGAGGCCAATAAAATGTAGGGAATTGGAAAAGAAAAAATTCTGATTATGACCTGCTAACATTCAGAATAGAAAATATAAAGAAAAAACTCCACATAAATACCTCTATTGCAAGTAGGGTAATAATGTAATTCTGTAAATACAATCATGCCTTGCACATCACCTCAGTCAATGGATCATTTGGCTCTAGAGATGAGCTGTCTCACCAGTTTGCTGTGCAAAGTGCAGCCCAGCTCCCCATGACCAGTCCTGCCACAAAGATCCCTTTCTTGGGCACACACCCAGGGCAGGTTGGGGATGTTTGGGCCTGTTGGCCGAGGAGGACATTCCAAGGACATAATGGGAGTCTCTGTGTGAGCATGAGTGTAGACTGAAGCTGCCTTCCTGGTTTCAGTTTTCCTGGAGTACATCAAAACTTCGGATGTTCCAGAGAGGAATATTATTATAATGACGTGACTGGAAGATTGCTCACAAGAGTCTAAATTTTGTTTCTATTCCTGGTCATGTGACATAAGTTTAAATAAATCTGGAGTGGATAGGAGAGGGCCAAATTCCACAAGTTTTTGGCTGTGCAAGAATGCAGTGAAATGGGAGGACTTCTGCTGTCAGGACTTGCAGATTGCACTGGCTCAGTGTTGTCTGAAACATCCCATCAGTTTTTTGGCTTGGCTACAGCACTTGCTGCCTGACCAGGGGCAGTCCAGCAGTAGCACAAAGTCTGGGCAGCCTTTCCAATAAAACTTCCTAAGGGCTGACAAGGCAACCAGTCCTTGGCCTGTGGAACTGGCCTCACTGTGGTTTTGTGGAGACTTTTTTGTCCTGGTGTTTGCAGACAGGCAGGAGGCTTTGTACAGAAACTGCACACTGAGGAGAAACATTGAGCCGATGTAAAATGAACCAGAGAAGTTAGAATATAGTAAAAGATTTAAACCCTTGTGGAGGGAGAGTCATAGATGTTATGTACATTCATTAAAACAGAAATGTTGACTAAGTGGTAAGAATTGTGTGTTACTGACAGATTGCCCACATTTTTGGCAGTTATTCTGCCAGCATATGATAAAAAGGAGGAGTTGCTATAGTGATGGGCATTTGACTCTGCATTCATTATGCTATCTCTATGCATAATGAGATTTTAAAAGATGTTCTTCTTTTTTCTATTGTAACACTTTGTCATAATTCCATCTAATGGAACAGAGGAATTGGCTGGATTCCACTGAGAGAGTTATTTTTCTTAAAATTTTTGTATGCAATGAACTAATAAATAACACTGTCATGAGAAACAGGAAATACATCCTGTAAATCTTGTTTTCACACTGTTACAGGCCTGTTTTTCTAATAAATTCAATAAATTTGATTAATTTAGAAACTTGCATAAACATAAATAATTTCTGTTTCCCTGTACATATACCTGCGGTTTATTTGTTAGTTTAATTGCATAAATGAAGTTGATCCTAAAGAACTCCAAACTGCTACTATCCTTCTGCTTCATAACTAGCATGCTGGATATTTTGATATGAAATTGTTTTTGGCATCATGATTTAACTCTTGCTAAGAAGAGATCTTATGCATTGTGTTACAGAACAAAGACTTACAGAGAATAACACTCAAGTATTGAAGGGAAGCAGAAGAAAGCGTGTCCTGATGGCATCTGTGATTGGTACAAATGTCAGTGTGGTACCTGGAGATCCACTAAGAATAGGTGTGTTGCCTTCTCTGCTTTTTCATGAATCTTTTTTTTTTTTTTTTTTTTAATGTAGGAGGGCCCATGGAAAAAGTGAATGCAATTCCCAAGAGTCCAGGTTTGGTGACCCCCTGGATTTCTTAACTCTGGGTCAGCTCTGTTACCAGGGAGGAAGCCTTAGATTAAGACAATCATAATTTTTTTTCAGCTTTTCGAAAAACACCTTCCCTTAAACTGTTGTGAGGTGACTCACCCTGACACTAAAGCCACTAATCACTCTTTGAGCTTCACTTGAAAAATGGAAGGGATTCAGCTGGGCCCTAGAATGTTTGTTCTTTTTTCCCATCTAAATGAATGCCTTTGCTTCCATCCCTGCCCATGCCTGTGGAGTGAAAACGCAGCAATTTCATCTGATGTGTTTGTGACTCCTTTCCCAAACAGAGAGAAATTCTTTAATTACAGACCTTTCTGGGTATTGTAGAGTCTGGGATGAAATCTTCATTCCATTTAAATCATTGCTGCCCCGTTCCACCTTGTCCATATAGAACTTACTGAAAGGGAAATTATGAAGAAGTGTGGTAAGTGCACATGAGCTTATAGAGCTCATACCCCTCAAGGGGCTGTCAGGATTTTGGGCCATAGCTTGGACTTCAGTGAATTTATGCATATTCTTGTTTTTATTTAGAATGGTAATGTCCTTCATGTAGAATCACACACTCACACATACTTGTTCACAAACATTTCAGTGTGTTGAGAAAAACCTGCTAAAATGCTGTTGATTTTTAGGTTGCCCGGTGCTGCCCAGTCACAGAAATACAGTCCAGTGGCTCTTTGGAGATAGCCCAATTGAGGAACTTAAGACCTTGGAATACCAAACACTGGTTGGGGGTCGTATCCTAGAGGTGAACACCAACTCTGGTCAATTTGCTGGACAATTCCAATGTCGGACTTCAGCTAGTGCAAAACTAATGTCAGTTTGGGTAAATGTCAAGAAGGAAGGTTTGTTGAAAATTATATGACAAATTCTTGAATTTTAAAATATCTTCTTTCACTCTGTAAAGACTTTTCCTGATAACTAACCTGCTTTTCTGTGTTGAAAGTAATTCAGAAATATATGTTTGGCTTTACATGTGGGAATGGTCTTATTTAAGTCAATAGACAATGTCCATACTCAGAGTTGGATATGGCAATTAATATCTACCCAAATTTCATGTGGGGGTTCTGATTGCTTGCCTGTGTATCTGAGAAGCTGAGAGAATGTGTTTTTCTGCTTAAACAGTTTTAAATCAGACAGGTTTTACCAACTTGCCCTTCAACAAACTTCTCCATGATAGCCCACCAAACTGAAACAAAACTGAGTTTGAGGTCATCTTTGGAAATATCTTCATTATAATAAAAATAATTTTAATGTAATTGTCATATTCCAGCATCATTACAATTAATATGGCAGTGATCTTACTGCAGACACCCTTAATCACATCAATGTGCTAGAGCACACTGCACACTCATAGATTTCCACGTGAAATTCTCAAAAATGTCTTGTAAAGTTCCCTAGTGTAATGCACTTGCAGAAAACCACATTTCTATCAGTAGGTTATGAAATGTGCAACTGAATTTCCAAAGTGATGAATTTGAAAAGAACCCTACATATGCACCAGCAGGACAATCAGCTGTATCCGCAAACATTTTATCAAGTTTTAAACATTTTAAGTGTTTAGAAAATAATTATGTTCTCTTTTTTAAAACCCAATTATAAGTAGGGACTCAGATTTAAACCAAGCATCTGCTGACACTGTAAGCTTTTCTGTCTGTTTTATCTCTTCACCTAGCAGTTTGATTTGGCTTATGACTGATAGGCAAGGGACACAAGCAGTAGGATCAGATCCCCTGTGCTGTGTGTGAGGGTGTTCTCAGTGACTGTTCATGGGTGAGGATGGTTCTGGAACGCCTGGGGTTATGGGGGAAGTTACATTTGCAAAGGAATCTTACTGAGACATATCCATGATCAAAACGTTTATTTTTAAAATCAAATGTAAATCAGAAAATATCCTAATAGAATTTTTCAAAAACTAGGTCCAGCCTTAGATCCTAATTTAGATCTCCTTACAGTTAGAATTTCTGCCACTTATTGAACTGTCCACCTACAGTCTTCAGCTGGACTGCCTTTTGGTTGCCCAATCCCCTCTCCAGTCAGGTTGGGCAGTATTTTGGGGAGATTCCATTTCCTACCTCTGAGCTGTAACTCTGATTGACACTTATGTAAATGTTTCATCAGTGCCATACCCATGCATTTGTGAGGCTGTGAAACCTCCCTTGGTGGTTTTTGCACAGTAGGCATTTCAAGGGCACTTCTGAGCAGTGTCATCCTAGTTAAACAAACAATACAGTCTCTCCATCATAGCTGCAGTCAGTAAATTTAACTATTTCTACTTTGAAAAAGGCCCTTTTGTATTATTTTAAGAAATCCAGAAGTAATAAGGAAACATTGAAAAACAATAAGTTAAAGAATTCATTATGTGCTGCAAGAATGAGCCTGTGGACACAGCTGGTAGCTATCAATTATTCTTGGTTATTATAGAAAAACCTGACTCCTTCTGTGATCACATAAAAATCTGTCAACATTGCATAGTACTTCATCTTATAGGAAGTGACAAAAAAAAATTGTGGAGGAAGGGGTAAGTGTGGAATTTTGACTAAATATAAAGGTAGTAATTGTTAGAGGTGATCGGTTTTTAATATAAAACGCTCTTTAAAACAAATTCCTTTTTCATCTTGCCAGGTGCCTCAGTGGCAAATTATTTTTACATTAAATACTTCTCTGTAGTTTAGGACAGGATTTTCTTAAATCCTGAAATTACGTGAGGTGTCTGGAGTAAGATGAGTTTTCTTCAGGACAAACTTGCTGTGGAACAGCAGGAAACCTAGAGAGCCTGATTTACAATTTCCTCTTTTTAATGCTTATTGTATAAAAACGTTATGAAAGTTTTAAAGGAGGCTCATCAGTTCCTACTGTGAGCCAGGTTCTGCCCTTCATGTGCTGATCTCATTTGCCTTCTAGAGAGCTTCATGGGTAAGGGCTGAACTTGAGGGGAAGCTGAGTAGAACTAAATTCTACTTTGGCTCATGGTCCCTTTTCACAGCGCTGAAATATTTGCTTTTCTACAGAGGATGTGGTATCTATCCACAGCCTGCAGAGAGTGCTGCCAAATCAATCAAAATGTAACACAGTTACAATGTACAGTGCCTCTCTCACACTGCTTGCAATTGTATTTCTTAGATTTCACCTGGGAATATGCTGAGTGGAGTCCTTGCTCTGCTACCTGTGGGCATTCAGGAACCCGCTCCAGGAGCCTGCAGTGCCTGAACGCAGAGAAACAGAAAGTAAATGAGTCACAGTGCAGAGAGCTGCAAAAGCCAGTGATTATTTACCAGCCCTGCAACACAGAGGACTGCCCTGCCAGGTAAACTCCCTTCTGCTCTGTTTCCATGTGCTCTTTGTGTATTAAAATGCACTCGCCACCTCCTGAAATTGTTTCTGTGTTTATGCGTGTCTCCACGCTGCTGCAGCAGGTCTTGCTGCTACCACACCACACCTTAAAAGCTGAACTGGAGATCTCTCTGAGACACTGGGATGCGCAGTTTTGTGGAATCTGTGCTGCCCTAGAGGGAAAGCTTGTTGTGTTTAGAGTGGCCAGAGTAACTCTGTGTTCACCTGCTCTCCTTTGTGCCAGCAGAGCTCTGAGGAAGGTGTTTTCTGTGGAATGCCTCATTTACGTCTAATGCCCCTCACCACAGTGCTCCTGGCATGTCCTCCCCAGGCAATTTTCTCACTGATTCAATAGGGGTCATGGGGCTGAAGGTATTCACATCACAGACAAGTATATCACAGCATCTGATTCTGAAGGCCAAAACCATACTTCTAGGCTACTTGAGTTGCACTGAGCATTCCAGCTCAACAGGGTGTTTCTCCAGGTGTTCAGCGGGAAAACCCACAGGATCCTCAAAACAGGTGCTTTTTGTTGCTTTAAAGAATTGGTCATCACTATCAGCAAAAGTCTGTGAGGGATGCACACACTTTGGAGTTGTCCCTCACTGGAAAATGTTGGCAGGGAAGTGTTAAGACCTTAGCTGACATTGCGAGAGTGTATCTTGCCAGTATGTTCTAAATTCTGTTCTGAATGCAGAAAACATAGCAACAGATATGCATCAGGAGAAGTTGTTTATACTTCATTATTAGCAGCCAAAACCCAGATCATCTTAAATCGTGAGACTGAACTCCAGCCAGCCCAGAGAAAGCAAACATTTTGCCAGTAGAAAAATACTGAAATCAAACGAATAGTTTGAAACACAGCTTTGGTTGCAGGTTTCCCTCTTAAGCTCCAGCCATTTGGAACAGATGTCAGGAGGGTACAAGGGGTCCTGGGGCTCCTCTGAGCAAGGTCATGCCTTTCAGTGGATTGCAGGGCATGACTGAATAATCTGATTATCACTGGCCCTGGAGTATTCACAACATAAACAAATCAGTTATTTCATATGGCTAAAGGGAATGGGAACTGAATTGTCTTTTTAAATGCTTTGATTTGTTCTGCTTTAAATTTGGCTTTATGTAATTGCCAATGGGAGGCAATTGTGTGTATACAAATGCAATTAACTCTGTCTTTAGCCATGCGTGAGTGCTAACAAATAAACTGGTTTTCTTTCATGAAATATTCCATGCTTTCTATACAGGAATAGCATCCCAGATGCCTGGAAAATAACCCTGTGTCAGGTCCTTGGTGCCTCTAACCTCTCTCCTTCCCTGTGATTACAGACCTGGGAGAGAAGTGCGAAGTGTCCAAACTTCCCTTCCCATTTTCCCACTTACTGATTTCTGCACAACCTTCTCATCTCAAGGCAGCTCTTTAGAAAGTATCCATAGAATTATAAAGGCTTAAACATGCAGTCAGTGGCATGGGCCCCGAATTGTTTGGAGCATTTTGCATGTGTTTAATCACCTCTCTCCATCACAGTGGAGGGATACAGTCAAGCAAATACAAGGGCTTGGGTATGTATTTAACTTGAGCTTTGCTGTGCATGCACTGCACCAAATGTTTACAAAATTACTTGAGCTTTAAAAGGGAGAAAAACACAAGGGTGCAGACTGTAAAAGATTAATCTTCCTTGGGTGGATATAAGCTGTTTGAGTGTAAGAAAATGAAATAATTGCTGAAGAAAATAGGATTTTTTTCCTGTTATCATTGTTGTGGTACACATAAAGTTCATTTTATATCTCTAGCCTAGATTTATGCAAAGAGCAAGTGAAGTTGATTGTATTACCACGTGCTTCCTCCCCAGTATTGTTCCTAGGTGCTAAGACAGACTAAATATCTGCAACTTCTAACCAACAAATAACATATTCTGCTTGAGCCGTTATCTGGTGAGATCTTGATGAAATAAATTTGGATGAGTTACGGCAGCTGTCACTTTGGTACCAACTAAATTGGTACCAACCATTTTATAAGCAATGGAGAAGTTCAATGTCCTTCCTCCTGGGATGTCACATCCAGCAGAGTCCATAGGGCTCACCTAGTAACAGCTTCTGGTAACAGATCTGTTAGCAGTTAACCACGTTTAGAAGACCTTGCTCAAGTGAGGAAGCTGATTCTAGCTGTTCTCACATCTAAAACGCGCAAGGATGGGTTCTTTTGCGTTTTCTTTGCAAACAATTGCTGCCAGCTACCAGCAGGGCTGCAGTAATGGCTATAAATTTGTCTGTGCATCCTGCAGGTGGGTAGCTGGGCCGTGGTCTGAGTGCTCTGCATCTTGTGGCGGTGGATTTCACCATCGGCAGCTGTGGTGTCACCAAGTCAAAGCCAACGGCAGCGTGCTGGCCCTGCTGCCAGGGGCCTGCACACACAGGGACAGGCCTGTGGGAAGGAGACCCTGCACAGGGCACTCTTGTCCCCTGGGGCCAACGCAGGCAAAAGCACAGGTAAGTTACAGCATTTGTCTGGAATCTCCTTGTGTTGTCAAAGTGGGACAGTGTCATCGCGCCACTGGCTGAACATCTGTCGTCCTGTGGCTGAACATCTGTCCTCTTACACAAGGGAGGAGCTTTGTGTGTGTAATTACCTTTCAGAGCAGTCAATTAGAAATCCTGTTTCGTAAGGTTTTTTCATTTTATGCTGTCTGAGCAACTTTTGTTTGTTGAAGACACGACCTGAAACCAGAGTAGTAACTTCAGTGTGTTTTATAAGCTGACACACTATGATGTATTTCATTTTCCAAGCTTATTTATTGCTTTTGTTGCAGTCATATAAGAACACAGTTTGCATAGTTGTACTTGTGAAGTCCCTAAAATCGATACATGAATGTGCTTCAACAGCAGTTGCCAGTGTTTAATGCACAGAACTCTGTTTTCCTATATTTTCTGTTTCTTCCTTCATGCAATAGACTTGTGTTCATATTGATATGATTTATATAATTATTAACACAGTATTTACTGTTCAGTGTGCAAAGTAATTAATTACAATTGCTATTGCTGCATTCACAATACAGGTTTTAGCAAGACAAGTTTGTAATGGTCGGAGCTACAGGAAGAAGGTTGAAGCAGTATGGATGTGGCACAATGAGAGCAGACAGTGGATTTAGCTTTAGGAACAGGCAGGAAACTCAGTGTCTTGGCAAAATTGCACAGAGAGAACCAAAAATATGTAGGTCTTATCCAAATCGAGGTGTGACAGGACTGAAGAAAAAGGCAAAATGCAAAAAATTATGACTGGGCTGTGTAGCTGGGTAACTGCCTAGGAGGGTAATTCTGTTGTTACTAACTTGGCTGTTTCTTTTTCTCTCCCCTCACCCTTTACTCTCAATTTTCAGTGTTCTGGTCGCTGTGTAGGCCGCCCTGCAGGTTCACAGCACCGTCAGTTTATATGTCAGCTTCGGAACGGATCTTTCGTGCCAAACTCCTCTTGTGATGAAAGAAAGAGGTAAACAGTTAGAAGAAGTCACAAGTTAGATTCTTTAGATGATCAAATTAAGGTACAGGATTGTTACTGCAGTACAAATAGGCAAATTCTTTTGTGTCAAACAAAGGAAAGGAGGTAGAGACAGTCATCCCTTTGTGGACACTGGATGAATTCAGGAACCCGGGAGAGGTCATGCCTGAAGAATTCAGAGCATCCAGTATGCAGTGTTTCAGGGTCAGCTAAGTTTTCCTAAAGATAAAATACCTTTTCTATTCCAGGGTTAAGAAATTGGTTTAAAGAAACTCACATTTCCTCATGAGCAGGAAGGCATGATGAGGAGCACAAAATTAAATAAAAGGAAATCAACTTAAATATTAAAAAAGCACTGAACAGGTTACCCAGAAAGTTGTGGAGTCCCCACCTTTGGAGATATTCAAAATACAAGCAGAGACAATCTTGAGGATCCTGGTCTAGTTGGCTGTGCTGTGAGCTGGGGTGGGGGCTGATTTGTTCTGTAGTTCTAGGAATAAGGGTTTAGCACAAAAGCAAACATTTAACTCCACTTATTTCCCTGCACAGCCCTCCTGTCAGAAGGAACTGTTCCTCAGAGCTGTGTGATGTGTACTGGCGGACAGGCCCCTGGAGGCCCTGCAGTGTGGGCTGTGGGAGCGGGTTCCAGTCCAGGAGAGTGTCCTGCATACACAGGCAGAGCAACAAACCCGTGGCTGAGCATTTCTGCGAAGGGAGGAAGAGACCAGTGACCTGGCAACACTGCAATGTCACATCCTGTGGCAGTATGTAAATGTTTATTTAAATATGAGCATAGTAATAGTTTGTAGCAGTTATATTAGAAAGTGACTCACAGTTGTACACTATTGATTCTGCAAGCATTTGATTGTACATCAAAGGTTAAACTATCCTCTCCGAGGAGCACTTCGTAATCCTGGGGTTTCTTTTCTCTAAGTAGGCCAGTTTGATATTAAAGCCTCAAAAGCACTTTTAGAAACAGGATATTTAGGAAGTTTTTTGCAAACTTCCCTACATGACTGTGCCAGTTGTGACTCAAAAGTCTCTGAGCGAGCTGTTAATGCCTCCAAGACCGGGTAGTGTTCTGAAACAGACAATGAGTAAATGAAGGCAGTGAGATCACACCTCTTACTCGTGACCTTGTTTAGCTTTCAATCCACTGCTGCCAGAAATGCACACAATTACACAATTACAAAGCTAGCAGGAATCTGTCTGTTGTTTACAATTACTATGGCAAGTTCTGGTTTTTCTCTTTTGCTCATTATAAAGCCTTGTAATATTTAAATATATTTTTCAGAAGGAGAATGCAAGGATACAACTCACTACTGTACATTTGTAAAGCAACTAAAGTTATGCTTGATAGACACCTACAAACAAAGATGTTGTCAATCATGTCAAGAAATGTAAGTCCTCTATGGCAAGTTCATGATGCTGCAGTGAAGAGATGAGAAGAGAGGTTCATTAAACTAACTTGCTCGAAATATATCCTTGTAAATGAGACACTAGTTGTGACAGTTAAATGGCAACATGGGGCAAATGAAAACAGTATTGTGGCTTGATGTGCTGGATAAGGTATTGTTTCTGGGAGCTTTCATTTTTCATTCTTTGCCATGGAACTTCAAATGTTTTAAACATGTCTGGATTAGCAAGATCATATCATGGCATATCATCTGTAAAATTTTGCAGGCCATCATTTTATAATTTTATCAGTGAAAAAAGCATTACCTAAAAGCAACAAATAGTCCTTAATTTATGAGGAAGAGTCACAAAAATACTTCAAAAATTTTTTTGAAATGCAGCAACTATTGACTCACAGGTTTTGGTTTGTTTTTTTTTTTTCATCATACTTAACACTATTTTTAAATTTATAGAAGCTGTGGCTTGTAGCTGTAAAATTTTGGCAACAGCTTCATTCTCATTATCAGCTTGAGCTTAAGGGTTGATCTCACAGGATATGCTTTACAGATACTAGCTCTCAGATGGATACACAGAAGTACATTGAATTTTTACTGCTTGTATTTATGTATATGCAGTAGGACACTATAGATCCTAGTACAATTTTCAAAGCAGCAATAGATCTCTTTTGAATAAATGAGGTGTCATTTTTTATTGTTTCTATTCCGATTCCAGTCTCTGAAGAACAATCAAAGTTCTGGCATGATTATACTTTTGTAGTGATATTAAATTAGACAGAAGCTTCCTTGTCAGAGCTGTGAACAAACATTTGTGAGCACTGTTCTCTTGCACGTCAAGTCAAATGAGGAGCCAGTAATTGGTCAAAATGGCTGTCAGATTTCTTGTCTTGAATAATCATTCTCTTTTTCTCCATTAAAGGGGAAAAATGTCCAAGGAAGAATTATTAATTGTGAAGATAGACAAGTGCAAGAAATCTATTTTGAGCATTTTTCCATCTAGATGAGTTTTTCATGATGACCATTGACCATCTGAGTAATTTGCAAGCTGATAAATTCTTCTTATGATATTGCTGGGTAAATTATCTTCCATATTGCAGATTGTCTGACTAGGGCTTTAAGCAGAGAGGACCCCATGGGAGGCAGAAAATAGATGATTTTTTTCTTTTGTAGTTTCCAAACTACTGCTCATATTAGAGGCCTGAATGCTTACTTTGACTTGGCTCTTGTGTTCCATCTCTGACCTGTGTGACAGGCAGAGGGCTGGGAGTGCTGTGGGGGCAGCTCAGACGCAGCATCCTGCACAGAGGGTTTGCATCACTGAGAATTAGGGTAGCACTACTGTATAGAAAATGTTTAGGGTGGACTATCATGTCCAAGGCTGACTACAAGGAGAGGATATTCCTGATCATTACCTTTTTAATCAGCAATGGGTCTTGATTGTTTAAGCAGTTTTTTAAATTAAACATTTGTAAGATACTTTTGTAGATATTTATTGTCTGATTTAAAAGTGCAATATTTTTTTTTGTACAGTGTTTAATAAAGATTTTTGGACATATATTTTTTCTTATTACCAAAATTTCTTATTCATGTTTTCCCTCTATATTTAAAGTTTTCAAATGTTAACACATAGCATTTTTTGGTTGTGTTAACTTTGGTTAAATATGCATGCTATCCAGAAGCAGTGCTGTAAATGTTTGTGATTGCAATTGGCATGACATTCCTCTGTAGATTATTTTATTGCTTCTCCAGTAACTGAAGATTTTAGCTCTCTTGAACGTAGTTTTGATATTTCTGAAATAAAGTATAGTTTGATTATTCAATACTGTGATTACCCTGACATTGTTTATTACCATGATTTGCTTAGTAACTGTGCTTTCATTCCTTGTTATTTTTTTCAACATACTTTGTCCGTAATTCTGGGACTTTTTTCAAAGCTTCGGATTAGTCCTTAATTTTTAACAGTTTATCCGTCATATTGTCAGCTTCACTGCAGTCTGCTTTGCACTGCTATTAAGAGACAACATAGAAGTAACCTGACTGAAAAAGTGGGAAGGTAATTTGCCAAAATCCAAATGCGTCAGCTCTGATTCACTGAAATCTAGAATCAGGATTCCATAAAAGGTGGAATAAAATTGCATTTCTTTGCTGGGCCTTACCAAGAAGAGTTCATTTAGATCTGATAGAACAGCTCCATGCTTTATATTTAGTGAGTGATGGGAATAGCTTCATGAAAAAGTTGTTTCAGAATATCCAATATGTGTAAATAGCCTTTAGAAAGAAGAGTCTAAGAAATAGTATGAACAATAAAAAGACTTAAAAGTTTTTTATTAAATAGAAAATAAATGTTTAGCAATGGAATGGTGGTGTTTCAGAGTTATCCTAGATGGCAATATTGGCAAAGGTTTAATTTTCCTTTTGCATTCCTTTTGTGCAGTCTTCAAAAAAAAGCAAAGGCTCTGTACAGCCGTGCTCTGGAGCCTGCTGCTGGATGGCAGAGTGCACAGAAAGCACTCTCAGAATAGCAACTGAATCCACAAATAGCTTTTCTGCTTTTACATCTTGGTTTAGTATGACATCATAAAATGCTTTTTTAACAGCTGTTATTTGGGAAAAATATTCATTTTCCAGTGGTCTCTTCATTTGGTCTGCATTTCAGTAATTTGTTGCTTATGAAAAGGTTGACGTCAGGTACTGAATAGTGTCTGAAGGTTTATAATATCATTTGATGCTTTTCCTGGAAGCACAATCAGTGTGTTGGGGCTTTTTCAATTGCGAAGTAATAAAGGCTTCTCTCTTTCACTATTAAACTTAGGGGAAAACATTGAGGACGAAATGAAAGGGAATATGCCCCTCCACCCTAAAAAAGTCTTCAAACACATCTGCAGAGGAACTGTTAAATGTATCTGAATGTGCCCTCCACTTCCCTTCCTCTCATTTGCTGCTGGTAGGTGGCAGCAAATGACTTTCCATAACTTAAGGGAGGGCCGTGACTTCAGAACTGAAAAAACAGCTGTGAAAAGTAAAAAAAAACATCTGGGCTCCCTCACAGACCCAGCAGAAGAGCCATTTTGAGCAGAACATGCAGGCACATGTAACTTCATGGATTCAGATTGCACTTCTCCCTCCCTAGAAAGGAGAGCTGAAAGACATTGGGACCTTCTGTAAACTGCTCCAGAGGTACCAGGACTGTGTATAGGGTATGGCCCTGGGTACGTGTGACTGTGCAAAGTTTTGACTTTGTTTCCTCCGTGGTGGTGTGACAGAGAATGACTCGAAAGGGTGTTTGTATTTTTCCTTCTGTGGTACAGAAAGGTGACAATGAATTGGACTTTTTTCAGTCCTGCTTTTAGGATCTCACAGATTTACATCGTCCTTGTTCATTCACAAGCTGAGGGAGGTGAATAATTTTCAGACAGAAAAGTAAAACTGATTTGCCATTTCATTAACAAAGTGATACTACAAAAACACAGTACAAAGACAAAAGTTGTGTAAAAGTGACTGACACTCTAATAATGTCTGGATCCCTCTCATGCAATGCTTTTGTGCACAGCTGATTTGCTCAGTTCAGATTTCTGGCTTTCATATGACCAAGTTCCTGCTTTAAAAATGTTTCCATCATTGATCTTAGCCCTTTTATAAGTGACTTTGTTTATGGAGTACAGCCACGTGATTCTGCAGAACCCAAATACTGTTCTACACCAATGGGTACAAGATATGTAATACTGAGAAAAAAATCATACTGGAGTAGTGTCATAGAGCGTGACAATACAGTTAATTATAGAACTATTAATTGTGACTTGCATAAATCAGAACCATAATAAAACTGAAACGGGTTCATCTGGATTTCTCAAAATCAGATAAAGATACATAGAGAAAATACTAAATATTTCATACAGAAGCATAACAATTTCATATAAAAATTTCTGTAAAAACTTTGGTTTCTGTGTGCTTGGAACAAGCAATTCTTTGAAGAGCAGACAGACTGAAGCCAGGCTGCCTACAGACTTCTGCATCTCAGCTGGTATTTCTTTTTGTACCTGAGTTTAGTCCCTTTTCTGTTATCTCTACTTACACCTGTGTAGTTTTCTGCCCTTTTCCCCTTCAGACTGCCTCAGCAGTAAACTCTGGCAGTGATAACCGGCTATTAAGCTTTAAAAATCAGATAGCAGGATCAAATTACAGTGGATGTTAACTTTTTGAGCCTGATTCTCTCTGCTTCCCCAACATCCACCTTAGAAACTAAAAAAACCCCCAACAAACTATGCAATCTCATTGTGAGATTTGACTGAATTTGCACACTGGGTTTAAAAATGATTCAGCTGGGGGAGGACACATGCACTTAGTGTGTCAGTGTGTCTAAAGTGCATCAGTTTTGCTTCCTTTGGAAGTAAGGCTGAAAGAGCACGATCACAGAAATTAGGAAACAGAGTCTAATGACCTGCTTTTGGTGGTTGAGTGGTTTCAACTATGTGTACAGAAAAAGAGCGAGGTTACCACTTAACTGCTACCAGAAATTACAGTGGGACCTTTATATACTCACTTCAGATCTGAATGAAGTTAAAGTAGTGATGACTAAAGTTAAAACCAGGTTTTTAGTAATGCCTAGGTGTCATGGCATGTGACTTGGGCATAAAATATAAAGAAAAAAAATCTTACAGATTACTGAGATTATTACTGATTACTGAGATTATTATAAATAGCATTATTTGCTTACTGTTTAAAATATGTTATCATCAAAAGGCACTTGCTATTTCACAAATACAGTAATTTGATTGCAGAAAATCTCAAGGAATTAAATATATGATAAATATGCTTGAGTACTGAAATCTGGGGAGTCAAGTAAACCAGAATGCACAATCAGAAAAAGCACAGATGCCATGTAGGGAGTAGTGTTCCTTCAGCATTTGGCAAATCTTTATTAGTCTTGTAATAAACTTTGGTTTGGCTTTGGTTTTCTTCAAACTTTTTCGAAATTTGCAGTATTTAATTTGCTTTCAGTGTTATCTAAAGAAAAAATGAACAAGTTGGTTTCCGATTATTTTACCAAGGTGCTTGAAATATTGCATGTAAGTATTATGACACACCAGCTACTTCCTTGGGAATAGGATTACAATTTGACCCAGAGCGTTCTGGAGACACCTGGCGGTAGAATTTGTGACCCTGAGAATCTGTGTTTACATAGACATAACCCAGAGCATCTGGATGAAGTCCTGGGCAGACCTCCTGCTTCTTTGGAGTATATTCAGTGCGATACAAAGTTTCATCTTTAAAAGGAACTGCAGTACCTACAGCATGTGCAGGTTTGAAACTTTGAGGTGGATTGGCCTGATGTGGTGTGTAATGGGATCTGAAGGTAGTTAAATTAGAAAATCTTCCTGTGGGTTTTTGAATTTGCGGTTCTTTCTTAATAATCCCTCGCAGACAGATGCTCCAGGGTTGAAAGTCTTCTTTTGTAGTAGTCTTCCCTTGAAAAGGGCCAGTGGTTCTTCTTCCAGGAGCTGGTCTTATGGGAGCTCTAGGAGCAGCCTTGTGTGAAATGTAATCAAGACGGTTTGAGGAGTGGAGATCCATCTTGTCTGTGGGTGGAATGTACTCTCTTGGCTTGTGGAACTCGGGCGTGGTGACCAAATATGGCTGATAGCGTTCCTGGAATTCAGTGGTTCCTTTGAAAGGATCAGATCCAAGTTTTCTACTTTCAGGCTTGCAGCTTTTTGCTTGTTCCCCAGGTATCCCTTTAAAATCTCTCTGGTGAGTTGTGAGATCTTCAAAGGGTTGGTCACTTGGCTTGTACTCTTCTTTTGGCCTTACAAACAGGGGCTCCATCTCATGGACAACGTACACGGTGCGATGGATGGTGTTACCATCGAAAGGCCCCTCTGGCAGCTTGGTGTCACAAGGTTTGCAGCTCTGGGGGGGATTGGGTTGCCTAGGAATGTAGTCATCTTGAAATGTAGAAGGATTTCCAAACTTCTCCAAAGGTGGCTCATACGGACGCTCCACCTTACAGGATTCCGTTCTTTGGCTTTTCCATAACCTATAGTGATCTGTAAGGCACAACCAAAATTCCACCATGCAGATGTTATTACTTAAGACCATTCCTTTAAAATGAAGACAAATTCTTCTGGTAATAAATCTTGCAAAACAAAGAAAATGGATGTAAGTGAAAATGATAATTTTATCTGCATGTTTGCGATCTGACAAAACCGTCTTCTATTCTAGTGTGTGATAAAAGCAGACCCCAAAAAACTGCATCTGATGCCCTAGTTTGACTATTTTCTCAACAGAAACAAAACAGAAAATAGCCCTATACAAGTTTTATATACAGTATCTTCCATTTTACTTAAAAGATTTAGCACCTTTGTGCCGACCATTGTAATAGGATAATTTGTGTCGAGACAGATCATTACTAGGATGATGTATATGTAAGCTATACCATACACAAGCAGAAACCTAAACCCCACTTCTGACCTACTCTGTGGAAAAATAAGTCACATGAACTAAAACTACCCAAAAGATCCATTGCACCTTAATTTCCATCCACTTTTGCTTAAGATCGCCTAACCAAGTATATGTTAGAATTCCCTTGTAGCAAAGCAAACCTCAGAGAGGGGTTTTAGTTTAGAAGCCAGAAGTCTCCCCTCAACAATTGGAATGCAAAATGTTTTAGGGTATTGTCACCTGCTTTCTAGTATGTTTTACTCCCTGTCCCAAACGAACAAATCCAGTTTCTAATATAGGTAATTCCAAATACTCCCTTCACCTTGGTTATTTCTCTTCCTATAGGTGGCATACATTCTTACCTTGGTAGGTTGGGATGGTATCCACTTTTGCTCCTGAAGTGTGTTTCCTCTCTCGAGGCCTTGCTAATGTCACCGGTCCTACTTTATGAGGATTATAATCTCTCTGGTATATGGTTCCCAGGTCAATCTTCCCTGACTTTGGTCTATATTCTGCTTGTGGCCGAAAAGGTGTCTTCACATCATATGGTAAATAATCTGATCTGAATTGGGGAAAAGAAAACACTGGTTAAAAAATTCATTTTTTCCTTATGAAGTCACTTTAATTTTTCCACTCTATGGAAAAATAACGAAATGTTTACTCTGAAAAATCATCAGACACCATATATTGGAGGGACTGCAAAAAGGAGAGAAAACTATGGTACATAAATCTAGGGTCTCTGATGCATGATAGAGCCTTTATTCAAAGGTGGATGGCGAAGTAAGTTTTTAACACTCCGAGTCTCATTCACACTTTAACAATATTATTTAAAGTGTCTGAAAGGAGACTTACAAAATTGCTATAATTCTGCAAAGAAATGGTCAGAAAGCAGGAGCAGAGCACAGCTGAAATTAGGACAAGTGGTAGCATTTACTGATCGCATGTGGAGAATGGAATACAATCAGAAACAGCATTTCACTGTTTTTGTATGGGCACATTACATTAAAAGGGTGTATATTACATGTGTAGGTGTTTAAATAGTCCATACAAGCACGTGACCAATAGAAAGGCACTTGGCCATTCTATTTAAGTCTCTTTTTTTTTGATAAACAAAGAAGTTTCACCAGATGCCCTCATAGCTTAAAAGAAAAACAACAATAATGGAAAAGTAAATGTTGATGCCCCTGTCACATCACTAGCAATGAATGGGTGATATCTTTTTCTAATTCTTTGAAAGATGCTCTTTAATTCTGTAAGCTTAGCATCAGTCTGTGCACAGACAGGACAGATATTCTGAACCCCTTTACAGTTTGCTTTCTTAAAACGAATAATTTTCTTAAAACTAATAATCTGAATAAAAAAATCAATAAAAATACCCTTATTCCTTTTTCTTGAGATTTCATTTCCCCACTGTCTTAGATTCTACATGTATTACAGAAAGTTCTCAAGCTTGACAGGTTTTCCATAAGACCTACATTTCCTAACAGGCTGAAAACAAAGACAAAAATTTTAGATTCTCTTTACAGGTTACAGGCTGCTGTAAAGAATGCAAATCTGGCGGTACCCATGCTTTGCTATTTTTTAGGACCTTTTTGTGGTAACTCTATTTCTATACTCAACATTTATACTTTAAATATGCAAAATGTGTAAAGGATGCAATGACTGCATTTTGAGAAGATTGCAATACAATGTTTAGTCCCCGCTTAAAAAAACAAAGAATGAGAAACTTTACAGAGTAATTATAAACCATTGTTTGAAAATATTTACTTGAATGTTGAGATGCTGTCCATTCTCCCCTGATCCTGTGGGAACTGTGGTTTTGGCTTACAGCTCTCGGGAGGGCAGACGTTGCCATAGCCAGGGTATTTCTCCAAATACTCAGTTTTGTGGCACGGCTGCAGGGAATCATTGTAAATCTTCGTGGGCTTATGGCAGCAGCGATGGCGTCTGGGTCAAACACATCAGAGCAGAGAATTTGGAATAGTTTCATTAAAGAGGAAAAGCCATACTCTGTCTACTGGGAGTGAATAACAAATGGGGAAGATTGAACAATGTCAGTAATTTTTGTTTAAAATCTTTTCTGAGTGATAAAACCACAAAATAGTGTGCTGATGGCACAGGTCCCAGAGCACATTATACTAACAGAGTAATAAAGGCAGTATCAGCTGGGACTTAGTCCTTGGTGCAGAATACAAAGCATGGATAGAGTTGATCTCAACTCTCCAAATGATGCTACCACCAAGATGCACTTTCTTCTTGTCTGTAATCTTTCCTGATGTTACTCATTTTATCTGTAAAAGTAATGAACTATGCTTCGTTTCTTGTCTCCCATGGTCCCTTTTTTACTGTCTTACCTTATCACTTGTCCTTTTATTTCTGTTCATCTCACCTATTTTCACCACTACTGATTAACAGTCTTTGATTACAATTTTAGTGGTGTGAAATCTCATGTGCATTCCTAGTGCTCTGCAGGTCATTTATGACTTGTCAACCTTTTTTTTTTTTCTCCAAGGATTGACTAAATTCTCTGTCCAAAACACATGTTTATTTAGAAGTAATGACATCTCTTTTTCTTACAGATTTTATTTCAATTCTACCTGCTTCTCATTGATACTTCTATCAATGACAACATTGTGCAAAAAGGTGTTGGGAGGTATATAATGACAATTTATTATTTATACCTTGTTGTTTTGCATAAATGATCCATGAAATTAAAATTTAGATGTTCTTATTGTTTTGAAAATCTTGTTATATTCATTCTAATTTGCATAATGCACATCTCTGGCTGACCTCAAGGAAATACAGAATGACAGGTCTTCCTCCTACTTACGGCTCACAACTTGCAATGCAAAGGGGAAAAAAACCAAATAATTTTTCAAGTAAACAAGTATTGTAAAATTCTGTACATGAAAAGCAAAGATATCTAAAACCCAAGAAGGGCAAAAGTGTACAGCTCTTAGTGAGTACAAATAAATTCAAGTTTCAGGAAGCTAGATATCCAAGGAATATTTCAAAGATCTGCAAAGAATTTTAGCTAGCACTGAGTACCAAAAAGGAAAACAATAAATTAAAGCAAGGTGAAATAGAATACAGAAACAGACACAAAGGACTCCTGCTGGGAAAATGAAAAAATGAAAATGAAAAAAACACTGAAAGAAGTTCTTGGAGACTGGAGATCCTAAAGCTGGTATTAGTTTGTGCTGCCTGAGTTTGCCAGCTCAGTAGTTCAAAAAATGAGAAATAAAGTAGCCCTGTCTAAGAATCCACATCCTTTCGAAGCTTTGTTTACTCCTTTTCAATCAAGTCAATTAACAATTGCGAGAACTTTTCAAAACATAGCAGGGAAAGGAAAAAGGAAGAAGAGGGAAAGAACAGGAAAGGTAGGAAAACAAGGAGGTAAGTGTGTGCTATTTCCCACTGCAGTGGTTGCTTGTCATTACATTTGTCATGAAATTCAGTTTCACCTTAGTAATGGTTTTTTTTTTTCAGAAAGTACAAACAGCATATGCTGTGTCATGTAGCACCTAAAAGTAACAGCTAAGCAGAAACAAAAGACATTGAATGGATGAAAGCTGGTTGAAATACAGGTTATCAAATTATAATGTTCTTCACATATCTTTTGGCATGCAATTCGAAGGAGTTGGAAACAATTATTCATCTGTAAAAGCTTCACTCTGACAATCTTCAGTTTGACATAAGCTGGTCCAGAAGACCAACCACCAGACAAAACACCTTCTGTGTTCTGGGGTCACCATTCTTATATTTTGTAAGCAATGTTGTGAGCATATCCCACGTATTTGCTGGATGGACATGCTACAAACTGAAATGGATACTAAAAAAATAATTACTGCAGAGTGAGCCTATAGTTCTTGGTAGATTCAACAAAGAGGTGAAAGCAATCTACTTTTATCTCTTCAAGGAAAGAGGTGGTTGCAATTTTATTAGAATTTATCGTTGAACTAAAAATGTCCTTCAAACCACTAATTTCTAGTGTATAAAATAATTCTGAACACACTCTAACTGTGCACAAAATTACTTGGAATCGGATGAGATTTTTGAGGAAGTTCCTACATCCTACTCTGTGTTGTGAAAGTACTTTGAGTTGGCCTGAAGGGTAACGAAAAATTACCTTATGAATTTGACTTGGAGAAGAGATTAGGGGTGTTTTGGTTAATTGATAAATCTGCTTTAGGATGTTGTTGAATTTAGAATGTTTTCCAAGTGCTAAACCAAAATTTTTTACTTAGATAAAAATTTTATAAAACTAATTATATAAGGCATCACAATGCTTGGAATCATCAGAGAAGACAGATTACAGCTCTGATAAATGAAATATGTTGCTTCGAGTTTGACCTGAACTCCTTGAGACACTGATTATTTTTAACTTCTTCCTTGTATTTATCTTCATTTCAACCCCAGAGTTACTGATAATTCAAATAAATTTGGTGAGAATATCCCTTTTCCCGTGACTGACTGGCACTTGCTTTGATGGATTATTATTCCTTCCCCTCTTTGTGGGAGACTGTCTTGGTCTGAATAGAATCTCAGCTAAATAAAAGTGACAGTACATTGGCTCTCTTGTGCCAAATGTTCTTGTTCTGATTATTTTAGTAGAATGCTGGTGACTTTAACTTATTTAAGGCCTGGCATACATACATTTGTTTTTTACACAATGCTAGCAAGACCCTTGAAATTTTATCCCAAAGCATTTTCCTCCCTGAGAACTAGACTAATAATGATAAAAGTTTCATATTTATCCTAATAGAAAACTTACCACCCCTCCACAAACACAGCTCAAAGCTTTTATTTTTTATTTATTTTTTGCCAGTGCATACACTATGGTCTGGAAGACAGAAATGATGGATGGACATTGCATTGAGAGTCATCTACTTTCCTACTGTTGACAGGAGATCTGGTAGTTTTTACAGGGTTTGTTTGTATTTATATGTGGTCAAGTACGATGGCTTAAGTAACCTAAATTTTAGGGAAATCTTCTTTTTTTTAACTTACATTTATTCAGGAATATAGATTTTTATGATAATGACAACAAAAGGGCAACAAATGGGGGAAGGCTGACAGATTGAGAGGAAGCTAAAGCAGTAGTTTATTTTTGTGTCTCAAAACAACTTCTATGCTTTTGTAGGCTGTGATTATCTTTTACAGCAGACAAATACTATTCTTGAGTGCAGAAAATTCATCTACCACACAGGCTTTATTCTTCTTTGGAAGCCAGATTTAACATCCTGTATTTGAGAAAGCAGAATGAAGTCCTGTCTTACTGGCTTTGCTCCCCTGTAAGTTTTTCCAGTGTTTTTTTAATTCTCTTAATAGATAGGGAAGATTGTTTCCTTCTATTTTATTATTCAGAATTAAGCAGTAATTATCCCTGCATAAAATTTGCTGCAAACAGCTAAATGATAATGTCTACAAAACATTAGATATTCATAGTTGCTTTGAAGTCTCTGCTAAGCTGTGTATGCATTCCAATGTCCAGGTAACGCTGCCAAGTGACCAAGCAGACTTCCCCTGAAAACAGAAACACTATACACTGAAGCAAACACAATGTTCTGCCTAAACCAATAATGGCTTAAGATTTTATTGACTGTAAAAACTTCAGTGAGGTTTATTTTAAACCACAAGCTTTATGCATGTTTAATTCAATTATTATTAAACTGGGGTTTGGATGGAGAATTTTTGATTGAGTTGAACCTCATTTTGTGCTGTCTCATCGTGTTATCTCACCATCTTTCTATTTGAGCCCAAGCCAGGTTTGTTATCTCATCATGAAAACAATGAGCTCCAACTCTTCATTAATCTAGGACTTTTGAAACAAATTTATGGGGCAAAATTTACCACAGGCTTGGCCAAAAAGAACATGAGCAGCTTTATTCAGTGCCTGCCTCACATCTCTGTCTACAGATGGAAAAAAAAGGTGGCTGATGAACAGATAGACAGACTTCCCACACAGAAACAGATAGAGGGTGCCTGCTCTGCAGACTTTGATATGAAACTTGTGGGTCTTGGTGCACTTTGCAACCATAGGGTTTGTCCTATACTTCCAAAAAATATTGAGCACACCTCTGTGATCTTATAATGACCATTCATGTATGTTGTTGTTAGATTTTTTTTTATTAATTGAATCTTTGAGTAGTAGGATGATTATTTTTGTGATTTTTTGTGTTTTTTTTTTTTTTAATTTCAGAGAAGAAATTGAAAATATCAAGAGTTGTGACTTCAACTTGTGAATATATATGTAAGTTTTCAAAGGGTTAAGTCCCTTATTATTTTGGGAAACATGATTTTTTTGGGTTTTTTTACCAATGGCATTTATAATATTGCTTATAGACCTGTAATAGTAATTTTCCATCAAAAATTGCCTACTGTACCCTCTTGTGCCAGCCTCCCTGGTCAAAGAGGCTATAGGACAATGATGAACTGTTTGTCTCTCTATGGGATCATGGAATGTAAAGCAAAGTGGTGAGTGCTACTGGATGTGATGGCAGAAGGGCAGATACATTAAATCTCTTTCAAAGGCTGCAGCGCTTGCACAGGTTTCTGACAAGGTTGCCAGAACTCTTCCGAAGGTTCCTTTGGTGCAGTCCTTCAATGGGAGCCGGCTCGCTTTCTGGAAAAGCTTGATTCTGATTTAGTCTGGGTGGCTTTCAAAGACTGTCTCCATTCTATTCAATTTTAGTCTGTTTAAGACCTTCTTTTACCCCTACCTGATTTAAATGTAAATGTACTACTTTACATTTACTGAGAATGTGCTCATAGTTGGGTCCTACTCTCCAGTGGCCTGGGGTGCTGCTTACATTATCAATGAGCTTGGAAAAGGCCTCTGAGATTATCGAGTCCAACCTGTGACCAAACGCCACCAGACCATGGCACTGAGTGCCATGTCCAGTCTCTCCTTAAACACCCCAAGGGCCACTGACTGCATCACCTCCCTGGGCAGCCCATTCCCATGCCCAATCACCCTTTCTGTGAAGAAATTCTTCCTAATGTCCAACCTAAAGCTCTTCTGGTGCAGCTCAAGACTGTGTCCTCTCGTCCTGTCACTGGTTGTCTGGGAGAAGAGGCTGAGCCCCAGCTGGCTATGATCTCCTGCAGCGAGTGATAAGGTCACCCCTGAGCCTCCTTTCCTCCAGGCTGAACACCTGCAGTTCCCTCAGCCACTCCTTGCAACACTTGTGCTCCAGACCCTTCCCCAGCTCTGTTGCCCTTCTCCGGACACGCTCCAGCCCCTCAATGTCCTTCCTGTCATGAGAGGCCCAAACTGGCCACAGGATTCAAGGTGTGGCTTCACCAGTGCTGAGTACAGGGTGTTCCTGCCACAGGCCCGGTGCCACTGGCCCTCTTGGCACACGCTGGCTCGCGTTCAGCTGCTGCTGACCAGCACCCCGGGCCCTTTCCCGACGGGCACTTTCCAGCCCTCTGCCGCAGCCTGTGACGCTCTGTGGGGTTGTTGTGACCCAAGGGCAGCACCCGGCCCTTGGCCTTGTTGAACCTCCTACCACCGGCCTCGTCCCACGGATCCAGCCTGCCCAGATCCCTCTGCAGAGCCTTCCTACCCTGCCGCAGCCGGTACTGGCACCAGCTCGGTGTCGCGGGCGAGTGTGCCGAGGGAGGTGGGCGCTCGCTCGGTGCCTCCCTCACTCACCCGCAGGAGCAGATCTCGCAGAGGCAGCGCGGCGGCCCCATGCCCGGCCCGCTCGGCCGCCCCGGCCGGTAACCAGGGACGCTCCGCGCGCGGCATCCGCGGCCCCGGCCCGGCTTCCGTCGGCGTCACGGGGCGGGATCGGCGGCGGGCGGGCGCGGCTTCCCGGCAGCGGCGGCGGAGCGGGCACAGGTGCGTGTGCCCCGCGCCGGCAGGGCCTGGGCAGCGCGGCTGGCCTCGGCTCGGCCCTCACCCCGCGGGCGGCCGAGCGGGCAGGGCTGTGCCCCTCCTGGGGCGGCCGCGGGGCAGCGCGACCGTGCCCGCTCGCAGGGGCGGGAGGGGAAGGCGAACCAGGGCCGGGGGTGAACCGTGAGGTTTGTGCCGCTCCGGAGGGCTCCGTATTCGCTCCCAGCCCGAGCTGCGCCCACCCGCGCTCCTGAGCCGCGTTCCGAAGCGCAGGCGCGGCCCGCGGTTTCTGCTCTCCGCTGTCCCGGTGGTGGCCGAGGGTTCGTGACGCGCTCCGCGTGTCGCGGGAGGTTCCCCCGGGAGCGGCTCTCAGCGCAGTCTGCGTCGTTAGAAACCACAGCGTTTCCTCAGGCTGACTCCTCAGTAAAATCGTTTGCTCTGTTCGCAGAGTTAGCCGGCCATGGTGCTCGCGAGCGTGGAAAAGATGGTTGGCCTGCAGAAGAAGGCGTCCGGCATCAGGAATATCTGTATCTTGGCCCACGTGGATCACGGTAAGGCAGGTGTTGGTGTCTGCTCCTCGAGAGGAGACTTGCGTGTGTTTGAGTGGTGGTGAGATGCTTTGAGTGGTGGTGAGTGCTTACTGTTCGAAAGCAGTGGGTTTTTTTGTGGATTTAGCTTTAAACTGTCTTGAACTTCATTCAGAAGAGTAAATTTGCTTATGCACCTTTTTCTTGGCCTGATGGAGCTTGTCTTTTACATAAAAGAGCGTCACACTAATAATTTAAAGTAGTTGAAATTGAATGTTTTCTACTTCTACGGTGGTGAATGTTGGCATGAATTTAATATGTTCGAGAGGCAGAATGATATTTTTCTATGTTTGCTTAATAGAACAAATTTTTTATGTAGGTGGAAATATAAGCACTTTTTTAACAACACGTATTTTGCTTGTTATATTGAGGTTCTGATACACTGTTTGTTATTTCAACTGCTTTTCTGGTCGTGACAGGTAAGTTTGCATCCACTCTTCAAAAATAAATTTGTGTGCACCAACAGGTGAAGCTGAATAATTGGATTTGGGGTTTTTTTTAAGTTAATTTGTACTTTTGCGGTGTTTTATAGCCTTTATTAGTGTTGATATCTTAGAATACTGTATGTTGCATATTCTGCCATCTTTTGTATTCATTTAGTCTAAGAATTTTATTTTTCTTTTCAGGCAAAACTACTCTAGCTGATTGCCTTATATCTAGCAATGGAATAATCTCCAGCCGCTTGGCAGGAAAGGTAGAGTTACAGTGTCACTTCTGACAGACTTCTGGTGTGTACATGCTGGGATTGTAAATTCTTGATCATTAAGGAAGTTCCATTTATAGTCTTGCTAAACCTTGTTGTCTCACCGTCATACTCTGACAGCTGATAAGTAAATTGTGAAGGTATTTCTACAGATTTACCATCTCTTCTCTTGTTTCTGTACTCAGCTGAGGTATCTCGACAGTAGGGAGGATGAACAGATCCGAGGAATAACAATGAAATCGAGTGCAATTTCACTGCACTTTGTGAAAGGTAGGTTGTTGATGCTGGCATGTATACATTTTAATATATATTTCTGTTAATTTTCCCTGTCTCTTCGTTGTTGCTGTCGTGATCTTTGTGTGCAACTTTTACTTTTGTGTTTCTCAGTGTTAGGCCATGATTCTGCAGAGACTTAGGCAAGTAACAGTCAGCCAGGGTAATTGAGTTCCATCTCAGGGTCAGGAAGAACATCTTCAATCGTATCTGTGAGTGGAGAACATGAGAGTAGTTGCTTCATCTTTTTATTTTAGATACAAATATGTATATTTTGATCTTAAGTCTAGAATTATTGTCACTTAAAGGCAAGGCCTTCTTTCAAAAAACCCCAAGTTCTAGTACAGTCTTACTACTTTGTTGAGATGCCTGTTACACTGTGCTGTAAGGGTTTTTATAGTGTAGTTAGTGTCAGGACATTAAAAAATAATAGCTGAAACAGTATAACTGGGTGGCTGGAAGAAATATTTTTGAAAACTGTTCTGAAATATTAATTTATTGTTTGATCCTAGGTGATCAGGAGTATCTGATTAATTTAATAGACTCCCCAGGGCACGTGGATTTTTCTTCAGAAGTATCTACTGCTGTCCGACTCTGTGATGGTTGCATCATAGTGGTGGATGCTGTTGAAGGAGTCTGTCCACAGGTGAAATAAAGTGTGTTAAGTAGAGAAAGAGGGGAGCAAGCAAAGTCTGAAGTGGGTTATATAGAAATAAAAGATGAGCTGTTTAAGAAGTTTTACAAAACTTTTAATAAATGGCAATGCAGTTGAGGTATGAGAGTGAGTAGGGAAAATCATAGTTGTGCTGAAAAACTGAACAGTGCTGGTGAGTGGGTGTAGAGATGCAGGGTTGAAGCAGTGAGTATGCCATTTTTCAGGTAATGGAATGTTTCGATAGAGAAAAATCTTAAGGGGAGTAATTTCATGTATTTATGTGGGCTTTCAGGGTTTGGAAAAGAATATACAAAATAACACTGAGGTTGCTTTTTTTCATGGCTTACTTTCCTAAGTAGTTTGGTTTTTGTTATTATGGGTGGTTTTGCCATGAAATCCCACCATTCTGTAGAACTCTTCAGTCACTAACACTGTATACCGTGGGAGTCAAATTTCTGGTTTGAGTGTCAACCTGTCCTTTATGTTTATTAAATTTTAGAATTATATTTTAATTTTTATTGATGTTCTATCTTTTGGGTGCTATCAGGCTTTCTGTAGTGGGTTTTTTTAAACTCTTTCCTTCTCAGACTCAAGCTGTCCTGCGGCAGGCGTGGCTGGAAAACATCCGTCCAGTCCTGGTGATTAACAAAATCGACCGCTTGATTGTGGAGCTGAAGCTCACCCCTCAGGAAGCATACCTGCACCTTAAGAATATCTTGGAACAGGTATTCATGCTGCAGTGTCATTTCTCACAGCAGATTTTGTGGCACTATGTAACATCCAGTCTGATTTTTAACATTGAGATGCATCTTATGCCTCATTGGTTTTGAGGTTAGTTCAGAATGCCTGTGATGGAGAAAAGAGTAGTAAATGCCTCTTGACAGGTCATCAGGAAAGGTTGTCATTTTTAGAAATAATATGCTGAATGGTTTGTTCTTCTGTTAAATTGCTTAAAGTTATTGGAGGTACACAAATGTTAGACTGTTCCTGATATTGATGGATTTGTGTAGCAATAAAGTTGATTCATCTTTTACACTGTAGTTTAAATTGGCCTCAAACTTTTTTCCCCTGCCCTGAGCTCACTTGGAAGCACTTATCTGCCTGGTTTCCCTTTGCCCTCTGTTGTTGTTTGTTTTGTTGGCAGGAGCAAGTTCCTGTTTCACCAATGAGACACAAAGTGTGTTCCATGTGGTACTCTATCTGACTCAGTCCTGGTGTGGCTGACTTTGACTTGGAAACTGCATGGTGTTAGTGTCAGTCTCATAAGCTCCTGTTGTCTCCAAATGTGTAGAATTAGGTGTGTTTTAAACTGCCAAATGAATCACAGGCGTGCTATCTTGTTAACAAAACTTCTCTTTTATGTTTTCGAGGGTGAGGAAATTGCGTTTTAATTGCAAGGGCTGTTAAAGAGTGAATAAATCTGAGGGTGTTTTTACATATCCTTCTCTAGATCAATGCAGTCACTGGAACACTTTTTACCTCCAAAGTGTTAGAAGAAAGAGCTGAAAAAGAAACAGAAAGTGAAAGTGTTTCAGACACAGCACCAGGAGATCAAGTTTATGACTGGAGTACTGGATTGGAAGATACTGATGATTCACACCTCTATTTTTCGCCAGAACATGGAAATGTAGTGTTTGCCAGCGCAATTGATGGCTGGGGTTTTGGGTAAGTTTGGGATTTAATGACTGACTTTTTTTTTATAATTGATTACTGCTGTTAAAGTATTTCAGTTGCTTCATATTTTTAACGATGTTTTTTAGATTTTTCTATGATAGGCAGCTGTGTATAAATCAATCAGCTGTGTGACAGGGATGCCTGTTTTACTTACACAGGAGCTTCTGAGCCCACAGTAGGGTCCAGCCTAGCCGGGTAAACAGTATTTTATTACTTGCTGCCATTGGATGGACTGTAGCAGACAAGGCCAGAAGCTGCACCAGGGCAGGAGCTGGTTCAGGGTACACTTCATTTTGGAGGGCAGCAGGGTGTGAGGAGTGCCCGTGTTCTGGTCGCTGGCCACGAGGTGGAGGCGTTGTCTTCAGCCTGAAATTGTGATTAGTGGGACACGTTCAGTGGTGACAGGGAATGTCTTGAGTACTGCAGAGCCCTTAAAGAAAATCATCTCCAGGATGTTTAAATCAAAGCCAGACTCTTAAATAAGGTGCCATGCATAGTTAGTTGTCTAACACAAACAGCTCTTGTAACTTCAGAGGAAAGGGTAAACAAAATGGGCTATTTCAGTTTAATTATCTTTCAAGACTGTTTTGTTTTTTCTCATGAACTGTCAGGCCCTGGCTCTAATAAATCATATAATGAAGGGGGAAAAAAGAACACTTTTCTTAATTACTTTCAAGAGGTTCTTCTGGACTGCTCGCCACAGTACTGTGTGGTGAAATACAGATCAGTGGAGCATTTTCTTAATCATGGAAAGTCTTGGTGGAATGGAAATCCATGCTGTTTCATGGTTGTGGGTTCTTTTCCTGAAGGTATTAGCAGAAAAAAATTAATTTATTAGGCAGTGCCAGCCTCATCCAATGTGGTAAGTACATATGGTTTTCTCCTAATCCTCAAGTGTTGAAAAATGCCATTAATAGATATACAGGAGCTGCTGGCACAAGAATCTTGAAAGTTCTCCCTGAATTGAGAGTTTAGGTAGTTTCTGGAAAAGAAATCTCTTTGGGCTTAGCTCAGAACTCACAGCTTATGTGTTGCTGACATGGACAGGTCCTTTTTTTAGCAGTGTAAAAACTTAAGAATTCTGAATTTCAAAGAAAAGACCATCACGTAGCACTGTTCTGTAAATAGGATTGTTGAGATTGTAACTGTGTATTTTTTTTTCTGCATGTACAGGGAGAAAATATGTGAATTTTTTTTTTTTTTTATGCTCATTGAACATTTTCAGCAAGGACACCATAAAATGTTCAGGCCTCCCTCTCTGGGCCTAAGCAGGCTGCTTTTATTAACTCATGGGTACTATTGGCTTTACAGCACACTTATGACATCACAGTTTTATATAATTTTCTTGGGTTTACTCGTTATTAAAGTAATGATTCAAACAACAAGAAGTTTCATAAGTGGTTAATTAAGAATAATTACCACCATCTAATCGCTCAAGTGTGGCTTAAAAGAATCTTTTTAATGGTTTTTAACATCTACTGTTCTGGTCCCAGACCATAGTTAAGTGTGGCGTGGGAAGTCTTTCAAAGAATAAATTTCAGAGTCATCACTTAAGTATTTATAATGTTTGTATTATGCTTTGGAGTTTTTGACGAGGGGATAGTATGCAAATGTTTATTTCAAGTAAAGCCTTGAATCTGACTTGAAACAAAACAAAGGTATTCAAATGCTGTTGATGTTTTTGATCTGTTATGACTAAATATTTTTGCAGGTGTAAATGTTAAGCAATGTGAACTAAAATGAAGACAATTGGAAAAGTGGGAGTAAAACAAGGCTTTGAGATTTTTGTGTGATTTTCACATAAGATGTTGCTGTAAAAAACATTACACTTTTACCAAGATATGTTTTCTTTGCTTTCAGAATTGAACATTTTGCCAAACTGTACAGCCAAAAAATTGGAATCAAGTCTGCAGTACTTCTGAAGACTTTATGGGGAGATTATTATCTAAATACAAAAGCAAAGAAGATAATGAAAGGTGATCAGGTATGGAGAAAAAAATATAACCTGATTTTTATTTTGGAGTTCTTCTTTTTTTTTTTTCTAATTCTGTTCTTCATACTGTATTCTGAAACTTGACCTCAGATCCAGTGTTACTGGAGGTATAAAGTCACCAGGATAGCCTTGCAGCACCCCTTGGAGCACAGAACATTCCAAAATTGACCCCTCAAATGCTGCATGGAGGAAATCCCATCTAAGAGTGTTCACTAAATAAGGGACATTGTGGCTTCAAGGTTTCAGCATAGAGTGAAACACACAAGATGAAAGGAAGATTAACAGTGCAGAAACAGGAGTAGGGACTGGGTCTCTGTCCTCTATGAAGAGCTCTTTCACAGCTAATGGTTTGGGATATTCACACTAAAGTTAAGGGAGGAGAAAGCAGTTTCCCTGTTTTCATGTAATCGTGATTTTTTTGCTGTTTACATAGGTGATGATGAATGGTTATAAAAAGGATGATAAGGAGGCTCATGCTAGTCATGTGCCATATTTATCAGCTTTTTCTGAAATTGAAACCCTTGTCCTCCTTTTCTAAATTTCATGTTTGTTTTGTCCCTTATACCATTCTTATAAGACAGAGTTCTTGATTTTGAATAAAGGTTTTACATGCTCCTTATGAAAAGTGCAGTCTTAAGCCTATTGGAAAAGTGAGGAGTTGCTGATAATGAGCTGTTTTTATCTTCTACCAGTCAAAAGGAAAGAAACCTTTGTTTGTGCAGCTGGTGCTGGACAATATTTGGAGTCTGTATGAGGCTGTTATGAAAAGGTGAGAACATCTCTAAAGTTTTCATGGCATCTCTTTCCATGTGCTCTGGTGATTTTTTTCCAATACTCAACAATTATAGATACTGGTTATATATTGCTACTGTGGTTTTTTTATCTGTTATTATTTTCCTTACAGGGACAAAGAAAAAATAGAAAAGATAGTCACCTCTTTGGGACTGAGAATTGGTGCCCGGGAGTCACGGCATGCAGACCCAAAAGTTCATCTAAATGCCATTTGTAGCCAGTGGCTACCAATATCTGATGCAGTCCTCTGTATCCTTAAAAAAGATACTATTTTTTGTTCTGTTGGCAGTTCTCAGGCTTCAGAGTGTGCTCACATATTTCACTGTGTGATTTGGTATAATTTTTTTTTCTGTGTGTATGTCTGTGCCTAAGCTAGCTGGACCTATTTTCTTGCTTGTAACATTACAATTTACATATCTACCATTATTTTTACATTTCTGCCAACTTTGTGCTTTTGCATGCATCTTACTGTTAGGAAACTAAGTTCTGAAACTGGAGGTAATTTGACAATACACCTTCATTATGTAGTTTATATTCAAGTTTTAGTGGTTTTCCTGAAGATGAAACCAATCTCCTGTTTACAATAGTATCATAGGTCATCTGTCCATGAAGTTCTGTAGATGTCTGGTGTTACAGTTCAGGCATAAAATTTCTTAATCCAAAATCAGCCTTTGCTGTTTGTCAGCTGGGCCCATTGTTTATAATATGATACCTCTTAAATTATGGTAGATGTGCACAAATTATTGATGCATAAATACTAATTACTTCTGTAGATCTTTCCCCAGTCGTGCTGTTCTTAGTTTCCCAGCTGCAATTAGGGTGGGCCACCCCTCCTTAACTCTGCCCCTGATAAAGGGCAAAAAATTCTGGTGACCTGAGAGGGACCCGAATGCACTGTGACAACAGAGCTGGGTTTTGGATCTGCTGCTGCTGGCAGTTAATGCACAGGGCTGAATTAAAGAGGCATTGAAAGCATTTGTCTTCCTGTTGCTTGCATTCAGTAAGGAAATACAAATATGTATCCTTAGCAATGTGTTTAGCCATGGTGTGTAATAAAATTCCCAGTCCTCTGGACATCACGGCAGAGAGAGTGGAAAAGCTGATGTGTGTTGGAGCGAGAACATTTGATTCTTTGCCACCAGAAACTCGGGAACTGAAAAGTGGTGAGTAGGTGTTCTCCCATTAACAAGAAGGTTGTTCTGTCCTGTCTTTGGATTGTAAGATGTGTAGTAATCTGTACGTAAATTTGTAAATATTTTCATTTCCGGTAACTTTGTTGATGTTTGTCATTGACCTGTCATAGTTTTATGACCGTGCATTTTTCTTCAATCCCATATATTCATGGGTTTTAGACAACTTAAGCTGCAGGTGATATAAAGTCCAGGACTCTGAAACTGGGAGTTTTACAAGGATGCAAGGTTAATACTCGTTTTTAGTTCTAAACAGTAGAAGTTGTTATGTAATTGAGAATTGAGTATTTTGCTCACTTGTGTATTAAAATCATTAATTTTTAGCCATTAGTGGTTTGAATTTGGATTTAATTTTTGCAAGTGTATTGATTAGCTTTTAGTAATTACTTATGAATTGTAGCACAATGTTTTGAGGAGAACTTCAAGAAGTCTAACAGGATGAGATATCAAATGTCAATTAAAAATGAGATGTGAATGTCAAATTGACAGGCTGTTAGGAATTGTTTCCCAGGGGTAACAAAACTGGCTTTTCATCCTTTATTGAACATTTGAAAGCATGGGATTCTCCAGACAGTATTCAACACTGTATTAGTGCAAGTTAATTGGAAGAAATTTGCCTCTGTAAACTTAGATCTTGCTGCTCTTGGTTATGAACAAGTAGTGGACTTTGGCATTTAGTATCTTGCTAATTTTTAGTAGGAGTCTTGTGCTTCTGTTTGCCTTTGCTCTGTAGTCTTTTCATATTTCAGATAAAAGGGAGAAGTGTAGAAGATGATTCAGTTTCCATGTTAGAAGTTTTGAATGGTATTGTGTAGTTTGAATTTTATGTGTTTCAAGTTGGCTGAAAAAAATAGTTTATGGGAATTTCCTAAGCATTGAATGAGTTTTGTGTGAATCTTTCATCTTTTGAGGAATATCAGTTCTTGGAGTGAAGTTGTTAGGATTTTGTGAGCATCTTGACATTTGCAGGTCTTCCTCCTTTAGTTTGAAAGGAAGGAGAATACTTTGAGGTATTGAATAGTGTTCAGTCTTAATCCTGTGCTGCTCTCTGGTTTCCATTGTGATCCAAATCAGCCTGTATACTCAACTTGTTTATTTGGAGTATATGTAGGTTTTTTATCAAGAGTTCTATTTTTGCAGTTTTCTCATTTTATTGCAAAGCACACTTGAAGATAGAGGCAGTGTTATCAAATGAGTAGGCTAGAGAAATTTCCTACTTTTTCCTGTTCATTTGTCCTTAGCGTATTATCCATTGAAACAGGAAATAAACAGTAATGCCTGCAAAATTAATGTAAAGTCATAGCTTTGCCCATACTTCTGGGGGGGAAAAAAGTGAAAATAACTTCATTTTATGTTTTTTTTCAGCTTTTATGAAATGCAGTAGTGAAGGAACAGCCCCAGTTATTGTCTTTGTTTCCAAAATGTTTCCTGTTGATGCAAAGGCATTGCCACAGAACAAACCAAGGTAAGAAAATGTAACATTTTACTTTCTGATCTATGTTAGTTACTTCTGGTGAAAAAAATTATGTTGAAGGCATGGATAAATTGGCTTAGACCTGAGAAAATAATTAATGAATTTTTGAAATTCAGTAGTCTTTTCTGGAAGTGAAGATTTCCTGAATGAGTTCAGGAGGTAATTGTTTCATCACAGTAGTTTTAGAAGGTACAGCAAATCTGTTGGAGAGTAGTACTGTTGTCCAGAGGTGTCATCCTAATGCATGCAGGGTAAGCAGTTTGAGAATGTCTGGTGGAAGTGATGGACTTTTAACTCTTCCTTGGTTTTTCAGTGAGGTTGTGTTGGCATGATCGTGGCACCTTGTGTTGTTACCAAGGAACACTTCCCATCAAACTGGGCAGAACAGCTCAGTGATCATCCTGTCCATTGCAACAGCAAAATAAAATGGGTTGATTAAAGTAGTCCAAGTCTTGACTGACTATTTGCAGTGATCTGAAGGGCATTAATGCACTTCAAAGGATTTTCTTCTGTGAGGTTTGGAAGATTTTTTGTTGCAGCCTTTTGTTGTTCAATAGCTATCTTCTTTTCTTTGAGGAGTAGGTCCTTCTAGATCTCATGTTCCTGGCACACTTTAAGTGTACTACTTTAACCTGAAGCCACCTGCTTTTTCTGCAGAAGAAATATACTTTCCTGATGAGTTTACAAGAATGAGGTTCGTCTTAACCTTTCATCCCTCCAAGCCTCTGGAGCGTTTTCAGTAGGCAACTTCTATGTTAACTGGCCATTTCATGTTTTTTGGGGGGATTGTCACTGTACAGCAAAATAATAGAGAAAATAATAATTTTCCTGCTGGATTAGACTGTGTTTAATCTTTGTACCAAAAATTCTGCTACTGTAGTAATATTTGAAAGCTTTACTACCTACCTTAGGTTTTTCTCCCGCTTGCTAGATTTGTTTCAATTTTTTTCTTACCAAGGTTTTCTACAAACGTTCCACCAGAAATCTTCTTTGCGCTGTTTGAATTCAGGGAAAGGATGCACTGTGTGCATGGACTGAGCAGACACTAGATGGTGCAGTTTTTCTTTCAATGCTGTCCTGAAGTGTCTGGGAATCACGAGCTCTCGCTCAGGTGTGGCACAGCAGCGCCATTCCTGCTTTGTCTCCTTTCCAGGGGATGGGCTCCAGTTATCAGAGACACCTACACTGAGGCCATCACTTTTTGGCTGTTCTATCACTGATAATGACCTGTTTTTTTATTTGTTGGGAGAATCAAGAGTCTTTGAGGTGATGAGGATGTGACATGGGGCAAAGGTGGTTTTTACATATGCCAGACAGAGAAATTTTCAAGATTTTAGTTTCTTTCTCTCTGTTTATTCAGTCCATTGAAAATTGTAGTGTCTTGCTCTGTAGTTTGTGTGAAAAATATTTCTTGCTGGCCTTCGTATTAAATTACTCAGTTACTAATTAGCTAATATTAAGATGAAATCACATTTATGTTTTTCTTTGAGGTAATCTGTCATTATTAGTACTGTCAGATTTTGCTGATTAGATAATATTAAAGATTTTGTTTTGAGGTGACAGTTGGCTTCCACTATTTGAAAAACAGCAATAGAGCTAAATGTGTATTTCTCAATACTTGCTTTGTTAAGATTCTACAGGTAAGCAGTTCTTGAAGAAATTGGAAAAGGAGGTTAGTTCTAATGAAGGAAAGCAATCTCCATGAAACAAAATCCAAGTGTTTTAAAAACACAGCATTGTGTATCTGTAGTTCTTGAGCATATTTTTAATTGTATTGGTCATTGTGTGCTATTTACAGTTACACAGTGAAGATTGTGCTTAACAGAACTGAGTGATGGTTGAGAGGAGCATGTGAGATCCAATATTTAAACAGGCATTCCATGAGGGTGCTCCTTAAGAATGTTTGAACATGGGGAGAAACAAAGAATATCTACACTGTCTATTACCAATTGTTTCATGTTTTCCTATTAAAGAACATTAATCCATGTTGTATGTTTCACTTACATGTTAATTTTGAGGAGCCATAACTGTGCTCTCATGTATCTTGATGTTTGACTGCTGGACTGATCTAAGGTTATTTGCATCCCTTGAGAGTGGGATCCCATCCTTGGGAGTGGAAGGACTGATTTTGAGCATGTTAAAGCATGGTAAAAAAATCGAAGAGTTTTCTCCAGATATTTTTTTGCAAGACTTGTCTTCTACTTCCAGGGGGAAAAAAGTGTAGATCCATGCTAGTGTCTCTTTTTTGCTTTTGTGAGGTGGTATTGGGTAAGGTTACCTTTTTGTAACTTTGTTAAAAGATTCAAACTGACTTCGTAGTTTTTTATAGTTTGCCTTATTTCTGCCATCTGCTTGTAATACTTACTAAGCATAAGTTGGGAAAAGCAGAAAGCTCTTCTAAGTCCAGGGTGTACAGTAAATGATAACAAAGGATGGATTTTTAATTAAAACGACCTCCTTTGAGACTGCTGTTGGCAACTAATATCTCCTTGAAGGTCACTTTAAAATGAATAGATTCTATGCTAAAACTGGTATGATTTTGCTTTTACTGTTTAAGTAGCAGAATACACGGGAAAATGGTTCATTGTCAAGTTAAAGCAGGTTGTCATCTTATATTTATCTTTCCTCTGAAAGATTTGACAATTGCCTTTTTGTACGGTACCAGTATGTCATTCATTTTTACCAGGTTTTGTAAAGAAATGAGAATTGTGCAAATGTTTTGTCTTCCAGTTTCTTCTGTCTGAGCTTCTGAAATTATTTGCTAATTCCCACCAAGTCAGGCAAAAGTGTAAATTGTTGGTTAGGCAGAGGAGACAAACAGATTAGAGCCCCTCCTCCACTTGCTTTATGTAATGGTTATTTGATGATGCTGGTGGTTATTTATTCTAAAGTGTTGCTGTGTGCAATATTAGATGTTCATTCAGCATATGCTGTTTCTTTCATTTCTGCTGGTGTGTGACATTGAGCCCTTGTCTAAGACAGAATGCTCGAGTGTAGGTATATAAATAAAAGCCAAACTTGTCATTTAGGTTACAGGGTATATAAATGTACCAGTTTGCTTTTCCTGAGGTTCAGAATTCTGTCTGTATATAACCCAGTATAAAAGAGAAATGTTTAGTAGTTAATTGCAATTACTTCCAGCTATTTGCTAGGGGTATTTAATGTAAAATGTTAGGAAAATATAAACTGAATATCATATGTTTGTTATGATGAAATCATCTACTAAGTAAAGCTTTTTGTGTAAATCTCACAGTGATGTAATGCCACGTGAGCATAGGAAGCAAACCTTTTATGTTACCTCAAGTCCATCTTATAATCCTGAATAATGTAAATAAATAAAGTGCACTGAAGAAATTCCATTTCTACTTTCCAGTGGTAATAAAGAAAAGTCTATTGAACAGATAAGCTAGTGCACTAAAATTATATTCCATTACTGCCCTGGGGGATATAAAACCTATAATACCTCTACTATTTTCCTCCAGATAATGTGAAAGATTCTTCTTTCTCCTCAGTCAGCTTAAAATCAGGACTTTTTTTTTTTTTTTTAAGGTGTCACCCTGAAACAGACACTTCCCCATACAATTCTGCATGAAATTACGATGATAGTTGTTTCTTTGTTTTGTGCTACAGCTTGTGAGCATGTCTTAAACAAACAGATTGTAGCGTGCTTCATTTGTTTTCTTTCTAATGCTTTACAAAAAGTGTATTGGAAAAAGAAAGTCTTGTGATTTTTGCCAAATCTTCAGCTGAAATGAATTGATCAAAATGAGAACCTGTATAAAGCTCCAAGCTCTGTAAGAAATTACTGTCTTGCAAGTAAATTAATTTATATGTTTAAGGCAATACAACTTGCAGCGACTTCAGTGTGATCTGAACCCATCATCTTTTGTTTTCTTTAGTAGTTTGTTCTAAATTGTAGTTGGTGCAGTAGAAATGAATAGGGCATGTATCATCTGAATAGGCTGTCAGATTTACAGGTTAGCATCTGAATTTGGCAACCAGTTGCATAATTAAAAGGCTAATAAATGCTTTTCAAAAACTAAAACCCTTATTATGGTTATAATGGAATAGATTTCAGTAACAGTATACATTTAAATCTGGCTGAGACCGTGGCAACTGATCCAAGAAAGAGATACACAGTAATGGTTGAAATTTGAATCTCTGGGTATGCTATAGTTTGTGTAATGGTGAGCTTAAGTGAGTAAACCTTGTAACATTGTGGAAGAGTTTTGCTTCGAGTTTCTCTTTTCTTTTTTGCACATTTAGCATGTGAGATAAATCAGAGGCCGCTCTATCAGTCTGGAGTGTTTTTCCAGGCAGAGTGTGACAGCTTGGGATTGATACCTTATTTCATTACATGTGTCAGGACGAAAGATAACTGCCATATAATGTAATACAAGCAGTTGTTGAGTATTCCCTGTTGAAAGAGTAAGACTGTTGTGTGAAATTTCATGTAAGTTCTGATTTGGATAATTTTCAGTTGCTCCTTTTGTGTTTACACATTTATTTCTACTGTGAATTGCGTAGCAGTCTCATTGCAGTAGAACTGATAGTAAGTGATCTTAGTAGATGTACATTAGTTTGTGAATGGAAACTGTTCCATTGACATCAAGTAGTTTAATCCAGAAATTAATGAGCTTCTAAAGGATTAGGAAAGCCACTGGACATACACTGTGCTGAAATGTAGCAAACAAACTGCACTTGACCCAGCTGTCCTTAGGGATGTTGTTAACAGAACTCTGAGTACCAGGTGAGCAGAGCAGCAGCCAATGATTTCACTAGAGCTTAATTCTGAAGAGTAGTCACAAATAGGATTCTCTATAAATTACATGGATTTAAAGATGTTATCAAAAATTACTTCCTCCTCATCTTGTGAAGTCAAACATGTGTCCATGAGCTCATGCAGTTTAAACTGGTAAAAGCTGTATGGGGAGAAAGCATTCTCAGAACTTGAAAACCATTGTTCGTGGCATGAGAGATGCATCACAGACACTTGTTGGCAGTGCTATTAGTCTTTTGGAAATCAGTTGGTGTTTTGACTGTGGTGTTTCGTTTTTAAAATGGTCTGGAGGTTAAAAACATAAACATAACAGTTCAATAATCAAAGGCAAATTTGTCTTTGGGGGTTTTGTTCTGATCATTCACTCTGAGTTTTTGAACTGCATTGGATTGAAGTCTGTGTTTGATAATCTGAAAGAGCAGAAAAGCTATCATGTTCAGAGGATTGATTGCATGAGAAAGTCTAGTTGTCATTCATTTTGAACTAAATGTGTTATCCTGGGGGAATGTGGGAATCATAGAAGTAGTCAGCAGGAGCTTGCTTACATAACCTGAAATCTAATGCCTTTAATCAGCAATCTATTAAATGCCAATAGTATGGATATTATACTCTTTCCCACATTATTATTTCCAGAGCATTTGTTTATGACATGTTTGAGTTTAGGATGAGTTGGTAATGATGTGGTCGCCCTTTTATGCCAGCTCCCTTACTTGTGCCAGGTTCCCGTGTGTGGATGCTGTAGCATTTCTCTGGAGGCAGGGAATCTCTTTCTGCTACAGAATTTTTATTTGCTGGTTGTTGTGTGACTGCATGTTGCCATTTTTTTTTCCTGCCAATATTATGAGGCAGTTGATCCTTTCTAATGGAGTGAAAAAGGGGAAGGGGGGAAAAAGAAGAAGCAACCATTCTTTTGGTGTGGGCAGCTTTTGTTCAAAATTGATTTTGCTTCTGATTGGTTTTGCCAACTGGAGAAATTGAATAAATCAGGGTATAATTTGAAACTGGTTTTGTTTCAGATCCAGTGCCTTATGTGCATTAATCTTGTTCTGTGTTCTGCTTGATTGTGTTACAACTCTATAAAAGGATTTATTTGACAACATTATCTTTTTGTAGTTTCTAATGATACTACTGGGAGTGGCTAATTTTATAGAAATTGATGGTGACAGAAACCAGGATGGAAGTCTAGGTTGTACCTGCTAGTTAAAGTCCCACCTACACTCAATCTGCTTTTTTAGCAAAATGAGAATATTATTAAGTGTGTTTATATATATTGCAACTTAGACCAGTGCATTCAGAATCTTAAGGTACCTTTAATATTTGTGGTTAGGGCTATTTGACACCTAAATATACTGATACTTGGGAAAATACTGTGTAAAGTGGAAAAAAGCAAAGAAACTTTGTTCTTTCACTCTCAGGATTATTTACAAAAATGAAAAGTATTTTTGGACAATCAGATGTGTTGGAATGCATACACAGTCCCTGTATGTATACTATGCCATCATATATAGACTATGTTTATCACACCCTTGGCTGTCTGATCTGTACTTTCCCTATCAATCTATCTCCTCTAGAAATTTTTCTAACATTCCAAACCTTTAAATAACTTTGAACAGCTGCCTTCAGGAAAAAAAAAAATTATAAAAAAGTTTTCTTCTCCACCATCGGCTTTGCATTTTGTATTGTTAAGCCTCGCTCTCTTTAGCAGTAAAATAAAGAAGCCAAACAGAAATACCACAGTATTTGAAATTTCAGAGATCCATTTTCTTAATTCTGTCATGTTTTAAGAGACACTTTTTTCCTTTTTTTTAAAAAAAAATGAAGTTACTAAGAAGTTTGAAGTGGTGATTTTGTCTTGCATTCTCCTTTTCTCTAACATGCAATGTGTCTGTCCCAGATTCTGAGTTCTAAAAGTCTGTGCTTCAAATTCTGACATTTTATCCTGGGGCCTCTCTTAGGTAACTTTGAGAGAGATTTTTAACTTATGTATAGTTTTCTTACTCTTTCAAATTGAACATTTGGGTTCAAGATAAGCATGATAACTGTTCCAAGTGATTTCTTCATGTTCTATAAAGAATTTTGATTCATGAAGTGTCTTATTTCTTAAATTAAGTCTCTTGCAGAAGGTGCAAGAAGGTGATTTTCTTGAAGGAAATCATTCTGATTATGATATAAATAAAAATCTTACTGGCATGAGTTGTTCTCAGCCATGTAATCTGTTCAAGGCTTCCTGCCCCTAATTAATCCAGTTAAGAGCAGAGTAGGTGTTCAGTAACTACTGACTGCACATAAAACCTTTGACCTGTGATTAAAAGGGTTTTTCCATATTTTGAAGTGTGTAATAGTTGATGTGGCAAAGTGAGTCAATCTTGCTGTGCTTTTTTTTAGTAGAGATTATATTTATATGGCTGTTCTGTAAACAAAAATGACTCTACTGCTGTAGTGCTTCCTGTGGTTGTCTTCCTCTTATCATTCATTACTGTTGCTATTCAGGAAATCTTGACCTGTGTAAGTGTGGAGGCTGAAGAGGGGAAGTGACTTGTCCAAGGCTACTAAACAAGCTAAAACTACTAATGGGGCACTTTTTGTTTTAATGCTGTGTGTTTCATGGATTTGATTGAAAAAATCCTAAACCATCTGAACACTAAAGACTGTTGGTTTTGTCTCTATCATGTGAGCAAATGCAGGACAAGTCATGTAGGTGAGGTTTTGCTGTGGGGTTATGTTCACCTTCTTCAGCTGATGTCAAGGTCTAAGACTTGGTGATTAGTTTGTCCTGTTGTGTTGTAGAAATGCATGTTTTAGGATAGAAAGACTTCTGTTCCTTCTCTTGAGGTAGAATTAAAGCAATATATATGTCCATTGCTCCCAGTGCAGAAAAAACCAAAAAACAAACAAAAACTCCAACATTGAAAGCATTCTGGTTCCATTAAAAAAATTACGTCTACATAACTTAGTTTTTTCTTCTGCTTTTAAGTTACAGCACTAAAGATTATTTTTTAATGTAGGCACATAACGGCACATTACTTGAGAATTTGTTGATACTGAAATTAGTAAACAGAATAGATTATTCTTGAAAGTATCTGTAATGATTAGGTTCCCCTCATTTATATGGGACATTAATAGAAATAAGAGTAATAACTGAAAAGAGAAGATGACTAGTATCTGAATTTATTTTCTGTCTTTGTAATCATTAAATTAGAGGATAACATCAAATAACTTACTTTTACTTAGGGCCAGATTTAAAAATCAAATGGACAGTTGTGGGCAGTGCTGTTAGATTTCATATGTGTGTAATGAACATCACTTTGCTGTTTAAAATGCTTGCATTGACAAATGAGTCTCTTTATACTGCCTTACGTAAGCATGTTGATAATATTCTTTATCTTTTATTATTTATTGCTTTAAATCATACTTTGAAGCACTTTGCTTTAAGGCAGGGTGTACCAGTGAGTGGATGGATGCATCAGAGTATTAAAATTGTTTTTTGTTGTTGTTGTCTGTTTTAAGTCTTCTGCCTTAATGGGCTTATTCACTTTATGAAAGGTAGCTTTAACAGGCAAAGACTTTTCCCTGCATTTGAGCACTTGCTATAAAGATTACCTTGAAATAATAAAGATACCACGAGTAATTAAAAATGACAGTATTTGATCTCTATGTATTTGGAAGAAAAATGAAAGCCTAAATATGGTAGAGGAAGACTTTGTAAATTTTAGCTGACTTCAAATTACAGTGTTGGGGGACAAAAGGCATTCTGCATGAGTTTTTACTTATATCAAATAGAGTATTCTAATTACTGTTACTTATTTTAAGATAAATGACATTGCCAAATACTGATGTTTTAAAATACAATGTAGGCCATTAACTCAAGAAGAAATCGCTCATCGGCGCGAACTTGCGAAACGAAGGCATGCAGAAAAATTGGCAGCAAGTCAAGGGAGGGAGCTGTCAGAAAAGCCTCCAAGTGAAAATTCGTCTGAAGTAACTGGGAACACTGGTGATACGAAAGGTGTGTGGTACCTTGATACCTGTTTTTTAGGAGGATGTTTGATAGTAGTGTCTTGGTGTTGCCAAGGGGCTGTGTACAAATCCACATCGTGCATCATCCACGTGCCAGTCCAAAGTTCAATGTGTGGAACTGAACAAAGAGTGAGGAGGGGTTTGTAAGAAAGCTGATAGTTCATAAATGGTGAAATAGTGGCATGGATTCATGTTCCTTAGCCTGAGAATGTGCTTGATCTCAGTACTTTATTTGAAGGGATATGATGCTTGAAGGAGATGCTCTGCTAAAAACTCTGTAATTTTCAACGCCAAACAGCCAATAAATTGGTACAAAAGCAGTGTTATGAGCAGCAGGACTGGGTAGCAGTTGTGGGGGTTGGTCTTTAGTGGTAGGACAAGAGGAAATGTCCTCAGATTGTGCCAGGGAAGGTTTAGGGAAAAAATTTCTTGACCAAAAGTGTAAAGCATTGGAAGAGTGTGCCCAGGGAAGTCATTGAGTCACTATCCCTGGGGATACTCAAAACATGTGACACTGAGGAACATGGGTTTGTGGTGGACTTGGCAGTGCTGGGTTGGACTTCAGGATCTTAAAAGTCTGTTTTAACTGGAACTATTCTGTGATTCGCCACATGTGGCAATATAATATATAGCTGACTTTTTTTCCTTCAGATGAGGAAAGTGGTTTTATGCTTAATGTATTTTTCTGACTGGTTAGGTGAAGAGCAACAGCTCACTGGTCAAGGAGACAGCATGACCTCAAAGGCTGTGAAACAGGAAGCAGACAACAAGGACTATTTCATTGCTTTTGCCAGAGTGTTCAGCGGCGTGGTGAAAAGAGGGCAAAGAATCTTTGTTTTAGGACCAAAATATGATCCTGCTGAGTCTCTGCACAAGGTAAGAGGTGACTGTGAACTGTTGCAATAACTTGGGATTCTTTTGAGGCACTGATGACTTAACTTCTTACACGTGTCTCAGTCAAAAGAGAGAAAAAAAGTTCAAGTGCAAAATTCCAGAAAGTATCAAAGTAATTTAAGTAATTGTGCTAATAGCTGACTGCAAACTCATTATAAACCTTAACATTTCCAAAATAACGTACAGTGTTGTATTAGCTAACCATAAATCCAGTATGTGTATATTTTGTTTTTAAAAAAGATGTGAAGGAAAAAGCAATTCTTTTAGGGAACAGAAGGTGCACAATAGCATTGGGAAAACTGGAGTTAAATGTTTTGAGATTCTGATCAAAGAAGTTCATTACTTTTGAATTTACTTCAAAACATTTGTTTTTTTGGTGATAATGAAAGGTGAGGTAGAAGTAGTACACACCTAAAATTTGCCAAAGAAGGCATTATCTTTTTTTATCTTCTTGGTAACATTCACTTATTTGCCTCAAGCCTGGATTTTTGGGAGTGTATGTTGGTTTTTACCATCTAAGGTTTGAGATGGAAATGCTCTAGGTTGTATTTTTTAGCTTTGGAATGCAAGGAGGTTTTGTGGAAGAGGTTTTTATCCGAGCTAAGTGATAAATACCCAGATGCTGGTTTTGTGCTTTGTGTAGCTGTCATCCCAGTGCTCTGCCACAGATGATCTGCCAGCAGTCCCTCATATGACATGCTGTACATTGGAGAACCTCTACTTACTTATGGGAAGAGAGCTTGAAGATCTTGAGGAAGTACCTGCAGGAAATGTTCTGGGTAAGAACTAGGATTTAATTTCCTACAACCTGAATCCTTATGTCATCTAAAATACACTGAAATTGGTGTGATGTGATCAATAAATAAGAAAACTTAAATCCGTGAATATTTTTACGTATGTCGTATGTGCAAAAAAGGAAGGCAGTCCAATTAAGTTGGGATTTGTGTGCACTTTGAAGAGGAGAGAACTGGGGATTACATTAGCCTGTTATCTTCAGGTTGGATTATTGCCAGAGAAGCATTGCTGCCAGGAATTGCCAAAGGCAGTAGTAAATTCTCATATTTCATAAATTGCAAGGATTATTTATAATATTTTCCCAACAGTGGAAGTTCTTTAATGTGACATTTCTAGTGATGTGGATGAGTGTAGTTTTATTTATGGGTCTGTTTGAACTCTGGTGCTAAAAATTACTTTTTTTATGGCTGTGGCAATTTTGTCACTTTCTCCATGGACCAAGTTGTAAAAGTCAACCTAATCACTGAGTTATGTTCTTTTGTGCCAGATTCTGAGCTGCTTTGCTCTAGAATAAGTAGCATTCTTCACTGGTTTTGTCCTTTATTTGTCTCTTTTTTTTCATAACAAAAGTAATGTTAAGAATTTAGAAAGTGTAAACTCTAAAAATGACTTGGTTCTTTTTTTTCATTGTGTTAATGAAAATGCTTGAACTACAGCAAAATACAATAATATTTTCATGTGTACTGCCTGATTTTTAGAAATTTATGGTGTATATATATAGTTAATGAAAAATAGGTGTACCCTGTAAGGGTTGAAATTTTTTAATTTAGGCAGTTAACTGTGCTTTGTCTCCTTTATCATGGGCCTAGCATTCAGAACATAAGCAGCTGGTGAATTTATTTCATTTGGAAGCTTAATGTTTTAAAATTCTGAATTATACCTTACTGTAGTCTGATTGTAATTGACCATTTGCAGTATGAAAATGGTGAGTGAGTGTGCCTGAGTGTGTATATGAGTGAGTATCTGAAAATAGATGAAGTATATGGTCTGTTTACCTCAAAAAATGATTAAGAGTTTGGGGAAAAATAAAGAAACCCATCCCAAAACACTCTGCAGTAAAAATGAAAGGATGTGGTCTTCATACTTAGTAAATACTCCTGGAGCTGCTTCCTGCAGAGAAAAAATGTATTGTGAGGATTTTGTTATGTTTTTAGTGTTAAGAGTTGGACCAAATTTTAAGAAACCTTTTTGTAACCATCAGATTCTACCAGAAGTTGTTGGTAGTCAGGTGCTGAAGGCTGCTCTTCAGTGGCATCTAACTTTTCCATAAAGAAAAGCAGTTTACTTCAGTAATATGAGTTCTAAATGGTCATATTTAGAAGAATTCATTGGAATTTTAAGATCAGAATTGACAGTTAGCCAGACTGTGTTTGGTATTTCATCCTTTGTCATCACCTCACGGTAAAGTGATGACCCAAAGCAAGGTTTAATTTTTATGTTAAACATAGAAGCTCAAGTCTGTATTTGGATTTTTACATCTAATGTAATTTTAATGATTTTTTTTTTTAGACTAAAAATCCTAAATGCCTTTCCTTTGTTTCTCCCATTTCCCTCTAAGGCTGCACTGTTGATTTACATAAATTCAATAAACAATTTAATGATTTGATGATGGTTTACCACACTCGGAAGAAAATGCAATGCATTTATATGAAAGGAATGTGTAACAATGGTGATGCAAGACTTTTATTATTCCAGTTAGTAACAGTGATTTCTGTTTGTAAGGCCATTTGTCTTCCAGCTTTAGAGCACACAGGAGTGATTTCTCTCCAGCCATATAAGGAAATTGCTTGTGGATTATATAGTAAATTAAGGAAGCTTTTCTGAAAGCTCTGTGGTTTCACTCTATAATTAAGTTATTGCCATAAGGAATACACAGTTAATCATGACTGCCTATTTCCACTTTAGACTCGTGATACAGATTTTTTTCAGATTTTTTCATCAGGGTTTGGGGTTTTTTTGCTAATATTTATACATTGTTTCTTGAAAGGAAGGATCTGCTTGTTACTAGTAAGCGGCCTTTTTATCCTTTATACTGGCTTATGCAAAGGTTTAATGACAAAGACCAGGCTTGATAAAGAGGTTGTTTTACCAAAGATGGAAAGATTTAATCCCTTGTTCCTTCTGTTCAATTAATATTACCTTAAAATACTACTCTCCTTTTAATTGATGAAAATCTGAGATTGCAAAATATCCTGAATAGAAAGGGCAGTGAAGCGTAGCATGTTTGAACTGCAGAGCTGTGACAAACAGAATTCCACAACATCGAGCTGGAAAGAGATACTATGTCCTTGTCTAATATGTGTGGCCATTCTGGGAAGCTTTGGGCAGTTATTTTCTGGTATTATTTTGAGTTCCTGGAAGTTAGGAGATACAAAATATTTTGTGTTGGTTAATTTGTGTTGGAAGTTTGCAGCTTGACTGTTTAGCCAAAAGTATTTGTCAAAAAGCTTTAAGCAGTATGTCATTTTCAAGTAATATGGCAAATACAAAATAGAACCCTTCCATAGAGCTGTTTGTTATTCAGAATTTTTCTTTGCAAACTTGTGACTACTGTGCATTTTTGTAGGCCTTGAGTAGGAGGTGAAATATGATTGAAAACAAAAAGTTCTTGGGGACCAAGGGTAATAAAGTCTTTGTAATAAATCTTCTTCTAAAAATTATTTGTCAGAATAGTCTATGGAAAGAATAAAATCCTTGTCTTAGACAAAAACACCCAGTTTGTAGAATCTGTAATTTAGCAGGACTGTTGATTTATCTGAGAACTAAAAAGGAGTGTATGAACAAAGTGCCCTCTGAGAAGAGAGTACTCTCTTATTTTTCACCTTTTTATTTGTCACCTTTTTCCCCACCAGCACCTCTGTGAGATGTCCTGTGCCAGCAGACAGGATATTTTACTTGTTAACTGGCACTGCAAGGCTGTTCTTTGTACTCCTTTGAATGAACAGAGACCTTGGAGGAGGAGAATCTAGTTACTGGAGCAGCAGATAAGGTTATACCAGATTAGGCATGTGCCCTCGGGTTCCAGATGGCTCTTGTATTGAGTTGAGGCTGCTGAATGAAGAACATGATAGTCAGTGGAATGGGCCATGAGGTATCTGCAGGTTTAATTTGGAAAAATGTTGGAGTATTGGTCCAAAAATAAATCGTGTGTCTTGGTGCACTGTTTCAGGAATGGCTTATTTGTCCTCTGTCACGTCAGATGCCATTCCAAGGTGTGCAGCTGCTGAATATGAACCTCCCTGTGGGCATCAGCTCTGACAGTTCTGGGAGTGAGATCCTGGTCTTGCCAGTGGTCCATCTGCATGGACCTGATTGTAGTGCTGGCTGTCTCTGGGTCATTCTGTCCTGACTTCAGGGCCATATCAGCTTCTATACCAGCTTCACTTGGGCTGAGGCCTTACTATCTTAACAGAAACAGTGTTCTGCTTTGTGAATTCTAGCTAGGTATGCCAGAACCATGCTTAAATTCCAAATATAGATGTACTCTGTACTTGCAGACATTAAGTGTGACAATTATGTGTGCCACCCAAATCCTTATGTCAAAATAAATTGATTTTTGATTCCAAGACATCTCAGGCACATTTTGTGCTTCCCTTTTGGAAGCTGTCTGAATACCCATTGGAAAGAAAAGTCCTGTATCGTAGACCTCGGAAACAATATGTGCTGTTTGGACAGTACTGTCCTTCTGGAACTTATAGGAGAGAAATGGTACTTAAATATTATATTCCAAAGACTGCTGGACTGATGTACATTCTCAGTGACACTATAATTAACACTGGCCTTTGTTTCCATAGTATCATCTATGCAAATAGCAAGCTACTCTAACTGTCCCATGCTCCTTAAAGGCTTATTCTTCTTTCCTACAGCAAAAATACAACAGAAAAAGGAGCTTGATGTAGGCAATCATCTGGCTATCCAGAGGTTTCAGCTTCTTCAGTGAGAGTTACAGAAGCTTAGGTTCTTGCTGGGACACTCCCCTTGGGAGTATCAGTGGCACTGGAGGTTCCTGCTGCCCTGCAAACATCTCCAGAGGTGTTGGATTTGACAGGAGGTGAACCCTGGCTGTAGTGTGAAATCCACTGGTCTCTAATTTGATTATCATAGCTCTTCTTACTAGTGCTTGGTTTCTCTTCTAAAAGGGAAAATTAGAAGTGGTCCAGTTGGAATATATTAATTGGTTTAGTTTGGATGTTGTAGGTAAGTTCTTTTGTTTGCTGAGTAGTGTTAGATATTGTTTAACAAGCCGTAGAGACTGATAATGCAGGTACACAAATAGAAAAATTAACATTACCACAAACAATTCTTTTTTTTTTTTTTTTTTTTTTTTTTTTTTTTTTTTTTTTTTTCTGTTAATGAGAGTTGTGGGGAAGCAGTATTTTTTAGGTCTTTCCATGAAAGAAAAAAATGTTGCTTGTTTACCAGGAGGCAAAACAAGAACTTAAATTGAAACAGTGTTGAAAGCCCCACAAAAGAGATTATTATATGCAAGTTCTAAATTATTTCAATTATGTTTCTAAGTTAAGAGTATTTAGTCTAAATTAAAACTGTCTCACACCAGTAAGTGTTTTGAACTATTAATAAGTCTGTATTATGGGGAATGCAAAAGGAAGAGGGGGATGGTTGATTTGCTTGTTCCTATGCAAAAATTTCTCTCCCCTTATGTATATAAATACATTTATTTATTTATTTGTTTGTTTGTTTATTTGAACCAGTCAAAGAAAAAGTACAATTACAGGAGAAGCATCACTTTGTAGCAGTTGTTGTGAAATTCTTGTGGTTGAAGACTGTAAAAAGAACTGAGTGATCCCCAAAGTGACAAAGGAAAAATCATGAGGCAATATGTGAGGAAAAAATAATCTGGGCTCATAAGTAAAGATTTAACAAGTGCATGCCCTCCAGATGCACAGAATAATAGCTTCATTTTTTTTCTCCCTCACTTTTTAATAATTTTTCTTGTTGCTGCCCTCTAATTGGAGACAAAATGCTTTTTTGTTCTCTGCAAAAAAAGGGTTGTTGGAGGTAGTGTAAGAAAGTATTTAAAAAATAAGGGAAAAAGGTAGTGGATTTTGTGATCATATCATGCACAGATGAAGGGCTTAGAATTCCCATACTGGATATTGATTACCATTTCTAAGTAATGTAAGCAAGTGCTGATGTAAAAACCAACACACATTTTTGAAAGCACTGGTTTAGGTAGTTGTGTAAGTGAGTAATCATGTGGGATTTTTTAAAAATTGGCTCAGTCTCATATTTTTCCTGAATGAATAATTGAAGGATCATTCAGTGATACATTTTTGTTAATTGGAATAAAATTTATCTCAAGGCATGTTGTGCATGCCCACACACGAGTTCAGAATGACATGCATCTTAAGTCATTGATCTGTGTGCTGCTTTTTATCCACAAGTACCATAACAGTGGACTTGTGTTTGCTAGTGTACAAACCTAGATCTTAGAGCTGCCTATACAACTATTGAGGTGCTTTTTGTGTCTTGTTGAATACTGTTAAAAGAAAAGCTTTTCCCTTGACACTAGATTTGTAGTGCTTTAGTGCAGGGCTCGTAGGAGGCTGGATGATTTCCTGAATGTTTCCAAATGCAGTTTGCTATGTGAATATCAAGTATTCCACCAAATTAGGAGCATTTGGTTTTTTAACTTACCAAGTTACATTGTTAAAAGCAGGAATCTAGAAGTCCCTCCTGTTGCCAGCTCACTGTCAGACTTCCTACATTTGACACACTGTTGTGTACCTTGGTGTTTCCATTTCTAAAATGCTCGTTTTCCCATACAGTGTTCTTTCATGTTTTAATTATTTATAAAGCACTTACAGGATTCTTGACATGGGAACAATGTGGCATAGGAAATGTGGGTGATGATGGATTCATACCTCTGTATTTTTTGGTACCTTTCTGAAGATAGGTGCCACAGAGCTGCAGTAGCATGTAGAGCTGGTGTGAAGGAGTACAGCTAACCTCATTACAAGGTGTCTAACAAGCATTTTATTCCTTAAGGACTTCATTGAACAATTTAGGAGCTTTTAATAAGCAGCCTCTGTTAAGAGCAAAGAGCAGCTGCGAGCAGCAGTGCCATTTTAAAGGCCCAGAATGGCTTTCTAGGCCTGATGCCAACTAGCAGGCATTACCACCTTCTGCGAGAGCACTAGGAACAGGCCTGCTGTTCACCAGCCTTGTATTTCTGTGCAAACATTTGGTGGGCTAATTTCTCTCTCTGAATCAGTAATGCGATTATTTGAAAAAAAAGAATAAAATAAATAAAATCGCCAGCTTGAAGTGATTCCAGCTGCATGGGCTGTCTCATCCCAGCCTGCTGTGGTTGGTGAACACAGGAGGGCAGTCTTCCTCCAGAATGTTACTGAAATTAGCCCAAAGTACTGAATGAAACAAAGAAAACTCAAACCTTTGTCTTCAGTTTTGGAATGCTTACACTTTTTATCTCTAACTGCCATCTTATAATGCCTATAAAATAACCTTGCCTTTTAAACCAGTTTTTAGTAATCCAGCACTGTTGAGGAAAAGGTATATAATTGAATGGATTTTGTTGTTGAATGACATTTAATCTCTGTGGACTGCTGCATTTACCTGACACCATAGTACTTATATTATTTTCCTACCCAGGTAGTGTTTTATTAGTAGTTAAATTGTTGAAAAAATTGAATATGTTCAAGTTGTTTCTTTGAGCTCAAGACATAATAGTTAATCTGTTGTTTGGCCTCTTTCAGGGCTGGAAACTGAAACCATTTTCTTTAACTCTATTTTAACCATAGTGGATTTAGTCCCTTTGCAGTTCCTGCTCTTTGCTGTGTGTGCTTCTAACAAGGCAGGTTGAGAAATTAGTATTGCTTAGAGATCAACATAACATGACATGGTGCACAGCTGATGAACTAGCACCAAATGAAATTAGAAGTTTATTTTGCTGATCATCTGCTGAGTTTCCTTTGCCCTGTTTGCCTCACCATTTAATGTGATTTATTTCGGGGGCTTTGAATTGACAAACTTTATTGCAAAAGAAATAAGTGATTCATTACCTTGTTTTCAAATCAATATCAAGATATCACTAGAGAGGAAAAAAGCATGCCATGTCTTAGGTCAGAGTTATAGCACTGACATGTGTCTTTATTAACTCAGCTAAATTTGTTTTTTTGGAAGGATACTTTGAATGGTTAAGAGTTTCCTTATAAAGCCTTTTTTGTTTTGAGGTTTTTTTGTGGATCTTTTTGGTTGGTTTTTTTTTTTTTTTTTTTTTTTTTAGAATTTAAATTGCTTTGTGAGTAGCTGTATTTTTTCTGTTTTTCTGACTGTAGCTTATTAAGACTATAAAAGGAAATCATAAATGTAGTAATTCTTTTTGAAGAAAAACAATTCTAAATTCTCTAGTGCTTCTGGAATGTTCTCTGCTCTAATTTTCAGGAGTTGATGATGAGATTTTAAAAATTTGTTTTGTCTTGCCACTGAAATACAAGGGGTTCTTTAATAATATTTAAAATATTGAACTGTATAAGACTATTTAAGCTAAAGTCATAATACATTCATCTACCCAAAAATGCTTGTAAATTTGCTCTGGACCCCTGCTGGATTATAGTGTGAAAAAATGCAAATGATTAAGTTTTTGAGGAAAGGAGAGAATGCAATGAAACATTCTATGTCAGCTTTATAGCAACTCTTAGTTTCTATAATCTGTAAAATCTGAGCTTTTGTGTGAATGGAAATTAGATTTCTATATAATCTCCTAAATGCGAGGCAAGCTCCTGATTCTGTGGGGTTTGTCTGCAGACAGCTACTTGCTGATGCTTGAGGTTTCCCAAATAATACCAGAAGGAAAACTGCCCAGACTTGTCGGTGTTGGTTGTTGCTACTTGTGTGCCTGTGGGCAGCAGTGGGACTAACAAGAATCGAGACAATTTCATACCACTGCTGCTTGAAGGAGCTCAGAGCACAGCAGAAGGCACATGCTCTGCAGCTACTTAATATAAACATCTAGAAATAGAGTGGGCAGAGGGTCTGAGGTGCAGGCAGTTGGCTGTTTATCACCCCAGTGTTTATTGCAAAAAGAAGTGATTCTTGGCCGTGAGACTTCACATTTGTCCAATGCTTGTTACCACACTGCTATCCATTGTTCAGAATTCAGGGCCAGTGTTAGAGGGGCCTGGCTCCTCTTGTGTCAGAGTGGACAATTGACTTCTGTAGTCATTGCCCCTGGGCAGGTGTTACTCAGCCTTTCAGTAGCTAACTGTGGGTTTAGGTCTCAGATACTACCTGGCTTATCTCCAAAATCTCCAAATCTTCTGTGAGTGGTTGGATGGGTGTAATTTTGCAAGTCTCTTTAAAATGAGAAGACAGGGATTTCCCCCAGTGTTTCACACTTACTGTCTTTAAGTCAGCATCAATGTACTATTTTTAGTCTCTCCCTATATGAAAGTGCATGTATAAATAAAGGGAGAAGTTATCTACAGAAATAGCCATATTTATTACTTGGCTAATGAACCTCTTTTCCAATACTGTATGAATAGAAGAAGTTAAAGTAGTTACTATCATCAGCGTAAAATGGTAATAGAAACCTTAAGGTGAAGTTTTGAGGTTATTTGCTGAGCTCACATCTATAATGTTGCATTTGGGATTTTTTTACAGCATACTGAGATGCCTCAGTGATGATTTGGGGAAATGACCTCATGTTTTCATTTGAAGAGCCTGAATGCTATGCCCTCCCTCAGTCTGCTTATAAAATTACTTGGAGCATGTTTGTTTTGTTTTTGGTGTGTTTTATTTTTTTAAAGCCAGTATCCTCTTTAAAACTAGAATGTCAGCATTTTTTAGTAGGTGTCTGTAGTGTAGCTGTTTGCTCCCTCTTTTCCTCTGATGTGGTTCTAAGGGAAACCATCTAACTTGCCTTGGTGGGTGAAAAATCTCTAGAGACTTTAGTGTCCATTACTAAATGAGGATCTATAACAGAGGAACCACAGTGACTTCAGTTTTGTACTCAAAGTTATTAGCATTCCATTTCTAAGAAAATCCTGCCTGTTAGTGCAGCTATGAAATGCTGTATTGAGGAAGTGGGAAACAACAGTCCAGGGATGAACTTGGGACATCAGGGCATTGGAGTAAACGTCCAAGAGATTCAGCAAACAGGCCTCATTTGAGGAGTTAGTGTTTGAGTTCAGTTTTCATCAGAGGTGTAAATAATCTGATTTAACAAGGCTCTGTATTTAGACTATATAAATGAACCTTTTATCCCCCTGTAAAAAATGGCATTAGGCTTTTCTTCCTTCTGAATTAAACATGCTAGAGAATTGCCTTTGCAGAAGTTGTTGCTGTAGAGCTCAAACTTTCAGAAACCTGTTGTAAAGGAACATTTCCTTTATTTAATGTGACCATGAGTTTTTTAAAATTCAAACTGAGAATGTTCAGTGTCATTTCAGAAATAGGTGCAAAATAATTGCTTTAAGTACAAATGAGTTTGAAAACATACGCCTTTCTGCATGTAAATTCATGTATAGTAATTCAGACATGAAAAAGACACCATAAATCAAATCTGTTTAGGAATGTGTCCAGTTACCAATGCAGAAAAGAAGTTGTATTCTAAAAGGATATTGGGTTTTTTATGGATGTTATTTATGGAAAATGCATCTCTCTTGCTACTGTGATGGTATACATGAATCAAATACTGACATCTTTGAAAAGGTGTGTGTACTTTTAATCATCTGGCTTTTCCTTTAGCTGTTTTTCTCAGATAAAGTTCAACTTCTATCTGATGAATTAAGTTGCAGCTTCATTGCAAAGGTAGTCAATTCGTATACAAAAAGGTGTGAAATGTAGGCATTGTCAGAGTATCAAGTTACAGTATACTTGAGGGCAGGTAACTAAATAAAAATGTAACTGGAATGCTGCCTCAGGTGTCATTTAGGCTGGACTTTTACTCAAGTGTGCAATTGCAAAGACACTGAAGAGTGTAAAAATGACATTAAATCATAAAGTTATCCATGTGGATAATCACTGTTTTCTGTATCATAGAGGTGTATTGTGTATAGTATGTGTGTGCAGTTCTGTCCTAACACAGCTTCTCTCTTGCCAGGCCTCAAATACAGTTCTGCTTCTTTATCCTTTTGCAGTCTCAGGCAGGACACCATGCTTTTCCCAACACAACCTAAATAACACAAATAATCACATTAATGATAGAAAAGATTTTCATTCCTGATGTTTATCAGTGCTGAAATATACTGTGTATAACACTGGGGGCAGGGGAGGAGAAACTTGGATCTAGAAATTAATTTAGTTGTCTCAAAATGTCATCCTCTCTGTGCCCTGATGGAGGCAGTGAATAAGTGATGGATAAACGTGGTTTTTCTAGGCAGTGTAGGCTTTGTTGGTTAAATCTAGTTTGTTACTACTTTTGCAGAGTTCTTCTCTTCTGAGTATTTTCTTTTAAATCTTTCCTTTTTCTGCTTTAGTACCTCAGGAAGTTGTTCTCTTTATATGTGTTTTTTAGCAATAAAAAATTTACAGTTGTCCTGAATATCTAATCTTCTCTCTTTCTGTACAAACTTTTCTCTAAGGTTCTGCAAAATGGAATCACCTTTATGTGGCTTTGATTGAATAAGGGTTTTTCCCATCTTTAAACAAGTATCCTGTGAACAAAACAGTTCTAAAGTACAAATTTAGTGGTCTTCTGGTTTTCACTGAGTTTGTTTATTATAGCATGAATATATACAACTGTCTGATAAGGATTGTATTTTAGTTGAATATCAAATATCTCAATATTCAGAGCATCTGAGTTATGAGGATGATTCCTTGAAAAATTAGGGTAGTTAGAGAATTGTCATGTAATTGTCCATGTTTCTTTACAGGAACTGGCTATAGGAACCAGTTAACTTGTTTTATCCTTGAACTGTTTGCTTACTCCCATTTAATGTGAAGCCAGAGGACACTGTTTTTCATACAATACAAAAAGTGCTGCTATTTCCACTTCGGGTGAAGATCTCATACAGATTCACAGCACTGTCAGCGTAGTGAAAACTTCGGATTATGGTTTTTAATGTGCATTTCTTCATGCAGAAAATCTACAAATGTTTTGACTCTAAATTAAATTAATCTCACAGAGTAGTCTGAGAGCCAAAACTCTGCAATCAGCACGGTTCTTACTTATTAGCTCAGCTTGGAAATTTGTAGGTTTCAGAGGCAGTGTAGTGTTAAGCAAAGGCACTGCCATGAAAACATCTTGTTCAGCTTCTTTTTTTTTTGACACTTTCTTTGTCCTGAGAGCAGCTACTGCTTTATATGAAAAAGAGCTTCTCTCTGGATGTTTCTTTAACTTTCATAGCTACACTAATTGCTTTCTGCTCAGAGTAATAGCCGGACTGCAGAAATTAGGCTGGACCTCCCTCAGCTGTCTTTGGAGTGTTAAGGTGGCTCTGAAATCGACCCTTTTCCCCCTAAGCTCCCCAGCCCAAATCTTAGTGTTAACCTCTTGTTTCCCCTTTCTATTCGACCTTTCTCTCTGTATTTCTGTTATTCTACCTCTACTTTTAATTTGTATTACCTTAGTTATCCCATGTCAATAAAGTAAGAGTATATGAGAATATTTTAGTTAACCACAGCCTAAGTAAACGCTGAAGCTCTTCTTTTAACTGGCACTGTTTATGCAAAACCACTAATCTGTGAGGGCAATTTACTTGAATGTGTTCTAAATTCCTGCTGGAGCACTTCCTAATGTTAGCCAGGCCTCTGTGTAAGGGGGAGAGGAGCAGAATACCTGCTTTCACACCTGCCTGTGGAGAAGTGTTCCTCTTATTGTGTAGTAGACCAGGTGCGTGTAATACACAGCATCCTTCCAGTGAATACCATCTGTGGCTGTGAAATGCCTCTACTTCTACATTTGAACTAGCCACAAAAGCCTTCATTTATTCCTTCCATTGTCTGTTGTTACCAAAGCTTCTTCAAGGAGTTCAGAAAAAGCAGTGAGGGATTGCACGGAGGGCATGGGAGTCTGAGTGGGGAAGACCAGTTTGGAATCATTTTTGCACATAACCCCACTGAAAGAACGTGATTCACAGGGAATCACAATCCTGTGCAGCAAACGGGAAGGTTAAAAAGTCAAGAGACTGTTAATAAAGGCTGTGTTTTAGTGACTAATTTTCTAAATATTTTCTCGAAATTTTGATGTTTCATGTCTCAGATTAAATTTCAGAAGTGTTGTGAGGGTTGTTTGGCCTGTGTCAGGCTGTGAGTCATGGAGCTGGCTTTGTCTGGGCTATGAACTGTGGGGGGGACTTAAGGCAGAGCTATATTTAGGAGTATCAACTGATGTCAAACTGTGGAGCACTGCTAAACAACAGTGTTAAAGGGGCAGCACTGGATAGTTTAGGCTCAAAGTTCAGATTGTTTGTAGTGCTTTTTTATTTTGTAAATAATTGGAAAAGCTGATATTTACTAGAAGTCTTCTGCAATTCGCAAACCAAGCAGTGTGAGTTTCAACTCCTTTTGTATTTAGCTAGTAAAAATTATTGTAATTTCATTGTCAAAACGGTATGATTTGAAAATAACAAGCCTAGATAGTACTTCTAGTTTTACATGTTTGAGAATCTGAATGGGTAAGAATGCTATTTATAAAGAATTAATTCCAGTCATAGATAGGCAAGAAATAATGTTCGAGGGGCTGTTAATGTTGAGTTTATGTCTTAGGATGCAGAACACCTGCTCACCTTACTTGATTGTATTTTGAAATTTTGTCATTAAGGCCTGGAACCAAATTTAGATACCTTTTTGCATCTAATTAAGACTAAAAGAAGTTTCTAAACTTTCTTGGTCCCTACTACCTAATTCCCTCCAGTGAGGTCTGTTATGTATAGGGGCAAAATTCAAGAGTGGTTTTTAAAAATGAAAAGCTCCATTTTCCAAGGCTGCTCCTCTGTCATGACTGTTATGGACTGTAGATAATGATTTTGTGGGGTTTACATTTGGTTACCTTCCTTTGAGCGTGCATGTTTTGATAGATAATTCACCTAATTTGGTACTGAGAATTTTGTATTGCAATCTTTGCTTCTGGTCCTGTCTGTGTGAAAACAGAGTTTGCAGCAGGAAAACTGCAGTGAGTGTAAGAACCGCAGCTGTGATGTGAGCCAAAGTTTTTCTGGATAGAATAGAGGTAATTTCTGTTATCCCAATAAATTTGAAGTCAGGAAGTTTTTCTAAGACACTCGATGTTGGTTTAAGTGCATTATTATTGTCTTGAATGTAGGCAGACTGTGCCAAGACAATGTACTGGTGGGAAGATAGAAAAACTCCACTCTGAATGTGTAAGTTTTACAGTTAAGTTAATGTATGGGGCATAATGTCAGTCTATCTGTTACTGACATTTTAAGCTTCAGTGGAGTGCCAGCTTTGACACAGATCTGTTTCAGTGACTAATTGGATTTGTGAAACATAATATTGAGCAACAAATACTCACCCAAAGACTTGATGTTTTCCAAGTGTCATATGTTAAGATTTGTACAAATCACGCTTTATGCAATGCTGAAGTATTGGGTCACCAACCGGTGTGAGTTGCACAGCTGTGAACCAGTTACTGTAAATGAGAATGCCACCCACTGGCAGTTCTTGTTCCATCAGTTATTGCGCTTACACAGAGATATTTAGACCCATTTCCCACTCTTTAGCCTGCTGGAGCTGATGAGGACTAGGTAGTGGAAAGCACACGTGATTGAGAAGCTCTCAAAATGGGATATAAAATGTCTAGAATCCTGATGGTTGTATTTTTCGGAGCTTTTGCACAAAAGACTAATTGTTTCGTGATGTTCAAAAGAAAGTCCTCTGAGCAGTGTTACTAACAAAGCCTGGATTCCTGTGGACTGATGTCCTTAAAATCCTCAGCTCCCCTCTCTGCTGCGCCTCCCCTCTCCCGCAGTTGTGTCCCAGTTGGCCGGCCGGGATGCGCGTGCTGGTCGCCAGGCAGCTGCTTCCAGCCAGGACATATAATGATCGTGTTTTGCCTGCCCTTTCTTCAGTGAGCTCACCAATTTTGGTCTCCCTTCAGTACTTAGCCATTGATTTTACATAACTTGTGGAAACTTAATTACACCTGAACCCTCCCCTCTCTCTTGCTGGTGAACTTCGTGGAAGTTGACAACGTGTTTAAAAGTTGTTGAGGGGAGCCTGTGTGATTACAGGAGTTGCGTTTACTTTGGAAAAGGGACTAAAAACATACTCCATTTTTACCAGATTCTTTTGTGTCCGCAATCCCATCAGGAAGTATGACATACTGTATTGAAAGCCTTGCCTCTTGACCAAAAAGAGTCATTTCAGTGCTCAGGCATTTTTAGCAGAAATGCCTCTCATTTTTAGTAAAAAAGGTTTATCTATCTGGAACTCTTCCAAAGCGTTTAAAGCTGATGCAGACGTTTAGAGCAGTGGCAAATGGCCACGTTACTTCTGCTCAGAAAAGCAGCTGGCTTTTTTTTTTTTGTGTGTGTGTGTTTTAAGGTTTTGCTTTGTCTTGGAGCAGCAGCCGAGCCACTGCTGTTGCCTGTGGGTGACACTCGATACCTCATCTGTGGGCTCTGCTGCTTAGGCAGCACAATGTCAGCCAGCCTGGCCTCCTTTGGGAGGGCAACAGAGGTGGGGCATGGAGACCAATTAACTTTTTTCACAACCTAGAGGTGTTAGCTGCCCCCTCTACATGGATGGGAAAGGGGGAAAAGGTCTCTTAACTAGTTTTAGGAGATGCTGGTTGTTAAACCTGGTCTTCTGGTTGGTGTCAACATGCCACTGAGGTTTCAGTAGGATTAATACGGTGAATTGCCTGTTCTTGGACAAAACGTCAGCAGGAGCCTCTTAATGCGTTGATAGAGGGAGTGAAAATTGGGTGAGAGGAAAAATTGGTTTTTATTAGATTAGTTTTACACTGTTTATTTAGTATCCTGAATTGTCTCACCCAGAGTCTGACAAATGCTGGTGCTGGGGAGCCAGCAGTGGGGACAAGCTTGTTCTTTTGGGGGGCAGCTGGCTGTAGATCAGCCCAGCTGTATTTGAGATGGTGTTCTCAGACTGCCTTTTGGGGTGGGGTCTCTTTTGCTTTTATCCTCTAATGCAAATGAAGTAGACACTGACTATGGTTATTCCTGTAGAAAAGGGAATTAAAACGCTAAGGGTTTTCCAGATGTGGAGGTGTTAAAGCTCCAAGCTCCCTCCCTGGTATCTTCTGTCAGTGTGAGGCTCATGCTTGTTTGCAGCAAATGAAGAGAGCGGTGTTGGGGATGTTCTCAATGCGATATAGACTCATGTGAGGTCAATAAAATTAAATCTTATTAGTTGTTTTGTTGGCTTTTGTTTTTTTTTTTTTTTGCAACAACACATTAAAAATCATGATTGGTTCTATTTAATTTCTTTATTTTGAAATAGAGGAATGTTTTAAAGCCCAGTTTAATTATGTGGTCCTCTGTACTAGTCTTAAGAATTCTTTTACCTTAGGAATGATCTGTGTATTTTTTTCCCATTTTTTTTCTTGTCCTAGAGCTAATGGAAGTTAATATGTTGCAATATTTTAGGAAGTCAAAATTATGCAGACTGCAAATTACAGTAATAACTCTCGATGATACATTAACTGAAGTAATCAGAAATTAGGGTGAAAATTACAGTCTTCTTTCCTTTGGGGAAAATAGTTTGGGGGGATAAGGAGGATAAATAGCATTCCTAACTTTTACGGGTTTTTTATGTTTTAAATATACTTGATTTTGGTATGCTTAATTTACACAGAGGCAGACTGGCAGAATTACTTAACTGAAGCTGATTTTTAAAATCCATTATTTAAATATAATTCTGTGAAAAAATAAGAATTATTTTCAATCTGAGGTCAGTATTAATGGCCCTGTAATAGGTTTTCATGTTGCAGCAACTTCTTTCATTCTTTTTTTTTTTTTTTGAGTGCATTTTCTGTTTATTTTTTAATTAATTTAGCTATTAAAGTGGAGCATGTGATAAATAACTCATTATCAGTAACTTCCTAGGCTGCTGGTATAACAAGTGTATTTAAGACATCCCTGTTCCCTCTCATGCCATCTGTTTTACACCCATTATGTCAAATAGTCCTAATCTGAGACATTTGAAAGGTGCTTTATTTGGTTAGAATCCTTCTGATTAATTATTTCCCAAAATATTATTGCTTGTGTAACTGCAAATGAGCTACTTAAAGGTTTCTTTTAGCTTGAAGTGAAATTTTATATTCTTCTTTATGCCTCTTGAAAATTATTGTATTTAAAATAAACATCAATTTCTGCATAATGCAGACTGAAGGGGTCCATTATTCATGGTGCTTTGGAAGACTCTAAGCCATATTTCCCAAGGCAGCAAAATCAGCCAGCATAAATCACTTATAGACAGATGTGTTGGGGGGTGGGGAGGCTGCCTTTAAAAGAGAGAATTAGGCATTGGGTCAGGTCTTGGAAAATTGAATTTTAATTAGTTACTTGCATGTCTTACAAGTTCACAGGATAAATGGTCAATGGCTCAGGCATTTCCCACAGGATGTTGTACACATTTGGTAATCAGTGTGCTGCTTCTGCCTGTGATGTCTGAAATACCCTCATAACTGATTAGTCTGTATTTGCATTTACCTGATGTATTGAATGATAAAGGCCTTATGTTCTTTTTTTAAGTAATGAAATATAAATCAAGTATATTGGGATTCTACAGTTAAACATAAATCAGCGCATGGATGGACAAAATTTAATGAGCTTTTAAACTAACTGCCACTGTCTTTTGTAATTGACACTTCTAGTGGCAGATTCTAAAATTCCCCATGTACCTGGGGTGTGTAATGCAGAATTTGTAGGAATGTGTTCATGTGGCTTTTTCTAGGCAAACATGACAAAACCTCCAAGACTTCTGCAGATTAGAATTAATTCTTTGCAAGATCGGAGCCTGAAGGCCTCATTAATTTTAACACCACTTATGACTGATTCTGGGAAGTAACAGATGTTAGTTATATTTTACAATCTTCAGTTTAAGAAAACAGTATATATGTGAAGTCTGCCCATTTTCAGGAGACATTACTAAAACTGAATAAAGCCTAAAATGGCATTTTCTCTTTGGCTGGTTTTTAGGCTATGCTATAACTAGTCTGATGTATGAAGAAATCATTTGATGTTATTGATCTATTAGCTGAGATTAGTAGTTTTGATCTGTTGTGGGAAGCATGTGGTCAAGAAATTAGAAGAATTAAGTGTTCTGTGGTGCTGAAAACCCGAGTGAACTTTAGATCTTTGCTCATTTGCATCTTGCCTCCAGTACTCTCATAAAAATACTAAAATATTGTATGAGGGTTTATGCCTTCTATTGTCTACTTAGAAATAAATATTGAACTTTGCTACATGTTCAAGTAGAAAGGCTTTGCCTCCATCTCCTTTCTTTTAATGTTAAACAGTTTTCATGCTCAATCTGATAGAGCACAACTGATTCCATGCTTCCCTTCTCAGCCTCAGGCTGCTGCCTCCCCCTCCTCTGCCTTCTGAACATCTGTACCTTTCAATGTAGGTGAAATATTTTAAAAAAACATTGAAATAAAGTGAGAAGTGATTGTTTTGATTAATACTTCTGATACCTCATCTATTCATGATCCTGTAACATGCAATCCTATTTTAATAGATTTCCAGAACTGAGTGTGTGTGCACAGCTGATGTTTTGATGGTGGTCCTGCAAAACTGTAGAATAAGAATTGCTCTACTTTTTTCTAATGTAACTAGCCAGAGAAGTTGGTTTTAAATAACTTTCTCTCCTTTTTAAAATCCAAAATAGCAACATCAGATGTGTCTTTGCCAGATGACTGCTGGAGATTTGTCTTTTTCTTCTGCTACCTTGAGGGAAGAAATTTAGATCTTTTGGTATATGTTCCTTTTGCAAACTTAGGTATTCATATCAAGCCTAAGTCTAAAGTATTTTACCAAACACTTCAATGTTTTCTTGAATTTTGTTGATGGAGGGGGGTTTTGTTTTGTTGTTGTTATTGGGGGTTTTTGGGGGGTTTTGGGTTTTTTTTTGTGGTTTAATTGTTTTCTCATTTTACCAGTAGGAACCAGCAGTAGATGGGCTAGCATGTGTGAACAGTGCAGGGAGGCCTCTACAGCTACACCTGAAACATTTCTCATCTTCACAAAGAGATGTATTGAGTCTTCAGAGAGCATAGTTAAACCTCTGCTGTCTAGAAGACTTCCCTTTTCCTCAGAGGATTTCTGGGCAAATTTTCTTCCTTGCATAGGATGCTCCATAAGAATTCAGCTGATCTGTTTTCCAGTGCAATATGCAATTTTGTTAGTTTGTTTATAAAAGCACATTTACTACTACTAAGTAAAACCCCTCAAGAACAACAACTCAGCATTTCAAAAGACTTGTAGATTATCAAAATAAATATGTTGAAACAACTATTCCTAAATTCCTTTTGTTTGGGACAACAACCTTTCTGAACTGGTGCTGAAGTTCTGGTAGTAATTTTTAAAAAAAATTAAGTAAATTCAGATGTGTTGCTGTCAGGTCAAATTAAAATAATTTATTTAAAGTAATTATAAATCTAAAATTTGGTTTGTGTTTCAGAAACCCTTGGAGAGTTTTGTATGGTGCTAAATGCTTTCCACATGCAGTAATGGAAGCATTAATTTGACATACAGGCTATAACTGAAGTGAGTGCCAGTGTGGTCACACTGTAGGAAGATCTGTCCACATTTTTACTGTTGCTCAGTATTGCTGCTTTCAAGTGATGTCAAGTTGAGCTGGTGTGTGGAAAGGAATTTTAATGTGTGGGCTCAGGCAAAATATATTGCATGTATACTGCTGAGGACAGCTATGAACCATTTTATAAAACCACAAAAGGTGCTGTTCAGTCCCTTTATCAAGAATGCTTTACAGTTAAAAGATTAAAGTAGCTTTAATTGGAGTAAAGATTTCTTTTCCTTTTTTTTTTTTTTCCTGTGGAGCTACAAGTGCATTGATTTCATAATACATAAAGATGGACGGGGGCCTGTTACAAATTTAAATATGAAATTCCTAGGTTTCTATGCTAAAATGACACTTAAACATAGATGTTGAAAAATCAGGATCGTTTTCTTTAGTCTTGAGCTCCAAAAATTAGTATGGCATGATAAATGAAATGATTGTGTAGCGTAAGAAAAACATGATTATTTGTAATACTTTCATCTTCTGTAGTTATTAGTCTCATTAAGCAGCTTAAGGAAATCAATATTTCATCTTGACTACAACAGTTTGTAAATCCAGAAGCCAGATTTGGAATGTTAACTGACTTTGGTTTAATTCCATTTACTTTAACGTAAATTTGTATTTTAGCAAGCAAATTTCTGGCTCAGCTTCGATGTCAGCTTTTTCACACAGACTGAGTGCAGGTAGATCTCAAGCCATTCACTGTAACATTTTAAAGATGTTACTGTTTAATGTAAAATGATTTTTTTTTAGTTTCCTTGAAATTGATTGTAGTCTGGTCTGAGAAAGTATAGGAATGTTGATAATTAGAATTGTCAGCTCAGTCAACACATAGGCAATGTGTGTTATCATGCAGTCTAAGGGCCTAATGAAATATATGGTATTTTTTCCCAAAGGCACTCAGCAGAAGATAAATGATGCTTGTTTACTCATTATATGTGTGTGCAATCCTTCTAGAAACTATAATCTAGTAATAGGATATTTTGGTGGAAGACGCTCTTAGACCGTGTTCTTGCTCTCCTTGCAGCTCTGAAAGCAGACAGCTTTGTTCTTTGAACTGCTGTTTTTTCCTGAAATAACTCAGTGGGGTGCTCCAGCACTTTTTCATCTTTACCTACTCAAAGATTCAGTAGTAAAGCACTGAGTTGCTTCTTGTGTCAAAAGCTGCTTATTGCATTCAGTGTCTTACCACAGTTGTGCCCCTTGGGGAGTCTTGTTGTAGCATTATTGATAATATGGCTGAGTTTGCTCTCATCTGATCAGAAAGTTAGGTCCAATTTCCCCTCCAACTGCTGTGAACCTAAAAGTAACATTTTACAATAAAATTACAACTGAACACCTTTGTATAGAGAAACTGAATTCGTGTTAATCTCTTGTGCATATTCAGGTAGAACTTGTGTTTTTGAAACCTGGGTGGAAACTGGGTCAAATAGTTCTACAGTCTGTTGGATACTGGTGATTTTTAGAGGCCAGCTCAAAAGAAAAATCACATTGGGAAAAAGGAAAAAGAAAAAGTTCAATTAACTTTTCTGTAAAATGGTTGGAAAGCACTGAGAGCAGCTGAAACCATGGACATACCTTACAACACACTGTTGTCCATACAAGCAATTTCCCTTGCCTCAGAAGCAAGTAAGAATTGAGGGGGAAGTGCACAATTAGAGATGAGGAGGCTCACCAGCAATCTGTGCTAACATGTGGTGTGTATTATGGAAAAAGTTGATGAAATCTCAACTAGAATGTCGTCTGTGTCTTGATTTACATTCCCTTCCCTTCTAGAAATAGTTTCTAATATAGAAAGGTCAGGTTCTGCCCTCAGATGTCTCTCTGCAGTGCCCATGAGACACAAGAGAAACATGCTTAAAATCTGAGGTGATAAACATGTAATACAAGGTGTTCTTAAACCATAGGAGCTACTTGTCCCTACAGTTACCATCATTTAATCCTGGTGATTAGTAAAACCTTTTAAGATCCCTCAAATATGAAAAGCATACTATTGTAACTGAGTTTAATCCTACCAAAGGCCACTTTTCCCCCTACAAAATCCCTCCTTTCTTCTTTTTTTTTTTTTTTTTTTTTTTTAAATTTGGCACAGTAATGGAAGGCTGGAGGTTGATGCTTAAAGTTGATCTGGCTACAGTGAACCAGTATTAGTCACCTTAACAGCTAACAGTCTGCAAATGGTATAATCTTTTGTAGTCTTATGCTAGATATTGGGAAGAGAAGAATTATTTGCATAGATTTGAGGAAGAATGATGATTGATATGAAGGCATTTTCCTTAAATTTTATTATTTTAATATTACTTGGCAAATAGCATTTGTTCTTCTGTTTGTTTTAGTCGGCCTTTAGCCTATTTACTTTAAGAATAAACTGGAAACATCTAGAGGCAATCATACTTTTAACGTGGATTTGTGAATTTTTCTCATACATATTTTTAAAATCACCTTTTAAAGATATTTATTTTAAAATGTCTCTGACAGGGAGTTATAGAAGCATTTGTATTACAGGTCAAAGAAAATTATGGAGGTGTCACTGTGTTTGTACAGTCCCGCTGAAACAAAAGGCACATGCTCACTTTGAGATTTCAGGCTGGGTAGATTTACTAAAGTTTGCATCACACCTACATAATTCACATGAATGGTCTGTCTGCACTGATACATACTGAAGTGCATGGAGCATTTAAACCGGGTAGGCTTTACATATCATAAGGTCTTAATCTTTCTAAAGAGGTATCATTGATAAGAAATGATAGATTTCAGTGGAGACAGTGTCTTGCTGGGCAGATTAACATTAGCTTTCTGCTTTACTTAGTTCCTTACTGTGTTAGTCCAAAGCTTGACATGTCTCCATTCCAAAGCAGCCCTGGATTCTTAAGTGGTGATATCATCAGTGAGAGAAGATAAAGATCGACTGAACTAATGTGCTGAGGCTAGTAACAGTGTGGCAGAAGTTAAAATTTAAACAGCTTTCATTCTTCTTTGTTTGATTTTTCACACTGCAAACTAAATTATTCCCTTATCTGATTGAAAAACTTTAGCATGATGGTGGTGTCTGCTTCATTTTTTTTGCAACTTGAAAGAACATTAAATACCTAAATCTTTCTACATCAAAAGAAACTAATTACATATACCTTGAAGTTGATCTGTTATGTGTTCAGATCTTTATAGCTGAATTGAGCTGGAAAAGCATACTTCATCTTTAAAGGCAGCAAAATTACTGTGTAAGGTGTAGTGGTTACCAGCAAGACATAGAAGTGAAAAGTAAATTGAGACTTGTCTTAAAACTCCTACTCCTTCTGAAAATTTCAGCCGTGATGTTCTTATCTCTTCTTACCATTTAGCTTCTATCACATGTTAATATCTGATGGTACAGGTTGGTATACACTTGATTTAGTATTCTTATCTTCTAGGGCCAGTCAGAGAAGGGACTCAACAAAAGAAGAACCTTTGTAAATCTCATATTTCACCACCTGTGTAATAATTCTCCCTGACCCATTATTTAGTCTGCTTTTAAAAGCACAAACCACCAGCCTCTGAAGGTCTTTCTTACCATTATCAGCCTTTTATTAAGGCTTTAATTTGGAGTGACTTTTCTAAGACCTTTCAAGTAACATATTGAGAAACATTTGAGATCTTTGATCTCAAGTAGTATGTGCAGCTTTCAGTGGGCTGGACAAAAACTAAGTTTAAGATTTATGTATCATCATAATTAGTAGAACTCTTCCATTGTCATGTGGTATTTTGGAATTAGTTGTGTTACATCTTCCTCTAATATTATTCAGAAAACACATTAGCAGTTACTTAGTAAACATATTATGCAAAAAGCGTGTCCAAGAACATTTATGGATTTTTTCCAACATTTGTTACTAAGAATTTGTAAATTAAATAGATTCAACATGGCTGGACACAGCTCTGTGCTAGCTCACACACTTCAGCAATTAAAGCACTCAGGTTGTAAGCCTAACAGATTTTCATGAAAACTGGCAGAGATTTTTATTTTTAGTGTATTATTGGTGCCAGACACTTACATTTCATGTAGTTTTACCTTCAAATGTGAAACAAAAGAGCAAAAGCTTCAATTTTTCTTTATGACAGTACGAGTACAGGAACGTGTTAAGAAAAGAGTGAGTCTGTCTGAAGTAAGATTTGGTAACTTTATTTCTCTGGTTCACATTACACTGTGCAAAGAAGCTGTTCACCTCCCATTCTAAATCATTTTCATTTTACCAGCTGGAGAAGATCAGAATAAAATGGACCCATCCCTTTTCTCAGTCCCTGGTGGTGATGATGAGCTAGCATTTGTTTTTCATTCAAACCACATGTTGAATAAGTGAAAAAGAGGAAATACATGCTGGTCATAGGTCAGGTGCAACACAGAGTTTATACAGATTTATTTTCTTTGTAGCATCTGCAATCCTGCATTTAAAGCCATTGAATGTTGTTCTGCTTCCAGTTATTTTGAGGCAGGTTTTCTTATATAATGACATTCTGGGTTTTGGATTATCCTGCTGGCCAGGCATCCAGAGCTGGAGAAACAGCCTGATTCTGCAGATGAAACTCTGCAGCAGACTGGCTCTCCAGAACTCAAACTCCTGCATGATCTCATAGGGTGGAAGCTGACCCTCTTTGTTTCTGGCCTCAAATGAAGAAAGCTAAGCCAGAAAAAAAAACTGGAAAAGTATTAGGGTGATAATGGGGAGTTGGGGTGAAGAACTGCTTGGGCATGTAGGAGAGAATGAGGAGGAAGGAGCATGAATATACTGCAGTCTACCATGTGAATTTAATTTTTAAGCAGGTATAGATTATGAGCTGAAGGTTTCAGTTTTCTCATGGTATTAGAAGTCACATGCTGATTTAATTAATACTCCATTAGAACTGCAACGCTCACTGCTTATGATTGAAGGAGCATCAGGAAAAGCCATTGTATAAATTGATATCAACTTTATTTGTTGTCTTTATTATTCAAACACTTCTAGTCGTGTTTTAATAGCTTTGACTAAATTATGAATGATGTGCAGTTGGTTGGGAATTTGGAGGCAATAATTTCAAATCCTCTTAAATGTGCCAGCCAGCCAAAACTTAGTATGCATTAACAGCAGCTATTTTGCAGATTTATAGGTAATATTTTTTTCTATACTTTTTTTCTTATCACTACAATTTAAGTTCACTTTTCGTCAACTTGTCAGCATTATAAACGATGTAGAATGAGGATTAATAGCTTACAACAGGATGAATTCATTTTTACAAGAATCAAGTTGGGAAAAAATTGAATCCCAAATGGGCATGAGGGGGTGGGAAGAAAAAAAAAGAGCATTCTTAACAATAATAATAATGAAGCACTGGAGGAGGTTGCCAACAGAGGATGTTCAGTCTCCATTGTGAAAAGTTTTTAAACCTTGAGTGGATAAGGTCCTGAGCAACTTGATCTAACTGTGAAGTTTGCCTTGCTTTGGCCTGGAGGTTGGACTAGATGACCATTGCAGGCCTCTTGCAGTATAAATTTTTCTAAATTTAAACCACCAGAATTAAGTCTCAGCTGTACAAAGGCTTGGACATATTAGAAGGGAAAAAAGTCCTCATGTCCTTTCTGTTCTTCAGAGCTATAAACATGCCTTTTAAAATACTGAGGGAATGCAGTGGGAACTGTGAGGCTAAATATCAAATGTCACACCAGAGACTTAAGAACCCAGTTTATGCACAAGTATCTTAACAGATATTTTATATGAACAGTGAGGAATTTTTGAATCTTACTTTTGTAAGGAGAATGATTTCACCTTTTTTTGACTCGATGATCATGTTTTTATTCTCATTTAATATGACAGTTGGTGATTTTTTTGTTGTTGTTGTTTTGCCTTTTTTTTTTTTTCCAATTTCTATTAGGAATAGGAGGCCTGCAAGATTTTGTGCTGAAGTCTGCAACACTGTCAACATCACCTGCTTGTCCACCATTTACACCTCTCAACTTCGAAGCCACCCCGATTGTGCGAGTAGCTGTCGAACCGAAACATCCAAGTAAGCTTGAAGGAGGAAAGGGATGGTAACACCACCTCAGTGTGGCAGCAGGGCAGCTTCCAGCCCTCAGTGATTTGGCTAGTTCATGATCTAGCCACTGGATCAGAGACTTGCCCAATATAAAATAAATGTATACGTTGCCTGGAGGGCTGCATGTGAGTTGTTGCAGCTGCCTTGCTCGTGTCTCAGTAGCTGAGTAGACACAGGAGAACTTGCTGTGCCCTTTTGTGACAGCTGTTCCACAAGTCAGACACTACATGGTGCTAACAGTTCAGTGTTCCTTCACTGTGAAGGTGAGCAGATCTCTGGGTTCTCCACGTCTGCTGCCATTCTTGTGTGTGTGTCATTAAGCTTGTGGTGCAGATTTGCAGTACTTCTTCTCCTTGATGCCCCCACCCCACTCCTTTCAAACCTGATAATGGGATATCTCTGGCTTTGTTTGAATTTCAGCCCAGTTTCCATTTGTTGTTGTAGTGTTGGTAGAACCAAAATAACTGGCTTTATGTTCAGTTGCAAAATACTCTTAACACTAAGATTACATGGTTTTTTAGAGAGCTGTTGGACAGCTTGGCAGCTATTTGTTTCATGTGCTTGAGTAACAGATAATCATACATTGTACATCCTACATTTGTTAAAGCAGTTTTGAAAGTATTGGAAATTACTGGTTCTGCTGAGTGTAGTATTAAGTTCAAAATGTTAAAAGAAATGTAATTCTAGAACTACTGACCAATTTTGGGGTAATTTTTGTTCCTTAAGAAATGAAGCTGGCTCATTCTTGTACCACTACTTAGTTTGTCCTTTTTGGTAACTTCTGAGTTTATGATCTGAACTAAATTTGTTAGGGGGACAGAAGCCTGAAGGTTATACTTGCAGAAGTTTTCCTGAAAATCCACTGTAGCTTGCAATAAGTGGAAGACAAGCAAAATGTGGCCATTGCAGTTGCCCAGAGAGCTGTGTTGTAGTCTTGAGGTGGCCCTCACACATTGTCACATGTGTGCATTGGACTGCCACATCAGACCTGCTTCAAAGCTGCATCTGCTTATGTGGAAAAATGACTCATATAAATAGAAATTATTTCCCTATGTACATTTTATAAAATTACTGCATGTCTTCACACTCCTGTCAAAATCTTCCTGTATGGTTACCATAAGCTCTAAAAGAAAAAAAAAAAAGTACTCATCACTCTGTGAGCTTAAATGCAGAGACAAAGTTGAAATTCTCTGTTCAACTGTGTTGGCCATGTGAACTAACACTGCATTTTTTCCAAGGGTACTTTTCTATTACACCCTTACAAGCTCAGCAGTAAATAAGCAATATCATATTTCTTTTAATAGTCTCCAAGTGAATGACAAGTTTAATATCACTCTTCCTTCTGAATATGAATATACATTCCTGGAAAGCCCTGGGGTATTCTCTAGTGCGTATGTAAAATAAAAAAAAGAATTCATAATTAATTTCTTTAAATTGTGTTCATTATGGAAGGCTGCTGACATGAGGTGTTTATGCATAGCTTTGATGTAATCTAGCCAAATTTGACTCAGCTGTGCTTGTTCATTCTCCATTAACTTTAAGACAGCTCTTTTCAAACACCTTCATTTTAGGGACAGCTGTGATTTGTTTCACTGAAAAGCTCTCACATTCCTGATTTTCCCCCTTTTCAGATTTTAATTGCTTTAAAGCTTTCTAGTGGCTTCCAGCTACTTTAAAATCCTTCCTGTGCTTTACTTGCTGTTATACCTTCTAAGTAATCCTTATGGAATACTTTTTACTTTTATTTTAGTAACGTTAATGTTATTATTTATGTATTTGGAGCATTTTAAGCATTAGCAATTTAGATGTTGTTACACTTAGTTTTTAAAGAATGCAAGGAAATGCAATTATTTGAAAGACGCAATTATTTGAAAGATGACTTACAAAAGTTGTAATAGATAAGAAAGGTTATAATTTGATAACCTGTGAAAATGAGGAGTGAAGTCCTGAATTCTTTTAATCACTTCATTTCGATAAAATTCAGGGGTTTTATTGATTGTGAGCTGTTCATGAGCTGTATCTGAAGTTAATTGAGTATAGGAAGCAACACAGCATAGTCATAGTCAATAGCTGACTTGTTCTACTAAACCTGTTGTAAAGCTGTGTAAACAAAAAATGTGCAGTCCATTCAAGTGTGGTGTGTACAGTGGTTATAATTGTATGATGTGAATTTTGTCATCAGTACATAAATTGTTAGTGACAAATTCTGAGTACAGCTTACGTTTTCAGTTGCTGCTCTTAAACCCCACGCTGCTCTGCGTGACTCATAAGCAGAAAATTGCCCACTGAAAGTTTTTTTTTATTCCTAAAATACCTATTCTTGTTTAGGCTTCCATAAAAATAAGTGTTACTATTTCTCAGTTTAAGTCTACCCTATTTTGAGTATTTCTTTTCCAGTATTCCTTTGTTAATAATACCCTCTTTTGCCAGGTGATATGCCTCAGCTGGTCAGAGGGATGAAGCTTTTAAACCAAGCTGATCCATGTGTGCAAGTTTTAATCCAGGAGACAGGAGAACATGTGCTGGTGACAGCAGGAGAAGTTCATCTTCAGCGTTGCTTGGATGACCTGAAAGAAAGGTTAGAGGGGCAAGGAGGAAGAAATATTTTTAGTTCAGTAGGTGTCTGCTGTATTTCTCTGTCAGATGGGTATCTTTGATTTATATTCTGTTAAAATAGAGCTTTATCCACAAACAGTTTTTATCATTGGGTCATAAATGTACCTCTTTGTAGCTATAAAATTATCTGCAGTGGGGCAGAAGCCACTAACTTGTCACTTCTAAACATCTAACACACACTTGAGGCACTTTCTAGAAATTAGAAATTACAGTAGATTCAGGAGTCCAGTTAAGAATGTAATGTGGCATTTGTACAAAATAAAAACTGAGGGGAATCATGTCTGATAAATGAACTCTGAAAAATTCTAAAGCACCAAGACCAAAACTGTATGTGCACACACCATCCTGTGCCCTTTCTCATTGATTATTTTTTTCAAAGGTTAATCTTTTCTCATTCATAAGCAGTACTTTTTGCAAGCACACATGCATATATTTAGTATCTTCTAAAGTTTCTTCAAATGGTAGAAGAACAGATGTCTGAAACAATCCCTTCCTGTAACTTCATTTACTAAAACCTTTCTGGTACTTCTGCCACATCCATTTACAGTCATTTTCTTTCTAAACCAAAGAACAAACCTGATGAATGGTTGAATGTCTTACTGTACCCATACTCATTTCAGTTAATATCAGAGAACAGTAATTTCCTATGAAAATTAGACTGGATCCCTTATAAAACTGGATGTATGTTTTAATGGTTATCCTCATTGCAACTTAATGCAACATCTTTTTACTGCTTCTAAAAACATAGTAATATTTATTGATACATTTTGCTCAAAAGTAATGTGTTTAAGCAAAACTGGTTGTGCCTGTCTTTAGCTGCAGTTTGCATAGCAGGGTTGTATAAATGTTTCTATTATTGGCAATGGTCCAAATAATACTCCATGACAGGAAAATAGGATTATAGTGAGCAGCTAGTAGGACTTACATACATACATTTATATGCATTTACATGCCAAACCTTTCCTTTTGTGTGCATAATTTTGGGTTTTTTTATGAGTTGTCATCTAATTTGGCTTTTTGTTAAGAGAATGATGGTCTGTCAAAAGTGACTATTTTGTATCCCTTGCTTGTATTCCTGGAGAAAATGATGTCAGTGTTCCAAACTACCAAAGCACAAAACCACTCTGTGCTCGTGGCATCCTGAGCAGAAACAAGAAACACCTGGAGACACAGACAAACAGGGCTGCCACCATTGTCCTGCTTGATTGTGGTTCATGGTTTCTCAGTTGGGTGCCAGCTCCCAAAAGGAGTTGGGAGCAGATGTGTTCACTAAGGAGCTCACTCTCCTTCTAGATCTCTCAGGATTTGGCATATTTTAGTTGCCATCCCTCACACACCAGCTCGTGGGACAAGAATTGTCCTTTCCTTTTCTCCCCATTTTGTAGAAGAAAGAGTCCAGAATGGGATTCCTGTCTTGCTCCATTCCTCATGGATTCTGTGTAAATTCTGACAGTGGTAAACTGGCACTAGTTACCTATTAAAGTGTGAAGAGGAAAAGTTGTGCTCTGGAATGTTAGTTTTCATTAGCTCCCTGTGTTTCCCTGTAAACGTTAAACTTTTAAGTGCATATAATTTGGAATAGTAAATTGTGAACTAGGGATCAAGACAGCATGTAATAACCTTAAAATGTGACCCAGAAGTTTTTCCCCAAAAATATTGGGAAAGGTTATTCAAGACAGTTGAGTCACACTTGAGGTAGTGGGGCAGGATGCTGGTGTTGGCATCTACCACAATTGCATCAACTGGGTTTTGCAGATTGATGTTTTTGGACTGGTTACAGCAACTGAGGAGGTTCTGCTGTATTCAAACTACATTGCATTGTCAAGATTTTAATCAGACTTTTTCAAAGGCACATATTTAATTTTAGCTTTCCCACTGTGTATTTAAAAAATTATGTTCAAGTGATACTTATTGTCAAAGATGTGGAGAAACATGGAAACAACTAAAAGATCAGTCATCTGTGTTCATCTAAATGATTCAATATGGATGTTCTGCCTGATTTCACCAAATTTATATTTTTTCTTCCCAATTAGTTCTTTTTGAATGGAGTAAGAAATTAGACCTTGTAGCTTTGAACATTTTATTTTCTGTGTTGTACAATAGAAATTTTTAGAAATTTCTGTCCCAGGAACATTTCAAATACTAACTGTGAAGGGATTAAGTTACCCTTCTCAGAATGAGAAACAGAAAGAATTAAGGTAATGGTGGCGCTGGGGGGGGAGTTGTGGGTTTTGTTTGGTGTAATGCAAATCCTTGAAAGAACTGCAAAAAGGATAAATCTCTCCTGGGTTTGATTCCCATGGAAATACAGCTTACAACTGTATTTGCTTTTCTTCCTCAACTTTTTTTATCACTGCCAAAATTTACCAGAACATAGGAAATATTGGTTAGTCCTTCTGTAGTCATTGAGTGAACCTGCTCAGAACTCGTGGGTGGTTAAGAAGAATACACAGCTGTGATCCTTGAGCCTGTCAGAAAACGAATAATTCTTCCTTTTTTCTTGCCATCATTCACATTATTTGACATACCTAAAATGCTTCACCTGACTTTAAAGCATCACTTTCCAGCATGAAGCTTTTATAATAGTGGTTATCAGCCCAAAAGGACAAAGCTCTGTTCAGCTTTCCCAGTGCTTCATCTTCTCAGGGCATCTCCCTCTGTGAGCAGATGTGCTGGCTCACACCAAGTGTCCACCTCAGTACCATGTCTGAGCAGTGTGGCCAACAACAGGAACAGGAAGAGTAAAACTGGAGTAACTGTGGTGCTTTCCCAGGCCTCTTTCATTTTCAGTCCAGGGCCCTTTGTGGTTTGGTTGTTGGTTAATCCTGGTCAGCCTTTTGCATGCCCCACTTGATTTTGTAGATCTCTGTTGCACCCTTGGAACATCTGAAGGCTTCTTGTGCTTGTGTTCCTTCGATCATCTTTGCTCTCAGTTTTTTTCTAGTTCCGTTTCGTTTGAGAGCAGAGCACAGCAGCACATAGTTCCCAAGATGTGGCTGAACCAGTGATTTGTGCAGAGGCATAGCAGTGCTTTTGCTTTTATTTTCTTGAGTTCCTTTCCAAATATTTCTGAAGACATAAAAGGCAGTGCTTCTTTTTTGAAGTACATAAAATTTGAATTTGAAATGCATTACTTAGTAATCTATGTTGCAGTCAGATTTGTTCGTGAACGTCTGTTCCACGTTAAGGCCGTTGCCCTACCTCCCACCCCCAAGTTTAAAACTAGTTTCAAGATTCTTTAACTAATTCTTAAACATTATTTTGCAGGTTTGCAAAGGTGCAGATCAGTGTATCTGCTCCTATTATACCCTTCCGAGAGACGATAACAAGACCTCCCAAAGTCGATATGGTGAATGAAGAAATAGGAAAACAGCAGAAAGTTGCTGTCATACACCAAACAAAAGAGGACCCAAATAAAATTCCTGAAGGAATTCAGGTTGATTCAGATGGTCTTGTTACAATTAATACTCCAAATAAACAAGCTACTCTCAGTGTAAGAGCAATGCCACTTCCTGAGGAGGTCACTCGACTTCTTGAAGAAAACAGTGACTTAATTCGAACTATGGAGCAACTCAACACATCTCTGAATGAAGATAAAAAAACACATGAGATAAATCAGAAGACTCTTGATAGAATCAAAGAATTCAAACAGAAGTTGGAGAAAAGTCTTCAGGGGAGGAAGTGGAGAAATGCTGTTGATCAGATCTGGTCATTTGGACCACGGAAATGCGGGCCTAATATTTTATTACATAATTTCGGGAGTTATAGGAGGTCTGTGTGGCAGTGCCTTGGGAACTCCGTGAAAGAAGTAGGTAAATACAGAGACTTTGACAACAGCATAGTGAGTGGATTTCAGCTGGCTACACTTTCAGGTCCCATGTGTGAAGAGCCTCTCATGGGTGTTTGTTTCACAGTGGAAAAATGGGAAATAAATAAAGCTGGAGATGCACTGTCAAATAGCAGTCAGGATTCAGGGGAAATTGATACCACAGAACATGAGCAAAATGAAGATAATACTCCAGCAAGCAGTTGCACTGATGAAGGTCCCAGTGCAGATGAACACCAGGACAAGAACCAAAGTGGTACAGACTCACCTGAGAAAATGAGTAAACACAAAGGAGAATTATTACTTCCAGATTGTTACGGCCCTTTCTCGGGCCAGCTGATTGCCACCATGAAGGAAGCCTGTCGTTATGCTTTGCAAGCAAAACCACAGAGACTCATGGCAGCAATGTACACGTGTGAAATCATGGCTACTGCAGAAGTTTTAGGTAAGACCGGGACAATAAACCTTTGCCAAGAATTTCCTTTCTGATTTCCTAGATGAGGTTTTATAAATGAGACTGGATCAGAAGGTGTAAGTTCATTAAAGGTTTTGTCAGGAGTCCTACATAGTTCTCCAGTAGGATTTATACTATTCTGAAGGAGAATTTCGCATTCTTCTTGCTTATCTGAGCCATAGGCATAAATAGCAATGCTGCACCTTTTTGAAGTGCGAGATACAAAATGTTGCCTTCTGAGGAAGTTTTTGTAAGACCAGCTTCAGTAACCATGAATATCAATACTGTGCCTCATAATTAAGCCCTAGTTCCATGAAGAGATGGGAAACCTGTCCTGTTTGTAAAGGGCGTGCAGGATCTTAGCAAATGCCGTATCAAGGTATTTTAGTACAATAGTACAGAAATAAAATCAGGAAAAGGAAAATTAAATTATTGTTGCAATCCAATTGGTAATTTTGTGTTTTTAAGTAGCATCTGTATCTTTCTGGTATGCAAGTTGGCTCAACCCAGTGCATGCCAAATGGTGTCATTTATATTACCTTACCACTTACACCTACTTAAACTTGTTTTTATGACCTACTTATGACACCACTTCACTGTGTTTGTTCTTGGAGTTTTCCATGGAAGTTGCTTGCATGCTGAATCTGATCCAATGCACCAAGATTTTCTTTAAAACTAACTTCCAGTGCATTTAAACTATCATCAGTTTTACTTTGACTGCACTATCCATGACAAAAATTACAGTATATCGCACGTACAATAATTATTTGGTTCCTGTAAAAAAATCTCAGCTGCTGTACACACAAACATAATGATAGCAGTCCAAAGACCAAAAATTACATTTGTGTGTAATGAAAAGAAAATGCCTTTGAGTGAGCAACTGTTTTGTGCAGATGCATGATCCTGTTCTTTGCTGGAGGTACCCTGTAGTAGGCCTGGTTAAGGGTGTGCTGCCATAAGCTTATTGGCACATTACCCTCAACATCACCTACTCTGACATGGAACTTTGGCATTTCAAACTCTTTTCTGATGTGCAGGATTACTAATAGCTGTCAAAACTGGACTTTGTACTGTTCCATGTTGCTGTTCCAGAAGCACATTGACACAGTACTTCTGAGTCTCTTCATCAAGCTATAAGCAAGATACCATTTTTTAAACCTCAAAAACACTGTATAAATTGCTGTTTTTCAAAATACTACCCAAAAAGCATGATTGTTTACAGTGAAGTAATAAACATGCATTGGCTCATTAATTGTGCCATAAACCCAAATGGAAACATGGCTTTCTAATGTGTATATATATATATATATTTAATGAGTGTAATGTAGGACTCAGACATGCAAGCAAATTAGTCCAGTCTGATGAATGTGAATTGTGTTGTAATAGCCATGGACACGCACTTAGTTCATTACAAATTCGTGGGTTTAATTTTTATTGTGGAAACTTAAGCTAATAAATTGCATCCTCATTAGGAGAAGTGAAAAGCAGGCCTTCTATCCAGTCAGGCTTAGCAGTTGACATGTGTCAAACCACTGGCTTTTATATCTTTATTCATTTCTTTGGCATTCAGGGCATACATTGATACCCTGTGAAGTTTAACATATCTCCATATTGATCTGCTTGTTTCTAAGATGTTAGCTTCTGGGAAAGTGAGGTCATCTGTGTTCTCAGAATATAAAGCTTTGTCCATCAGACTTTTCTGACAATGAAAATAAACTGAACTGAGGCAGAGGAGAGGAACAAAGAGAGTGGAACACAGTGTTTTTAAGTGTACAAGTTTTCTTGTGTGTTTATTATCTTGATGAACACAAATATATTTTTTCGTTTTTGTCTGTAAAATACTTCTAAAAACATACTCTAAAGTCAAACATGGTCATTTTCACAGCTACTTTCATGACATATACGCTGTATTTCAATAGATTGAATACTAACTTGGAAAAGAAAATTGAAATTATCCATGACTGACTTAAGACTGAATTTATTAACAAACCAATTGAACTCATTAAATGTGACAAATATGTAGTATTTCAGATAAACTAGTTTTTTGTGATTAGAACAGCACTGGCCTATCTGGGACAAGTACCATGTAGGGATATGGTGATCCAAGCAAATTTCTAACAGTAGCTAGGATACAATTCCTAAAACACAACAATATTTCTTAGTAATGATTCTCAAGTATTTGGTTGTAAGAAAAAAAGCAAGCTAGGCACATACTCTGCCAAAGTGCCTTTTTAAAAGAGTATATACAGTCATGTGATTGTGTGAAATGGACCTAGATGGATTCATACAGCTCTAGTAATGTATTAAATGTTACTCAGATGGTTCTGCACATTGTATGGCAGAATGTGTTCTTTGCTTGAATTTACTGTGTCCGCTTAATTGATTGGCTTACAACAAAGAATTTTAGCCAAAAATTACGTGTTTTACTTCAAGCTGAAACTTCCTGCACAAATATTGGTGTGTTTCTCTTTGTGATGCAGGATATGGATATGTTGGTAAGCTGATCAGAACTGTGTCTCTGCAGGTCGTGTGTATGCTGTGCTGTCCAAAAGGGAAGGCAGAGTGCTACAAGAGGAGATGAAAGAGGGGACGGACGTGTTTATTATTAAGGCAGTCCTGCCAGTAGCAGAAAGCTTTGGCTTTGCTGATGAAATCAGGAAGAGAACCAGTGGCCTGGCCAGTCCACAGCTGGTGTTCAGCCACTGGGAGGTAAAAATATCCATTCACTCCATCTGTTTTGGTGATCTATTTCCTGTAGATGTGGCAGACTGGAATAATAAGCAAAAAAGGTTAAGTTTTGGTCAAGACATTTGATTAATTCCTTTTTGAAGTGAGGAAAAAAGTAGCCTTATATTATTTCTTACTGTAGATACACTGTTCAGAAATGTGTTTATATTTTGTTTAGATGGGATGCTTTTTTATTTCAACAGAAAGTAAATCTTTCATAAATGAAGCTGATTCTTTATAAATGTGTTTTCCTGAATTTATATTCCCTTTTTGGTGAGTTCTCTGGTAAACTTGTTTGGAGAACGGGAAAAAAACCAAAGCCACAAAACAGCCCCAACCTACCACTAACAGAAGATAAATGTATCAGTAAATCTAATGCACATGAAAGTTAACCTCTTAAGGTCTAGCAGGCACTTGTCCTCCCATATTCCAAGCCAACATAAATTTTCATGCTTAAAAGGCAAATGGAATAGATTTCCTTCATTCAAAATTAAGTCTGTTGATAGTAAGCAGAGGTGTCCTCAAAATCATTCCCTTTGATCATTTTTGTCACTTAAAGAATGAAGAGTTGAATGTGAAGATGTAAAGGAGATAGCAAGTGGGAAAGCTGATAAAAGGAGTGTTATCAGCTGAGAGTGCAGTGTAGTTTGTTCTTATGATGTGGAGAGTAGATCTTCAGGGAGAAAAAGAGGAGGCTGTAAATCAGAGCTCCTGGTTCAAGACAAACACACCTGCATTGTTGGGCTCCTCAGAAGACTCCACTGAAAAAGCTAAAAATGGCTTCAAGGACAAAAGTCAGTGGGTATAAATATTTCACCTTAACTTTTTAAAATAACTTTAAAATCTAGGTTTTTCTGGGTTTGGTTGGGGGTGTTTGTTTGTTTGTTTGTTTTGGTCAGGTATTCCTTTATTTGGTGTTAAAAAACAATAGAAACTCTGTAAATGGATGAAAAAATGTTTGTTTGTTTGACTGATCTTCTGATTTATTTTGTCACCTCAAATGTCAAGTCTCTGAGAACAACCAACTGTAGATTTTTGAGGTCAGTCACACTCCCTGCAGTTGCCAGCTATGGACTGCTTGCCACTGTTTCTCTGAAGTATGTGCTGTTTTTTCACATGGTGTGGATTCTTCATCCACAGCTAAGTTGTCCTCCTAGGTAGTATCTGTAAAATACTCCACTAACATTATTTCTTTGTTAGTAATTGTGGTAACTGCCTCAGGAATTTTATGTGGATGGTAATGGAAAAAGAGGACATCTGCAGACTGGCCACGTGCTAACAAAAGGGTTGGGAAGAGTATTTGACATAGTACTTGAAACAGTGCACTTGGAAAAGTACATTATGTCTTGCTTGGCAGTGGGACCTTACTGGTGTTAGTAAGTGCTGGCACCAAGGACTTAGCTCTCCTCCCTCAATATTGACTCATTTCATCTCTTGTAACTAAGTCCAACTTCACGCAGAACCACAAATGCAATAGCAAAAAAAAAAAAAAAAGGACAACCTTCTACAGATGGTGTACACACAGAAAAATTGATAAACTGCATCTTTTGAGTATGGGGATCCTGGTTAGAGCCAGTTACAGATCAGGAACCTCAAACCACTGGGTGCTGGCAGTACTGTGTACAGAAACCTTGACAGTTTTGGACGTTCTCCTCTGAAGTGCAGCTGGTGAGGTTTTGTGGCTTAACTGGTCTTTTGTCTGAACGGCCTCTGACATCAGTGCCCTAAAGGAATATGACATCAATTCCAGCTAACCATCTTTTTGTGCCAGTTTCTTTAGGATTTGTAGCTCCTATGCTCCAGCACTAAGCAAAAATGTGAACCCTGTGGCTCTCAAGCCTCCCCTTCTGTCCCCAACCCTTGGCATGTACGTTCGCTCTCAGATGTTACAAATTCCACATAAGAAAATGTTCACACATAATTATAGACATGCATAGGACAGGGAGATTTGAACAATTGGCAGGATTTTGTAAAATTGACCCCCGGGAGAGATTATAATTGCAGCTTGTATGTTAAATGTATTGGTAGTAGGAAAAATTATTGTGTAAGCCAGTCACCTTTCCACCTGGGGAATCTGTCACTGGGGGAGGGTTGGGTTTGTTTGTCTCCATGAAAGCCATGCCACATATTTTTGTGATAAAATAAGCCTTTTCTAAGCTACTAGTAATGTTATCTCTGTGCAGTGATGGCAGAAGGAGTGCATGTTACTCTCACACCATCAACAGAATTGCTAAATAAATACAATTTTCAGAATTTCTAGTGTTAGTATGACAGAGAAACCATGAGAAATGGTTTGTGTCTCAGCTCCTGTTTGTTCTCTTTGAATTCTGCACAGAGTTGCATCAGGTGATGGGCATGACTTTGACATTGTCACTTTACTGATGAATTATGGTGTATGTACCTACATGATAAAACACCAGCATTTTATTTGAATCCCTACTATTTAATGCATCATTGTGTAGGGTAATAGGATGTGAACTTTGTGTAATCTTAAACTATTTTTTCCTTAGTGTTAAAAAGTGGAAGAAAGTGCAGTAGCTACTTGGTTTTGTTCTGCATTTCCTGTGCTACCGAGTGTGTGGCTGCTGCTTTAATTGCACACCCTCCAAACCCTTCCATGGCGTGCTGAATGAACTCTGTGCTGCTGGTGTTTTCTCAGTGTGCTCTGCTCATTAGCTGAGTACCTGGGACTTGCATTTGTCTACACAGATTCCTTCTAATGTGTTGTTAACCCCATTTTACACAAAGTGAAATAGAAACTTTGGGGGATTTTTAAACTTAAAAACGCTTAATCTCATGGAAATCACATGCATAGGGCACGTTTAAACAATTGAGGTTTGAGTTCACTCTTTCATTATATTTCATTACCATTTGTAGACTCTAAACACAGGAAGGTCAATGATAGAGCCCACATTTAAATGAAGCCATTTTGGTCTCTGTGGAAATGATATTGCTTTTTTTTTTCCCCTATTCGGTTAATGAATGTATTTTGTGTAGTTCAGATTGCTCCAACCCCAAGGGATAGAGCAATATGTATATTGAGGTCTGTCTTGTCAGATACTCCTTTTTTATTAATTTCTTCTGGCATGCTTGTGCAATTTATTCCTGCCTGTGAAGGACAGCACCAAGTAACCATTAGTGGGAGCTTTCAGTTTAGTCCCAGCTAAATAAACTAATTTTAAAAGGTAGGCAAAGGTTATGTGTGTTGGGCTTACTTGGCAGTAATTTCTTAGATTATACTGAAATCTTTCTTATTAAATCGTTAGTTTAAAGTACTTAACTTTGGGATAATTATGAACTAGTTGTATGTTTTTAAACTTTCAATTAATAATACACCTTCAGCTAATGTATGCTTTTGTTTGAGCCTCTTTCCTTTGTTCTCCATTCTTTGCAGTTAGATCTTTTACTCAGTCATGTTATTTTATCTTAATCATAGGGGTTTTGAACAAGAAGGTATTTGTGATTGCACAATCCTTAGAATAATGGAACGTTCATCCCATTTGGGAAATCTGTGTTGTACGTAAAGAAATAATGCATGTGGCTCTATTCAGATGCTGATTGAATTTTCAGCAGGAATTGTCAAAGACATCTACTAGTTGTAAAGTTGTGAAATGTGTAGTATTCCTGTTAAATCACATCTTTGAAAGTGCGTGAAGATTGCCTATTAAGCACACTTTTATTCTTGAGAGAGCATGAGTGAACTGTAAACACATTTAATCAGAATTCTTTTTCATTATCCCTTCTAAGTAGAATAGTGCCTAGAACGTGCCTCAGGGCTCTGGAGAAAGGCAAGAGAGGGATTGTGTGTAATAATTGCTAGGAATATGAGGCTTCTGAATGTGTAAGTTTTATATTCTGAATTTTAGTTCATGCCTTTCGAATTGTAAGTCATTTTACAGCTCAGAATATGGGGCTTAATATAGAAGTTGCTGGATGAGATTGTTAGGCTTGCATTAAACAGGAAGCAGGCTGAGGTAAGGAGAGAGAATCTATTCTTGAACTGTAACTTTACATACATTATTGCACCAGTGACAGTTTAGGCACATAAATGAATTCCAGGAGTAACCTGGAACCTTTCAAATATGAAAAGCTCATTGTTTTGGCAAGGACATCTGAAGCTAATTGAAACAGTAAATACAAGTGCTAGGGGTGTGGCTTTAATTCTCTTTCTTAATACATGTTTCTTAAGTAATAGGAAAAAATGCAGCAGTAGAGCCACACGTCTCCTTTTTTTATTTCCAGTTACCAGATTCCTCTTTGCAGCTACTTGCTGAAGTCAAGGCTAAAGCTTAGCTGTCACTGTTTGAGACACAAACAAGGATGATGCTCCTGAGCCAAAATAAACTTGTATGAGTTTATTTTATAACTAACTGTGTAAACGTTCTTTTTTACAATATTTCTTGGAAGACGAGTTCTTGTATCTAACCATTTTAAGGCTTTGGCTCTCCCCGTTATATATTGTGAATGGAAGCTCTGAATTATGGGATGCTATTTGATTTTCCATGCTATTCCTTTCGCTTGCAGGGTATCTACACACCCAATACATTCATGTAAGGTTTTCTGTTCTGGAGGCACACTGCCAGTGCCCAAGTGGCCTCAAATTTGGTTGTGCTTAGTGCAGAACCACTTGTGCAGCATTACCCAGCATATTACCTATGGTTTTCTTGAAAAACAGCAGGTAACTATTCACATACACCTCTGCAAGGTTCTGCTATTTTACCTGAAGGTGAGTTTACCCTAAAACTTTTTGTTTCTCAGGGCCACTTCAGACATCTCAGACGTGCGTATCCGCTGTACTTTTTAAAGTTGCGCAGTCTGAGTTTATGTCATTGTCATTACTAGGTGGTGGACACCACTTGAACTGTAAATGCTCTTGAAATATCTTTCTACCATCAAGTTTTCAAAGGTGGAAAGGATTCTGATCCACTGGAGCTTGTATTATCTTCAAAATCGTGCATAATAATTCTTTCGATTTTTTTTAAACTTTTTTATTTTTCAACAAAAGAAAGAACTTCTGGCATGTTTTTCCTGGCGTGCTGACAGCTGCTGGTGGTAGTGCCCAGTCACACTGAATTTAGTGTTTCTTGGGATTTCTTATTAAGCAGTGCACAAAGTCCATAATGTTGCTTGCTGGTTGTAAAATCTCCATCAGACAGTGTAAGATTGCTCTTTCTATTCATGGTCCAGCATTTTCCACATTGATGATATTTGGCTCAAAAGAAATTTTCTGTCTTCATCAGACAGTAAGGACCAGTAGGGGAAGTGCTACTAGGAACATGGCTGTGTTCCCAAATCTGCCTGACCTTTTGGATGAACCAGGCAGATCCCTTCTGTTTGCTTTTGATGCTTCTCTCAACCTTGTTTTGCATAATTAGGCTGCCTTAGGCAGAAACTGTTTCTTACCATCATTTTGTGAAATACACTAGACAATGGGACCAGGATCACTATTGGAGCCATCTGGGTGACACTGAAATGCAAATAATAAATCATCCTCAAATTAAGGCTTAAAATTCCAAGTCCTCTTGAATTGCAAGTGGTCTGCTCTAACTCATGTCTTACTAAAAAGCTTGATTAGCTTACATAATCATTTGCAGGATTAGTACACACTTTGTCATCTATCAGTATTAACACAGTATGCTCATAGTATTTCTGTTTTTATTGATTATTATTACAGGTATTCAGATTATGTCTCTCATAAAGGTACAAGCATTTACAGCTTGAATAATTAATGTGTAGTTGTTGGGCTAAAAGAGAGTGACATCTGTTTTGCCTGTGCTCTTCTGCATGCTCTTACTAAACAAGTCTTATGAGACTTCATTGTTTGGGTGTGTTGGTTTGAATAGTTGTTACATTTAATGAAATATCTTGCTTTAGAATGGTTTCTTCTTCTAAAGAATACCCTTCACTTGCAATATTTGAAGTAATCTATTCGCTTCTTTTGAAACACCTAATCCCAGCTGACTACATTATAAACAGTGTTTTACTTATACCTAGAGTGGGCTCATAGTTCTGCAGTGAGTGATGGGACACACTCCATGTATTTTTATTTTTCTTTTAAGCATAATGGAATTCTATGGGTGTGCTTATAGTCATACTTTAAACAAATTATATCACCCAAGACTTCTAGAAAGTAAATCAACTAAGATTAATTTAAAATGTTCCTTAATTTCAATGTTCCTTTAATAGGAACATTTCCATCACTTAGGCATTGTGTTTGCAATAACAAATTTAAGAACTGTATCAGCTGCTGTGCACTGATTCACTTTCCTATGTCGCATTTTATATGGCCTCATTTAAAGAAAACGCTTGTTTTCTAATAGAATAAATGCTGGTCCAGTGACCCGCTGCACAGATCTTGATTTATAGTTCACTTTTTAAAAGAAATGTCTTTCAGAAGAGCCTTGCAGATGTATAGGAATACTTGGTTGTGTTAAGGAGGAAGCACTTAGTCGTGTACACTTGGAGGAGTAATTGTGTGTGGGCTGGGCTGTTTGCAGTTAAGGCTGCTGTTGTCCCTATCAGAGAATTCTGGAGTTGAGTAATAAATAAGCATAGGCCACTGGCTAGTTCATGCTGTTACACAGAAAAATTCCCAAGTCCTAGAAAAGTTCCTGGAGAAAAGGTGTGCTGAGTTTTCCAGGTATCAAGTCACACACAGTATGGTGGTGTTCTAAAATGTACTTTATCATAATGCTAACAATACCATAATATTGTTGGCTTTATGGAGTCTTACTTCTAATATTGGTGCCTCTTGATATCTTCTGTCTGATATAAAGTTTGGGACATAAAGATTGGCTGTGGTTTTATTTGGTTTTATTTTCTTGTCCCCCCTGCTCAGTGGTGCCCAGACACACACAACACACAGGCAGAGAGAGAGAGAGGCAGACTTTTGATAGAAGGTTAACTGAATTGCTTCAGTCACTTAAAGATTTTTCATCTGTGGAAGGCATATTATTTTGAATGTCCAGTTCTCTTTTGATTGAAGTTCGTTTAGGAATGTAACTTTTTGAAAAAGTGTTTTCAAGATGCTATCATGTTTCTGATTTTAAGAGGAGTCTTAGGCTATATGTTTTAGTTTTGTACTGAAAAATTAGTATATGGAAACATTTAAATATTTTTAAATTAAAAGTGGCATGCAACATAGAATAAATAATATTTCTGGGTGTCTTCTGCTTTGATTCTGTGGATCTTTCAGGATCCACTGTAAGTGCCTTTGTGAAATAATTATACCATCTTCCAGGAGGAATGGTCCATTTAGAATCTAATTCATCACTGAGGGCTTTATCCAGACAAAAACTCACTTTCGGTTACAAATTCCAGAACCATCCCTATGTGGTTCCCATGAATACAAACAATAGCTCAGGACCTAAAAAGCTTCTTAGCTGATTCCAGGAAACCCAGAGCCACCATTCTGACAGTTCCCATTGTAAGGAAATTGATGACAATGCTTTGGGACCGTTCTCCCTTTGCTTGCTTGGACTGTATTAACAGAGCATGGGGAATGATGGGTGCCACCTGCTATAAGCATTTGCCTTCATTCATTGTATATGGTACAAGTAAAGAGGAACAGTCTAGTTTGTGCCTTTGCCTTCACTCACAGAATCAGAACTTTCAAAAAAGAAAAACTTCCTACTTTTTTGTTTGGGTCACTGTGTCAGTAACACCCCTGTGTGTTGTAATAGGGTTACAGTCACTTCTTAAAGGAGATGCACAGATGATGTTCCAGCTGGCTCAGAAGATGCAGCTTCCTCTTTCCCATTGCTTACCATGGCGTGGTAACACAGTGTGCTGATTAATCCATCCTTTGTTGTCTATCTGCACCATTTAGGTAGGTGTGGTCCTCTAAATTTTCTGATGCCACCAGATCTTGCTCTAGAAGCAGTGTGTAGTGGCTGAATTATTTAAACAGGTTGAGAAGCCAAGCTAGCTCCTCAGGTAGTTCTTTGAAACCTAATTAACCTCTTTACAGCACTGCTCTGCATCGTGTAGCAGTACAAGGTTCACTCAGGACTCTGTAACCCTGTGCTGCAATGGGTTCACCTTTGCTGACTAATAAATACTAAATAGCGCATACTTTTAAACCTGCTGTTACGCTGGCTTTCCTGAGACCTGTTGAAGCATAAAGAATTCTTGTCAGTGGAAGAAATATCCAGAGCAAAACTTCAGTAGAGCAAGTCTTTCATGGATTATTGAAAGAACCAGTCTGTCAAACCTGGGGATTTTCTTAAACATCCATCACTACAGTATCTAAATATTTACAGGTAGATTAGATCTGTTAAGTTCAATTTTGTATACTTTTGGACTCCTCTGTTATATTCATTCTTCAAGAACCGCTGTCTCACTGCTTCTCTCTGGGCATAATTTCTGGGTGTTACATCTCTTGCCAGTGTAAAAAAAAAAATGTCATCAAAGGGCATAGTAACAGTCTTTAACTTAGCAGTTTATAGCTGTATAACCTCCCTCAGCAGCACAGTCTGAAGCAGTGAGCATGAATCACCTTTTCTTCTTCATGTGTTCTTGGACTTGGAAATTTTTGTTTGTCTTTTTGTTTGTCTGCTCTTCAGGCAGATCATGAAAGGGGAAGTCCCTGGTAGCTTTACATCATTAAGGTGTTCAGGACGAGCATCACTGCAACTTCATCAAGTCAACATGCAATCTTCACCGCCCTTTTTCTGTATTTCTAGAGCATAAAATAATGGTAAAACTATCAAACTCTTACAGAGTGGGGACCATTCTTTTTTTGTTGATGTAAGTTGTCAAGGAATCACCTCTAAGTTTCTGTACATTGATTATAAGGCCCTAAGCAAGGCATCAGACTGGGTATGACTCTTCTTCAAGCAGATTCTTCTGTGGTTAGATAGTCCTTACGTTTATGGTAAAAATAAACACAGAAGAATTTGGAAAGCTGAGTTTCAGACTGTTTATTTCTGAGTTCTGCTTGCTTTTGGTTTTCAGCCAGGCAACCCTGTGCATAGTCATTTCCTATGTAAATAACTGAGATTGGCTGTCACTTTCAGCACGAGTAATACCCACTTAATTTAACAAGACTATGCATGTGCTTAACTGTAGCAAACTAGAACTATTTTGTTGGTTTAGTTTTACATCCCATTTTTGCAAGATTGAACCTGCAGTGTTGCCTAGTCCAAACTAAACTGCCATGGTCATTTTCCTAACTCCCCGTGAAGTATAATTGTGTGGTTGTGTTAGGAGTTATTTAAGATGAGGTATTAAATTAGGACTCCACAATTGTCGATGTTTCTGGGGAAAATTGTCCATCTTCAGTCATGATTTTTTTAATTCCTCTTCTTGCTACTTTGTGTAACTTGAGCTTTAGGAAATTCTGCTTAGGTTGAAGTACCATATGGCAATTGAAAGGATTTGTCAGAAAAAAAAGTTTGTAACGGTAGAAGAAGTTTATAACAGCAAGGTAAAATTGGCAATTTAGGGAAATTTGTTCTCTCCTTGTCAGTTATGAGTGCTAGTGGTAATATTTCAGAAATTACTCTAGAGTAATACACTCAGTTGTTATAACTATCATGATTCTTGCAGTAACTAATACTTGTCTGTACTGCTTTTTCCATCAGGATTTTGTTTAAGAAATGAATACTGTATAAAATATATGACCTGTAACTGCATCTTGTGAGGAAATCTGCAATCAAGTAAAATAAGTATTTCTGAAATTTTCAGTAGAACCCACGTAACACAATATGTTCAATTTCTTCCCTTCCTAATGTTCATATTTTGGTTCTTTGTAATACTCTGTTGTCCCAGAAGTGTGGGGTATATAGGATGAACTGGGAGTAAAGGCATGTCCAGTTATTCTCTGATCATGTTTGATCTGAAATCTGTTTTAGAGGAGGACTAAAAAGCTGCAAGAAAGCTCTGCTAAATGTGTTAGAACCAGAAACAGGGATTTTTAAACCATCTGTCCAGCTCTGGATTGGGATTGGAAAACATAGGGCACAGAAACGAGCAGAAAACTTCACTTCTGATAAATTCTAATAAAATTGTTGTGAAATAATACTCTAAATAAGGAGTTCCTTCTTGAAAATTGACAATTATTTGACATTATTTGGTGCTGTTTGCTGATGGGCAATTAAAATTGCTTTTAAAAAAACCTATGCAGCTGAATTTGAAAAGTTATTGTGGGCTTCTTAGGACAAGAGCTGCAGAGTGTGTCTTAACTCTTGTTTTCTGCTTCAGTAGCTGATTGCAGGCTTTCCAGACAACTTGATCTGCTCTACTTTCATTTCTCTACTCCAGCAGTTGATTACTTGAAATATGCTGTTAAACTTTTGTACTACTTCACTCTTTTTTTTTTTTTTCTTTGTTTGTTTCTTTCTGTAGATCATTTCAAGTGACCCGTTCTGGGTGCCAACGACTGAGGAGGAATATTTGCACTTTGGGGAGAAGGCAGACTCGGAGAACCAGGCCCGCAAGTACATGAATGCAGTGAGAAAGAGAAAGGGGCTGTATGTGGAAGAAAAAATTGTGGAGCACGCTGAGAAGCAAAGAACTCTCAGCAGAAATAAGTAGCTGTGTCTGCCTCCTTTCTCTCCTGACTCAGCTAAGTGCGGGTGGAGGATTTTATATGCAGCAGATGCAAAATTTCATCTGGACTTCGTTCTTTGATACCATTTTTCTTACATGCTTTGTCTGTGGCTTATGTTTTAATAAACTCAAGCCTTTCCAACTTTTGTACAGAGAAAATAGTTTATTTATTGAAATAAAATGGAGGCGTATTCATTGCAATTTGTCTCAATTTTTAAAATTTAATGCCCTATTGAACGTCCTGTCACAAGGATTACGAACTCCTAATTCACTTTGTTTCTTTCTGATTTGTCACATGTAGTTACAGTAAGAGCTGGTTAGCTAGCTTCCTGCAAATAAACCATGCACTGAATTTAGCTCTTTAATGGTTTTGACTGATTTTTAATTAATTTCATGGTTTTGACTGATTTTTAATTAATTTCTAGAATGTATTTGTTTCTTACCCACACTTTCCATAGTTACCTATATGCAAATAGAGGTAAGCCTATTAGGAATTTCTAAACTATTTGTTTTACTCCATTCCTCATGTAAGCAGTTATCTAAAGCAGTAATATGTCTTCTTTAATTCCGAGGGCAAAAATAGCATGTGTGGAAGACTGAGCACTGCAAAAAAACGAGCAAAATTTGTCTTTTTTTCTCTCCTTAGAACCCACCTCATTATAAAGTTCAGTTTCCGCAGACTGGGTGAGGGGAGTGAGTATCTCCAATATAAATGAAAAACTGGACCTCCATTTTCTTCCCATACTTTATGCAGGAAGTAAAGTACATTGTACTTGAAAACCCTGGAGGTAAAACAGCGCTCTTGATTAGAGAGGGCTTCCTCAAATATATCTGTCTGAAACGTTTCTTCATTTTTAAACCTAGTGCCAGACAAGTGCCTTTTACAGATGGGACTAGAAGCTTGCAGGTCTGCTTAAAACCTCCCACAGTGTGACTTGGCAGCAGAACTCAAACTGGGAACTCAAGTGACTTTTCTCCTGGCCCTGATCGTATCAACCTAAATTCTTTAGGCAAGCTGTCTGATAGTTTTGCTTCTTCTATTAGGGTTTCTCCTTCCTAACTTCAGTTTGGTTCAGAATGCTGTGTAAACTTTTCTGTGCTTCTTCCTAGTGTCCTTTGGAAGCAGAAGCAGAAGAGCATGCGGAGGAGAGGATGTGAATGAGCTGGATTATTTTGTCAGCAGCATTTTTTTTAATGCGTAGTTTGAATTCTCACATAGCTTCTGATTCATTTTGGTTCTTGTTCATACCAGACTGCCTGTGAAAACGCAAGAGTTGAAACTAGGCAAGAGAGTGTAGTTTTCTTTGTTGCATCATGTATAGGATAGGGACAGGCAGGAAAACAGGGATAAGGGCTTTTTAGTACCTGTTAAATGTTGGCACATAGTCCTTTGGTATTCATAAAATGTTTTGAAGTTGGTCCTTGGAGTAGAATCTCTTATTTTAAACCATACATGGATATGTTGGGATAATGATAAAAAGTGTGTACTTCTCTTATTGTGCTATTCTTCACCGCTTTGCAGTTTTACTCCTCAAATTTGCAGTAGCTGTGATGTGCTGCTTCAGTGCAGCCCTGAGAAGGAAAATACTTACAGTGCTAATGTGAGTTGTCTGTGTAGGCCTCGCTGATCTTATTGGTGTTGAGACAAATAGTTTATGTGCAAGATAAAATATTTACATGTAAATACCAGTTTGATTTAGCAGCGTGTCTGAAGTTTGGTCTCTTACCTACTTGATGTGGCTTAGTCATATCCTCTGTTGTGAGCGTGTGCTTTTTGATTTGCTTTGTGCTACTTTGGATCTACTCAAAAGCAGATAAGATAAAAATTAATATTTATTTTATAGCATCTATTAATAAACTGAAAAGGTTGGGGGGCATTGTTTTTTTTACAGCTGTATCATTCCATGGTTATAAAACTCCTGCAAAGCGTGACTAACAGGAGGAAAAAATAGATACCATGAAATAGTGTGGTTTGGGCTGTTTGACAGAGATTTTTGTATTTCAACAGATGCTGTTTTCCTACAGAAGCTTTATTATTTATTTATTTATTGTTAATTTATCCTTTCTTCCCCTCATCTCCCCTCCTTCATTTCCTGTTTTACCAAAGATCCAACTGTGTAACACCCCACTGATTCTTTAGAGGAATATTTTTATTATCATCTTACTTCTTTTTACTGAAACAGCTTATCATTGTAAAGACTTGCTGATTCTGGAATTTGACCAAAAAAAAAGAAATGCAAAATTCAGTAGTGTTTTCCTGTTAGCATTTTTCATGGCCTTGTAAAAGCCTTGTCCTTCACCCTTACAAAGTGACATGTCTCACTGTTCTCCAGTGAGATATCTGGATGCATTTTTTTTTCCCCCACAAAAGCTGCTGGTATAAAAGGGTAGCAATAAATAATAATTTGCCCAGGCAGCAAAAATAAAACTTTAGTCAGAAGCCCTGCATTTCCTACCTGCTCACACAGGTTTGCTACCCCCCGAGGAGGAGGGGAATTCGGTACTGTTACAGCATTTTTTTTGTGACCTGGCCACAGAGCCCAGCTAAAATCTGCATCTTCTCAGGTGCAGTTACAAACGGAAGGCAGATTGATCATCATCATCACCAGTTCAGTGCTGGCTTTTTCCTATCTGTGGAGAGCACTTTCCAGAATTTTGCATATGGTTCTTTTACATTGTAATAAGTAAGGTAATGAATAAATCACTGTTGTATCGTTGCTTTCTGAATGATTTATGCCAGTGTGAACTGCTACCCTGGAATATTTTGCCTTTTTTTTTGCTATGGCAGAGGCCTCAGAGTTAGAGACAAGCCTTAAGAAACTTCTGGGTTGTAGTGATGATTCCATGACAGTTATATGTTTCATTGTCCCCTTTGCCATATTGTCATGAAAACAGTAATTCTGGATTATAACTTGCTTAAAATAGAAGAAAAAGCCCACAGTGTTAACCTAAAAAGGTGGCTGTGGAGTAAGCAACAGGCTTTTCAGAGGGTAGTACAAAATGATCCCTGGCCTTTTCAACTCAGTATGATGTTTTTATGGCACTTGGAAAAGAGAACATCCAACAGTCTTTTCATTGCAGGATTCAAGAAAATAGTTTGAAGTGGCCATCATGCAAGGCTGCCTAAATGCTGTCTTTGTGGACCCATAAGAAGGTTGATTATGAGGAGGAGGCAGATTTAATTATGCTTAAAAAGGCCTTGACAAAGTCCATGACAGCTTCAGGAATCCTAATCCTTTGGTCCATCTGAAGGCAGTGTAACTTTTTGGCTAGACTTACCTCCTGAGTACTCTGAGATAGTGTTCCTGCTTTGTTCAAAGGGGAGGATGCAAAGTCAAGGTTGTTCATGTGGGAGTAGAGACTGAGATGACAAAAATCCCTCAGGAAATATTTACGGCAGGACCGAAACAGCCTTTAAGCAGGGGTTTTTGTTTGCCTCTAATACATGTGAGAGACTGAAGTCCTGGGGTTTCTTCTTAAATCTTTCTAAGGCTCCTTTAAATGATGATTTTATAACAATCAACCTGATTTCAAAGGCTGGTTCATTTGCTAGGGGATACAGATACATCAAAAGCCAACTGGGTGCTGAAATACAGTAGCAGGCATGCTATGGAGCATTTTCTGCCTTTCATCTCTTGTCATGGTAGCGTTTACCTTTAGATGAAGAGCAAGGCTTCAGTAGGAAAACCTGGCATTGCTTCTGTGAGTGACTGACAGAAGGAGCTGTGTAAGCGGCAGCTGAAGCTGCGCTTCCCCTGGAGACTCGGCACAGAATGTTCATGACAAGTGCAGCTACCACTGCTCTGAGGATTGAAAGCTGATCCTATTTATGAATCCATGTCTTCTCCTTGTAATGTTGCTGTCTTGCAGTATGAACAGCTTAGGAAGGTTATTTTAAATTAACCTTCCTGTGTTAAAACAATGTCTAGTCTGTTCCTATCACATCCAACATTGTAAGCATCAAGGCCAGCGAGTAGTTCCACTGCAGCTGGTGTGAAAGGGGAAGGCTGGAAGAGAAATGTAAAAATGTTGTGGAAAAAAACCCATCACACTTGCATAGATGCCTTTATAGGAACTGTTTTCATTGCATAATGAGATTGCTTTGTGCTCTAGAAGTGTTCAATAATAGATAACATGCAAGTGTGCTCCATGGAAGATGGACTGCCTTGACAGGCAGAGTGTTTTACCAGTCAGAGCATCCCTTCTGTGTAGCCTTGCTTCTGCAAAGGACAGTGTGAAGAAACAAGCCTCTGTCTCCTTTGCTGTCCTGTAATTTCAATAAAAAGACTGTGGCAGGCTCATCATTTCAGGGAGCATGGTGGAAGGGAGCTGTGCATTCCCAGCTGCAGCAATTCCCTGGGTACCAGTTCACTGACTATAGAAAGCAGCTCTAAATAACCTTTTTAATCCCTTTCTGCCAGGACCTCCCAGTGAATCATAGCTTCTGGTGAATCTTGTTGCTGGGACAGGTGGAGCCTGAAGAACTGAATGAATGGAAGTATATTTTTCAGGGTTGGTGTTCTGAGATCCACTGGGGATGCAGTTCTGAGGCTGCACGAAGGTGGGAGGCCCAACTTCATGAAGTTACAGAGCTTACTCTTTCTCAAGTTAAGAGAATACTGTAAGGGAAATTCCTTAATTATTCTTTTGTTCTTGTGATTCTTGGTTGAGCACCCCAAAGCACATGAAGAAGCCTCTGCTATCCTGGACTGGCAGAGTTTGGGCTATAGAAAATGCAAGTACAGTAACCATCCTGCTCTCTGATAGCTGTCACTTGTACTTGAGCTTATCAGCATCATTTCTTCCAAGCCAAAGAGAAAATACTAAAACTGTGATTAACATCACAGTGTCACAGTTACTTAACTGTGTAGACAAAGAGTTGGTGGCTGACAAACTGAGCTCTGCTTTTGCTCTGGAGCTTGCAGGCAGCACATTTCTCTGGTCAGAAAGAATTAAGCTACACATTTCTTCATAGGTAACTAAAAAAAAGTCAAACCAGTTGCATCTTCTAAATATGTCTGAAAGGTTCCCTTGCTTTTGTGTATAAACAGATTTAGTACTGGTATTAGGAGTTTGGACTTGAGCAATGTCATTGTCATGAGTGAATTACTCTTGGACAATCAAAGGAAGAGCCACATTCCCTCGTCCATGCTGTGGGGTTGTGCTAAACCAGAGAGGGTCCTGTGAGCAGGCAGTCACAGGAAAACAGGGGCCAGAAGAGTTGGAGGTGGATATTAACTTAAACCTCAGATTGTAAGGAACAAAGGAGCTGTTCAGTGAAGGAAGTTACTGAGCAGTTGACAGAGTCACTGAAGAGTATGAAAATCATCTGTGCACCCCTCAGTGCAGCCATGGGCTGCTGTGGCTCTGGCCTTGGTGTGGCAGATGGACCCCCTGGACATATAAAGGAATTTATATCCCTCCCTTTGCTGCACATTACATGGAAGTGCCTTTTGTAATACAGCTGAGCCTTCAGTTTTTAAAACTTAAAGAGTTTTAGGACCAGGATCTCATTTTGTGTAATTTGTTGTTTATGTGACTGCAGCTGAATCCAGTTTGATTTCTGCCAGATGAGGATCTGGGTTTTGTGCCACTTTCATTTTGTTCTTCACTTAAAAAGTGACAGGTATCTGTGATGATTGTTGCTGAGCCTTTTTTCTTCCAAGGTTTGTTACTGGAGAGCAGAAATATGTCTGCAGACTTGTGAGTGCACCTATAAATAGCAGGCTACTGTACATAAGATTGGTGCTGTTGCCAACCCTGTGTTTTTATGACAAATCTTGTGATACTTTGTTTTTCCTAAAAACCACAGGTCTTGTATTTCATCAGAATCTCGGTTTTCATTAAAAAAACCCAACTTTCCAGCTCGATGTTGGCACCAAATTAGAGAAAAACATGAAAATGTTTGCAGCTTCACCATGATGGCAGAAAAAACAAATGCATACAAGAACCCCCAAATATAGTATTTTACTTTAAAAACAACAAACAAAAAATCCCAAACCACTGAGTAAATGAAAGACCTGTGGTTTTGAGGGACAGACCCTTAATGTCTGTGTTGTGGTCTCTTACTGTAACTGTAAAAATGACTTTTGTAATACTTTTTATAAAGTGGTGGTGTGTTTTTTTCGTTGCAGATAAGCTTCTTGCAAAATCCTTATTGAAAAAGAAAAGATGTTGCATCCTTTGGAAACATTGGTCACTTTATAAAACAAAAAGCTGCTAATAGTCCCTGAACAGATGCCTTTTTCCCCAGATCTAATTCTTGATCTCAGTCTGCATGATCCAAAGCAGAAGGGCTGGAGGCTGACAGTAAATCCGCTAAAATATTGAGCTGTTGTGGGGGGAAATGCCAGTCTTCATTATTCCCTCTTTGCTCAGTGTATGAGTTACCCCTGCTTTTTATCAGGATAAATGTTTAAGGAAAACTTGGCTCTGTTTTCATTTTTAGACCTTGGATTTCACTTTTTAAAGATTGCCTCATGGTACAGCCCTCCCTTAGCCCCCAGTTTGACGCAGAGCAAACCAGTGTGTGTGTGCTGTGCTTTTGCTGGAGAAGTCTCAAGTCATCACTTCCTTGAAGTTCTCAGGCTGAGTCTCTGTGGGTCTGGGCAAGAGATACCAGCTGGGGCTGCAAACTGAACTGGAGCTCTGCTCCCCTCACTGGCTCCTGTGAATTGACCATTCTTCTTTCCACAGAGAGAAAGATTAAATGTTTAAGTCTTGCATGACGTAATTCTTCAGCGCTCCAGCAAAAGGGAGAGAAACGGCAAGTTGTTGTGTTTGATGTTTCAGATGTAAAAATCAATTTGAAATTATTCCAGATCAGATTTAATCATCCTGAATAAGTAATGAAAGGGCAAAAAAAGTAATTGAAAGCTTTTCGCTCTGCTTTTGTTGACAATAAATGCTGTTGTAGATGAAGCAGTTATCAGGGCTCAAGAGAGAAAGATGATTACTGGATAAATGGGCAAACTGCACTTTTGAGAGTTGTGCAACCAGAGGTAAGATTATAGAAGAGAAAATAAGAATTTGGTAGGTTCAAAGGCCTTTTTCTGCTACAGCAAACATTGTTTTGGAAAGGTTGATGGAGTTGTTACAGAAGAGGTTAGCAGAAATAATGTTTTCCTGATACTTAAGAAATTGGAATCTTGCAACATTTCTTAATTTTGAAATCAAAAGATGTTTTCCATTTTCCATTTGCTATGTTGGTTTTATGTTGTTATACTCTAAAAAGCTTCTTTTTGGAATTAGAGCAAAGTAAGGGGAGCTTGTTTATTTTCTATTACTCCATGGATTTAACAAATCTTATGAATTCTAGGTATATTTTCAAGGCAAAGATGGGGGCTTCCTCTATTGTGCCATATTTCCTTTTCTGATGCTGCTGTATCAAACTTCTTGGTGATGATATTCATCGCTGACTTACAGTGGCACTCCCAAAGAGCATGCTGCTTTTCTCTTGAGATACAAAAATAGGGGAGAACATCCCAGGAACTCACCAAGTCAGTAAAAAATGTATTTCTCTTTTCATTCTGCCCTGGCAAGTGTGTTTCTGACCACTACATATTTTGCTGTATTTTGTTTAAAAAGCGAAATGCATACCTGGGGGAAGTGAAGTGCATGATTTGTGAATCGTGTAGCAGTGGAGGAGCTGGTGGCAGAATGTGGGTGTTTTTTCCCTGCTGATTGCTCAGGGATGTATTACATTATCTAATCAGAAGTCATTACCGGTCTGTGCAGCATTAATTCATGCAGCCTTCCATACATACCCTCTGCTGGGTCCCTCGGGGCAGGATGGTTCTCTAATGGATCACATTCCCGAGATCAGCTGATAGGGCTGCTTCATTGCCTTCACCCACACAGATGAGCTGCAAAGTGAGCAAACATTGAACTACCCAGGGAAGAAGTTGGAAACTGATTTTCTACACTCACGTTCCAGCTAAAGAAACAGCCTTGGGTTTTCTTTGTTTGTTTAAAAAAACATAAAATAAATTATCCTGGTGTTCCAGAAGACACACCCGGAGTCTGCAGGTTTCATAGATGATGGTTTCCTCATGATGGTCATTCTTCCAGCACACCCATATTAGTCAGTGGTGGAAAGACCTGATTGTACAAACTCAGGATTTCTGTGCTGGGATATGTGATGGCTTCAAGTGGGCTTGGGTGTGACGTGGGTCTGCCACTGAGCACTCACCCTAAACCCTAAACTCAGTGTGTCGTGGAATGTTTGCCAGGCAGAAGTGTTGGAGTTCTGGGACAGGGCAAACAGAAGGAGTGTGAGGGTTGTTGCTAAAAGAATATGGTGGTTCAGAGGTGGGGCTGATTTTATTGATGTGTATAAAAAGAAAGAAAGTTAATAATTCCTCTTTTTAAGAAGGATGTTTTGAATACTGAGAAGATCCACAGCTGTAAGATGCATTTAAATCACCCAGCGGAAGCACTGATCTATATTCATGTAAATGTGTTTTGATGTCCTCTTAAAAGTTTAAATGAAACACCCACGTCCAGGAAGCTGCTTCTCTCATGTGGGAGCACAATTGCAATTCTTCGTTAAATGTACTGATAGGACATCTTTTTCACTTCAGAAGCACTGAACTTTGGCAATTTATACTTATTTGAGATGAAAGAGGCGAGCTAACAACTTGACACCACTTCTAAATAAGAGGAGACCTTGGTTACAAATTCATCGTTTTTAAAAACTTACTTAATTTTTGATGAATTGCTCATTCCTACTGCAGATGATTATCAGTACTCTCTGTTCTGTTAGAGAGAGATTTTCTTTTTACCACAGCCCAGCAACTTCTGCCCCCCATATCCATAGGAAGATGTTGCAGAAAGTAGAACAACAAAAATGTGGATGTTTTCTCAGATAGTATAAACTTGTGTAATTTTCTTGTCTTGGTAGCTAACTTTAGTTAGCCAGTGTTGTAGGTCTTGTAGATCAGGGAAGTTAAAGTCTTTATTCTGGTTGAGGGCCTGTGGGGGATTTTCTTCTTGGTGCAGATTGGGATCTTGAGCATCCTGTAGAATTTCAGTGCAGGGACAAGCTGTATTTTAAACCTTGCATGCAGGGTCAAAGGCAAATGCCTTTTTTAATGAGCCCCGTTATTTAGTTCCGTGTGCGTATCAGTACTTCTGTTTGAAGTGGAACCAGGTGTTTTATTCACATATGTGTATAATGCTTTCTATGTAATGTTTTAGAGGGGAAAGAAACGGGATTGGGACCCTTGCAGAGTAAGCTTTTTCATGAGTGAAGCTCAGAACAAAATCTACAGCACTCTGCTGTATTACCTTGGGAAAGTACTGCCTCTGTAGCTTTTCTCTAATGCTCAGCTTAGGCTTTACATGTAGGTCTGTTTGATTATTGCCCCTTGGAGCAGATAAGTGTATGGAATGATCTCACTCTGTTGTTAAGATAATTTCTCTTTGGGGATTTTGACCTTCTTCACATTTCAATGACATCATCCTTTTTACAGACTGTAAATCGCTGATGTTGACTCCTGACCTTGCTAATAAAACCTGCAGAAATACAGTACGGAACAACAGAATGCTTATATTAATATTGTGAGATGTGTAGCTAACTTTTAGCTGCTCAAAACTACTTTTTAAAGGTAGTAAACTTGGATAATTATGGGTAAACTTGAATATATAACCTTGAATAATCATTTCTTGTTCCTAACATGTCTGTTCTATGCTGACCCATCTAGTATGCACGTGTACATCTGCCTCAGATGTAACTTCAGTGTTTTCTTTTAATTCTGTAAATACCTTTATTAATTAGCCTGAAACACAGCAGCAAAGTGAAACACTTTTCCACAGTGATCAACTTTTAAATTGCAGAAACACTGCAAAAAACAGACACATCACTTTAGCCACAGCAAATGGCCTTTATTCATAGAAAAGGCCAATTTTACATGAACCAACAAAGACAGTTTTCTCCTTTAACACAACAGGGGTTTTAGTGGATGCAAAATTGCTTGCTTGCAAATGGTTCTTTCAGAATACCTCTGACTGGTGCCTATCAGTTTCTCTAGTAAATACCTTCATGTTGGCATCCAGGGTGTTGCAGGGGGTGCAAGATCGCGGGAGCTGCCAAGAGTCTGGAGAATTGAATATTCTCACCACGATTTATTGCTGGATTGAAGCAGAGAAAGCCTCTTTCCTTTGTCAGTCCTTCCATGTGTTGACTTCTGTGCATTTTACCTTTTGAGCAATCCAGGCCTTCTGTGTTATTGGTATTAATTTCTAATGCCTAATAATACCTCATATAACAACATTAAAATAACCAAATCAGAGCATTTTTTCCACATCATTTGTGTGTCTGAGAGCAGTTTGTGTACAGTCACTTTCACTATTTCTCCTGTATATTCAGACAATTTCCTGTTATGTTTGTGTGGCTTTTTACATGCAAGAGGAAGAGAAAACACTTCCTGAGACAGGATTGCAAAACACACACACTGGATAGTTTGGGAACTAGTTGGAAGGATGCAGGAACTTTTTTTTGCTGGTTTTTATTTTATTTTTGGCTGGCATGTGTCCTTTTTTGCTTGTTAATGTGGTCTGTGTCCTGTACTAAAGGGCAAATGGACAGAAATTGAAGCTGCTGGGCAGCAGCTGCCAGTGTGTACAACGATGTGCAAACACAATTTCTGTGAAGCTCCTGTGTCTGGGGTGCATTTGCACAGGAAAAGCATCATTTCATAAGCCCTGCACTTGTAATTGCTAATCATGATTTTAATGGGCACATCTCCCCTTTGAGTCATGTGTCAGCTCCAAGTCCCCAGTGATACCTTAAATGTTTTAAAAACTTGACTGGAGTAGTGAAATCCAAGTGTGAAAGAGATCAGTTTCCTTCCTTCCTTCCTTCCTTCCTTCCTTCCTTCCTTCCTTCCTTCCTTCCGAATTCCTTCCGAATTCCTTCCTTCCTTCCGAATTCCTTCCTTCCTTCCTTCCTTCCTTCCTTCCTTCCTTCCTTCCTTCCTAATTCCTTCCTTCCAAATTCCTTCCTTCCTTCCGAATTCCTTCCTTCCTTCCGAATTCCTTCCGAATTCCTTCCGAATTCCTTCCTTCCGAATTCCTTCCGAATTCCTTCCGAATTCCTTCCTTCCGAATTCCTTCCTTCCTTCCGAATTCCTTCCTTCCGTCCTTCCTTCCTTCCTTCCTTCCTTCCTTCCGAATTCCTTCCTTCCTTCCTTCCTTCCTTCCTTCCTTCCTTCCTTCCTTCCTTCCTTCCTTCCTTCCTTCCGAATTCCTTCCTTCCTTCCTTCCGAATTCCTTCCTTCCTTCCTTCCTTCCTTCTCCACAGCTGTGAAATAGAAGTCAAAAGACCAGCAAAATTGCATGTGCCACTGCACCCTGTATTTATTTCTTTTCAGTAGTCTCCCCAAGGTAAAACTAACCTGAAATCATCATTCTACCATTTTTTATTTTTAACGTCTTTCAGTTTGTTGTTCTGTGGGACATATTTGCCACTTTTAACTTCTTTTAACATTTTAAAGGAAATATTGATAACAGCCTATCTTTGTCTAAAAAGACTGAAAGGAAAGAAACTGTGATTTCTTTTTCCTCCAGACATTTCCATTCAGAATTACATTTCACCTCACAGATATATTTAAAATGATCTGTGTAGTTGTCTTTGTTTTCTGTGTGTTCAGAATTACGTGCTGTAGACAGTGACTTCAGGGCCTCCTAGAGCTGCGATCAGAAGGCAAATGGGAGAGAAATATTCTGAAAAAGGAACCAGACTGGAGTCTGTTGTGCTCTTTATGTATTTTCCAGCTGCTTTTGCTTCTAACGTTCAGTATTCCTCATGGGACACTGATGCAAATCTGCATTCTCATTTTTTTTCCCTCTTTGTGTGTAACACACAAGACCCTAAAGTAAACCAGTGATTTGCAATATTAGGAAATGTGGCTCGGTGTCCCTGTCCCCAGTGTGAACGTGCACATTTAAATATGAATGAAAATGGGCCAGAGCCCCTTGAAGCCCGGAGTTGATGCACAGACTGCCTGTTCTTTCCGGTTTAAGTACTGTACTTTTTTTTTCCCTTTGCTGAACAACAGCTACCATATGGGCTGAGCTTCAGCCAGTCAACTGCTAAATTACAAACACTCCTTTGACTGTAAATTGAATGGAGAAGGATGTCAGTTATCGCTTTCCTCCCGTGGCCACACCACAAGAGCACCTGCAGTAAAAAACTGGCATTCATGCTCTGAAAGGCACCACATGCTGCTATTGTGAGCTGAGCAGGATCTAACCTTGGCTTTGCTCACCCCGCTCCTATTGCAGCGAGGAGATGGCAGAGATAAGAGCCCCACTTCTGAATACGAATTCACTCAGAGACACATCCCAGCACTTATCCAACCCTGTTTTGCTTCCACTAAAGGAAGTAAAAATCTACTTAGGAAGATGGCTATCTGTGCTATCCGTCAGAGAGGAGTCTCTGACTCGGGCACGTTTACCATATTGATTTCGAAGTTTGGTATGAAATCATAACTGCTCTCTCTGCAAGCTCCTCACTGTGACCAGTTCAGCTCACTCACAGGATTACCTGGTCTCCAGCCTGAATGCTGGAACAAAACGACTCTGCTTTCTCACCTGAGCAGAGGTAGTCTGGAGCTGGACCATCCCTCCATGCCCACGTTGGGGCCATAAGCAGCACGAATGTGTGCAGGGAGGATTTGAGCAGGGAGGAACTGCTGATGTGTCAACAATGAACTGGGCAATCCCTTACAAGAGCCAGCTGCTGGGCCAGCAGAGGTTCCTGTGTCAGCACATGTGTCCTGACAGGAGATGTGGCAGCTGAGCAGGGAGCAGGCATCGAGCGAGGCTGCAGCAGCTGCTGGGAGGGGCTGCCAGCCCTAGGCTTTGAGGAGGGCCAGGGAAAGTCCATCATCTGCTGTGTCCATTAACTCTTCCCTTCCCAGACAGGTAAATGTCATTACTGGACCAGCCCAAATGGTTACTCACTCTGTGACTTAAAATATTTGGGAAGAATGGGCAGTTTAATAATTAGGGTATTTCCTTATATCTGCTGGAGCCTACAGCTGCATGACTGGCTGAAGAACTAGTGTTCCTGTTGAGTTCCCCCGTGGGTTGTTAGATGCATTATGTGTCTGTTTTATGGCTTTTCTTCAAGGAATCCTTAAAGTTCAGCACCTACAAACATAAACCCCACTCTTGAGTCACTAAAGGTAGTCATTAGGTCAAGGCTCAGTGTACTGAAAAAGGTATTACAGTGCTGAAGAATTTATGGGGTAACCCAATAACATTCACAATGTTAATTTACAGTTACTGCTTGTGACTTAAAATTGTGCTTTTGGAGGTTGAAGGCCTTGAGCATTTCTGCCAATGTTAAAACCCACAATGCTTGAACCCAACCAAATAATTCTAGCATTAAGCCAGGTTTGTGATTCTGGTAATGATTTGGCAGCATGTAGCATCAAAGGGGTCGTGTATTTTTATATATCATAATGTGTAGTTGCCCTTCTCCCCAGAAGTAAGTGGGTGAAAGAAGCTACTGCTGTTCGAATAATCTCAAAACAAAGATGCTGAAGTTCAAAAGTTGTTTTTAGAAAATGCTCTGTATCTTTGGAGGGTTTTAAAATGCTTTCTTTTGAGATAGTAGATGACACCTTATATAATGAATACCATCAGATGGTTCATCCTTGATTCCTCTCCTAGCTCTGGGCCACCTTTTAGCATTCATGCATATTATGACTACTTTAACATTATAATACGTTTATTAAGCTTAGAGTTAGAACATTAAATGTCATTTACGGTGTTTTTTTGGATATCCATTGGTGCCCTTGTTTCCTGCCATCTGTGCAGTGCTGAAAATTAACAGCCCACATTTCCATTACCTGTAACATTTATGAGTGTCTAGCCTTCACTCTTCCTTTGTTTCCAATTGGAATGATTCTGTAGATAAATCAGGCATATGTATAATTTTTTTTACTTTTTAATAAAGCCCGTAGGTTTTTTATAATGTGTATGATTCAAAAAAGGTTTGGGGAGATCCTGTAGCACAGCTGGCAACTGGAAATCTTGTAGCAGCTTCACAGTCAAGGTTGCACCTTGTCTCTTGCAATGAGGTTGTTTTTCACATCTTTCCTAGATTCTTAAAAAATAAATATGGGATGTCTTCTAGGAAAGCAAGCCCACGTTTGGGAGAGGTACATGAATTTTAAGCAGCATGTATGTCTATTGCTAGCTTTTCAGTGGTTCCTTCCCGACAGTCTCCCCATGGATATCTCCAAAATGTCTTGACTGACAAAATTCCGGCTGGTTTTTCTTTGCTTCCCGTGTCTAGGTGGAAACTCCTGGTGGGTTCACCTACATGACAAACACCGTAGAGGAGAAAGGGAATGAAGTGGTTGGACATCAGAGCAGGGACCACTGGGGAAAAGAGGCACGGGATTGTGCAGAGGCAAACGAGGACAGGAGACTGTGGAAAAATGTCAGTGTGGATAAAATGCATTGTCTTCATGTCTGCTGTCCTCTGTCACCCACAGTCCTGGGCTCATACCCAGAGAACCAGAGAGTGGTTGTGGCTGGAAGGGAGCTCTGGATGTGACCTTGTCCAACCCTCCTGCTCAGGGAGGTCACCTGGAGCAGGCTGCCCGTGACAGTCGGGTTTCAGATCCCTGCAGGGATATCTGCAAAGCAGCTCCTTGCATTTGCATTTCTGCCCTTGCTGGAACAGGCCAAAATCTTTCAGAAGGAAGATTTCTCCAGAGAGGCTTTGTAAGACCTGCTGGACCACAGAAAGTCCTGGATGCCTGTCTTAACTGAGGGGGCAGAATTCCTACAGAAACATGAGGGAAAAATGCATGTAGGGAGGAAAGTGAGGAAAGCAGGTGTAAATGTGAACATCTGTTAGGTCTGGTTGTACATACAAAGAAGTTTCTCCTGTTAACAAGAACTCTCAGGCCTTGCAAAGTCTCTGAAACATGCAGTAGGATTCAGATATTCTTATATCTGCTGGAGTCAGAGGTGGGAAGTGTGATATTTGTTTCTTAAATAGGGTCTAGAAACAATATTAGGAGCGAGACAACTATTCCTATCCACTGTCTTTTGATAAGGTCAGTGTGAGCTTATTCTGAATTTACTTTTGCTGACAAGTATTTTGGAGTTCTCAAGATCTGATTTTTATGTGTGATGTGTGGCCATCACTTACCTTAAGAAAAGCAGCTGCTTTTACATCCTGTTTTTCTCTCTCTTGCTAGCTCTGGTATGGGACATCTTGCTGCAATCCTGCTCTGGATGTGCCAGTTATGTAAACAGAGTGGGGATAGGTGTAGCTTCCTCTGGATTGAAAGTGGTGCTGGCAGCAGAGAGAAAGTTGGGCTGAAGTAACTTTCTCTCATTAGAATAAAAATCTGAAAGTAAAAGTCTGAACTGCATCTAGAGGTAAGTAGTTTCTTTCAAAATCTGAAGTATGGATCCTTCCTTCTTCCCAGAATTCAAGAAAATATTATTTGTCTTTGAAAGTGGATGGGTTGAGTTTTTTTTAAAGCAAATATTTTTAAATGGGTGGTTTCTTTGGTATGCTGCAAGAAAACAAATACATTCAAAAGGGCTGAGAATTTAACCCCAGGGAAGTGCTAAAGAAAAGCCAGACAAATTCCTGTGCTGACTCCAGGAGCCCTTTGAGTGGCAGGTTCAGCACCGTTTGCTCGGTGACACTGAGAGTCTTCACAAAGTTCTTCAGGCTTTTTCCAGGGCTGTTCTGTGGAGCAGCCAGAGCAGAGCCCGGCTGAGCTGAGAGTCAGAACACCCTGATTCAGGCTCTGCTGCCACGGGAGGAGAGGAAAAGCCAAGCCTCTGACAAGTTACACCTACGCCAGCAGTTCCCACAAGGCTTTGCCTTTGCTTCTGCTTGCTCTCAGGGAGGCTTTTCCTGCCTTTCAGTCATCAGCCCCTGAACATTTTTCCTCTCTGGCCTCTCCAAAACACCCCCAGCCACCCCAGGGAGTTGTAGCAAGTAAGTGAACAGCCTGTAAGGGCCCCTTGCCAGGCAAACCCTCTGGCATCTTCTGGCGTTTTAACCAGATGTTACCTACGCCTCCCTACTCACAAAGATAAGTGTTTCTCCGTTTGGGTTTTTTTTTTAAGTGTAAAATACATAAGTGGAAGAAACACTAAACAGTTAATGAAATAATTTGTATTTAGTCTCTGCTTCGTACTGTTTAACTCAGGAGCTGTCTGTACTTAATGCTTTAAATAGGCATATATAGCTTTTCTTACATAACAGAGACCTGGCCTCAGAAAGAATAAAAGAGGTGGTTATGGTGGGCATGGGAGGCTCTAAACTTCCATGTTTCCTATTGTGACATCATTGTTTCCTCAAGTCTCTTCCCTTTGTGTTTACAGTATTTCTCCTGACTGCTGAGAAGAAAAGTTTCCAAGGGCTCAAGGGGTTTTTTTTCAGCAGCACCCAGAAGTCTGGCACCTTACCCTAACCTTGTAAGTCTGCAAAATTGGCCTGGAAATTAAATGGAAACAGACTCTCTCTTGAGAGTCCAGCTCCCTCCTACTCCTGATTGGGCCAGAAACACTGTGAGAACAGACAGATTTTCTAGCAGTATCCTGGCACTTTCTTACCCATTCCTGGCCAAAACCAGAAAGTGTTAAAAAAGAAAAAAAAATAAAATATATATATATAGGAAGTGGGAGGAGAGGAGAGCACTGTATATTTTTAAAGCACAAATCTTATCTGAGTTTTGAGAAGAGAGTTTGGGGTCAGTTATTTTGTCTGACTGGTTCATCTGCCCCTCTGCTAATCACTGTGTTTACTGCAGAGCTTTGTGGTTTCCTTCCTCTGGTCCCCTTGGTTATCTGCGTTGGCACAGAGCCTGGGTCCTGCTTCCCTTCCTCCCTGCACACCTTCGTGTCCCCAGCCACTGGATCCTGCAAAGGCAAGTCTTGATTCTTCACACTTCATTTTTTGTGATTTGCAGCGCCCTTTGCAGGCTGTTGTGCTCAGCCCTCACTGCTTAGCCTGCAGCTTGGCCTGTGGTTTTTGGTTTCCTCCCTTTTTTTTTTTTTTTTTTTTTTCTTGTTTTTTTTGTTCTTATGGCTGCTCTGAAGTGCTCGAAGAGCTGCTGACAGCCCATGGAAAACTCAGCAAACATTCCACACAGACCACTTGCTAGCCTTTGCCATCCTTCCTGTGCCACGTTCATTTTTATTGGGGATAGTTGAGAAACCAGGACTTTCAGGCTTTGGCTGATCTGCTTGTGCTGCTTTCAGACAACATGCAGGTCTGGACCTACCTGCTCTTACTGCAGCAGAAGCCAGCTGGAGCACCATCTCTGCTGCATCCAGCCCAGCCTTTTAGTCCTGTGGCTGCTTCCATTGGTTCCTCATCAGGAACTTGCTCTTCAATCAGCTGTACAAGCCAACTGCTTCCAGCTTTCCCTGGTTTCCTTTCTCACCACAGGTTATCTAGAGAGCTAATCCCTCTCTCTAAGTTCAGCTGCTTCATTTTTCTGGTTCCCACTGGCTATTTGTTCCTTTTGTCCCTTGTTTTGAGAGGTCTGGCAGCAAAGCTTCAGATGTTTCAGTACTCAGATGGTTGAGGATTCTGCTTGGTAGGTAAGCAATGATTTTGTAGGGAGGTGAAGGGGCATCTAATATGAGCATGACTTGGTACTTGCCCAGCTCCTCAACTTGTCAGTGCTGTACCACCTCCAGGTAGTGTTAAACACTTTACTGTAAGCCACAGTTAAAGGCATTTTCAGCTCAGAAAAAGCTGATCTGAAAAGTTGCCCCTGCCCTATCTCAGGCTGCCTTGTGTGAGAAGCTGGGAGAGGGGGCTTCTTTCCTAGTTAAGGAATTTCAGAAACTCACTGGCCCATCTTTAATTAGGAAGTTTTGCTAAGTTCTCTTTAGCTGCAGTTGTCACAAGCAGCTCCGTGTGGCCTCAGGCAAGGAGAGCATGTGAGCAACAGAGACCACCTCTTTTCAAGTCCTCCCAAATACCCTGTGAGGCAATTTTCACGAGCTTGCTCAGCATCTGTGTTGAGTAGGGTGAGGTCAGCAATCTCGAAGTTTTGGAACTGTTGCCCCTGATTTCTTGGAACCACGCCAGCTGCAGCTGCATGTGGATGCTTGTTCTGGCCACACAGCTGTGAATCCCTTAGGTACCTTGCTTTACAGTGCAGAGATGTCCCTTTATGCCACTTCCATGCTAACACAAAAGCCTGAAGCACAAGAAGCCAGTGTAAATGTGCACTGGCAATGATTTCAGAAGTCATTTTCAAAATGAGGAGTACTTGGCTTTGAAAGCCCGTGGGTCCTTTAGATACCAAACTCAGAACCAGGTGGCTGCCTCTGCATTTCTTTCTGCCTCACAGTATCTTTGTCATGCACTGGAACTCTGCTCTTCAGATCTTTACTGCAGTGGTTGAGCCTCCTTTACTCCATCATTAATAACCACGTTGGATTTTATTTTGAAAATGTTTTCTGTATGTGCTCCCATCTCTCAGATTTTATTCCAAAACAGTTCTAAGGATTGCAACCCCTGCAGGAGTCCCTACAAATCTTATGACTGGATCTCATGACAACATCCTCTTCAATGTTGTTGATTAATCTTTGTTCTCTTGAAGGTTAGGAAGTTTGCACAAATAAGAAAGCCCTCTCTATTACTCAATAACCAGCCCAACTTACATCCTGACACTTCAGTGGAAAATCTGACTGCTGTGGGCCAGAAGAATCTAACCGTGTTACCAAAGGCATTATGCAAGACTAAATGAAGTTTCATTTTCTTCAGACTATTCAGCTCTCTGCATAATTCACATAGTATTTTAATCATCTTTTGAAGAGTCCTTACTTTCTGAAAGGTCAGAAGTAGCCTAAAAATAGTTACTATCATCTGATGGCTGCTTTGCTGCATATGAGACTTGATTCCCAGTAGACAAGATTTTCACATCATAAACCCAGAGTTATCCTGGCAGTAATTAGCATCCTTGTGGATGGGCTGATACAGAGATGCAAAGCTTCACTGTGAGCTCTTTGCTTTCAGAAAGTGCTATTTATATGGAAAGCTCTTTGGGGCAGGGACTGTCTTGTGTTATGAATGCTTCATACAACTGAATCTTGAACTGGTTGAGGCCTGAAGGCACAAATCTAATTCCAAGAATAGTATGATTGAATGGATGTGGAGACTAAGCAACTTTCTCAGTTCTAGACATGACGTCAGAACAAGATTGAGGTGGGAGTGGGAGAACTTGTACTGTGCAGGGTATCTGCTCTTTGGATGGGAACAGGACTTCATTCTCTGGGCTTATCAATGAGTCTCTGTTAATGAGTATTCCCAGTTCTCCTCGGCTCTTATCTCTCTGAGTACAGAAATTGCTCTTAAAATCTTGAAACAGTCTATTTCCTTTTTTTAAAATACCAGCAAGAGAAACCTTTTCCTTGCTTTGATTCTGCAGTGGATGCTGTGGTTGCTGCTGGTTGTTGGTAGTAAGGATACATGCAATAACAACTGCCAAGCTTTAAGGTCACTGTAAGCTTAGGATTAAGACATGAGAAGACCCTAAGTGAGCCAGATCTGTTCACAGGAAATGAAGAACTTTTTTTTATACTTGTTTTGACTAAGATAATAAAATCCAATCTTATATAACTCTTTGTTCCTTGATCAAGACATGTAGGAGAAATGAAGATAGACCTGGCAGGCAACCTTATAAACATTAATCTTAAGAGTTGAATACCCAGATGTGAACTGGATCCAGAAAAGTGATAAGCATCTTCCTGCTTTAAAACTGCAGTTGGTTATTTCTATTGGCCAAGATCTTACTGTTCACCCATTGCTAAGCAGAGTAGAGCATTAGTAATGAGGAGCTAAGGTAGCCACAAACTAGAAAGGTCTCTTGGGCTGCCCCTACCATCCTCCTCAGTCTTCTGCACAAATGAACCTCAAGATCTTATTCTTTGAAGATCTTTGCTAATGTCCTCAGAGGACAGTTGTAATCATGTGTCTGATATTTATTACCTATCCTCATTTTCTAAAGCTGCTATTTCCTCCTTCCCTTCATCTTCCTTTGCACTCAGCTTCAAACATGGTAGGAGAAAATCAGGAAACCCACCTGTTTTTAATCTTAGCCAGATCGGAAAATTAATGCCCTGGCTCCAGCAGTTGACCTGTTTGGTTCAGAAACCTGGTCTGACAGTTATGCTGCAAACACCCAGTGGGAAAGGCACCTTTCAGCAGGGCAAGCAGGCCTGGAGCCCTCTGCTCCCCTCTGCTCCACCAGCACAGCTGTACTGGGACACACCACAGGTCTGCCTGGACCAGCATCTTGTTTCTGATGGAGGAAAACAGCTTTTATATATATATGTTATATATATATATATATATATATATTTATATTTATATATATATATATATGTATATATGTATATATATATGTGTATATATATGTAAAAGAGTTCCTGGAGTCAGGCAGAATTTTCCCATCTGCCCACGATTTCTATACATATAAATATATATTTAAAAAATATAAAAATACATATAAAAATGCAGTCTGTTTCCTAGCTCTTGTGTCTCCTTTGTACCTTCTGAGCAGAAGGAGGAAAGTGAGATGATCTTGTCTCCCAGTCCAACCAAATCCTAAATGAGGACATACAACCAGAATGAGTTTTTAGCCGTAGATGAGTTGTTTATGCAGTTTGGGTTGCTGCTGTGGGGAGCTGCCAGCACTGGTGGTGACAGAGCTCTAACAGAGACATCACCAGCCAGCAGGAGTAGCTATAGGGAGGTAATTTGACCATGTAGGGACAGATAGTTGCTACTGAGCTTGTGTCCCTGGTACAATGTGTACATCCTTGAAATAGAAACAAATAAGCTTGTGTCTGCATTTGGAAAAATAACGTGTGTGTGTGTATGGCAGGAAGTTTGGCCTGGCTCCATCTCCTGCTCACCTACACATGCAGCTTCTTGTACCTGTTCAGTGTCCCTTATCACTGTCACAGGCTTTATCAGAACCACAGTGTGAACATTTTCTGTACTCTGACTCTGTAAAATGGGTCATGTTTCAAAATGCATTATACCTGTGGGTTAATGAGCCTCCTCATTCCTTTCCAGCCACGTTCTGCTGTGAAACTCATGCTTTTTAGCACTTTTGAAAAATATCTGCCTACACCTGTCTCTTGGCTCCCCTCCTTTCTCAGGCAGATCACAATACTTCAACAGAGCTGAAATAGCAGAACATTGGGCAAAAAATTTGGTTTAATGCTGTGTTTGCTTCCATGTTTGGTTGTGACCTCTTCTAGTCTGGATGAGATGGCAGTGAGAATGGAGTTTAATAATAAAGTGAAATTACAGAAAGATAGAGAAAGCTGCCACTGTAGGTCATTTTTGTGCTGTGCTTTCATCTGGGCAGGACTGAATATAACTCTGATTCCTATTCCTGACAGCCTGTTTGACATTTCTGTCTCCTGCAGCAGTTAGACTCTGGTCTGTAGTCACACGTTTGTGCAGTGGCTGCTGCTCAGCTTAAAAGGAAAGGAAAGAATAGATGGGAGTCCTTGATATGCATCTAAGCAATAGCTTCCTCTCGAAGGCAAGCCTCCCTGGCATAGGTCACTAGTCCACGCTCAGTGCTGGGTGTTGTTCCTGAGCAGCATTTAAAATTTACACAGCTTTTCACATGCCCTGAGCCAGCCAGTTTTCAATTACATTCGTGCCTGCACCTTCTCTTTAATATGCAGTGGTTAACCCTTGTGACAGAGTCTCACAGTGCTACCTGTGCCAGTGCTGGTGGGCACTGTCAGGGACAGATCTGCCAACACACTTCCCAGGGCAGGAAGTCAGCCACGTGCTCAGCTCTTTACTTTTTTCTTGCTGTTATTGTTTTAATAGCCACTAGTGAGGCACAAAAATATTTTTTTCTCGATTTGTCATGGTTTAAAGTACAGGGAGATTTTTTTTTTCTCCCCTCTGCTCTACTGCCATGTATGAATGGTGCTTGGATATGTCCTTTTTCTCCTGGAACCATCCAACTGAAGGGAGCTATCAGCACCTCTCTGGGCACTGGTGCCAGCTGGTAGTATATGGGCATATTTATCTTCATTTGATGCCACTTTCACCCTGCCCATCCTGTGGTTTTTGCTTGTTTCCTTGTGAGAAAGAGCCATTCCATAGTCTTTGAGGTTCTGCTGTTGCTATTGTTTGGCAGTATAAAGAGTTAGAAGGGTCTGCAGAAGAGGTTGTCAGATGAGTTAAGCTAATGATCCACTAGTAATGATCCCTAGCAATCTTGACTTGATTTGGCAGTGGAAGAAATTTAAGGAGTGAACTGCTTATTAAAATGACCTTTACTGCATGTGTCTGTGCTCAGTAATTGATACAGATTAGCCAGGAGTTAGTGTAGCATTTTATAATGGATTAATACTGGAAAGCTGAATTATTTTTTTTCTTAGGGGCAGCTCAGAACAAGTCTTTGGTTGCTGCAGGCTTCTGTGTTCTCTGTCCTCTGCAACATCCCCTTGGTCCCACTCCTTAAGGGATCAGCACATGCAGAATCTCCTCTGAAGGAGACATGCACTGTGCAATTGTAATGGTACCTTTTAGCAGGAAATGCCCTCCAAACAGAGGCATAAACCCAACCTAACTGTTTTAAGGGCAAAACAGCTGTGCTGTTCAGAGTCAATGGGCATCTTAATTTCATTCAATTCCATATTGCACGTGTCAGCACACCAGGAGAGGCACACACGCGGTGTCCAAGGAGCAGCAGCAGCTCTCTGTGTGAGGCTGCTCCATTGGTGAGTGTTGTGTTCCTTAGGAGTGCGTGCATGTACCAGCAGAGGGCACGCAGACTTCATTAAATGGGGACACGTGCTAATTAATAAATCTCAGAAGCAGGTAGGCATCTACCTGCATCCGTGTCATCCCCAGACAAAGTGCTCATTCAGCTGTGCAGAAACTGCCCGTTCCAACAGACTTGCGTTATCTGAAGCAGGCAGGAAGTGAGGGGGCATAAAGCATATGTTTGGAATTACATAATCCGTAGTCAAACTGTGATCATGTTTCATGTTCATGCTTAGTCAGACTGTGGCAGTGATTAGGGTTGACTAAACAGTTACTGTAGCTCCCGTTTTTTCCATTGTGTGGCATCTGCTAGCTCTGTTCATCGTTAAAGTCTCAATCCAGGCGAGTGACACGGAGTGTGGATGAGCCCATAATGAACTAGAGAAAAGCAGGGAGAGAGAGTCAGCAGTTTTTGTAATATATCAGCACAGGATTATTGGGAAACATGAACTTAAAAGGAAGGCTATCTGCATTTTAGAAACTGAATCAAAGCTAAACCGTACAGTAGACTCCTCTGTTCTATCCTGCCTATGCACTTGCAGTACATTCATAATCTTCATAAAGGAGAAAATGAATTGGTGAAATAGGCTGTTTTATGATAATATCCCATATGTTATCAGATTCATGCAGGCAGAATCACACTAATGAAGAGAAATTGCAGTTTATGTAGGGCTTGCAGGCCTCGCTGAGGCAGATTAACAGTGGCGAGGGTAAGAGGCAGCACAGTGCCTTGGCAGGCTGCCCGAGAGCTAATCAATGCAGATGGAGTCAAAGGGACTGGGAGGCTGATTCCCAACAGTTTCATCTCGGAGCAGGGATGACTGTATCCATCAGTGCTCCTTGATAAGACAGCCTTTAAGCTTGTGGTAAGAATGAACCCATTTGGGGAGGCAGAGGCTGAGCAATACTAAAAGCGATGACTCCACATGCGATGCAGGGGAGAGGTGGGTGTTTAATTTTAGCTGCTGACCTGATTTCATGCTGAATGACAAGTATCTATAGGAATCCTCAAGGGCCAATCAGTTGCTATGCTAGTGAAGCTTTTGGAGAAATGCATTTAATTTTATTCAAGTGATGCCTTTAAGGAAGCAATTATGATTTTAGCTCTCAGAAGTTCTGACTCCTTCAGGTTGATTTCAGCTAGTGCTAGTGCTTCTGTCATGCTTCGTGTTGCGGAAACTGAAGTCTAACTCAGTTGTTTATTTAACATGGCACAGGCTAATGTTCTGAAATACCCCAGTTTTCCTCTGGTGTTCAATCTTTTACACCAATATGAGATCAAACTTGGTGCAGAATCAAAACAGTTGGCGTCCTTTTGCCATTTGCATGCACATCCTGAAGTGAGGCTTAGAAAATAAAGAAACAACAGGGCCTTGACATCAGGGAACTCCTTTGCAGAGTGTTCTTCATGCCTTTGTGCTGGAGCAAAGTGTACTTGTGGTGACCCAGGAGAGGGCTTTCATTTCTCAAGAGGAAGACTGGCTAAGATCTCAGTCCACATGTCCTCAGGTCCCTTGTCATAGAAGACACTCATGAAAAAAATATGAGAGTTGGGCCCACACATGGGGCAGATGCTTCACTTTTCCCTGGTGATAGAATCCTGGCCACTAGGAACATTAGTCACTTGGAGTCCTCCCCTTGGGGGAGTGTGTTTCTGATCAAAAATGAAGGCTGCATTCAGCCACAAGCTTAGACTCCAATTGTTCAGTATTATTGAATGTTTAAATATTAAGTAGTAGGGCTTTTAATACTGTTAATTACGGGGTAGGAGCTCAGTCATTGTGTCCATACTCTGTTCTGCTGCTGTTACTGGCTTATGTAGGTAGGGTGGGGATCCAGGTTTGGTTCATGCCCATCTTTCCATAGTCTGGTTGATTGATTTGAAAGTTCCTGTTTGAAGATCATTTTGCATGATTCCCTTCCCAGTTTTGACTTCAGTGAAAAATGGCTGGACTCAAATGCCAGGCTTTGTGGATGGGATTTGTTTGTTTTCTGTGGCTAGTTGCTGACTGGAACCTCATCTGCATGTTTGTATTGGCTTTTTATTTTCACTTGTCTCTGAATCTGTCCAGTGATTAGTTTGTTGACAGATGGCTTTTCCCTTGAATAAGATACAGTGACTAGATGTTCTGAATGTCCCAGAAGGGCTCTGGCATTTGTCCTCAGGACAATGAAAAACACCCTGGCATTTTCTGCCTTCTCTGAATTTGCCTTTCATTTGTGTGTTGTATAGATTCCTCTAAGGATATGGAAAGAAAAATGTTAAAATATGGTTATGACAGGCAAAGTGACAGGTCAAAAAAGCCCTTTCCTTGGTATAAGGAAAAGGATTTTCCTGCAGTTTCTGTGTGTTGCAGTTCACAGTTCCTTGCTTCAGCAAATAAATATGGGGTTTACCACTTTTTGAGGTAACACAGCAAAAAGAAGGATAGATTTGATTCCACTTGCTTTGTTCTGTCTGAGTTCCCATCCCTTGCACCTATGCAAAATGGTTTGAGGCTCTGATGTAGCACAAGCAATGCAGGCCATGCAGTGGGAAGACATCAGGGTTTTCACATGGGTATAGTGGGAGCTGTGGGACATTTCCTTGGTGATGTGCAGGGAGAAAAGAACTCAATCCAACTCTGTCTCCAGTCTGAATCTGCAGGGTTGGCATCTAAGGGGGAGCAGGAGCCCTCTCTGTGTTGTCTCTGTGTTGCCCAGTCTTGCAATGGAACTGCTGAAATGCAATCACAGAAACACCCTGAAACCAGGCATCCTGTGTTGCTGGGACTGGTCCCTTTTCCAAAAGGAGAAGGATCTCAAAATTATAATACTTTATATAATCCCTTGATCACAGCTTTCGTGAAACAAAAGCCTTCCAAGAGCATCCTTTCTTCAGCAGTTACGGATGAAAAAGCCTCATCTGAGCAATGCACTTGCTGAACCCCTGTGCTGGTGCAGCTGGCTGCTGGGGACAAACTCACCCTTTTCCCCACGACAGGGATGAGCAGAAATCCACAAACCCACCCTCTGCTTTTTCTTTTTCCCTGCACCAAATTCTTCAGTTTTGTAGCATGTGAGTCAACTTGTAAAAATGACTCACGAGCTCATTCCAGCCTTCTGAATTGGGAGCCCAATTAAAATACTACTTGCAATGCACATATTGAAGAGAACGAAAAGTGTCTGTTCTGAGTGTCAGGCATTAGCACAGCATATCTGAAGGCCTGTCTTGAGCTAGTCTGATACTTGCCAGCAGGAAATCTGGCGTATAATTAAGATTCAACTAACAGAAAAACATATTTTGCAAATCAACTCAGGTTAAATTAAACTATAAATTGTATTAATTATGAATGTATAAAAGTTTATTAATTTCAAAATGTTGATTTATTTATATACATACAATGCCATTCTTGGATGGAATGGTTTATTTATAAGACACTGAAAAGGTGGTTTTCCTACAGGGCTGCAATGGCTGGCAATGAGCTTCTCCTGTTGCTGGTTTGACTTTTGAGTAGGCATTGTCTGTGGTTTAACTCGGTGTTGTGTGGGCAGGTGCCCTTAGAACTGCAGGCGCAATTCTTCTCAGTCTCTGTCTTTGGCCTTCAGGGAACCTTTACATCAGGACCAGCCAATCTTTCTGACATTGCCACCCACGTTCCAAAATCCTCTCTGGAAGCTGATCTCATGCGAGAAATGACAGCAGCAGGACTGCGATCAAGGGCACAGCAGGTTGGGGCGTGACTCAGTGGTGTCAGGCCTGACTTTCCTGGCATGTTCTCTTTTTGGTGAGGTGAGGGCTCAGTCAGGCTGCACATTGACATAGTCACAGCATCAGCTTTATATTCTTAATGATGTCCAAAATGAGGCACCATCCACAGCAGCACCACCTCAGCAATCTGCAGAGGTCTCCACTGAGAGCATGGAGGTGAAAATCGTGTCACCCCAGCTCAGCCAGGGTGATGTGTGTGGTGTTCACATGAGGGCCTTTAACTAGCTCTTCTTTCTGGCACATAAATCACAGCACTTTTACCTCCAGGATGTTTCTGTGGCAGTACTGTGAACCTTAGGGCAAGAGGGTGAGAACTGCAGCAAAAGGCAAGGAGTCACCTGAGGAAAAGATATTTCGGAGTGTCGTCTTTCCTTCATGTTAGCTCCTCAATCCAGCTCCTCAATCCTCCTTTTCCCAGGCTTCTGTGTGACTGGGGCAGAAGAGTGGTTGTATCCAGGAGCAGCACTTGCCCCAGTTTTCCTCCCTGGTCCCATACCACCACTGTAATAATTTATGCCCCATTTCCAGGGCAGCAGGTGTGAAATGGGAAGGTCTGTAAGCCTGGTGGGACCATGTCACCAGCTTATGGATGAGCCAAAACCCCCCCATATTACATGACTGACAAAACCAGCAACCTTAAATGGGAAGTGTTTAACTAAACAGCTATTCTGTTTTAAGTTGGTTTTGAAAAGAAAACAATCTCTAGTCACACGTTGTGGGAACTCCATCCACAGGAATATATTTTTCTTCAAGTCTAGTCATTGTAAAGATGAAGAATGATCTTTGTTCTAGCAAAGTTCATGCAAATCACATGTGCACATATTGTTGCCACTTATCAGTATGTAAATAACATATATGAATAATTGCCAGTAGGTGGTAGTGTGTGTTTTTCAGATAAGTTTGTGACTTGGTACTGCAAGTGTTTCGTGTTTGAGGTGATTTAGAAAGATCCTGTCATCTTTAATGTATGATCTCAAGCCATCATTGCTTTGAATTTAGTCCCTGTTTCCCTGATTTGATAGTTTTGTTTCACAAACATCAGCCCATCTCAGAGAGACATATTTTGATTTTCCTTTTCACGCTCATGGACAAACCTAACTGGAAACATTTTGAAAAGTGCCAATTAGTGTGAGCCCGGAGAATTCAAATGCATGTCTTCATTGGAATGATTGGATTGCTCTCTAGTGTTTCATTTTAGGAGAAAAGCTTTTGATAAATAAATGCATTATTTTAAGGATTTATAAACTTAGAACTGCTCTGTCATAGAAAGTATCTTGAGAATTCCTGAAGAGCACACTGGAAAAGCAGCAATTCAGTTTCTGGACATCAGATTCTCTTCAGTGCCTCATCGTGCTTTGTAAGGAAAGGAGTGACCACCTGGAAAAGACAAGGGCTTGTGTTGGAACCCATCACTTCCTTGGCTCCTGTGTACTGGGAGATTCCTTGCTGAGAGTAATCAATACAAAATCAATGCTGTTCCCCCAGTTCATCACACAGGAAGAGATGCCCACGCTCCCTCCTGTGAGGGTGGTTGCTGCTTCTCCTGTGAGTGTGTGCCTGGCCTGACACTCGTCCTTCCCCCAGTGAAGACCAGTCCACTCCTGCAGCCTCTCTGGTCTCTCTTGCTGCCTTTGCAGAGCTCTGGGAAGGGACTGCTTCCTTGTTTGGTGGAAGAAGGGGGTGCCAGTGGTAAAGATTCTTTCTGTGGTGTTGCCTGCCAGGAAGCAAGGCAGAGGTCGGGAAAGGTGCTATAAATATATCTGCAGTAACTCAGAGGCAGTGAGTGTTTTGGTTGATTTGTTTTTCCTGGGGTGTGTGAGACTGCTCTCCTCTGTGCAGGTGTCTGATTCATGTGGGGCTTCCTTTTTCTTTCTTTTCCTACTTGTTTCCTGCCTCTGCAATTGTTGCTTGCACTTGCAGCACTTTTACTCAGCCCGGCAGTCCCACGGAATGCAATTAGGTTATTTGTGCAAATGCTTTTCATCATGAATACGGTCTGCAGAGTCAGACCTTTTGCTTCTTCCTTCTGCTTCTAACCTGTCCCTCCCAAGTTTCCTTTCTCATTGTTTTTCCTTTCACTTATGTCTGCCTGCTGTTAGAGCAGGCTAGCAGAGAAGGAAGTGGGGGAGGGCTGTTTCTGCAGGGGTTTCAGTGCAAATAGCTGCATGGCTTATAATTTCTTGAGCAGATTAGGCTGTTCTTGGCATGCACTCAGGCTGAGGGAGAACTGCTTATTGCCAGGTGAAGTTAATGTGTTTGTGCCACCAGTGTCCACGAGCTGCAGTGAACGTAAGGAATGGATTAGTAATTGGCCCTTCCCAGGAGCAGAATTGATGATCCCAGAGGAGCTGTGCAGACAAAATTTGTGTCTGAGTCAGGTCAAACAGATCCTCACTGAGCTTAGGGAGCTGTGGTCTCCCTGCATGAGGAGGAAGGCTTGGGCATACTGATGGCCAAACCTCCAAATCAGAAAGCTTCCATCTCTGAATGAGTCCTGGTTCCACTTTATTGCAGCTCTTTCTATATTTACTTTTTACATAATTTTTTTTTTGTCTCAAAGTAATACTTAGCATCTCCATTCATGAAAGAAAATGCAAAGTGATAGAAATAGGTGTTGGACGTGATCACACAAGCTTGCAGCCTGCTTCCAGCCCCAGGCAGCCATGTCCAACCACTCTAGGACAGAGGTGAAATGTAGTTAACCTGCCCTGTTTGCCGTTCTGTGTTATCTGTTCTTAACCTTGTTCTTAAGTTGACTGTGTAAAAGGTGGGATAAAAGCTGATTTTGTGAAGAAATAACTTTTATTGACTGGAAGTGAGTGATATCAAGTAAGCCATCCAAAGCTGGAGCCCATCTGGAAAATGCTGAGCTTAATATTTCTGTTCTGCTTTCTGTGGTTTAAATGGCAACTGCTAGAGGCAAACTCAAGTGAGAGGCATGCATACTACCCACACGTGTGTCCTCCCTAATTTATAAATATACCTGTGAGTATACTGATAACAGAAAACAGATTAGTGAGAGTTGGTTTCATGCTTGGAGATTGAGTTTCATGAGCAATGCAGACTGAAGGGAGAAAATCTCAGGGTCGGAAGCTGGTTGTACCATGGGGAAGGCAAGAAACCACAAACTCGGTAGTAGAGAAGCGCTGCAGAAACGAGAACAGAGATGCTAGTTTAGCAATTGAAATCAGACTTGCCAGAGGCTTTTAAATTGTGTTTTGTTTTTATGGAAACAAATAGTCCATCCCGGAGCAACAGGGTCTCTGCTGGATGTTTCTGTTTCTTCTTATTGGGTGCACTGGTGGCAGCACCGTGTGTGGTGATAGGTCCCAGAACTCCTTTGAGTTTTCTATTTGGAATTAAGGAGAGGAGTGGGAGGCAGCTTTACCTAAGTGCACACAGTATATAATCTGTGAATGAATACAAAATGAGAGCAAGATGGGACATTGCTCCTGGGGTGAGACCAACACCTCCATGCTTCAGTACTCTAAAGAGATACTCCTTCTCAAACTGCATGCAACATGGGCTCGTGCTTAGAGATGTGCCCTATCCCAAGCACACAAATTCCCTTGACTGTGGCTGAACTGCCTTTGTCCTGGTCTAGACAGTCCCAGACCGGGGCACAGTGCTGAGGATTTTCATCTGACTCTCAAAGCGCTTTTCCTCTGGATTCAATTTTCCCTCTTGAGATAACATGGTCTGAAAAAACCCCAAAAACAAAGACCTTAAGAATTGTTATTTCCATCTTCCTTTCAATGTTTTCTTTCTGCTAGGAAGCAGGAAAAGCATGAGGATGACACACTTCAGTTCACACTCTCACTCCAGCTGCCAGAGCTGTAGAAGCTGGGGGGCTTTGACAAGGCATATTTGGTGAGGCTGAGCTGCGACTTGTTCCATTACAGCTTCCCACTGCAGCTGTGGGGAAAATCCTGACTGGGAGCCTGTAACACTGATGGTGATGTGCAAGTCAGAAGGATGTGGACAAACCTCCAGCTCACTGGCTGGAAGAAGAAAAAATAGTTCTAGAAATCCCACCAACTTTCACCCAAGACCCTTGCTCCCTGGTGTAGACAGTGCAAGTTAAAAGTAAAATTGAGGGTTTGGGTTCTTTATCTAAAGTACAAGTTTGACTGGGAGTTACTAAAAGGCAGTAAAAATGGAAGCATATTATGCTTTTTTCAGAGTCCCTTCTCGATGATTGTCGTTTGAGGGATGAGGATGTCGAATTTGCCACGTTGCACAAAGTTATGGCAGCTGTTCCATACTGCTAGATTGGAAATTAAAATGGAGATCTATTCAAATTGTCTGACACTTCCAGCAAGCTTGAAAGCAATGCTTTAAAACATAACAGATCTCTAACTTGGGTCCTGAGGGGTAGTCAGTAACATTAAAAGCAAATGTCTTTTTCCAAATGGCCTTTAACTACTTTGTGTCTTTTCCTTTTTGTTGCTCAATTCTGCTTTTCATGGCAACCATTTGATGAAGGGAACAGAATTTCTGAGAATGTCAAAGACCAAATCCTAAGTGAGAACATTTCAGCAGGTCTAGTCTGTTATGATAATAAATATTTTCAGGAATGTTTAAGCTATGCTAACCTTTAAAAAAGAATGGCTCACATTTCTATTTTCTTTCTTCATAAATGTCTGGTGCCTGAAACTTGTTAACAGTTTCTTCATCTAAAGATAAGACTGGGTTTATCTGTACCTGTAGAAGGCAATGCAATGTCTTAGGTTAGGAATTTCTAGAACCTTTGCCTGTCAACGCACAATCAAATCTAACTTTTGATCCTAGTGCTGCTGCTTTAGGAACACCAATTTTATACAGACTAGAAAAGCTCATAATATAGGAAATTGTTCTTTGAATCACGTTTAAGTCCAGACCTGTGCTTCAGAACTCAAAATGATGCAGTTTGATTTGTTGTCACCGTAAAATGTTGGTTAAAAGCATTAATGTTTTTATCCGGTAATTCTTAATCCGCAGAAAGAATGCACTGTTGACATCCCTGCGGTTTTTTTTTTGTTGTCCTGAATATGCCAGTTCATCTCACTCATACTGAGCATTAATCACTACAGTAAATGTAGCATTGTGATGTGTTCAGGAAATATTTGAGGAGGCTTTATAAAGGCAAGCCATTAAAAAAGAAAACAAACGAGGCCAAGTACATTGTGTTGTTCCTTGTGGGTGAAATTCACCTGCCTAAAGCTGAAATAAATATGTGACAGACTCTTCTGCTAACGCACCTCCAATTCCACTGCTCTCTGTGTTCTGTTTTGCTGCCCACACACCCTGTAATGACGAAGGTACTCTCTTCTAAAATACCATTTGCATTTCCAGAGGGGCACTGGAAAGCATGAAGGGCACAACAGGCCCTGGAAAGAGCAACGTGCTATTGATTAATCTGTCCTCTGGATGAACCCTGCTAAAGAGCTGTGTTTCCAAAATTCTGAAATAATCTGTATACAAATAATGGCAGGAGGAGTTCTCTCTGGGATGATACGACTACATAAATAAGCAGTTCTTCAGTGCAGCATGTGGTTTTCTAATTTCCAGTAAAATGGAATGAGTCACACATGACAACAGCATTGCCACTAACCAGAGTGGCATGGCATCTGAAAAAGATAGCACTGGAAGGGTGTGAACTGCAGAGCAGATGATGGGGCTTGAAACATCTTGTTTGCTTTGGCAGAGCAACCAAAATCTTGATGCTTTCCCACAATCTGCTCCAAGGATATAGGTTTTGCTGTGCTGTATCAGATTATTACCCTGGGAATTTGTGTGTCCTGCCTTTGCCAATGGACAGCTCTTGACGCTTCAGATAAAGATAAATGCCCTGACTCCCCACAGGGGAATTCCAAAGTCAGATGGTGTGTCTTCAAGTAAGGTTTACATGACTGCAGATTACTAGGGGAGGGTTTTTCTCTCTGGTACCAAATCATAAAGAATACATCTACTCAGGCAAAAAAAGGCCCAAGACAGCTCCCAGCGCAGGCTCACATACCTTACATATTATTTATATGTAGGTACATGTGTTGGTATGGGCCTTAGGCTGAGTTCACTCCAGAGGGAGAGTCTAGCCATAGTCATGTCTTAGCACAGGCCCAGGATTTTCTTCCTCCTGTCTGGAGTGTTTCTGTTTGGCAGCATAGCTGCACAGGAGCAAAGCATCCTGTGGCTGCTGCTGCCATTGGACCCTGAGTCTGAGAGGAGGTCATGCAGAGTCTCAAAAGATGAAGGCCCAAATTAAAGGGATAAAAAGCAAAGCCCTTCCCTTTATTCCTGCACCTCTAGAACTGGGGATTAAACCTTCTGGTGTTAATAAATTAGAAACTCAGAAAATTTTCTGTTCAAAAGCAAGCTGGAAATGACCTAGCACTTGGCCCCTGGTACAGGGCATTAAGGCTGTCAAATTTTTAGTCATGAGTGACTTCTGCTTTTTTGGATGTCTTATATGAAAGTGGGTTCAGACACTTTTTCCCTTGAATGCTTCTCTGAAGGAATACTTGTTAAAGGCGGGGTGGAAGGAGGGTGCAGGTAATTCTTTTTCTCCTCCTGACACATCCCCAAACACAGCCGTATTTAGGCAGAGTTAATGGTGATGTTCTAGGTGCCCAATATTGTATTTTCATTGGTTTCTGTTGCTTCCTCCCTGTCAGTGTTGTCCACACTAAGGGCTCAGGGAGCACAGTAGTTTAAGCTGCAGTTTAATTCCCTGTAGATGGAGATTTGCTGTGACAGAAATGCCTGCTGGCCTGGCAGTCTCTCACATCTGCTAGAGGCAAAAGAGTATGTCAAACAATAACTCGGCCAGCAGATGTGATTCTGTAGGGACAGTGGTGTCTGTGGTACGAAAATTCCCTCCCAAAATACAGATCTGTGGGGACAGTAAGCGTCTGTGTCAGCGACAACTTTATAGCATCTGCTGGGACAGTAATGCCTGTGATACGTAAATGCATCTCTGCATCTGTTGGGTCAGTCAGAGAGAGATGTATTGTATATATCCAGTTTTACATGTGAAAATCTCCTTCTCTTTAGTTTGGGGGATTTGTGTGATTCCCCTTCCCACAGAGTTAATAAGTACCATTTTATGTAAGAAGAGCTAAAGGTATTTGTGAGTCTTTTGCACGTAGGACAGACATTGCCACATTTCAGCTGCCAAGAAATACTGCTACATTTTCTCCTGCCATGGTATTAATCATTAATGGCTTTGTTCTCAATGAACAGCCTGAGTATCTTCAATGATGCTCTTGTGAGTGCTAATGCTTTGTGGTTGCAGTGAGAGCATCACATGAGAAAAGTGTTTGTTCAGAGAGGAGGAGATGCACCACAAACACAGCATTCTGACCCAGACCAGATTTCAAATATTCCTAAGTACAGGTGTGCACAGATAAAGGTTTTTAATTTGGCCTCATCTCTAGGTTAAGCACTGGACCCAGGTTAGGAAGGATTGCACTGGGGACAGTCAATTTTCCAGCAGCAGCAACTCCATTCAGATGTCAGGGTATTTTGCTACAACAAAGGCTGATGTTGACATTTTTTCTTGGATAGAGACAGATGCAAGAGCTTCTGCCTCAAGGTTATCCATTATACCGTATATTAACTAGATGTTTTAACACGGGGCTTCCTGCAGAGACAGCAGTGAATGATGATTAATACTTATCAATTAAAATCTAATCTTTTCCCATGTGTATTTATATGCTGAACTTCAACCTACAAGGCAATTCTGTGACAGGAATTAGATATTCCTTTGTTGGAGAGCACTGGAATTATGGTCAGGGATGTATTATTCACTCGTTTATTAGGAGTATTGTGTTTGTGCCTGGTTTTTGCCTAGGCATTGTATATAAACAATGTCTCTGTGAAAAGGAGTTTATAAACAATTACCATTAAAGGGACAATTATTTTCTTTTTCTTCATGTAGCAGCTCTGAGTAAGAGGTGAGGGATGGAGGAGAGAGGAAGCAAAGGTTGTACAAGTTTTATGACCATAATTATAATTAACTATTTGAGAGATTAAAATTATATTAAATTTTAATTATAAGTTACTATTTCAGAGATTAAAACTGATTAAAAAGGACTCAGGGTTATGAGCTACCTCAGAGATCTATGAGTTATCTAGCTCAGTCTAAACATACAGATATAAATCTTTTTTTTTTTTTTTTCCCTCCTTTTTGATCCAGCCCCAGTTGGGCAGACAGTGCCCACAAGTGCGGTAGGTGCCTCGCAGCCTGGAGACGCCAGTGCTGCATCGCAGACGCAGAGCTGGCCCACGGGCCATGGTAACAAAGAGCTCCAATCCCGCAGCCGCGGAGCGGGGAGCGCTCCACTGGGAGGGAGAGGGAGAGGGAGAGGGAGAGGGGGAGAGCTGCTCGCGGGAGCAGACGGGAAGGATGAACTCCAAACACGTCGAGTGATAGCAAAGAGAGGCAGAAGGGATTTTCATTTCGAACTCTGCTTGGCACAGTTGTTAAACGCCACTTAATTCAGATACACTGTGCGATAACCCTGGCTCACGAGCGAGAGCCAGGGCGGAACAATAACTGAAGGAGGCCACTCACAACCCTGGTGGAGAGTTCTAAAGTGGGCAGGTGATCTGGCTGGTTAGTTCTGATTTATTACAAAGGCATCTTTATGCTTTTTGAATTGCCTTCCATCACTCATGTTCAACAACACTGCGTTAAGGCAGTTCATCCCCTCCACGCATGCACACGCTCGTCGCTCATGTCACACTACCAGCAAAGGCATATGAAGGAAGCGCAGTTATGTGATGCCTATTACAAAAATCTTTTTTGTTTTGTTGTACTGGAAACAAGTGCTTTAGTAAAGCTGCTAGGAACTGGCTCAGGTTTGTGGTACTGTATCAACATTTTCAGAGACTGATGGTGACTGTTAAAGGTGCGAGACTTTTTCTGGTTTGCAGCAACATTGCTTTTCACAAGTTGTCCCAGAAGATCTTTGTTTTTAAAAAAATATTTTGCAAATGAATTCTGCAACAGGGAGAGGTGTGGAATTATGGGGATGAAAGTGCATGTGGAAACATCATCCTCCCGTTTTATATTTTCTGATGTGACATTCCCTATCACAAGGGAAAGAGGCACTTCTGCAGCTTCCCTACCCCTGAGCCTCCTACCAGCTCAGAGAGGCATCACAAAGCCACTCACTACTCAATCTCCATTTTATTTCTTGTCGTTTATTAACACAACCATACTGTTTTGAGAGCTCTGCCCATCCCTTAATAAAAGCATCTGAAGTGGCTGGAACAACTGGTGAAAAAATGATAAACATTTTCAGCTGAAATTGGTCAGATTATGGATGAGTTGTTTATAAACACCCTGTCTAGAACTGTCAAGAGGTGGAGCTAACATCATTGAAAGATGATAAATTCTGACACAGTGCTCTGAGATTTCACTGCCACCGAATGTAGGTTAATATGGGATTCAATAGGAAATCTGGCTTGTGTATTGCTGCATATTACAGGAAACGAAGGAACTTGTCATTTGTCTGCAGATTGCTAATTGCAGTTTATTGCACATGCAAAAGGTTAATTTGGGTATGTTATCACAGTAATCACATGCACTGCCTCAGAATAAACTATACCCCTACACTTACTGATGATCTGGCCTGTGGAATTTGGGATGTTATTTTGTAATATTATGGCAAATAAGAATTTTGAGTAAATGCTGTAACAGTGGGCAGCAGTGTCCTTAGGAGTAAAAAACTAGAATAGAGCAGTTACAAGTCTCTGGTATGAAATACTTTCCCTTAATCTTTAATTTAGTTATTCCCTGAGATGCACGTAATTTATTCTTTGTGATAACCGAAAACAGAAGACTCATCTATTCTAAATGAAAATTATATCCTATTCTTATTATTGTTAATGCTTTGTATTTAGAGGAGTATTTAAAGGCCTGAGATGAATTCATGACCTCTTCATGCTAGCTGCTGTATATATACACACAGTAAGCTCACTGCCCCAAAGACCTTACACTTTAATTAAATAAAGGTTGGAGGAAGGAAGTTTTATTACTTCTGTCACAAATGGGAAATGATAACAGAGAGAAACTAAAAGGACTGAGAATTACACTCCTCCTGCAATGAGTCCTGTATTTGCCTGTAATATATCCTCCCTTCCTGCTTTTGTTAAGTTGCTGTAAATTGCTAGGTAGATGGTTGGTCTCTCCCCCAGAGATGGAGTTTAATTCTGTGCATGTTTCAAGGTTTTATGGAACGAAAGGCGTTCTGTAGATAGATAACACTTTAATTTAGACCTGATTAAGTTATTCTGAAGCAATACTTTTGTGGAGGGAGTAGATTTGTGTGAATCTGGTGCACGTTGCTTGCTGCTGTATGAACGTACCACTGCATAGCTGCTGTGCTCCCCGGGGGCTGCGCTGCTGGTGCATGGGGGTTTTAAGGTACATCAGTATAACTTTTTAATTGTTATTATTCCGTGTAGTTTGCTCTTAAATGCCTTCTAAAATACTAAAAAAAGTAATAGTCCTTGAGATGTTGGAGCATTCCACAGGATTCATGGGGCTCTTGGAACACCGGTGCGTGCTCAGTCTCCCAGAAATGCATCTTCTTCTCCCCCTGCTCCCCAGAAGTATCGTGCTCATTCTGAAATGCATTTTAAACATTTTTAATTAGAGCTCCCAGCTTAACATTAAGAAATGAAGCCAGCTCTGCCTGGAATCTTGCTTTGGGATTATTTTTTCTATGGAGGAACATAAATCTGAAGATAACTTTTTTCCCTTTTTCTCCTTGTTCAGTAGAGTACAGTGATAAGTTTAAGCAGATGGGGTAGGAAGGGGAAGGGAGAAAAAAATGGGTAAGTCAGGTGAAGAAACGAAACAAAGAACAGGTAAAATCCAAGCACAACCCAACCGCTCTTCTCGTATCTTTGCATTTCAGTATTTATGACTCTCACTGTTGGACTCCAACGCCACTAATGCTCTACACCGTGTCTTTCCCTCATCTCATCTCTATCCTGTCCTGCCCCTGTCTGGTAAATGGGTACAGTGATGTTCTGTCTCACAGATTTTAGACTCCTTGAATTAAAAAGATTGCAAAGAAGCAGACCTTTTTTTAAATTATTATTTTATTCAATAACAAAGAGCATTATTTTGTTGTTATAAGCCTTATGGATCCTTGGGCACTTACAAGTAATCTCTTGTTTACCCAATGGAAATCACCACTGCTGCCTATGGAAATAAATTTGTAAAATAAGTAATCTTTTAAATATGAAACTTCAGTTTCCTTAGTTGATGGGACAAACTCAGGGCTTAGGAAAGCACATCGCCAGTGTGTACCCTTGCTAGAAAACAATCCACTGGAGCTTTGTTATACAACATTCAAACATCCTGAGGAAGTGACAGTAATTTGCAATAAACACTGCATGTAAACAATTACCTGTGACTTGTTACACTTGTTTGTACAGGCAGCTGGCTAAACAGATCTGGGTGCACTTGTAAACGTCTGTCCCTGTCACACCTGATACTGCAAAACAATTGCTTATTATATGATTACTCTGAAAAAGTCACCGTTTTGTACCTGACAGCTGGCAAGGACAGAGTATGGGTGCTTATAGACACACGGAGAAGAGCTGGAGAACTAAAATGTGATGATGGTGTTTTTATGACAACGGTGAGGGCACTTTCACGTCTAATTCTGCCAGGAGGGGAGGTCTTTGTGATAGGGTACTTGACAAAAAAACTACTTTTGCTGGTTGAAGGGTCCTGGGCTGGCAGAGGTGAAAGAAAGTCATTTGGTCGCACGAGGTCCAAGGAAGAGGCAGAGGTGATTTATTTTCTACTGCTTTAGCAAGACGGGGGTAAGGTGCTGGTGCCGCTACGCTGGAGCAGCTGCGCGGGAGGCGTTCGCACCCTTCGGGCTCTTTATGAGCAGAAACGCGCCCGCTGCGGGGCCAGTCCCGCTGGGACCGAGGTGTCACCGAGCTCGGGTCACGGCCGTCACCCCGCGCCCGGGGCGCGCCGAGCCGGGCAGGGCGGGGCCGCGGCTCCCACCCGCTCGGACCCGCGCCCGCCGGGGCTGCAGCGCCCTGAGGGCGGGCCGCAGCACGGCCCCGCAGCACGGCCCCGCAGCACGGCCCCACCGCCCGGCCCGGTCTGCCCCGTCCGGCCCCCGCCCGGCCCCCGCCCGGCCCCCGCCCGGCCCCCGCCCGGCCCCCGCCCGGCCCCCGCCCGGCCCGGCCGCGGCTCGGCGCGGGCGCACTGAGGGAGGGAGGGAGGGAGCGGGGAGGGAGGGGCGCGCAGGCGCGGGGCGCGCGCCGGGCGGGGCCGCGCGGGAGCCGGCGGGGGGTTCCGCGCGCCCGCGGCCGCCGCCCGCGGGGCCGGTGAAGGGGCGGCGGCGCTGCCGGCGCGGGGCCGGGGCCGGTGCGGGGGCGGTGCCGGGGGCTCTGCGGCGCTGCCGGCGAGCGGCGGCAGCGCTGCTGCTCCCGAGCCCGGCGGCGCACAAAGGGCACCCCCCCCCCCCACCACCACCACCACCACCACCACCACCACCACCCCACCGCAAACCACCCCGCCCCCCGCCGCAAAAAACCCACCCCAAGCGCAGCCCCCTCCGCCGGCGCTCAGGTGGGGCTGGCGGCGGGCGCTCGGGGGCGCGGGGTGGTGGGTGGGGGGGTGGTGGAGGGGGAGGGAAACAGCGGCCGGCGGGCCGGGGCCCGGCATTGTTCGGCAGCCGACAACAAAGAGCGGGGCCGGGCCGGGCCGGGGGGGCAGCGCCGGCCCCTCCGCGCCGCCCCGGCCAATCGCGGCGCGCGGCGGCGGCGCGCGGTGACAGCGAGCGGCGCTTACGCTGCGGCGCCCGGCGCGGCCCCCGCTCCCCGCCCCGCGCCCGCCCGCCTCTCCAGAGCCGTCTGGCTGCAGCAGAGCCTCAGACAGAGGAGGGGAGAGGAGGAAAAAAAAAACGCTGAGTGAGTGGAGTGGAGCCTGGGAGGGGCTCCTTAAAGAAACGCTGCCGCCGCTTGGCATTGTGGCCGGCGAGGAACTCGAGGGGGGGAAGCCATCGGAGCTCCTCTCGCTTATCCTCTTCCCACCCCCCCCCCCCCACCCCACCCCCAGCCGACAAAAAAAAAAAAAAAAAGGAAAAAAAAAAAAAGCCAACCGAAAAAAAGCTCGGGGGGGGAGTCGTGGGGGGGGGTCCTGAGAACATCTTATAAACCGGATTGCACTGAGAGGAGGAAAAAAAAAAAAGCAAAAAAGATACAAAATATACAAGCAAAAGGCAACAATTCCCCGGTCTCCAGCAGTCGCCCACCCTCCCTTCCCTTCTCTTCTGCTGGCCATCTGCCTTGGGTTCTCCTTTGTGTCTGATCTCTTACTACTGAGCCGAGCGCAGGCGGAGGGTGCACCACACACAGGGACTATGCCCAGCTCGCTTTTTGCAGACATGGAGAGGAACGGGAGCGGCGGCGGCGGCGGCGGCGGCGGCGGTGGTGGTGGTGGCGGGGGAGAGACCCTGGATGACCAAAGAGCCCTTCAGATCGCCCTGGATCAGCTCTCCCTGCTGGGGCTGGACAACGACGAGACGGGCTCCATTTACGACAACGAGCCTCGGAAAAAGAGCGTGAACATGACTGAATGCGTCCCGGTGCCCAGCTCGGAACATGTCGCTGAGATAGTGGGGAGACAAGGTGGGTGCCTGCATGCGAGGGGGTGTGGGGGCGCGGGTCTCCCCTCCGCGCTGCCGGGCGGGCGGCTCAGATGCGACACTGGCCATTCCCAGGAACGCTGCAGCCGTGCGGTGGTGGCCAGTGCCGGCTTCCCCCAGACAAAGAAAGTGCAGCAGCAGACGTGATGTTTCCCAGGAGCGTTATGCATCAGTTTCGAGATGCACTTTCAGCTGCCGGGTTGGGGAAAAAAATCACGAAAATAATAAAAATCTGTCCTTTCCTCCGGCTGCAAAAGTTAAGATTTGCAAGAGGAAACGGGAGGAAAATGGGAGCCTCGGTCCTTCCCCCCCCCCCCCCCCCCCCCACCACCCCAGAGTTAGAAATCGTGGATTATTTTTAAGGAAGAGAAATGGAGTGGAGAAGTGGAACAATGGGATTGGAATAAAGCATCCGCAGTGGGGAATATGGCTCATTCGGTACAGCCTCTGCTCCTCACCTTAAGAACTGATTTTATTTTTCCAAAAGGAAAGTGCTGAGCAGGAATGTGGACTGGCGAGTGTGTTGATTTGTGAGGGCTGCTTGCATTTTATTTTATTTTTTTTCTGGCCGTGCAGTTTTCCTGCACGCTCCTTTTTTTTTTTTTTTTTTTTTTTTCCCCCTCGCTCCTCTTTTTTTTTTTTTTCCCCCTGTGTTGCCGACCCTGTGAACTGCACGTTGGTAGTTTTGGGGCAGTTTGCATGGCAGATGTGTCGGTGGCCACTTGCGATGCCTTTGGGCGTGTGCCAGGGCTGTGGGCTGACATTACTTTACACCGTGACCGAGGCTCCCGGACGAGATGCCAGCGATCACCTGGGGTTGGGGGCAATGTGTTTCGGGTGGGTGTGTTTTGTTTTTTTTTTTTTCCCCTCCCTAGCTGCACCCAAACAATGGGTTGTAACCGGTTCTCCCCCACCACCTCCCCTTCCTCCTCCTCCCCTTCGCCCTCCATCTCCCGCATCTCGTTCCCAGGTTGTAAAATCAAAGCTCTGCGGGCAAAGACCAACACCTACATCAAGACCCCGGTTCGCGGGGAGGAGCCGCTCTTTGTTGTGACGGGCAGAAAGGAAGATGTGGCCATGGCCCGCAGGGAGATCATCTCTGCGGCCGAGCACTTCTCCATGATCCGAGCCTCGCGGAACAAGAACACAGCCCTGAACGGCACCGTTCCCGGCCCCCCGAACCTGCCCGGTCAAACCACCATCCAGGTGCGGGTGCCTTATCGCGTGGTGGGCTTGGTCGTGGGGCCCAAGGGGGCCACCATCAAGCGCATCCAGCAGCAGACGCACACGTACATCGTGACCCCGAGCCGGGACAAGGAGCCGGTCTTTGAGGTGACGGGCATGCCAGAGAACGTGGACCGGGCCCGGGAGGAGATCGAGGCGCACATCGCCATGCGCACCGGCGGCATCATCGAGCTGACGGACGAGAACGACTTCCACGCCAACGGCACGGACGTGGGCTTCGAGCTGAACGGCACGGGCAGCCTCTGGAGCAAGCCCACGCCGCCCAGCATCACACCCACCCCGGGCCGCAAGCCCTTCTGCAACTACCGCAACGACAGCTCCAGCTCGCTGGGCAGCGCCTCCACCGACTCCTACTTCGGGGGCGGCACCGGGGGGGGCGGCAGCGCCCGCCTGGCCGACTACAGCCCCCCGAGCCCGGCGCTGAGCTTCTCGCACAACGGCAACAACAACAACAACAGCGCCAACGGCTACGTGTACGGCGGGGGCGGCGGCGACGTCCTCTCCTCCCCGGACTGCTGCTCCGAGCTGCCCTTCGACTCGCCGCCCGGCTTCGACCTGGCGCCCGCCCCGCCGCCCGGGGCCGCCCTGCTCTGGCCGCAGTTCGAGCGCGGCCCCGCCGCGCCGCCCTCGCCCGCGCCCTCGCCCGCCGCCGCCGCCGCCGCCTTCCCGGGCGCCGCGCCCGCCAATGCCAACCTGGCGCTGCTGGTGAGCGGCCCCCGGCGCGGCGCCGCCCCGCCCCCGGCGCGGCTCTCCCCGCCCCTGCACGGCAGCGCGGCCGGCACCGAGCACCCGCTGGCGCGGCGGGTGCGCAGCGACCCCGGCGGGCGGCTGCTGGCCGCCTCCTACCCGCTGTACGCCAACGGGCTGGGAGCCCACCTGCCCGGGCTGCCCTCCGACTCCTCCGCCTCCTCCTCCTCCTCCTCCTCCAGCTCGTCGTCCAGCTCCTCCTGCTCCTCCTCCGGCGTGCGGCGGAAGGGCAGCCGCGACTGCTCGGTGTGCTTCGAGAGCGAGGTGATCGCGGCGCTGGTGCCCTGCGGCCACAACCTCTTCTGCATGGAGTGCGCCAACCGCATCTGCGAGAAGACGGAGCCGCAGTGCCCCGTGTGCCACAGCGCCGTCACCCAGGCCATCCGCATCTTCTCCTGAGCGCCGGGGGCGGGGGGCCCGGGCCGGGCCGGGCCGGGCACGAACGGGGGGGGCCGGCGGGGCCGGGGCTGCTGCCCGCCGAGGGGTGCGGGCTGCGGCCGAGGGAGGGCTGGGGGGTGGTGTGACAGCGGGTGCATGCTATAAATAATAACGGGCGACTCCATTCTAGTGCTAGGCTAGTTTTTACACTGTACTTTAATACGAAGCTTCCAAAACTCCCCTTTTTTTTTATAAACAAACAAACAAACAAAAAAAAGAAAAAACCAGAAAAAAAAATTGAAAGTAGAAGATGCTTATGATGATGACAATGGTGTGTGGACTGTTAGTAAAACGTGCTGGTAGTTCTAGGATGCTTATTACAAAATAATTAAATCTATGGGTGGATACTTTTCTGAATGTTCTTGAAAGGGCAAGAAGTTCCTGTGAAAAACCATGATACTGCAGCTTTATCAGACTTTAAAAAAAAAAAAAGAAAAAAAAACCAACAAAACTGTAACATATCTCTTATATATATTAAAAACGTTTAAAGGTTTTAAAGATAAATTGCATTAATACAGATTGAAGTATTTTATTCTTTTTTGACTTGAAAAATTATATTTCATATTGCAAAGATGTTTACAAGTATTTTAATTTAAGTTCAGTGAACTTTTTGTAGCTGGGTTAAATCTTTTTTATTTTAGTATGGCCTTATGGCAAAGAACACTGTATTATTTTAATATCACACAATTGTGAACGGAATTACAAACCATAAAATGTGTAATGCTTTGAACAGTATTCTGTTGGGATGGAGATTTTATAGGTTCAGAAAAAAATCTTTTAAATCTGCTTCACCCAGCATATTTTCTATTCAGTGATATAAAGCATATTTTATTCTATATTATTACAAAAATGGAAATGTATAAACATATGTCAAAAGGAACTGTTGAAGCTTTCTAACATTTGTATAAATAGAATTCAGTGGAAATTACAAAAATTCTGTTGCACCACTATAGTTTTAGTATTTCTATTTTAATACATTTGTTTACCACTTGTTTATGTATATGTAGGTGACGTTACTTGAGCTTAAATGTACTTTACTGAGCAAAGTTTAAAAACAAAGTATATTTTATTTTATGATAAAGGGCCTTTAACCTCATGGTCAAATACTAATATTATATTTGCTGAGACAAGATTTGAAATTGTATCAAGAGTTTTATTTTTCTGACATTTAAAGTTCTACATAATAAAAGTAAAACTTAAGTAATGGTGCTACTTCATGTTTTTTTAAGTATTTCTATATAAATAAAATAAAATATTACAGAAAAAAAAGGTACTCGGTGTGGTGATTTGATCATGTGCTGAGAGTTTTTTCTGGAATTTTTGTTTCCTGCTTGTAGCAGTGAAACATACTGAGTTGAAACTGTGTCATGCTAATATTGCTGGAACTCATGCAGGCTTCCAGAATAATCCTGCCAGCTATCATACCTTATAACATGTTTCTGAGGAAAAAAATTATTGGTTTTTGGGGTTTTTTGGGTTTTTTTTAATATGTGTTATATTGCTGGGGCTTTCCACAGCACAAAATAGTATTTTTTTTCATGATTTTTGGTCATGAATGGGTTTGTGTGAATTGTTACTTTTGGCAGACAAAGCATATGTAGGAAACTGAAAAGGAGCTGCAAGAGAGAGCAGGGGAGGCTCCTTTGTGCTGATGGAGGGTCCTGGCCCTGCCATGCCCAGGGACCTCAGACTGCATCCCAAACTTGGTGTTTCTGGAGTGGAACAGGGGCTGCAGTAGCCTCCCTGAGTTCTTGACAGTGCTTCTTGGTATTTGGCACTTGTGGTTGGGGTAATTGGTGTTGACAAGCTCATTTGAATAAAAAATTTATTGCCGTGTAAAGTTGGCTTGGCTCTGCTGGTGCCCGCAGTGGCGTTGGGGCGAGGGCAGCTCAGCGAGCCCACGGACACTCCGGGCAAGCCCCGCAGGACTTGTGTTGCTGTGTAGTCCATGGGAACGAAGGGGCTGTTGGCTAGAGCAGATTGCAGAAGGTGCTGCACATCACTAGGTGTTTCTCTTTGAGCTTGCCGTTGCCCTTTTCAGCGGGTGAGTGAAAACAACAAAGCAAACGCAGAGTGCGTAGCATATTTCATATGCTTGACTTTGTGCTTAGCAGTGTATGGGCAGAGCTGCTCTGCTCCCATCTCCTTTATGGACTCCAGAGCTGCTGGTTGGGTGGGAAAGGGGAGGAGGGAGGATGCGGCAGGGGATGATGGGATCTCTTTGTTTGATTTGATTTGATTTTTGCTTCTTTCATTGAACCGTGATTGTGGTATCATCTGATTTATAGTGTTAAAATCCCTCACTGAGTGTTGCATTTATCTCGGGAAACTTGTAGGTTTGGATGGGGGGGAAAAAAACCCCCGCCCCAATGCTGTGGAAAAGAATCCGGAGAGTGGCAGAGAAGATGTGTTTAAATACATAAGCAGTACAGACACTGAAAAAAACCCTTGGCAAAATCGGTTACTTTAGAGAGCTCAGGAAGTTTAAGTCCATGTAGATATTTTCTTGATGATGGGTGTTTAGGAAATGCTCCCAAAATGCGTCAATCAATTTCTCATGTCGGTGTAAACACCCTGTGCTGTTTTCAGGGAAAAGTTGCGAAAATGGCTATAAATAAAAAAGTGAATTTGATCACTTTGCTTCATTTTCAAGCTTAGTGGAATGGAACGGTAAGTAAGATGAACAAAAAGTGAAAATTAAATTGTCCTCCTTTTCTTTCCCGTGATGTACAATCCTGCACGTGTCCCCGGTGCTGGCAGTGGTGTTTTGGATGGCTGTGAGCAGCCTCTGGAGAGCAGCCCCTGGGCAGCAGCTTGGGGAATGCCCTGGCCTGGGCTGCTGGGCCTGTCAGTAAATGCAACTCGCCCTATTGTCCATGATTATCTTGCAGGACTTGCTGTTTTCTTTGCCAGACTGTAGCGGAAACAAAGGCAATCCCCTCTTGGTCCATGGCTCTGGCTGCCTTTTAGCCTCAGTGTGCATGTTTTACGTGTCCAAGTGTCTGTTGTCTCGAGATGGGAAGATGGGCTGTAGTGCCTTAAAAACTAATGGTGCTCACTCCTCTTTGGGAATTATTTTGCTTACAGAGGGACCAGTCTGGATTACTCTTGCTTTGTCATCCAGTGGGTGCCTTTTGCCCAGCCTTCCAAAGGTGATGCCCTGTGGTGGTGGCAGAGCCAGAGGGCTCAGCAGCATTCACCCACCCGAGGCACCTCCACTGCCTGGACCCTCCACTGCCAGCTGGGCAGTGTGTCCCCTCTCTCTGTTGGAGGGTGTTTCAGGGTGTACTGGCACACGTGGTGTCCATCCTGTTAGCTCTTATCGCTTGCTGGGTTGCCCTGATGTGCCCTGAGCCCAGATCTGCTCCCAGCGTGGGGTGTAAATCCCTCATTGTTGGCTGGTGGAGACGAGAGCCCGGGAGCAGGGGCAGTGTAGGGAGGAACATGCAGGCTGCCCATGTCCTCTGCCCCCCAGATTTATGCCATAGGTCAGTCCCTTGGACTGCAGAGGCCATAAATCAGTGCAGAATTTGTCCCAGGGTCGGAAGCCATATGGTGTGCAGGAGCAGGAGAGGAAGAGGGATGCCCATGCCAAAGGAGAATGAAGGCCTGTGTTTGGGGCCGGAATATTTCAAAGCCTGAGAAAGGGGCAAAGTTCAGTTTCTAATTGAGTGCTTTGAAACATATAGATGTATATGGTCAATGTTTGTCTTCCAGAACAAAGCTCACTTTGTTTGTCCAGTGTTTGCGTGTCAGTGCTGGGAACTGTTCCTGGGGGTTTCCAGCTCAGAGGCTCCTCAGTGCTCGGGGGCTGCTGGGAGAGTGGGTACCCCTGGCACGTGCCAGCAGCCTGGCCCTGCTGGTCCAGCCCCTGCTTGGTGAGGATCTGCACATTTGGGGGGTTTCCTGGCTTTCCCAACACACTTGTATGGTTCCCAGTGCATGTACACATCATTATCTCAAACCAGGGTACATTTACATATGTAAGAATTATTATATACAAAGTCCTAAGTTTAATTATTCCTCTGTCTGTATCTTGTACTCCACAGAATTTGCATAACAATCAGACATCAAAGCCAGAACCCTTTACTGGAAGAAAGGTCTTTCCGCTATATTATTTTAATAAAATAAATTATAATGATCAATTAAATCTAAATTTACTCTTTAGATTTTTTTTCCTGCGAATCCATTGAAATGAGAGTTAAAAGCAAACTTTAAATTTAGCAACAAGAATCTAGTACAGTCAGGTATTTAAATTAAATTGGTTTTTTTTGATATTTCTCACTCCTCTCTGCCAACCCCCTCATCCATCTTTTTTTCTCCATTCTCCTGGTCTTGCCATTTTGGAAGTTGAAATGATGCTTTGCTGTCACTGAAGTGAATGTGGATTCTGCTGCTGGAAGAGAATGCTGGTGAGTATTGCGTTTAATTGATCTAGAAATAGCAAAAAGGGATTATTCACCCTGCCTCTGCTTATTTGTGTTTCCTGTAACTTGAGTTGTCTCTCGAGTAGAGATAATTTAATTAGAGAACAAAGACTATTTTAAATCTAAGGTAGGCAAGGGATGCTTCAGTCTGTACAATCTGGTTTACCTGTTTATGACAGTCTACCTGGCAAGAGCCTAAGGTCCCAAGTTTGCAGGTGAATATGTGCTCTGTCCAACGATGGCTGATGTGGGAAGACACTCCTAACTTCTGTGTTCTCTTGCTTCACACTCAGAAAATATTTAGAGTTACATATAAATGTGACCATATATTCAATATGTACTTGTGTACACAACTGACTGCCTAAAATTCTCCAGAGAAACCACAAATTAGAAAGTCTTTCCCCTTTTAGTGCATTAGTGTTAACAGAAACTTGCTGTAATTATAGAAAAACTTTTATTGCAGTTTTATTACTTAATATTAAGGTTTTTAATGAAGCTTTCACAGTCGGATATATAAAATAATTATATCTCATCTAAGTTTTAACTTTGATTAAAAAGCAAAAAGCTTATTCGGTATTAGAGAGAGCAGTTCTATCATGATGTGCTTCTACAGTGATCAAAACTGTTCAGGCATTTGGTGTACGGATTATTCTTTAATGTTACCCGTACAGATGGAGCATGTGCAGCTCTGAGTGTGCCCCAGGTGTATGCATGCACACATGTACAACACTGTGAGCACCACATAACCCTGATCTCTTAAGACATGTGCAGTCTTGGCAAATAGCACCCATCATGTGAAGTTGAATTTGTGGCTTGAAGGAGGATCAGGTGGGGCTGTGGCGACAGAAACCACGAGTATCTGCCCTGGATTGCATTTTTCTGAGTTTGAAGCTCCATGAAATAGTAGGATTTAGTTCCCCCCCAATAAAGTAAACTGGCAAGTGAGGTTTGTTTGCACATATAGACTTATCCAGGGCACACAGGTAGTATTCCTCCCTAATGTGGGTTGGCTGGTTCTTTTTGTTAGGGAGTTTTTTTTGCCCTGTCTTTTGTAACAACTTACAGCTCTCCACTGCTAAGATGATTATTGTTTAAGAAAATCAGTCAGTTAAATACTTTCATACTAAGTGCATCTTATACCTCTGCCATGACAAATGTGATTGATTAGCTGTCTCGAGAAATTTATAACCTTTGCTAAGACTGCACCTAGAGAAGTGCTTTGTCAGTTTTAAATGGAGAACAGAGAGAGATTTTGATGTTCCTCATTACTGGTTTTCCACTTGTGGTGGAAATAAAATACAGTAAAGTGCTTTTTCCTCTTATGTACAAGGGCTCTTCTGCCTTTCATACCTGGTAGAATTGTGTGGCCCACTTTGTATTAGTATGAATGGCAATTGCCTTGTAAATGTGATGGCCGTGAATGGGTGAATAGTCTGTCATCTCCTATTTTGTCCTTTGTCTTTATGTTTTATTCACTTTTACCCTCTACAAAAGAGCTTTAATTTAGACCTGAGACAACAGTAGCATTGCTCCTGTTCATCATAGATCTAGTGGCAGTTTTATTTCATTTTGATGTTCTTTGTATTTTGATGGGTGTACTAAAAAGTAGAAGCCATTTTAATCAAAAGAAAGTTTCAATGAGAGCACGACCTATAAACAGTGGTTTTGTAAGAGTCACGAAAGTTTCTGTTACACATTTGGAAATTATTTCCATGACTTAACAGCAAAGGGCAGGTAAGTCACCTCCCTCTAAGAGTTAGAGAAATGAGTGTTTTCAGGATCTTTAGTTCTGTTACTGAGTCATTGTATCATCTCAGCTAATTAATTTCACCTTTTCTATGCTTCAGGATTTCCATCTGTGAATGAACTAATGACACCTACTTACAGACAGTATTGTGAAGATTAATTAATTGACATTATTGAAGTATCCTGAGGTGGAAGTCCCGATGTAAGTGCAAAGCACTATTACTGATGCTTCCTAATTAATCAGTTCACAATAGCCAGCATGTGGAATCACATTGGTCTAGAGCAAACACTGGATTGTATTTTAAATCCGTGGGTAATTTTTTTTTTCTACAAATTTCTGGTTTTACATGTTATTTGAAGCATCTTTTTTGGTGAGTGTAATAATCTCGCGTAGAGGTGAGGTGGGCTTGACTTAGAAGAAATAATAGGTACATGTATCATCCTGGCAGGCTTTGTTGTGGCTACAGAAAGGCAACTTCAGCTGGCGGTTCTCTTGCCTCCTCTTGTGTAACATTAGTAACACTTTAAACGTGCTGCCCTTTTAAAATGGAGATGAGAACGTTAGTGTTATGAAGAACAGGCAGCACGGATCCAGAATGCCAGCCCTGGCTGGATGTTACAGCAGGTGAAGGTGGGTGGGAGGAGCGATGTCAGACGCCAGGAAGCATCGGAAGGGAATTGATGCTGTGAAATTGTTTGTAGTTTATATGGATAACAAGATCCATTCTTACTCCTCATGGCTGGGATGCTGTTTGCATAATGATATGGCTACCACTGTGCAGGTCCTAGACTACACGTTTAAAAATGGCAAAAATAAATAAAAAAAATAGCTGGGAACAGTTGAATTTATCAGAGCCTCGCTCTAATTAAACAGTATGAAACATGTACCTAACTTCTTGCAATTTTGAGTACACAGTTGGCAAAAGAGGTGAATGCAGTTGCTGCCTGTATCAGTTTCCAGAGACCAGTCACATTCTTAAATGTCTTGATACACTTTTTGTTGGAAATAGAAGTCACAAGATATTTTTTGGAGTTATTTGTAACTGTTGCACAAGTGCAGACAGGGAGGTTTAAAGTTTCAAAAACATTTGTATTTCTTTCTACTTATGTCACTTCTTTAAAAAAAAGACTCTATCATGTGCAGTTATGAAACTGCTTCATGTTTGACACAGTTGAAGATGTTTTCAGGCCACAAAAATGTAATTTTCTATGAGTAATTTAAATTAAAACTCCACTCTGGCAGAAAATGTCCTGAATCTTTGGAGTCACATGGTTCTTGGAAAGCTCTTCCTTGGCTGTGCAGGAGGTCAGACTTTTAAGGAGAGAGTCTGTGCACAAATGTGCAGTGCTGCTAATGAGAGGAATTTCACACTTCTCCCCTCTGCCTCAAGCTCTCTGTTCATCCTGCTGGCTGCTGCCTCTGAAGCCTTTGGAATTAGATGTTATAATGAGTGCTGGGCCATCATGCTGGAACTCTAGCTGGGGAGATGGCTTCCAGAAGGTAGGGTCACCCACTCTGCAAAAATAAGTAGTACTTAAAAGTGGGGTCTCCTGTTTTTTTCTGAGAGCATCTCAGCTCTGTGGCTGCCCTTCCTCTCCCTAGTGGTGATTTTCAAGCCAAACAGCCCTTTCATCATTGCTCTGGCTTAGCAGCAAAGTTGTCTGTTGGTAATAGCAGGCTTCACTTCTTCCCCAGCTAACTGGTAGTCAGGCAGCCAAAGAATGGCCTATCCAAAATTAGGATATGCTCAATGCACCATCCGCTGGTGTTGTTCCCATCAGCCTAATTACATGACTTTTGGGTCAGACAATGTCTCATTGTGTGGCCCTTGGCAGCTACAGGACGCCTAATGCTGCATGAATGTCTAATGTGGAGGTTGATGGCTATGACCGAGGCTGCAGTTCCACACTGGAATTGAAAACATCCGTGTAGTTTCCATAGAAAACCAGGTCAATGGTGCTTCCATAAAGCAGTAGCCCCAGGGAAAGCTATTGGTTGCATGTTGCCTGTACAAATCTGTGCAGGGTGGGCAGTTTATGGTGCATTTCTCTTTCAGGTAAATGACAATTAAGGAGTCAGACTGATTTAGTCTTTAGTGACCTAATTCAGAATCCTAATTTATGGCAAGCACCATCCCTCATCCATTTATCTCTATCTTTTCTTCTATTTTGTGCATTTAAGAACACTTGCAAAGTATCTTATGAACACTGCAAGCACAATGAATATGGCTTTGTACCCATAGGTTAAAAAAATCATTTTATGTTTTCTTTGACTGCTGAAGTACCTTATGAACACTGCAAGCACAATGAATATGGCTTTGTACCTATAGGTTAAAAAAAAAAAAAATCATTTTATGTTTTCTTTGACTGCAAAAATTTTAGGTAGAACTACCCTATCTTTATGCTTCCTGTAAAAACCTGCCTTTTTTACAGGCAAAAGCAAGGTATGAATGTAAAAGGCAATTCGTTGTAGATGAAGGCTGTAATATGCTTGTTCATTTCAAAAGAGAATGTATAACTAATTACATTTTAATTGAATCTCTAACGTCAACAGCTGTTTTTAAAGGATCTTTTTAAGCTACATTTATTTTTAGTATTTAGTATAAGATCGTCTTTCTTTGCACGCATCTCTCTTCATGCATTATTGCCCTTTAGAAAGTTTTCCCTCTTTTAAAGTATCAACTAACACTAGCATATATTAAAGGCTAAGCTGGTAAAACTTGGTTTTAAGATGCTTAGTATGACTTTTCTATGCAGAAAGGAAAAAATTATGACACCACCAGAATGGTCTTTGCTCTCTTTTCCTCCCAGAAGTAAGAAGTTCCAGCTGCAGCCCAAAGTGCCAAGGCCAGTTCTCAGCTGCTGATAGTTTATGTTGGCTGGCTGTTATCAGTTCCTCCACAAGGCAGCTGCTAATTACAGTAAATAGCACAACTATCTCTTCAGATGGAGGGAGCCACACTGATTTAGTCAGTCCCTGCTAAAGCAACAGCAACGTCTGTGAGTATCCTTTAACTTGGAGGGATCAAAAAACAACTGCTTTTCATGTGAAAAAACTTTGTTACGCTCAGGGTTTCACATATCAGGGCTTGGTTCTGTTGATTTTCCTGGGATGTGTGTTAAAGTTAAACCCACCCCCCCCAGACCTTCTCTCTGCTCCCACCAGAGGGGCTGGTTCCTGTCACAGTGGGTTTGCAGGGAACCTGTGTCTTGAGCTTGAGCAGCTCTTTCCCTACACGTGCTGGGACTCCCACAGCTATGGAATTTACCCAGAGAGAAGATACCCTCTGTGGTCTCCTCTGCCTCTCCATCACCTCTCCTCTTGAGAAGTGGATGTTTTTGTATGGTTCAGAATCTTAAGCACTCCAGAAATGGAGGGAGTTATCTGAGAGATGATTGCTGTATTGCTGTGTGTAGCTAACATCAGTTTACTGTTTTCTGTATAATTCTGTAATTCTATAAATTCTGCTCTAATTTTGTGTAAACATCGAAGCCCAGTAATCATGAGAGCCCTATGTTGGTTTTGGAAGGTGGTTCCATTAGAGATTGAAATGGCAGTGTAGCTGCTAAAATTGCATAAGCAATAAATAAAAATTCATTATCTCTTGCAGAAAACGAGACAGTAGGCTCAGAGAGACTTGACATCTGAGGCTAGGATAGTAATTGATGTAGTGGCAGTAAAATAATGGCAAATCAGAAAACCCGGTGAATCTTCTAGTTAACACCTGCAAATGCATGGTGATTATGTTTTCACTGATAATGGAGATTTGTGAGACCCATGATTTGCAAGAGAAGAGTTGACCCCTTGTATTTTAGTGTTAAATCTCTCTTCTCTCCTTATAAGTGCACTGCTTCTAGTTTTGATTATTTTAGGCAAGTGTAAATCACAGTTAACGTTGCGGTAATTGCAAATATCTGGAGTCGGTGTATTTGGGAGAAAATCAGACCACTTTGGTCAGATTCCTTGGAGGAGGAACCTCTGAAAGCAGAGTAAATTCATGAGGGTGATAGGAGCTATCCCTATCCAGATGCGGCTGTAAATGAGAGCTGAATCTGACCAGCTTAGTGCCACAGCTTAAATAGGATTTTTAATGAAGCATGCAACAGCTCTTACAGAAAAAGAGCTTCTTTTGTTTCAGTAGTGTAAAGCAGTCAGAAATGACAAGATGTGTGGTGTTCCTTCAGCATGGTGAAGGACACTCCAATGTCCACTTCTGATGGACGGGTCAGCCACTCCTGGAGCAGCTCAGACCATTTTAATGAACTGATGGGGCAAGTGAGACTGAAAATGATCCTTGGGGAGTTTGATTTAGCTCTTACACAGTCTTGGCTTGCTGTATTAGGGTGCTGTGAAGATAAGTTAACTGCCATTAGAACATGCTTAAAATTCTGGATTGGAGAGCGCAATTTAAATGTGAAGCATCTTGTTGTGATAGATGCTACGGAATTAGAACCATGGTTCATCCCTAGCAGTCAGTAATAATTTCTCTGTACTGGGGCAGGAAAACAGATCCAGTAAGAAATGTGCCACAGCTGGGCTGATGGAGGCTGCAGTGAAACAGCGTTTTGATTTGTTGTGTTCTCAGAACTTTGCTTAATATGTTACTATTTCTTCTTGTTAGAGCTGATTGACTCACATAAAACTGAATTCCAGGAGCTGAATAGCTACATGGCATTGTGTTAGGAGACATACCCATCACTCCAGGATTGCTTTCCTGGTGTCAACAGCCCGTGCTGAATACCAACAGCTGCTCTGTACCAGGGATGGGAATGGCTGGGAAAATGCACAACACTTTGAGTGAGATAAGCATGTCTTGCATGCTGAGTTGTTGAAAACTTGTGTAACTTGACTGATGTCATTTTCAGTAATATTTACCAGTGGACTCTATCTATTGGCTCTTAGACCTACTGTTAGATTACCATTTCTATCAGATAATAATTGCAATTTTTATTTTTGGGGGGTGTGTGTGTTTTCATAGGTAACACTTGCTTAGCGGAGAGTTCCTGCGTGGTGTTTTATCCAGTCTCTCTTACCTTTCACCTCTCAGCTCAGGGTTGTGTACAGACGAGCTGCAGCACATGGATTGTGCAGAGAGACAGTGAGGATTTGCCCTGCTGCACTGAAACTCTCGGAGTATCAAAATCACCCCAAGCTACCTGAGCCAACACATGCTTTCTTTCTGATCTCAGTGGATCCAGGGTTTTCCTGCCATGTGCATTTGCTGCCTGGACAGCAAGGAAATGTTTTGTTGCTGGTGTGCTCATGCCCATGAGGCTACAGAGCACACCACGGAGCAGGTGTGTTGTGTGTGGCTGAGAGCTGAGGGAATTCATGTTGTCTCTCAGAAACATGCTTTTCCTGCTCTGAGGGCTATTCAGGTTATCTGAGTATAATATCATGAGCTGGAAGAGAAAGGGTATTCATGCTCTTTGAAGAAACTCATCCAGTTTCTCTTCTGCCTCTCTTCAATGTGATACACCACTATTTGCATTTTTTTTGTTTAGCTCTTTTTCCCTCCTCTCCTCTTGCTCCAATCTTTTAGGCAGTTAGAGTCTGGCTTTGGGCTTGCTGGGGGATGCAGATTTTCATTTCAATGTGTTACTGGATTTTTTGGTTCTGGAGCAGAAGCCAGCCTGTCTCACAATGGCTCCTCTTTGCCTTAGACACTGTCAGGTTAATGAGTGCACTGATGCACTTATTAAAAGCTTGGTTCTTCATTCATTTCTTCTATACTATCTTTAGGTATACACCTGGACTTGGAAATGATCAGTCATGCTTTTTCATGTTGCCTTGCTCTTTCTGTTCTCTTATATCAGCATGGAAAACCATGGTGTTGGTACTGGGCTCACCTCTGGAAACCAGTGTTTCCAACCCATTTATCTGTATGAATTGTCTTTCTGGATCATCTTTTCTGCTTTTCCAATTAAAGCCTTGAAGATGCCGTGGCCTTTCTTTTTTACCTTCCTGACTCACAAAAATATAACGAAACTTCCCCATTTACAGACCTGACAAGCAGCTACCTGAGTGCATTGAGTACTTGCAGGCACAAAGTGAGAAGTGAAAGTCAGGCAAGAGAATTGGGTGGAATAAAACTTTTGAATCCAGACCTTCCAGTCACATGGTGAGGTGTGTTTTATTTCAGAGAAATGAGCATTTGCCGTCAGCTGAATCATTTGCTGGTACCTATCTAAACAGGTGTTGCTAAACCTCCTAAATTCAAATAGTTTAATTTTGAGGGAAAACCTACGGGTACAAACCAGTCTGGAGACACTCTTCTGCATGCAAATGGGAGAAGGGAAGGCTTGTTTAGAAGCACAAATGCAACAGACAGAGGCAAAGTGGGGAAAGTGAAGAAAGGCTGGAAAAGCAACAGAGGGAAAAGCCAAGTGTTGGGTAAAAAGCCTTCCTTGGAGAATTCACATCATTGTAGTGACTGCAGTGAGGACCACTAGCACTGCCCTCTAAAAGCTGCTTGGTTCATTGGAAATGAATGGTAAATTCCCTATCAGATCAGTTGGTGCTTTAGATGGCACAAACCCAGACACTTTCCAGGCTGTAAATTTAATTTGCTGGCCTTTTTTTTTTTTTTTAGCATAAAATTTGATTAGACTTCAGGAAATTCCTTAGAATTTGAAGAGAAGGGATGTGATGCAGTGCTGGGGCATGGCAAAGGTGCATTTTCACAGGTGTTCTGATCATTAATGAGGGGCTGTTCATGATACAGGTTATCACCTGGTGAGATAAATGTGATATGAATTAAGACACAGTGCAATCACACTTCTGTCAAATTAGCCTGGATGAATGATGCAAAGTTTATGCAGCTTTATGTTTCCAGATTAGTTTTATGCCTGCTGTGGGAGGACAGCTGACAGTGAGCCAGGCGAGGTTAGCAGCTGATCTGGTGTAAAGTCTTCCAGTACAGAGTCACCCCATTAAAAATTTTAAAAGAAGTTAGCAAAGGCAAAGTGAGTCTGCATCGGCCCAGTGCTCCCCATCCAGTGGTCACAACATTGTGTAATACCATAAAAGCAGATTTAGCTTCTCTTTAGGTCACCAGCACAGCTCCCTGAGGTTCACTTTTCCTAGACTTCAGCAGGAGCTTAGGTGACCCCAGGCTGAGCTCAGCACATCGAGGGGCAGCCTGGTAGGTACCATAAATGTGTGTGTGGGATGAGGACTGGTTGTGGCTGTGTGTGCAGAGCCTCAACCTGCATCTTCATAGCGATGCCTTTTTTTTAGATGACTGTATGCAAGTTTTAATTCTGAAAAGATACCTGCAGATGGTTCTGGTACAACAAGCTGGAGAAGAATGAGCTCCCCTGAACTGGCAGGTTAATATCTGAGTTTGTGTTAAAGCTGGTTGCATTCCCTGGAGCCAGCTGTAAAAATCCCTGCTGATTTCCAAATGGGTGTTAAAGGCTTCCTCCACCCAGCTCTGTCTTCCCTCTGTGCCTCCGCCAAGGAAGCTCTGGCTCCAAAAGGGGCCCAGAGCTGAGGGAATGGATATCCCATGTGGGATCACTGAGCCCAGCATGTTATTCTTTATTCTCTCAAAGATGGAAAGTCATTACAAGTAAAGATGATGGATAAGTGGTGTTTAATCAAGAGCTGTCTTTAAGTGGATTCAATTGTGAAGTGGCAAAGGGTTATAGAGGCTAATTTCCTTGTAATAAATGGGTCCACTTAAATGTGATCATTGGAAAAGGGTAATCCATGTTTTGTGGAATGAGGAAATATCACTTCTAAAGAAACAGACCATTAATTTTCAGTGGTTTTCCCCAATTTTAGTATTTGTGTCAGGAGGGGGATGCCTCCTCTATGTGTGGAAGACAATTTGGCCCTAATAGAGAAGCTATAAATGTTGGTACAGCATTTTAACCCCCCTGAGTGGGGCCCTGGTGGTTTGTCTGTGGTTTCTCCCCTCAGTGCTCCATCAGGATCTGGTGGGAGTGTGAGCTGCTGTGATCACCCACTGCCGCACAAGGGCTTGGTGGAGTCCTCGGAGAAAGGGGCTGTTCTGGAATTGCACCTGAGGTCCTTTCCATGGTGTTCATGCTCATTACTGATAGGAGTGACTGAAGAGGCTTCACAATCTTCTGTTGTGCAGCTTTGGTCAACTAGTTCTGTATGTGATTGTGTTAAAAGATGCTTAACACAAGGTTTGGGGCATTCCCCCACAAAAAATAGCAGTGACTGCATGAAAAATTTCTCCCTGCAGTTTCTCCTAGAAAAGCTTACCTGGGTGTGCTTTTGTCACAAGCCTGCTCTTGTTCAAACCTGTAGAGGAAAAGGCGAAATTGTGACCGAGGACCCACCTGCTTGGAGGTGCCAGTCTTTTCTCTTGGCTAGCTGAGAGCTGGGGAGGACTCCTGGTGACCCCTTTCTCTTGCTTTCCTTGTCTTCATGTTACAAGAAAGAACTGCAGGCATTGTTAGAGCAGATCTCAGCCACGTGTTTTCCCAGTTCAGGGTGGTATTGACTTCCAAATTGTCTTTGTTTTCCCAGAAAAATAAAGTGCTCATTGGCAACAATAACTGAGCTCTGTGGAAGACAGCTTCTTCCACCTGTCTGCTGAGGAGTACCTTGTTCCAGTGGAGCTGTCCTGCTGGATCCTGGGAATCTACATGGCATCAGTGAAGTTTTCAGCCACACTGGATGAAAATGGGTTCTGTAAGAACAAAGTACGCTCGCCTATTCATCTATAGATAAGCTTTTGAACTGATGTTTAAACCTCATTTTCTGCCCTCTTTGAAGTGAAAGGAAATCATCCAAATAAGAGATTTTAATTGATTCAGTTGTGGTTTCATTTTCTTTGTGACAAATGTAACTTTCCCTTTCCCTCTCTGGAGTCTGCCTGTCCCTCCTCCCATGCGAGCGAGGCAGCACTGGCATCTGTGCAAACCTCTTTGCTCGGGTTTCCCCACTGGGAGTTTTCCACCCTTGCTGCCCACACTGGCTCTCTAGAAACCACCTTTCTTTCAAAATCCCTCAATTAGCTGTGAATGGTGCCAGGAAAGAGCCTGACCCCGCTATACTTTCTCTGTGCCAAACCTGGTTGGTGGCGGAGGAACTCTCCATATGGTTCAGCTTTTGCCATTTTTCCTGTTCTTCCCAGATAAGCTGACTGACCCGGGAGTCCACTCGGCCCTGGCACAATTTAATCTGTATATAATCACACGAGAAAAGTAAAAGTGAAAAGCCAGTAACAGTGTGGTTTCTGGGCCAGGCATTAATTGGGCTGTGGCAGAGCTGATTTCAGGTCCCAGATCTGCTACAACCATCGTCTGTAATTTTAGGAGGGTCACTTAATGCCGTGCCTGCCTTTCTGGTCTGGCCAAAGAGAGGGAGCAGTGCTGCTCCTTGGTCCCATGGCTGTGCTTTCTGCCATCCATCCTTTGGGGCAGGGCTGCTCTTCGTTTATGGGCTACCCAGCGTGACGGGGATGTGATCTTGCTTGAGGTCTGTGCAGTCTCCAGTAACAGTAACACAGACAATCAGTTAACTGACTCAGAAACAAATACTCAAACAATATGCCTGTGAGCTTTCTCTCTCCACTGGATTTTATTATGATGTGTTCTATGTTTGATTCACTCAATACCTCTAGGAACATTTATTTAGCTTATTTAGGACATTAGGGTTTTCTTAGAAAACCAGGGCATGGTTCTGAGTAGTCAGATGGATAATGCCTTTATTCATGTTGTTTCTCATGTAATAATTGTGGCCTTTACAAATACCTGCTTCGGGCATTGAATGTATTAAAATTCTTGCATAGTCTTCCCTCTCTCAGATATGATGAAATACCTTCTCCTGCTGGCTGGATTTGGACCCTCTGCTCAGGCTGTGACAGCCACGTTACTCCACACTCAGTGCCACTGTGACTGCCAGACTTCCAGCCTGAGTAAGAGAACCAGGTTAATAGCAATCGTATGCACTTTATTTTTCCCTTTCAGAGGTTATATCTGGTTACTGTGTGACTGGAACAATGAGACTAACCTCAGTTTTACTGTAACAAAGCAGCTATGAGCTTTCTGGGTAAAGTATATTTTGACTGACATACAAGTAGCTGTAGCTTTGCTGTACAATGGAGAAAATGACTTCATTTAGCAGCTTTCTGTGCCAAGAAAGAAATAAAACAGTTCTGAGAATGTTGAAGATTTTTTTCCTGTTTTAATTTTAAACCTAAAAGAAAAAGCTGTTGCCATATAAGTCCAAGTCAATGGAATATATAAATCTTTAAAAAGGTTTCATAAAGTAATAATGATTTTAGTATATGTACCAAATGAGATTAAAGAGCTACATTTGGTTCTAATACAGAGTTTCACATTCAGAAGGACCATCAGTTTCCTGTTTAAAATCTACTTATATTGAACTGAATGGAGTTCAAACATAATGCCATTGTATTTCAGACATTTATCTTAATTTAAAACAGCTGAAAAGCATTAATAACAGAGCAAGGAGATGCAGAGGTATAGGCATTTCTCCCTCCCTTCTCTGCTTTCTAAAATAATGAACTTAGATAGAACCTGCCCCTGCTTACGCTGCTCTGCCTGGGCACAAGACAAGGAGCAGGGTGTCAGCCCCTTGAAACCATAACAGGAATATTCCTTTGGAAAGGCTGAAGGACATGAGGGAAACTTCCTTCACCAAGTATCCCTTTCCAAACAGAGGGGTCAAACAATGGTTTACTGGGGCAGTTTTTACCTCGAGCATCTTCAGGAGGCATTTGCAGTACTGGCACAGCAAACTGGAACTCACCAGCCTGGACTTTCCTATCTTGTGGCTTTGACCCCAGTCTCCTCCTTTCTATTGAAAATTCTCCCTCTGCCGTGGCTGTCTTTAAGCATACAACATGGCAAATCATACCACTGTGCATTTTACATGTCCTTCTTATGAATTTCACCTTATCCGTTGTAATTCCACAGAGGATTGCTAATTCTGTGCCAGCCGAGCCGTTCAGAATTGTTCAGCTGCCGGAGCTCTGAATTACTGTTGAATTATTTTATTGAATTATCTTATTGTCAATAAAAATCAAAGCTGATTTCTGTTTTCCTGCTTAGAGTGTTGTTTCCCAGGAGGAGATGGGGAGTGAATAAACTGTGTGGTAAGGGCATGAGAGGTCAGTTTTAGCACACTTACTTGAAAAATGCTAATGGGGGCTGGGTCAGGTGCTGTACAAAGGCGGAGAGGAGCCAAGCACTGCCTCTGAAGATCTGTAACATAAGTAAGCTTTACAATAATTTTCCAGAGAGTTTTCACACTAGAATAAATTACCTCGAAACCCCTTCAGAATGATAAAGGAATCTTCTGGTTTGATGTTCCACTTGCGTGGGAACACCTTTTCCCCAAAGATGCCCGATACCCCACCAATCAACGTATCTGTCTGGTGGAATAATGTGAGAATGTAATTTTTATTATCAGGCTCTTCCCAGGGAGCCTGGGCTACTTTGTAGTGTTATATTCTTTGCAGTTCTCAGAATCATGTGCATTAAAGGTTGCTTAACAGCTGGTGAGTCACACAGCTTGTTCTTTGAGCTCGAATGCTCCATTAGGGCACATCCACTAGAGATATTTTAACCTTTGGAAAAATCAATACGAGTGGCTTAAGCATTCTAGGTTTTAAGAAAAAAAAAACCCTAACAAAAGAGAAGACTCTAAATAACAACAAACTGCCAGCATGATGTTTAATAAATTAATCTCTCTTCTAGTGGATGTGTTTTAGGGGTGTAGCATTTGCTAGAGAGCAGCACAGTTCTTGTCTAAAAAGTCACTGTGCTTGGGCATCAGACAAAGCTGAGTCTGGAGGGAATAAAATGTCTTCTGAGTGATAAAAAATCTTCAGTTCATTTTCTCAGCATTGCAATGGGGGACAGACATGGCACTTGGAAGAGTACTCCCTAATTTCACTGGGGAGTTGGTCCTTTCCTTAAACCATGAGCTGTATTTACTGCAGATAATTGCCAATATGGCTTGTGTGTAGCAATCCACAGTGCTTGACTAAGTAGTCAGAATGAGAGAGAAATTCTGTGGGCAGTGTGTATTTCCCTCTTGTTTAAATGTACCTGATATTAAACGAGTTAAACTAGTCCTGCTTTAGCCAAACTTCTTGAGGAAATGAAATATGTGCTCCCACTTTCCTGGTCAGTGCTGGGGCTTCTTGTCTCTGATATAACTTGGTGGAGAAACACTAATTTGAATCAAATTTGACTGTGAGATGAAGGGCTGAAGGATATTGCAGTCCTCCAGATTTCACAAGGAGGAGCAGTCCAGTAGAGGGAAAACAAATCAGTGCTTCCTTTAGGGAAAATATTGCAGGGTTTGCTCAGTTGATTATTAGACACCTGAGAATCCAACCCTCTGCCATGCACACACATGGCACAACTGAACAAAAACCAGATTTCTGAAGTAGTGCCTGTGGAATGAATCCTTTGCATAGAAAGGCAGTGGTCTGATTTTTCTCTTATGGTCTAACCTCAGTGATTTTATTTCTCATTATGTCCCCTTGGGATAAATAACCTGGCTGCATAATCACCAGCCCCCTCTCAGAACTCCTGGATTGCCTCTGTGTTGGGCTCTTTGGCACTGATTTTACCCTCAGTACAGGTGCAGGTGTCTCCCAACACGTCCCACCTGCCGGCTCGGGATGTGGCCACAGCTCTTCTCCTCATGTGTGGCTGAGGGCTGCGTTGGTGGCAGGGCTGGCTGGCAGCAGCTCTGGGCCACCACCCCATGCTGTGGGCAGGGTGCAGTCCAGCAGGAAAACCCTGGCCACGCTGAGCTGGGCTTTGGATCCGGCCACAGCCTCTGGATGGTGAGCGGAGCCGGTCACAAGCCCAGGCAGCGACAAGCTGCTCCTTTTTAGGACATGCTCCAAAGCTGCCAGGTAGGCTCAGGTCTCGAGTACAGCAGAGAGTGGTCTCTCTCTGCTCGGAGCAGAGCCTGGTCTGGTGGAAGAGGAGCCATTTGGCTGTGCTGGAGAAGGTGCTGTGCCGACCTCCCCAGCTGCGAGGTGCATCGGAGTGGGTGAGGATTGGTGTGGGGCAGAGAGCCTGGAGAGGAGAACGTTCTGGTGCTTCATGCCACCAGCATGTCAGAAGAGTTAATGGCAGATGTGGTTGTGAAAATGTTCTGTATTTTTAGACAACCTTTAATTAAGACACTCTGTATGTAGCAGCGACCAAATAATATGCTGCCACTTGAAAGCTGTCAGGAGGGAAAAAGTGTACAAAGCTTCCTGATGCAGCCCTCTTTATTTTTATCTGAAAGTGAGTTAGGAAACCTTTCCAGTAACAATAACTGTCCTTTCACATGAAATGGTTTATTTAATGCACAATGTAAATACTTTGGGCGTCTATATGGTTTTATACTTAACCCCTTTCACTTCACATTGTTTAATCTAGCCTCATATTAAAAAGATTACATCTGAAAGCTGAATGGGTTTTGTGATCCCAGCCTTTTCTTCTGAGGCTAATGTTTTATATAATTATTTTTATACAGCAGGTTTTTTTTTCATCCTTTTGTAAACCTTTGTGAGGGGTGAATAGGCCTTTCAGGGATTTCATTTGGATTAAATGAAGAGAAAACAAATGTAGAGGGTACAATTCTATTTCAAACTTAAAGATGCCTTCATTAATAGCATATTTATTTGCCTATGGGGTTAGAAAGATGTAAGATGATAAAGGATTCTCTAATAGAGCACTAGTTCTTGCTTTGATATCACAGAGATAAAGTTTATCACATAAAATTGGGCTTCGATAGGAAGTGGTGAGGTTTCAGTAAAACAAGATACAAGAAATCTGGAAGAACTTTATAAACATCATTTTGACATTTGTAGAATTTTGATACCCATCACTGTTAGGATAATCCCACTGTAAGTAGTAATTAGATTATTATTTAGCCAAGATATTGTGCATACTTACAGAATTAAATTGGTTAATATATGTAAACTGCTCCCAGCCTGCCTCCCCAGCTGTGCAGAAGGATCACCAATACCCAGCCATGCTGGGTGTGGACAACAGTCTTAAAAACTGCAACAGCAATTACTCTTCTTTGTGCAGGTGGATGTTCATTTACAGACTTGCCCTGTCACCTGTGGAATTACAAAACCTCCACAAGGCAGAATCAGGCCCAATTTTGCCTTCTGCAGGGCTGCTTATGTTCAGCTGGAAGTGCACCCGAGTGGAAATGCTGGCAGGTGTGCTTATTTTCTGGCTTTTCAATTCAGTTTCAACGTGCCTCCTTCATTCTCGTGTTTTGTTAATTTTATTGTCGGTAGATGCTTTGATATGCTAATGTGCAGGGAGAATTTGCCAGCAGTTGCACAGGGGGAGGCAATGCCTAAGCCTGGAAGGCTGATCAGGATGTTCCTACAAGTCCACATTATTCTGCATCACAGCTAGCAAATGCCATCCTGCTTTCTGCTGTGTACCTGTCCCCAGCTCACTGATGCCTTCTGTAACAACCCCTTCTGTAACAATTCCTTCCTGAATTAAGCATCTAGATAACACCATTAATGTATATTCTATAGCAAAACAAGTAAAAAATGCTAAGGATGTCTGTAGTCAGCAGTAAGGCTTGGAGAAATTAATCTTGGGTTTTCAGATTCCAGCTGTTCCAGGCTCAGGTGCAAAAGCTCAGTGGAGTGCCCCCCATGCGTGGGAAGGGTGGTAGGAAAAGAGGTGTTACAGGTTTTCAAACAGAGGGGCTGAGGTTTGTGCAGGTCAGTTGTCCCTTGTGCATCTGGGTATGCAGTGGTTTTAGGAGTGTCCTGCAGGTGAAGAACACAAAAAAAAAAAAGCAGCAGAAGAGCATGTCCTATTACTAAAAGCACGAAACTATTATTATTTTTTAATTCAAAAACTCTCTGTATTTCCATAAGCTTTTTGTGCTTTTCAAACCCTTATTTCTTTGTCAGGCAAAGGACAAACTGCCTGATTATCCTGTCTCCACAAGTGATTTCTAAGACATCAGTACTTCACAGGGGATCGAAATCCAGAAGAGGAAGAAAATGGAGGATCCATTTCTCATGTTATTTTTCAGAGAATCTCTTCTAATACCTCTGGGAATGGTGCCACGTATCACAAATATCAGCATCTGAACCAAATCTGATGTCTTTACTCACACTGAATAGCACTCAGTTCTGGAGTGCACCTACAGCAACACTTGAAAGGTGTTAGCCACAAAAATGCTACCTCCCAAAATAGTTCTTCAGGCAGTGATATACTGGAGCCAGAAACCAATGAGATCAATAGTAGTGCACATGATTGTTACCAGATATGTGAGAATTTGACCCTGAAAGGCTCCTTTTTGAGCACCCTGTACTGGTGGTTAACAGAGGTCAAGTGATTATTATTTCAGAAAGACACATTTTGCACAAAAGCTGATGTCTCCTCTTGTTCTGGCTCCTACAGCCAAGCTCATGGTCACAACAGAAGGCACACAAGCCCTTCTTCAGGGCTGATGCTTGTACCCCAGAAAGAATCAATTTGTAAAGTGTAATACTTTCATTTCAGTGGCAAAATACCCAAATTGTTCTCAGCAGCGTTGGTGTGACTGGACTCAGAGCACGCTGACTCCCTGTGCCACCTGGGCTCAATCAAAATCTGTCCTGGAAGAACAACTGGCATATGGAAAGGGGAAGAAAGATACAGACATGTCAAAAACTGGAACAAAGAGACGCTGTCCCTGCCAATTTTGGTAAAAATAAAATAATAGAGCTGTCAGTCTCCTGAGTTGCTAATGAGTTGTGATGGATTGAGAGACCTTCATTAATTTTCTGTGGAGGTGAGTAGCAGAGACCAGCTCCTGGTGTGTTATTTCAGTATAACCAAGGGCTCCTGTGCCTCAGACACATATCCATGAGCTTTACTAGAGGTATTTTGGCAAGTTCACTGCAGGCTGGAAAACCCCCTCAAGAAGCTGGCTAAAAACTTTTATTAAGCTGTTACCGTCAGTCTGAGAGCTGGCTGGAACTGGCTGTGATCCCTGATGACATCAAGGGCAGTCGGGTGTGCAGCTGTTACACGTCGCTAAGCTGTTACCAGCTGTGCATCAATCCACACACCATGATTAAGGCCGGTATTTTTCCTGTTGTCACCTGAACTGTGAGAGCAGAGCTGAAGGAAAGAGGTGTTACTTGGCCACGTTGTATTTTGGCTTCCCTAGCCAGCAGTCAAATAGCTTCTTAGAAGCTAGCATCTGCTCTAGCAGCCTCAATTACCTAGTTAAAAATGACTTGCAAGCTTGAAGGCAACTTTAGCCTGGTGGCACTGAATAAAAAAGCTATTTATGCTATTTTTCAGTATTTGTTCAGTGTCACAGAGTGCTCAGGTTTGATTCTAATTGCATTTCTATGCAGCTGAATATCAACAGGCTTTGCGGCAGCTTTGTGGCAGTGAAGGTGATCACTAAAAGCCCCATGGCTCGATGTGCTTCAGTTGTGGGATGAGCCTGTACAGGGATCACTAGAAGCCTGAGTGCTTGCTGGGTGAGGGGTAGAGGTGTGGGGTGGGGTTATTTTTCCTTTTTCTTTCTTCCCCAACCTCCACTCCGTTTCATTTTCTTCCTCCTTCCTTGCAGGGCTATATGGTTCTGCTGGGTTTAAAAGTGATTTGCCATGTTCTTTCTGCCTTTATCCAGGCTGCAGTATACCTCTGAGGATTTGCTTTTTAGTTGCTCTTTATTCTTATCTCCAGGAATTTTATTCCTCAAAGAGAGGCTGTAGTGATTTTTCTGGCAGGATGTTGCTGTTGTAGCAGCAGAGGGCTGTGGGTCCTCACCAGAAATGTCAGCCCTTTGCCACGAGGCAGTGAGTCTGCATCTGCAGTGCTTCTGATGTGAGCTATCATGGCTTAGGGAAGAGATTTTGACAGGAGACAGCACTTTAGAGGGTAAGTTAAAAGCATTATGCACTTGCTTCACTAAACTGGAAACACGCATTTACTTACAGTACCTGCTAACAAAGAATTGCAATGACTAATCTTCATTTAGAGGCTTCAGCCTTACACTGCACACAGCTTGTCATTTGAGGTGTGTCTAGAGAGCCTGGCTGTGCCCAGTGAGCCCCTGCACGGTGCCACCCTGGCGCTCAGGGATGGTGTCTGTTACCCTGGGAGCCTCACAGGGTCCTTGCATTGCCTCCAAAAGCATCACCTGCTCGTGCCACGCTGCACTGGGGCAGAGGGTGTCCTACTGAGTCACAGACAGCTGGGCTGCTCTTTGTTAGAAGCTGCTGGGGTGTGTTTAGGGCTGGTCCTTGCTGAGCACAGCTTTGGTCTCTGGCAGCTCTTGGGCTGGTGAACCAGGCTAGAAGTTGGGACTTTGGTTGACAGGTACCAGTGATCTATGTCATTGATTATTCCCACTATCTTCTCTTCCACATTACACTTTTGAAATTCCCTCTAATAAATACTGCATGCAGGGTCTCTTCCAGTAAACCTGAGAGGCCTTGGAAACCGGTTCCATCAGGCTCTCCCTTACCCAGGTGGATAGGAGCACACCTTATTTCCAGGTGGAAATTAGCAGACCTTTGCTGAGCCAAAGAGGAGATGACTTTTGGCTTTCTAGGGAAGCAACTACCAGGAAACTGCACAGTATCTACCTGGAATTGGAGGTATTCACCACAGCTGGATATTTTCTATGTGTTTTTGGTGAATATGATGCTGCCCATGTCTGCCCAAGGGATGGTGGTGCATACATAGTGATTGGGGGCAATCAATGTAGCCTCTTTATCTTTGCCCTTCAATTTCCTTCATGACTGCATCTAGTCAGCAATATTTTCTGTCACTTCTTCAGTGATCTCCTTCTTCTCTTCAGGCTGCACTTAAAAAAAAAAAAATTGACTCTCTGACCTCCTCCAGCCCCTTTGCCCACATGGGTAAATGGTCAAGAATGCTTTGCATGATGCTGCACTGAACTTCCCGCCTTGCTGCTTGCAGAAGGGCTCCCCTCCAGCCTCCAAAGCCCTGTGGCTGCCAGCACTGTCATCCTCTGCTCTTGGTGTACCGAGTACCTTTGTGTTGTGAGCTCCTCGCAGCAGAGAAGTTCCTTGCCATGATTTACCTGCCTGCTGCGAGCTGATGTCCACGCCCGTGCGCTGTATCCATCCTCCTGCTGGCCTGGGTCACAAAAGGAGACACGCCACGCTCCACACAGTGACACCTGCTCTGCCTTTAGCACCCGTGACGTGTGGCCACCGCCAGGCAGATAAGGATTGACACTGATAAGTGCCCGAGGAGAGGAGCTGTGCCCGGCCTGAGCTCTGTGCGCTGCTCTGATGAGGCAGCAGGGAGGGAGCAGCCACGCCAGTGAGGGCGAGAGTGGCTCCCTGCTTGCACTGGCTGCCAGGTGTTGGGCTGTCATCCTCCACTTTCCTCTTCGGAAATGCAACCCTGCGAAGGAATTCCCATTAACAATTCTTCGGTTTTGTTGTTGTTTAAATCACGTTTGGCTAGTGGCTAGTAGCCAGATCACTGAGGCTGCATCTCCACGGAAATGAAGCCAGATTTACTGGTGCATTTTTCTTTTTTGCTACCTCTTCTTCATTTGATATGCACTTTAATTTCTTAAGAAAAGAAAAATCACAGATTTATTTATTTTAAATTTTCCCCCATTTTTTTGGCAGTGCCTAAACACCCCACATGTGGATCTGCCCTCCTCTGTGCTGTAAAGACAGGCAATAGGGCAGCTTGGAAGGACGTATAAGATAAAATGATATCTGTTAGATCTTCCTTAATGTGAAATGAGCTTTCTGGGGCTGACACTTCTTTCTTCTGTTCATTTATAGGGTGCTGGCTGCAGTGGGATCTCAAGCCTGTGTTTTACAGGAGCTACTGGATATACATCACAGCTCTGCTTTGTTTCATGGGTCTCTTGATACATGAATTGCTGATTAAGACTTTTCGAATTGTTTGAAAGAGCTCTTAGTGCTGTGTTATCTATTTATATGACCTTTCTCCTTGCAGGCAAAATACATGTTATCTCCTTTTAAAAAAGCATCAATTACACAGTTAGGATTTTTTAAAGAATTTTAATTTTTCAGCTGCAAAATTCTCCTTTAAGGGTAGTCAGGAAATGGGTATCTAATCAGAGTGCTTGGGAAATGCCAACATTCTATGGCTTATGGCCACTAAATGGGCTCTGTAGAAACAACATGTGTGGAATAGACAGGTTTTGACTTTCAAGCTCAGGAAGGACATTTACAATGAGGTTTTATCTGGGAGGTCTCAGTGACCTTTGAGGGGTGACCATTGATGTAAGTAATTAGAAATTTGGTGTTGCTTGGGGATGCTAAATGAAAATGGGTTATTAAACAGGTTTTACTGGAAACAATTTATGAATAATTATCTCCTGAATAATCAGAAAAATTAAAATGAAAAGAATAGATATGTCACTTAAAAAAAGAAAAAAAGAGAGCTGGGATCAAAAGGGATCTGGAATTAGCATTCCTCATTATTTTAATGCCAGAACATGCTTCTCTATTATTAATAGATGTTAAAGCTGCTGCAGATTTTTATGACTGCATTTCTACAGCTTGAAGAATCATAATCATCCTAGGGCTGAATATCCCTTTCTTAACAATGGCACCTGTTTTATCTTCCTTAGTTTGTCTCTCAGAACAAAAAAGGTGCTGTAAGGTCACCTTTGGCTCAATCCATAACCAGGGCATTTTTCTGTAGTTTACTCATCACAGCCCAGGCAGACAAGCTCTGAAATCTTTTGAAAATTGAATAGTCAGATAGTATTTTTCCCTCTCTTGTAAGCATTTCACAGTGCAGCATTTTATTTCTTACCTCTTTTAATGGTATTTCCTTCCAAATGCATTTTTCTCCCTATGTAACATGTCATTAAACTACAGAGCATTTCAGCCTGGACTTTCCCCAAGTGTTATGGCCTATTCCCAGCCAGCCCTGTGAAGTCGACTATTATTCCTCATAGCAGGGTTTAAAAATAATTGCCCAGCTCCATTTAAAAAAAGGCAGTTAGATAATGATTTAGTCCAAAAGGCCTATTTATCTGTTACAGAGCTGGGTAATGACCAAGATCTATTTGCCCATCAGGTCACAGGTGTGAGTGTGATTATTTCCACGTGTTGGAGGGACTGGCAGCACACTCAGGGGTGCTGAGTGGGAGCACCTGGGGGTGCTGAGTGGGAGCACTCTGGGTGCCCATCCCCAGCCCTGCCCTGCCCCAGGCAGCTGGCACAGCTGAGCCCTGGCCTGGGATGCCCCGAGCTGGGCATTCAGGTGGTGCTTGAGCAGCAGGGCTGAAGGGTGGGTGTAGTCACTGATGGGTCTCAGAGGTAATGCCTTGTGGAGCAGTTTTGGGAAGGGGCATTCCCAGAGATGCCCTCCTGAAAACCTTGCAGAAGAATGATGAAACGGCTGGGGAAAGCAGCCCTCGCCTGTGTGAATGTTGTTGGGGCTTTTCTGGGTTGCTGTTTAACAGCTCTATTTTATTTGAAGAAATGACTGCAGTTTGGATCTGGTGTAAAGTCCACTGAAGGTGAAGGAAAGGCTAATACTGAGTTGAGTGAGCTTTGCTAATGGTTATTTTAGATGACTTTTTTTTTCCCCCCCTCTTGGTTTATAAATTACTTCTCTCAGTTTTCTTTTTAATTGGTGAGACAGAAATCCGATGGGCTGAGTGGCACTAAACCATTCAGAAGATATTTGAAAACTGTGTTTTCGTGGAGAGGTGGGGGATATTATCCTTTCCTAGTGCACCGAATTAATCCTGGAAAAATAACAGAAATTCGTGTAATAGGAGGACATAACCAGGCAGCCACTGTTGAGAACAGGTTGTTTTACTTACTTGCCTTGTGATTCTGTGGTAGAAATATGGGATCAGGTAATAAAACCAGAACACACTCCCACTCACATGAATGGAGCCATTCATTTCAAGGACAACTTCAGGGTTTTTAAGCTAGAAATGCAACTGACTGAATTCCCAACAGGCAGATGAACCAGTGAAGGAAAAATGTACAGAATAAGGATTTCAGGTTGTGAGCTTTAGGCTGTTGATTTGGTATGTTTGTTTTGTTTTGATTTGTTTTGAGTTTTTTCCATTTCCCCTTAAATGCTGAGGCTAATTACTCTGGTGGGGAGGGGAGGTGATGGAGAGGGGAGAGCTGGGTTTGTTAGAGAGAGGATGGGCTTTGTGACCACATCCTTCAGTCTGCAGAAGCAATTGAACCACTAGAGCTCTGCAATTCTGAAATTCAGCTATATCCAGTAAAAGGTAAAGCCTTTTTCTGGGTGTGTGGGACAATCCAACAAGAAACCTCTCAGAGTGGGACCAAAGTTCTTTCAATAGAAACAATGAAACAATATTATTATGTTTTATTATAATAACATTTTAAAAACCCCAATAATGAGATGGTTTCTCTGCTGGAGGCTGGCCATAAAGATAAGGGTTTCTGGAGTACTTCACTCCTTCCAAGTGCTGCTCTGTGAACAATAGCATCTGTGATGCTGAAAGCAGATACAGAGGGCTCTTATCTTCTGCTATTTCTGCAGGAGGCTGGTCTTGACTGTGGGAAGACTCCTACTAAAGACTAGAAGAGGCTTCACATGACCCTTTTCCCCACTCAGGATAATGGTGTTTTTCTCAACAGGTTTTGAAAAGAGGGAGAACATAACTTACTGTAAAAACAGACCATTGCAGGAAAATAAAGGGATTTCAGATAAGCACATCTGAAGGATATGACTCTCCTGTGGGAAAGTCAACAGCAGTGCAGAAACATGGCCTTATCCTTTGCAAGCCCAAAATACAAGCAGTCCATCACCCTCCACACCCTTTAGGACCGTACTTAAATTTGCTCTTGCTTGTGGGGAGTGGTGGATAAGTGGATACTGCTTCACATTTTTGTCTGAGTTGCTTGGTCTGTCCCCTTCAACAAGGAAGAGCAGAGGGAGTTGGCAGGGTTTTTTTGGATCATCTAGAATGTGAATCAGGGAGAAGGCATCCCACTTCTTTTTCCTGGAGGAAAGGAAAAATCGTCTCGTGCAGTGGAAACAGAGAGCAGGAGGTAGCAGATGGGCTCTCTCCTGCTATTAGATATCACTGCTGCTTCACCAGGCAAGGGAGACACTTGGAGGCTCAGCAGTATTTTTTTTTTTTCTTCCACATCATAAACTCTCAGTGTTTCTAGCTCTGGTTATCTCGTGTGCTCCCTTTGCCCTCGGTGAAGGGGTAGAAAGGGTCCTTTCACAAGTGGAGGGGATTGTGCAGGATGTCAGCCCTGCCTAAGAGGTCACAGGTCTGTTCCAGGGCTTCAGCAAAGGCTTTCCTCCCCCTGGCACCGCTGTCACCCCGTGTTCCTTCTCCCTGCCCATCCCTTTGGAGAGCTGTCTCTCCATGCTCGTGGGCTGCATGATCTAGTGTGGACTTGTGGCATCTTTGGAATTTCCCAGGAAATTCAGTTTGGACTTTGGCAACTGCTTGGCTTTTTACATGAAGCTGAAAAAAGTGGGTTTTTTCCCTCTTTTGGGCATGTTTCATTGTGTCTGTGATCCCTCTTTACATAGGGCCCAAGATAGCTCGTGTCTGGGGAGGTATTGTTATAAAAATGAGTGAGAACATGGGGAAGGAGGCGGTTTCACTTCTGACTGTATTTCTGAGTGAGCTTAGACATGCTCATTTTGTACCTCCAGCCATTGTGGAAGAGCAGCAATCCCATCCAAAACTGAGATAGAGGTGACACTCCTGGAACCAGAAGAATGAGAGAGCAGTTGCAAGGGGCAAGGACCTCAGCTTCCAGCTCCAGCCAGACTCGCTTATGTCTAAGTCGTGCCTAATAAAGGTTTAGTGTGTTTTTGAAGCCATCCAATGTTGGTGTCACTCCAGCTTTCCCAGCAGCCTGTCCCTGAGTTTCCCTATCCTTATGTCCATAAAACTTGCTTCGATAATAGCTAATGTTTTTCCTGCAGTATGAGCCCATTACTCTTTGTTTTATCTGCTGCACGTGTGGTGGAAAGATGCTCCCCTTCCTTTTGGAAATGTAAAAATTGTATGTATTTGTTCATATCTCATTTTTTCTCATTAACCTGCCTGTTCTCAGCCTTTTTTTATGTCCCTCCCTCCATTTTCCTTAGTCTCTTGAAAACTAAAATCCTCTTTTCATCAAAAAGAAAAACCAGCTGGAGGAAAGACCCCTGTGAATGTCAGATGAGTTTTGCAAACCTTCTCGCAGCGTCTCAGCCCTTTGTCTGTCTCCCGTGTTTAGACAGCAAGCTCTTCAGAGGAGGGGCTCCTTTCCTGTGTTTGTGCAAGTGCTTAGCAGGCTGAGCCCTGATAGAGCTGGGTTCCTTGGGAGCTATCGAAATGCACAATAATAATGAGCCATATGTCGGGTTAGCCAGGAAAATACTCGAGCAGTAGGCAGATTTTTCCCTTAATGAACCAGGTATTGCTGAGACAATGCAGGCCATTTCCCCTTCTACCCCACAAATAATACATTTCGCTTCTAGAGGAAGTAGTCCTAGGGACAGTGACGTATTTGAAGCTTCGTGGGCCTTATTGTTAGTCTCTAAATGTCTGCAAGAAATCTGAAGAATGTTTCTGGAGTATTTTGCAAGGCAGGCGTTCAGGAGTTATCTGTCATACCCCGCATGGGGCAGCAGCTGTGGTGTGGGGACAGCCCTGGTCTCAAACCTGGCCCAAGTGGTGAAGTATCTTGGCTTGGGCTCAGCATCCTGCCAAGCTTTATTGCATTTTGGATTACTTTTGGTTTGGCTCACTGGCTGAGCAAGTTTTTGTCAGTCTGTGAAGAGCTGAACAGGTGTACCCCCAGCAGCTACACACAGTGATCAGCCCACTTCATGTAGGGAGCAGCCTTGAAGTGATCAGCCTGTTTTGGAGGGATCTGTCTGGTGTCAGCAGCATTGGTTAGTTTTGCAGCTAGATGGAAACTCAGATCTTTAATTTTTTTTTTTTTCCTTTCCTTTAGATCCAGAAAGATGCTATCACCATGTTTTATTTCACTCTTACTGGTTCTGTCTTATTATCATCAAAATATTTTGAGCAAAGTTTTAGGTGTGTAACGACACTTAGAAATATTGACACCAAGATGAAGCATTTAGACATTCTTTTTTTTTTTTTTTTTTGGGAAGAAAAAAACTTGGAATTTTAATTTCATAAATGTTTTTCAAATTATCCTGAATTAAAAGCAAAAGGGATACAAGGTTGTGTTTTAAAAGGTCATGCTGTAAAAATATTGGAAAGGATACCAAGATGAGCCAGCTTTCAGCCAGAGGCCTTGTGGGACCCTTGAAGTTCTTCACCAGCTCAGGGTGAGCCTGGCAAGGTGATGGTTGATTCTGACATGGTCACCACAGCCACCCTGCCCTGGTCTGGCCCTGCTGGGACATGGGTGTAAATCTGCTGGAGCTGTCTGGGGCTGCACCTCTCTGCTGCCGGAGCTCAGTTCAGCAGGAATCACTGGGAACAGGGGGAGGGAAATCGAGGGTTTGCTGCTTGGTAAATCCTCCCACTTCCCTCCTCCCAGTGGAGACATTTGTGATAATCATGGAGAATGGCACCACTTCAGCCTGCAATAATAACCACGGAGCAGCTCTCCGCCGTAATTGCCTTGTGCCCAGGGGAGGCACGGGGCTGCTTTCCTTTCATCATCCTCTTCGGCTCGGGTTTTGCCTTCTCCTCTCAGTGAAACATTGCTCCATGATTTCCCTCACCAAGCAACACGTTGGGGTTGTTTTTAGGTGGGAGAAGGGATGTGTAGGGCACCATGAGATGCTGGGGTCGATATTTATGAGTAACTTCAAACAGAGCACGATCCTGTAGAGCGCAGGTCTGTTTGAATAGAGAGAACTATTTTAGTGAATTTATTGTTGCCTTTGATAAGCTTTTTGTATGTTCTTGTCAGAAGCTGAATTAAAAAGAAAAGTGCTGCAGCTCGGTGTTAGGCTGTAAAAACATAAAAATCTGGCAGAGAAAGACCTGTCATCATAACTTTCATCATGTTATAAATCCTTACTTTGCCACATCTGCTCATTACATGAGATGGGCAAGAATTCAGAGCAGCTGAGCTTTGAGAAATTCTGTTGCAGAAGGTAACAACTGATTAAAAGGTCAGGAGATGGCTTCAAAAATTGTTCCTATGGTCTCTTAGCTTCATGAATTTCATAAGTGGGATGCTGGTAGACTGCATTGCTGCATGTGTTTAGATACAGATTAGGCTGAGGAATGAATTAGAGTGAGGTGTAAAATAACTGAAATGTAAGCTGTGCAGCAAATGTACTTTTAAAAATGGTTGGTGTTTTTGTGCAATAAAAGGAGAAAAAAGACCATGGCCATTTTGGGAGCGCAGTGGGTGAGATCAAGCGTGAAAGGGAGAAGTTAATGGTGCTGTGGCGATTTGTCTTAGCTGATGATCTTGCCTATGGGCTTTAACTCTGCTGCTTGGTCAACAAAGTGCAGTTATTATGTTTAAGAGTAGCTATGGGTTCTCAGTCAGAACGATCTTTGCTTTTGTTTTTATTACTACTCCCTTTCCATCTGGAAGATAGTCCTGCTGCAAAAGCACTGTTGGGCTGCATCTCCCCTCTGCTGCAAGTGGCCTCTGGAGGCACCGGAGCAGCCCCCGGGGAGGTGGGTGAGTTCCCCCCTGTGCACTTGGGTTCCCTCTGGAAGCAAAGGGCTGCCTCCCTTCTACTGCTCTGCCTGGGCAGCCTTCCCTGGTACTGGAGGCTTGTAAATTCCCGGCAAAGATTCTGAGATTAGAAGAATGTTAATTTTAGTTTGATGCATAATTTTTCTCTTTTAGAGAGGTTTTAAGCAAAAGAAAAAAACGGTACTAACGTAATCCAAGGGATCCAGAAGGTGGGGATTTATAAGAATAAAAGTCTCAAGCGTTGTGCCATTGGCTAGTTACCATAACAAAGAAAACGAGGTGCTGGTTGTGTGTTCATCTGGTCAGATGATTTCGTAGCCTCTGTAGCTTGTGCACAGAGGGAAAAGGCTTTCTTCAAGAGAGTTTGCTGACTGGATTTTAAGGTCTTTAGCCTGAGTCACCTAGACAAGTAACTTCACAGCTGGATGGTGTCAGGGCCACTTACATCCCTCCTGTGGCTGCTGGGTTTTAAATGGTGCTGTACAAAGTCCTGCATTGCAATTGCAGTATCCCCTAATAGATAATATTTTAAAATGTACAAAGATACATTTGGTATAAATATAGCTCACAGCATGAGGCACTGAATAAAACATTTCTCTTCACTCATTGGGGAGGATCATGCATAACTTACTCTTGGATCTGCTTCATCATTCAGGCGTTGGAGAGTCACCCCTAATTTGTGAAAACATATGGCTTATTCCACCCCTCCACACTGAGGATTTGTTCGAGGCATGCTTGCCTGCAGTCTTGTGTTCACCATCTGGATCAACCTTCTGCAAATCGAGGTAATTGGGAGTTACGGCAAGGGGGAGCAGGGAAGTGAGTTCCTCCTCCTCTGCTAAAATGGGAGGACATCTCCTCTAAATCTTGGCTTCATTACAGCCTGATAGACTGAATCTCAGGGAAAAAAAATCACGGACCAGGCAAATAGCCAGGTTACTGAAAACACATTTTAGCCAATAACTGTGAACTATAGAATCATTTAACTTTTTTTAGACTACATCTTGATTGACTACCTAGCAACAGTGAGCAAGAGAAAACTTGCTGTGGATCCAGTAAGAAAATGTTTGGTATGTCACAGATCTATTGTCTGTCATACATCATACCTCTGGGTGGATGGAAGCTTTGAACTCCCATTGTTCCTGTTCATATTTGATGGAATAGGCAAATCTTAGACTACATATGCTACAGTTAGGCAGGAGTTTTTCTTGGAAAAGCAGTGTGTGGCTTGTTCAGGTTTTCCCACTTGTTCTAATGCTGGACACACAGTTCTCTCTCCTGGAAGGAGCCTTGGCATGTGGTCAGAGCCCTCCTAGGTGTGTGCTGGACAGGCTGCATTCCCACAGCATGCCTCAGGCTGGGCAACCCACAGAGACCTATGATGGGGATCATCATTGCAAACCACCAAGGTTTTATTCAGTTTTATTGCAGCCCTTCAACTCCCCTTGATTTTTGCACAAAGAAGGTGAACCAGTAGCTCATTCTGGCTTGGAATGCAGAGTCTGAAATGCTCAGTTCTGCTCTGAGGTGCTCTGTAATGCCAGTGCTTTTTCACTCTACTACAGACCTGACTGCAACCTGGTATATTCCCAAGCAGAGAAGAAAGTTAATACTGGCTTAAGGCATCCTTATGCTATGGGAGCTGGTTGCATGCTGGGTTAGTAGCAATGGTAACTGTTAAAGCATTTTTTTAGAAAACCAATTGCAGTTTTATCCTTCACTGTTGTACTGATACATAACTCCTGTGACACACAGTCTCTGTTCCTTTCAATAACCATAACTTCATCCAGTTTCTGAAACAAGATTTCATTTAAGCTGGTCCTGGATCGACAACAGGTACAAAACCATATGTCCATCAAAATTGAAAACTAAAAAGCTTTCTTATGATGCTGTAAGCCCCTAATGGTCCATTTACTGTCTGTGTGTACAGCACAGAGTCTGCAGTTAAAGCTATTTTCTTTGCCCAGCTTCTCCAACCTGTGTGGCTTTATCACCTGGAATCACTAGGAGCCCTTCTCATCTACTACTCAGGTAGCAGAACAGTGTTCATCTGAACTGTCTGCATGGGAGTTAACTGGAGTTTGCCCACTGCCTGTGAACGCAGCCAGAATATTTAAGCAGGAAATGGGTCATACAGGGCTAAACTGGGGTTGAGGTTTGCATGTGATTACCCTCAGGTAGGTGGATTCTTGTTTTATGTGTTGGAAAGAGTTCTCTGTGGCCATGTGCACCTCGTGATTTGTCAAGATCTATCAAACACAGGAAAGTGGCCAGTGTAACCTCACAAGTCCTGCTGGGGGAGTGCCTCTGGTTCCCTCTTTGCCACAGCAGAAGGAGTTTGTGTGGATGAAGCCTGTCCTGCCTATCCTGGAGGCCACTGCTGTGGGCTTGCTTTGAAGACGTTCTGGTGTATTTTTTGGGCAAGATTTCACTACTGCTGCCTCCAGCTCCAGGCAGGTTTGGCTCTTTCAGGGCTGGCTTTCAGGTCCTCCTGGGTCTGGGAACACTGAACATACATGAAGTAATACATTACTTGTTTCAAAGTTGAGAGGGATATAAAAATATTCTGCACTGGCAATGCCTCTGAATAGCTTTCACAATTTCCTCTCCTCACCACCCCCACGTATTCCGTCTCTCCTGTGCGTTCCTGCAGGAATGCTGTGCAGGGTTTTGCGTTGGCTGCAGTCGGCTGTGTCCTCCATCACCCAGCTACTCCTTCACACCATTGTGTGTCCCAGGGAATCACCCAGCATAGCCTCAGCTGCAGGGTGGGGGAGAGAGAGAGGTGAGTGGAAATATTTGGTGCCTCAGGACAGTGAGATCTTTCTCACTGCTCTGGGGATACTTGGTAAGTGGGGATAATTTCAGCCTGGGATCAGTTAAGGGTCTGTTTGACACGACTGTGCCTGTCCTGATCTACCCTCTTCACTTCCTTCTCTCTTAATCACAGTGTTCGAAATTATTAAAACAGATTAGAATGCAAACTAGCACAATCAAACAGAATGCAATAGCTGGTTTTCATGAAATAACATTAATATAGAAGATAAATAAATAATTTATGACTAATTCTCTTATCAGCTTCGAATGGCTGTAAACCAACATTAACGAGCTACTGCCCAAACCTCAGGATTTAGTGTAGCCAGGCTCTCTTCTCCAGGCCCCAAATGTGTCCCAAATGGCAAGATGCTTCATATGGCTTTCTTAGACCATCTTATCTTAGAATTTTTATGTGTGGAATTTCAAATTTTGAAACAGCCTCCTTTATATGAATCTGAGGACTTACAGCTGTACTGAAAATGTTCATTATTTTGCAAATGTAAGTTTGTAAGTTTTTATTAATGAACTCTCACAAGCCACCAGTATGCCTGGTTAGTCATACCCTTGGTTTACAGAGAGATACATCAGGGGGAACAAGAGGTCATGCAAAGTAGGGAGGAGGAGTGGCTCTGGCTTGGCCACAGCCCAGGTTACCAAACACACGCATTCTGGATTATTGGTGTTTCTGAAAGGCTTTGGCACCAGCATTTTCAGTACTTGCAGAATACCTCTGAGACAGGCAGGTCATAGCAATTTAAAGTTGTTGGATTTTTTTTTTTTTTTTTTAAAGTTTAATTGAGCTGTAAATAACATCTGTAACCTCCAACACAGAAATGAGACCGAATGGTTTTGATGAGCCTAACGAATATTATCTCTAAAATGGTATGAGTGTGTTCATAGATGTAAATTTGATGGGCTGAATAGCCTGAAAACACTCTAGGAATGCTTGAGAAGCTTTTCTCTGTTGAGATTATCAGTTTTTTTCTCCATATGGATGGGTGTAAATGGAGATTGATGGGAGGAGCTGTTATTGTAATGTATCCATTAGGCTGTTTCCTTTGTTTCAATATGTAGATTGCATTTTGAAGGAGACGTGAAGCTAGTTTAAACAAAATGAGATGTATAGATTCTTTATGTCCTCCTTTCTCTTCAGCTTCTGCTCAGCCCCATGTAATTTCCAGGAAGAGGTTAGTAGTTTGCAGGCATTACAGCATATATTGGCGCTGAACAAAATTTCACACCCGTGTTTTGGATGGAAGCAGCAACATCTGACGAAAATATACTCGGAGAGAGGAGGGAGGGAATGGTGATTTGAGCAGTGTACTTTGATTTGAAACCTTTGCTTTGGGCTTGCTTGTCAGCCAGTGGCACCGTTGTGGGACACAGGTGGAAGGCCCCAGCTCCCTGTCCCAGGTGGCTCAGGGATGCTCCCAGGATCTGACTGCAGAGCTCCTCCTCCCTGCCCTCCTTCCTCCTGCTGCTGCAGGGGAGTGAGATCCACCTGCTTAAACACATTTGGTGAAGGAAGGTTCTGTGAATTGGCCGAGGCAGTCTATCAGATTCAGTTTGACTCTTATGGATGGTGTCCTGTACAAAACAATATTCTGGACATTCAGTTAAAACGGGGAAAGTGAGGTTTTTTTATTTTTTTTTCCACTGGACATGTTATTTGCTTCAATCTGCATGCTATTTATATTTGTAAAGTTCAGTGTTTGTGATCTGTTTACTTTCTCACTCCAGCTCATTTGCAAGCTGACACAGGATGTTGCATTCTAACTTGGGAAACCACTTGATTTTGATATAAAAAGTAGATCGATTGCAATTCCCAGGATGAGAACAAGGTTACTAATTCTATTGGATATCTCAGAGCTGGTTTTTGGTAGTGAAAGGCTGTATCTTTTCTGCCATAGTAAATTCCATACATTTTAAGGTCTACACCTGTAATTTTTTTGATGCTTTTTTTTTTTTTTTTTTTTTTAATTGTGCCTCTTATGAATTCTTTGGAAAATACTGATGTCTGTGTTGGAGCACACCAATCAGTGCTAGATTTCTTGGCAATGAAATGTTATTCATGCTGTGTACCTAAGCTCCACGTTGTCTTAAAGACTTTGCAGGTAGCTGGGAAAGACAAGACAGGAATTTGTCTTGTGAAAGAAGCTTCCTATGTGAATTTAGCTGAGCTCTGGGTTTTGGAGCCATCTTAGCATTTAAAGGCTAGGCACACTTTAAAAAAATCTAATTACTCTTTAGAATAAACAGTAGCATTAATTGCAGTAAGTTCCCTATAAAAGGAATGAACCACCACTTAATTGCATTTAAATACAATTACACAAGAAGATACAAAAATGTATCTTGATTAGAGAAAGAAATAGTTCACGTTAATTCTTTTCTTTGGTAATGAGTGAAATTTATACAGAAAAAATTGCATTATCCTGTGGAGCTGTTGTTGGCTTCTTCCTGTAGTTGCTTCTCAGTCCTGAAATAGATATTCAAACACCCGTCTGTCATTTAAGCTTGGAATATTTTTCCTTCTCAGACAATAATTCTCTGCACCCAAAGTTGAAAGTTTTCCAGCTTTATGCTATCTCTGGTCTGTGGGGGTGCAGGTAGGAAGCAACTGTATAAGTTGGCAAGTATATTTCTTCATGGTATAGTTTGCAATCAAGTGAAAATGAAACTATTTCAGCTTTGGTTTGTTTTTATTTTTCTTTTTACGAATGGTTCAAACCTTTGCTAAAAAAATTCCAAGTGCTAATCCAGGAGGGGGCAGGAAAGAAAGGACATGTGTCCCAAAGCCCTGTTAGGGAATGAAAGGTGCTGAACAGAATTATTTTCTGAAAGATTGAAACCTGGTGTGTTGTGTGAAGTCTAATTTTAGACCACATTATGCTGCAATATGGTATCAGATTCAAAGAGCAGCAGGTGTCAGAGAATCTGCTAGCTGACACTCCATGTTACAGCAGAAAAGCTTTATTAAATTCATTTTCTAAGCTGCAAATAGGACTCTGACATGGTGTGAAATTCAGCTAAACTGAACTTCTTCAGCTCCTGCTCTAGCATGTCATGGATTTTCTGTAATCGCCCACTGTGATCTGGCTAGCCCAAGTTTGGAAATGCTGGCTATTAGCCTTAGCAGGAAAATGCTCTGCTTTTGAGCACTGTATGCTTCCCACCCACAACCTAATGAACCCTCAAGGGGGTCTGAAATGAGACAAAACCCAATCCTGAACCGAGTGAGAACAGGAAAAATCTATTTCATGCCTTTCCCACAGGAGATGGGTCTAATTCGCTGAGAAATGTTTTGTGATGTGGCCAGGATTATCTGGCTGAAACAGCTATTTTTGTTTAGAATATCTGAAATCTGGATATATGCTGATTTCTATGGGTGAGACATTTTCCTGAAAAGGTTTTTCAGGGTAGAGAGATAAAATGTTCAGGCACAACAATGGCAAATTGGTTTTTTTTTTTCATGCATGCTCTCTATATCAGTGCTGTGAACAGCAAAGCCACCCTGGCATGGGGAAGGGCTCTGCTCCAGCTCCTTCACCACAGGTTTCATGGTGCCACCTCTCCTGCCCCAAATGGGGATGTGTGTGCTGGGTGGTGTTTTGGCAGCCAGAGCTCCGTCTCGCGCCTTCGTGGAGCTTACCCTGCAGTTCTGTACTTCTGCTCAAGCAAAAGGCTGCAGAGAGTTGGCTTAGTGGCACACAGGCTCACAAAGTCTTCCAGAGATGGATAGAAAAGAAGTGGGGAAAAAACCCAGAATATTTGCAATGCTCCTAATTTTGACTGTGTGGTGCCCTGATTTATGGGAACTCAGTGCCCATAGCACTAGGGACAGAGTTGTCAGGAGAGCTGCCATTCATTTTGGACCATTCTGACTGGGTTTAAGCATCCCTGAAAGCACTGAGAAGCAGCAGAGAAGATCAAAAGAGAGCTGTCAAAGCTCTGAGCCTGTGGATTAATTTAGAGAGCTCCCCTTTAGACAAAACAGCGTCAGGTAAAGATGGGGTTTCATACAGATCAGATGTGATCAGCTGGGCATTGCTGGCCATCTCAGGCAGCAGCAGAGCACAAATAAAAGGGAGATGTTCAGGCTGTGAGCTAAAGTGCTTTCTTTATTTTTTGGGAGGGGAGGATTCTGCCCTACCTCTCTTTTGAAGATGATTCCATGTCTAATCTCATAAAGAGTAAAGATATAAATAGATAAATTCTAGCAGTGCTTGTAATTGATGGGTTTTCTATTCACAGTTTGGGTCCTTGTCCTTGTTGGGAGTCTGAACTGCCTTTAGCCTGTCATGCTGCTTTGCTCAGAAAGCAGAAAAGGAATGTGGGTAAACAAAAAATGATGTGGGGAAGAACTGGAAATATATACAGACCCCATTCACTGGCTGGCTAGATGGTTGTTCCTATAAACTCTGGAAGATCACGGTTTTGGGCAATGCAAGGTAATGTTTTCTGTTATCTTATTCAAACTCTCACCCAGTAGCCTGATGGTGCAAGTTGTACGCTCACTGACTTTGACTGCCAAAAACCCCCAAAAACCCCTCCACATAATTTTCAAATGCAGTAGTTGATCTGATACAGAAATGCGTGCCATGATACATAGGAGGTGCAGCCAAGCAATGATCTGATGCAGGGCTGGAAAACCAGCCCTGGAACACCTCAAAGGTGTCTTTGGCTTTGTAAATTGTACAGGGATAGGAGCTGAGCTGTGTGGGGTCTGAACAGTTTGGATTTTGTTCCAGTGTGGAAGTAGGGCCTTGTCAGTTTGTGGGCAAACATAAGCAATAAGTCTGTAAAAATGCAAACCATTCAGCAAGATTTTGAAGCTACGTTCAGTGTAACTGTGTTGCTCCATGCGAGTTACTGAATTTCTTTCTTTAAATTAACCTGAAGTTCTAACCAAATCCTCAAGTGAGACTTTAAATATGAAGTTAAGAACAATATTACCACTTGATGCTGTTAGGAAGGGTCTCTGCAGGACTAAGAGCAACTGCCGTATTTTTTTCCAAGAAGTAGAACCCCTTGTATTTGGGATAGGAGTTTTTATTTTGTTCATGATTTTTTTACAAGAAAACAAGGCTTTGGACTGGGCACTTCAACAGACAAACCTAATTTAATTTCTGGCACTGCTGGTTTTGAAAAGAAACCATCAATATCATCATAATGTGTTTTCAAACCATATTATGTGGAGGAAATCTGTGGCTTCATCTCAAAGGTGACCTGTTAAGGAAACTTTAAAATTGGTTTCTACCACTCCTTTTTGTTTTGTTTTTCCCTTTGGGTTTTAAAATGTTGTACAAAGGTCTGGAAAGCTTCGAATATTCCCAGCTTCCTACTTGCAGATTTTTTTGTTATATTTAAAAATAACGCTAGGTCTGCTGCTGCTCTTCCCCTACCCCCTTTTTCCCTAGACAACTCCTTGGGGATTTCAAGGACAGGAAAGTGCAACATGGCTCAGCAAGCCAGAGGCATTTAATTTTTAGAAGAACTTTCTTCTAAGCATTTGGATTCAACAGGTGTTAGTGCAAAAGCAGGATATTGGACCTGGACCAGCCTGGCTTGACATTTCTTCTTTCATCTTCTTTTGCAGTTATAATTGCATGAGTTTTCCTAGGTTTGGTGGGGTTTTTTTTAGGATAGACAAATCATTAACTTTTTAATATAAAAATATTTTCCCTCCTCTATAATTTTTTTAGTACCTTCACAAGTTTTTTTATACACCACAGATAAGAGGATAAACTAATTATTTTTTAAAAAATAATTACTAAGAGAAGACTCCAGATGTTCTAGGTCAAGAGCAAAAGTGAAATGAGCAGAAAATCCACAAGCTCCAGCACAAATACAGATGTTTGTGGCTTCCCAAGCTACACCCCTGGTGTTGTGCAGGATCCAGTCCTGGGCAGCCACGCTACGAAAGGAAACCATTACAGTGTGACTGACAGAGCTGAGGAAAGCTGGTTGTTTACGTGCAGCAGGAACTTTGCACTCAAAATCGGTTCTGAGCCATGGTTTAACATGAAAGTGTGGACAGAGAAGTAAAACCATTTGTTGTCCCCAGGTCTCACAGCAGCGAGGAGCAGTCGATCCCAGTTACTCCCTGATTTTGGAGCAGGCCAGCGGTGCGAGCACAGGAGGCTCCTGCTGGTCCCAGTCTGCAGCTGTGTTGGAGGTGCTTTCTGAAAAGGTGCTGCCTGGGAGATGTGTGTGAACAGAAGTGCTCAGCTGGCTCAGAGCCTGCTTTCTGCTTATGCCTTGAGGGACTTATGGAGAAAATGATGTCTGGGAGCAGAGTGACACGCAAAGCCTGTGGGTCGTACCTGGTGGTCCCTCTGTGTTCTTTTGGCTGCCTGGTTGGGATGCTAGCATAATGAATTTTAATTGAAAAAGAAAAATCTTTTGGTGGAAGCATATTCTCAGATGGGGGAAGTATAAATTACAGAATAATTCATGGACTATTTGCAGCTCTTGAGGATTCAGCTGATCTAAATAATGTATGTTTATACATACAAATTGTATGTGTGTCCCTGCATATTTTAAATGTTTGATTGTTTCACATTAAGGAACAAGTTCTTACCATAGAACACTGGAACACTTGCCACTTTGGTTTTAATTTTTTGCTAGTATTACTAATCTCACACAGATTTTCCTTGGGATATTTTTCATACCTGCAATTATTGCTGGCCTAAAACTGTGCAGACGTGGCAGGCAGACAGCATCTATTTAAAGCCTGAAGAGCAGCAGCAGAGACAGGGCAGCCATCATCCCCCAGCTAATTAGGGATAAGAAGAGGTGGAAGATCTAGTGCTGCCTCCTTCTCTGCCTGCCTGTCTGGTGGGCTTGCTCCACTGCAGGCTGAGCTGCTGGTCCCTCACAGAGAATTAAATGGCATGATGGATTTGCAGTGCCTGGAGCTCTGGCTGCACTAATGACAGCGCGGTCCCAGCGTGCTGGCACAGCCCAGGCACAGCCCAGCTGCCTGGCAGTGGGGGGGCCCTTTCCAGCTCGTGCAGACCTTGGCCTCTGAAATCTGCCTTCTTGTAAGTAAAGGAAGAGCTTCTCTCAGCTAGAAGGACAGAAAATAGAATGTTGGGCTTTGCAGCGTACATGCACGTGCATGCAAATGTCGTAAGAATCACCCACTGCTTTAAACTTAGTGTGGGGAAGAGTTAAGCAGATGACAGAAAGTATTTGGACATGTAACTGAGCTCCTGGATGGTGAGAATCCAGTCACTGGGAGGCCCAAGCTGCTAATGATTTGCTTCTGTGGATGTGTTTAAACTTCAGGCTGTCATTGACTCTGAAGGAACCACTGAAGATGGAAGAGGGGATTTCACTGTGGAGTTAGGTTGGAGGATTCCAGAGGCTGCTGCACCTACATTGTGTTGACAATCAGATAGGGGATCCAAGCAAAATATGTGACAAGTTTAGGAAAAATCATGAATGAATTGAAATTAATTGGAAAGTCTGAAATAGGGAAGAAATGAGATGTGCTGTTCTCGACGAGTACCTGCAGGTTACACATGCTCTCTGAGAAAGCCTGACTGAAGCAGTGATAAAGGACAAGCAGCTGGTAGGGAGCTCCCTTGTGTAGGGAACCTGCACATCTTGCTGTCCCGAGATTATAAACACAGAAAGCTGCACCATGCACTGAGCCAGAGGAGGCCAGAGTTGCAATGCAGGGGCAGAAGCATCCATGGGGGTTCAGGCTGCCTTTGGACGATTAGGGAAGAGCCCTGCTACAGTGGTTTTGCTTGGCCAGTGTTATAGGGATTCACAATTTATTGCACAGATTGAAAACAGAATGCACTCCTAGTGCAAAACACTGGGGTGAAGTGTGGGAACAGGGAGGCAGCTCTCTGAGGTACTTCAGGTTCAGTATTTTGCAACAGTTTTGTTGGAGGAGGGGTTGTGGTCCAAATTTAGGTTAATTCACTTCCATGTCAGGATAGCATTGATTCCTAACTGTAAGGAATGAGTGAAGATGGGTCCTGGAGAGACGCAGCTCGCAGGGCATGGGCAGGTGACAGTTGTTGGTGCTGGTGTGGATCTCCAGCTGTGCCCAGCTTGGGCATGTCATGCACAAAGCACAGTAGAGGAGGATGAATAGAACAAACTGACCCTTGGGGGAGTTGGGAGGGAGAAGTGGGACTTGTTTCTTTGTGCTGAAACACCAGTTTCCTCATGAAGAAACAAGTTTCGGGTAATTTCAGACTCAAGCATTTGGGCTGAGGATGACATCAGGCTAACAGGTGTGTGTCCTGGGTGCTGGGGTGGTGGAATGACAGGGCTGGTTTGAGGACAGCCGTGGAGATGGACATCAGCCCTGTGGCAAGATGTTCAAGCCCCAGCGAGGCTGTACCTGTGAGCTCAGGGCGTTCAGGTCACTGGGCATCCTCGCAGAGTGACTGGTTTTGGTCATTACTGATTTGAGCCAGATTCAAAGCAACAGCCTAGAGGCAATAGCTGTGATTTTTATAGGGCATGATGGCTTATTTAAATGCAAAATTCTGGCAATAATGCCTTTATCTTAGTACAGCAAACTATCAATAGCTGCCTCTTAAATAGCCTTGTATTTTAAACAAGATATTGCTAGTAACCAGCATTTACTATTAAGTGTAAACAAGTCCCAGAAGTACTGCCAGATCTGTGTTTTTTTTCTAATCAGCACAGCTATTAAAGCTCCTTTTTTGCAATCCTGGCTAGCTATATTTTAGGGTTATGTTTCTCTCACCACTGCTGCTCCTCGCAGGTGCAGAGTGGCTTCCCAGAGGGATGAGTTTGCCACAGCACTTCTCACATTGCCCTACCTGGTACCAGCACTGCTAGGGCCCCACGAGGTCCCAGTTTGAGTGCTGGCTGTGGCTGCGTGCAGATTGCACACAGAGTTCAACTACCAGATGGGGGACACTAAATCTGCTTCGTCTAGCCAAGAGCTGGCAGACAGAGCACCACTGCTGCTGTCAGCCAGAGAAATACTGAAAATTGCTCAATCAACATAATTCTTGGAGCTTTGTGGCAGGTCTGCAGCCCCACGGGGCAGTGGGGGAGTGCCAGGTCAGCCATGGAGCCGTGTGAGCCCATGGCCCCGCTCCCTTGGTTGGAGGACACACAGCTGCCTGCTGCTGCCCAAGTGTGGTGGCTCTTGCAGAGGTACTTCCAAGGGGAAAATGCTGTGAATGACACTATTACTCAGTAATTCCTGCTTTGTTTGCAGAGAGGGGTCATGGCTAAGAGCTCTGTCCCTGATCCCTTTTATGATGTTGCCTTAAAGCACTCTGAGGACCACTGAGATACTGGGCTGCCCCCACCCTTCCCACCATCCCTGCTTGCCATAAACTACAGGCTCAAGGTGAGAGGGAATTAGCAAACAAGTTTAAATCTTTATGGGCAGGGCTGGGCAAATACTCTGGCAAGTCTCAATCATTCTTTCAGAGAGAGCTCTAATCTGTGGTATTGTATTTCCAGCCCTTATTTGCTCTTCATGCTCTGTAGCAGTGGGGTTTCCAGCAAGAGAGCCTTGAGCAAATGAAGCCTTCAGAGGTCCTGGCAGCAGTGAGCCAGCTGCAAGCTGTGGCAGCTGGCTGCCTCATGGTACTGAGCAAAGTGGGCACTTGTGTGGGGTGTTCGAGTGTCCAGCTGAAACATCCTCTGGTCAAAAAGTGGAGCAAGGGGCTGACTATGAGGAGCAAGCACCTGGTGTGCAAAGGGGAGCAGCTCACAAGCATCAGTGGCCCTGCACCAGTGACACAGTCAAATAGGTGCAGACTAAACCTTGAATCAATTTAAAAATAAATAAAATTGTACTTTTCAATCAGTGAGCGATAGTATACTGTACTTTTCAGAATCTGCCTGGTATTTTTTGTCTTAAGCTGTAAATTATATAACCTGGTAGCTCCTTTTCTAGTCCTGAATCCTCCTGGAGGTATTTATCCAGCATAGAAGTGTAGGGGTGTCAATGTTTGTAAACATGCAGGTAAATCTGCATATATGTGGTTTTGGTGCAGCCCTGCTAATGTGTAGCAAAACTGTTTTTTAGTATACTGTATGGAATATATCTTGCAAATACCCTTAAAGGTTCAATTACTGAGTCAATTCAGTAGCTATTAGTGATGAAACATAAATGCAACTTTGCATTTTTGCCAGCTGGCTCAGGTAACATTCTCTCATCATCTACAGAAGCACAGCATTTTTCAATTCTCTGGCTGAATATTAAAATCCAAAATTAAACTATAATTACCAAAGGGTTTGATGGCAGTCTGTAGCCAGAGCAAAGAGGGCTCCTCCCTCCTGTGTGTCCTGCAGGAGCTCTGTTCTGAAGCCCAGATCCACAGCTCATCACATCTGCTCAGGTGGGGCAGACAGCTGTCAAGAAATCTGTGTTTTTGCAGTACCAGCAGGAAACCAGTCAGGAGATTCCATCAGCTGCTTGATTTGTATGAATGAATGTAGATTTCTGTGCCTTAGATCATGGCAATAATTTTGAATCTGTTTTGATCTTTTTTCCACTTCTGTCAATGGCAGCAACTACTGTCTTTGACTGTATCTATACTTCTGGACCTTGTGGGGATATCATATTTTTGTCTGATCCAGTGTCCATCCCCACAAAGAGTGCAGTTTTCTATGCTTCTGTCACCTGCATGTGATACCAACATTTTCCATAACGTAATCCTCTTCTGGATGCCATAACAGAGGTACAGAGTGATGTCCTGGAAGTAGCAGTCCAGAGAACAATAGACTACTGCCATGTTAATAGAGTGTTTCAGTGAATAGAGTGCTAGTGCAGTGTATTTTTATTAGGTGATTTGTTTCTGTTAGTGGCCACTGGGTGGAGGAAAAACTGAAAAAGCCGAGAGCAGGAGCACAGCCGAAAGTGGCCTGATTTCCAGGGCATTCAGGGCGCCTGCAAGTCCTCTTGTTTCTGCTGACAAGGCACAGCAGCTCCTGAAAAATCAGAGGATTGGTTTAGGTGCCTGATTTTGAAATATGGCACCAGGCTTGTGGTAGTTCCAAGGTGCAGTTCAGCAAAAGGGTCAAGAGACAATAAGTGGTGACTGAGCGAGTGAAGCTTGGGCAGCGTGAGGTTGGCATGCTGAGCCAGCACCAGTGGGAGCAGGGCTCTTCAGGACGTGCTTGCTAAGAAAAGGCAACACTTATGCTTGCTTTTTCTTTGTAATTCTCTTCCCTATTATTTTAAGATCTAGGGAGCAGAGGATTTGCAAAAATCAGTGGGAATGTCACTTGGCTGTACAAATACATTTGCTGACTGCGGGTTGTATTGCATCTAGAAATTAACTGTGGGCACAGTAATTTAAAATCCTGTTCCTTTTGATCCCTCCTGTTGTATGTTAATCTGAGGTTATATACAAGAAATTACTGTTTCTAACCTAGTTTCCTCACTCTCCTGCAGGCTGGGGATGAGACTAGCCCCTTAAGTTGCTGCTAACACTTCTGCAGCATGGGCTTAAAATGAAAATGAAGCAGTTGCTTGGAAACCCTCCTCCTCTTTGTGCCACTTATTTTACTTTCTCAAGATGTCTTTTTCCAGACTATTAATTGTAAGTGGCAAAAATATTACAGGCGGAGCTGCTGGTGTCTCTTACTGTGAAGATTGTGTAACAAGCCCCTGCTTTGATTGGCATATGCTTTGCCAGACTTGAACCCTTTTGAACAAAATTTGGAGGGAATTTTCTGTGCTAAGTAGCTCCCTAAACTCTTTAGGAAGATTTAATCCAAACTGATGCCTGAGAATAGATGTAGAGAATGATACGCTGGCAAAAAAATGGGGTGAATTTTGAAAAGGTAAAATATCTCAATGCTTTGAGGTAATGATCTGAAATTTGCTGGGGAAGGATTGCCTGGCTCTTTACTCAGGGATATTTTTCTTGCCATTTCTAGTCTGTGAACACTTGGTTAAATTGTAGGCATTTTCTTAACTTATAATTTGCACGTGTTGCAAAGGGACAGCTTTGGTATATTTAGCAGCTGAAACCGGAACCAATTTCAGCCACGCTCTGGACCAAGCTGAAGTCAACCCTGCAGGGGTTATATCATATTGAAGGGATATGCAGGAAGTGGATAAACTCTGTGCTAAGAAATCCTAATTCTAACATCTCTGAAATTCTGAGTACTTTACTTTGCAACCTTAATATTCTTACTGGGTAGTTTTCCTGTGCAAAGTATATATATTTTAAATTAGGCAATTTAAGCATCAGCTGCATATATCTTAAAATTTCTGCAGTATGAGAATCAAATTTTTTTCCATACAGTTTTGTTACTGTCAGTCTCTTGGGAATTCCAATGGACATGGGATCCTATATCTTTGATAAGGGGGATCTTAGTGTAAAAGGCTGTGTGTAAAATTTAAAGTGTATGGGTCCATAAAATGCCTCAGGGCTGCCCCTACTATCTGTAGGAAACAGTCCTACAGAGAATACTCTGGGGCTGAATAACACTGGGAAGGCAGTTTTCCTGACATTGGATCAATGATTTTTTTTATTTTGGAAGTCTCCTCTGAGCACTAGGGTGGGGGCAAGATAACTCTGGAGGGTTTAGCAGCATGAGATCTCTTGTGCAACTAAGCAAACAGCTGGGCAGTCTGGTTACACAGAGTTTCAAAATACACCAAGCATGCAAACATTTTCTTTGAGTAAAATAGTAAAATGCTGTTTGTTTCAGAGATGCAGAATACGATACATACCTTAAAATTTTTAAGTGGGAAAAGGTATTGTTGGGAACCCCTGGATTGTAGGAATTATTTGCCTCTACATTTTTGGATGTAACTACAGACCGTGTTGCCCCTCCATGTGCTAATGCTAGTGCAGTGCAGCTGGGTGCTTGGGGGCACAGAAGGATTATTTTGTGTTCAGCAGACTCTTGTGTCTTTCTGGGCCTTGTATCTCTTAAATAAGGGCAGGATGATGGGTATGTGTTGGCTAAGGGGGCCACGAGATAGAACCAAAAGGGGTGTGGGGCAGAAAATAGATAATACGCATTTGGGTTTTTTTTGACTGTGAAACTTGGTTTAAAATGGATGTGTTGCTTTGTAGTCCACAAAGGACTACCATCCACCTGAGCTTCCTGGACCTTCCTTTTTCACCTGAAGATTTAGTTTGGAATTTGAGGACTTTGGTGGTCTTTGAAGGTTTTCAATATCTGGAAACCCTGGAGATGCAGTACCTTGCACAAAGTGTGTGCCCAGGCAGTTCTACACGGCCTGGAGACCCAACCCGCTGAGCCTGCTCTGCCCAGAGCACCTGGACCTGCTCCTCTCCAGGATGTCCTGGTTAGAGGTGCTGCAGCCCAGGCCTTCCAGCCTGAGCTCACACAGATGCTACTGCTCAAATTTCCATATCACAGAAAGCTGGCAGGACTACAGATCAGCAGTGCTAAAATATGGCTGAAAGCTGTGTGCATCCATCGGGATCTGTGTGCTAGCATTCCCTTGCTCAGCAGGGGTGGGATGAGTTCTTCATTAATATTAGCTCTGGAAGGAGCAGATGGTGCCAAGATCTTGCACCTCAGAGCCAGAATTACAGTTTGGAGCCAGCTGCATCGTTTTCATTAGCTCGAGTTTCACAGGCCCCTTCTAGCCTTCATTTACCTTTGTAAGTGGGACGAGAGTGCCAGCTCAATGAACTGATGTGTTAAACATGAATAACATGTTGAATGATTATCCTAAGCTGCAGTACTGACTGATGAGGGAGTGCCACGTTCCCAGCCTCTCTCTAGCTGATGGCATATGGTGCTTTCACCAATAAAATCTGTAGACTCTAGAAAACTGGCTCTCAGGTTGCCTGGAGAAAGCCATAAGAAGCAGCAGGAATGTTCAAGGGCTGGATGGCAAGGGAACCTCTGGCAGTTCTATGTAGCTGCTTCTTGGATGGTGGCTCTTGAGAAGAGGTAGTGGAGAGGCAACCTGGGAAGAATGGATGAGATCAGTGTTTTGTACTTGTGTTTTTGTGTACTAAATTGGTGAATGCTGCATCAGCACAGACAGGTTTCATAACACCATGACAATGGAACAGAAGCATTTTTACTGCTATAAAGGTCAATGTTAAAATAAAGATGTCTAAATGAAGGTGAAGGCACTGTGAACCAGTACAGTGGAATACCTACAGTTAGTGCAGAGAAGGAGATGAGAAATCAGAGGATCTTGACAAAAATTACTTAAAGGCTGCTGAAATAGAAATGGCAACCTCAGGTTGCAGTGGTGTGGTAGGGATCCTGTAGGCTGATTCAATTAACTTTACTCTGCTTAAGCTCACCAGGAATGTGTTCAGACACATGACTGAAGATTCAGTGTATGTAGCTTGCACCAACAGCAAATGGAATTTTGAACGTTTGGCTTAAATAATGCAGTGTGTCATTTGCTTCCCAAAGCACTCTAATCTGCTTTAAAACACAGATGGGTCATCTAAATACAATCTTTAAATGTCCTGTTCATGGCAAAATAATTTAACTCTGAGGAAGGGTATTTGTATCTCTGTGTACGTTCATTTGTCTAACTGTTCTGACTCTGGCACACAACTCCTCTTTTCCAGGATCTGATCTGCTTACAGAAGTCAATGGGAACATTGCTTTCAGCTTGGCAGGGGCTGTAACCAGCTCTGATGGAGATTATTGCTCTTGCTACACTGTAAATTTGGACAAGCTAGCTAAACAGTGCAGTCTTTTAAGTGGATGGTTGTGAAAGGTTTTTAAATCTTGTCTTTTGTCCATTAACGACTTTTCCCTGTTTGTTTTTTCTTGTTGATCCAGTTGGTTTGATGCAAATGTGGTGAGACCATCCGGGAATACAAAAAAGTATCAGAAAATAACTTTCAGAACACTTGAAAAAGACTGTCTAAGACTTCAGCTAGGTATAAAGGGCTCTTATGGTAGCATTTATTTTTTTAAAAAGGGACTTGTTGATTATTACTGTGCCTGGATTTAGCAGACTGTAATTTATTCCTTTCCCTAACAACTGGCAATTAAGCACAAAAGGTGAAATACATCCCGCTGAAGCGAAGGGCAAAACTCCCACTGTCTGTGGTGGGACCAGGAATCCACCCAAAGTGTTCATGGAGAAATACTTTGAACACAATGTTATAAGCTATGCTTTGTGGTAGTAAAGAGCTTTTATTAAGCTCACAGCTCCAGATATTCACATGATGCATTTGAGCGGCCTTTGCTGCACTGCTGCTTTTCCAGCTACAAAAGGGCACGTACAACTCATTGTAAAAGGGGAATTTATGGCTCTGTGTACGTATTTCTTTCAGGCAACAGGTGCTCCAGGTACCAGCCCGTGTCTGTAAGGTGGATAAAATATCCCTCTGGTAAGAGAGGAAAATCTCCTCTCAGGCTTTATTTCTTTTTCCTGGGCCAAGGGAAGGCTTAGAGCCGGCTCCACCAGGTTTCTGCTCCAGCATTAGTCACTGGGATTAACTGACCCTGTGGCCACCTTAACCAGGAGGGGCAGCCAGTCCATGGATCGAGACTGGCTGGTACCTACCCCCCATGGTAGTTACTCACCCCCCAGAACAAGTTACTCTGAAAGTTGCTTAAAAAAACACCCCAAAAACGAAACAAGTCTCCAGCCACATCAGTTCTTGCTTGCTGGGGCTTCATTCAGAAAAGAACTACTGACCTCATTAGTAAGCTAAAAAATGTCTGGGGCCATGAAAAATATAGTTTTTGGGATGAGAGGGAAGAGGAGAGTACCTGAGGCAATTATTATTATTTTGGTTCAAACTCTGCTCTGATGGCAAAGAGTCTGCTAGAACTCCACCATGCTCACCTGCTGCAGGGGCTGCCAGGGGTTTTCAGCTGTCAAGGTCTCATGAGGAGGGAAGGAGGACAAAAGAACTCACTAGAAGAAAATAAAGCACAGTCGAGTGGGAACAGCACAACCACTGCTCCCTTGAACCTGGGAGCTCTTGGCTGGTCACTCACAGGGATGTTGCTCATTATGGGAGTAGAGTAGCCAGTAAAGAGAAAAAGAAATGTTCAGCAGCAACAAAGCTGAACACACTCATTTCACCCCAGAGCTGTACTGCAGCCTCCTCCTCAAGAGAGAAAAGAGTGTGATGAATGTAAAAGCTGCCTGTCCAGATCCCCTCCTGAGGGGCATTACGTATGCACTGCACGGGGAAGGTATTTACATCTTTAAGCAGTGGTCATTGTCCAGCGTGCTTTAGTTCCAGCAGATGAAACTCCCACAGAAACAGCTCCTGCTGGATCTCGCCAAGTAAGCCAGATAGTTTTGTGGCTGGCTGGGGGAAGCAATGCTTGCCAGTGTGCTTTGCACGAACAAAGGAGGGTCCAAAATGGGAGAAACTACAGCTTTCTGTTGATGCTTCTCCTAAAGGGATCCTTCCTCTCAGGTTCAAATGCCAGAAACTTGGAAGTCCTTTCTTTGCTCCGTTTGACGGAGTGACATGAAATCCCATGGTGGTATAAATGAGTATGTGGGCTTGCTCCTGGACACCACATACCCCATATCATGCTTCCATGGGGGATGTTGGCCATGGGACAGCATGACAGATTCCCTTCTCCCCCTGGTATGTGTTGCATGCCTTGTTGATTCTTAAAGAAATTCAGGTTTAATATTTGTTCCCACTACAGCTGCATGTGGGCTATGGTGGCATGAGGACTCAGGGTCTGTGGCTTTGGCCTTTATTTTTTTCCATGTAATTGGACATGAAGATATTCTTCTGGCAGAAGCCAGAGGACCACAGGACACGCCCTGCAGCTTTTTGTGTTTAAAGGTAGATTTGCTTCATGAACCCACCTAAAGAAGTCACAATTTAGAGAGGAATATGAACAAAGGGGGTTTGTGTTTCTAAATCAAATGCTACGTAGTGAACACTGTGGCTGTTTAAGAGACCTCCTGTAGGGAAAGGGTAGGATACATGTGGTGGGTTGGCCCTGGCTGGATGGCAGGTACCCATCAAAGCTTCTCTGTCATTCCCCTCCTCAGCTGGACAGGGGAGAGAAAATAGAGCAAAAGGCTCATGGATCAAGAAAAGGGCAATAACTGGGAGAGGTAATGGGTCAAACATCCAGTGGACAATGTTAAAGAGCAGAATGGTCATGGGGAATTGGTGGTGTTCTAATTGTGGTGGAGGGATGAGGGGTGGGCCGTGTGTCCCTTGCCCACTTTCATTGTGTGTTACGATCACATCATTTTGATTTCAGTGTAGGAAATTCATTTTTAGTGATGAGAGTGAAGATTGCATGATGAATGTGGATTCCAATGGTAATTCTTAATGTTTTCAGAGGTGAGGGGTGGAATGTATCGGGTCTGTGTGGCAAGATTTTGTGGTGGGGGCCTACAGGAGTGGCTTCTGTGAGAAGGGAGGGATGGGGGAAGGTGATTTTATGATATAGTTTTATTTCTCTTTATACTACTCTGATTTGATTGGTAATAAATTAAAGTAATTTTTCCTCAAGTTGAGTCCGTTTTGCTCGTGATGGGAATTGCTAAGTGATCTCCCTGTCCTTGTCTCAGCCCAGGAGCCTTTAGTTGTATTTTCTCTCCCCTGTGCAGCTGAGGAGGGGAGTGACAGAGTGGCTTTAGTGGGCACCCAGGGCCCACTAAAGGTCAACACCCACAAGACAGTAACAGATTTTTCATGTAGTATAATATTAAAACTATACAGTATGGTTGTACAGAGCTGAAAAATGGTGGTTTTGTGATATAATCAAGGAAGTAAAACAGGAACAAAATATATTTTCATCTAGCAGGGCTTGAAATATGCATCCACTTCAGGTTTTGTTAATAATGTTCTTAATTTGCAGTGTGTCATAGGAGGGCAGCATTAGTTATTGTAATGCTGTATTTATGATGTTATCAGTAGCAGAGCTGCAATACTGTTTTCACCACAGAGCAGAACTCAGATTACTGGGGATTTAACGTGAAAGTTCAATAACAATAATTTAATATGTACTATGTACAGTCAGAATTATAGTTTTATTTCTTTCAGCAGGAAATAAAGTGTTGGATCATTAAGCCCTGTTGCGCTGTCCTGTTCCCCATTTAGAAAATAATTATACATAGAGGTCCATATCGTTCTGTGGTTTCATTCTATGCAGTTACGTTGGTGTGACACTGATTTATGTCAGGAAAGCATCAAGCCCAGCTGTCAAAGATAATATCTTTATGTGGCCATAAAAGTCATGGAAGAAATCATATCAAGATATCAAAAGTATTGACTGTATTTTAATATATTTTGGCAAAAACAGAAACTGGAGGATTGCAGGTAAAGTGTTTTTACTTTTTGGTCTTTGACTTCTAACGTCTGGTGCAGTGCAAACTGTCAGAGACCAAAAATCCACTGATTTCTGGACCTTTTTCCAAGTGAATTTATTGCTCCTGATATGTGCTGAATTAACAGCCTGAAGACTGAAGCCTTTTAGTTTTGGGTGGATTTCACGGTTCCCACACAGAGCCCAATTGTTTCCATTTTTGGGAAGGGATTCTCTCTACTTGTCCCTTGTACAGTCCCAGGCTTGCTGATGATGCTCAATAAATAAACATAAATAATAACAAAGTCTAGCAGGATCTATGCAGCTGTCTTGGACAGAGCTTGGGGGGTGAGACCCACCCTGTGCTGGGTCCCAGTGCTGCTGCACCTCTCCTGGCTGCTCATCCTGCCTAGGGACCACCAGAGCAGCTGCTGGCCCAAGCCTGGTTCTAGCAGCACTCTGTAGCCTGCTCCCTTTTCCTTTTCTCTGACAGATTTAGGAATCCCCATCTTAAAGGAAGAAGCTGCTTTCTGCCTGCTGCTAAAAGCAATTTTTAATCGTCCCTTCTGGGGTCAGGCAGCTTATTCTACACCTGGAGCTGGGTGGTTTTTGATGGCAGAGCTGCCACCACAGGTACTTGCCCAAGGACTTGATATGAGCTAAAGAAAGAAGAAATTGGAAAGCGGGAAATTTCTCAAATTCTGTATGACATAACAAATTGGAACTGTTAAGAGTCAAAAAAGTTCCCCATCTAATTTCCTCCCAGACTTAAGGATCAGCCCTGGGCTGGTTGGTGAGCCAGGGTGAAAACACCAGGGAATACCCTGCTCCTATAAGGTGTTGGCCCAACTGTTGATACCTGGTGTCACCGTGGGATGGTAGCACCTTGCAGGAAACACACACATCTTGCAGGACTGGTCTGCAAAATCTTTCCCCACCCAGTAAATTCACTGGATGTAGTCAGTGAGTGGAGCAACAGGCTTCAAGTGCCTTATATAGGGGATTAATGTTGGCATTGGACTGAGCAGTATGGCTTTGCTTCTAATGCTAAAGTCAGGATGTGGGAGAAATGTGAAAAAGCTGAGCCAGGTTTTTCCCTTTGAAGACAGGGAAAGGTGTGTGCAATAAGCTACCCTTTATACCAGGCTAAAAAGAAATCATTCTTTCTTATCTTTGTCAAATTGGCCCAAAGTATCACTGTGAATACATCTAGCTGTTTCTGGTTGCCTTTAACTGAGCTAGATATTGAATATTTGAGGTCTTTATAAACCCAAATAAAATTATCATGATTTTCCAGAAGGCTCACAATGCAGTATAAACAATTCAGCTGAGGTAAAGTATTTATTAATAACCTCTGAAACACTGTAAATATTATTTCCTTGTCTGGAGCTATAAAATGCCACAGTATCTATCTTCACAGGAACAATTCATTTCTGGCTCACAGGCACTTCCTATGGGAAGGCAAAGGGCTGTTCCTTACAGTGCTCAGTGTCTGCTGGTTCTGGGGATGGTGATTTGTGATTGTTGTTGGTATCTGGTAGTTTATCGCTGGCCAGAAAAACAGACATTAAACTTTTGAGTCCATTAGCAGGACTTGGGCTTGTGTGCTGAACTGATTGGTGCTGCTGCATTATTCGAGTTGGTGTTTATCTTCAGATAAAATAAGAGAGATTTTTTGGACTTATTTCGATTACAGCTCCACCTGCAAAGAATTGCCTTATTTCTCTATTATTAATGAAGTTACGGATTACTTTTTTCTCGTTTTCTCCCCTCTGTTCCCTCAACCTCCCACCCATTGCCCTGCCAGCTCAGCATACTTTTGATTAACAGGAAAAGATTTTATCTGTCTCTAACGTTAAGCTGGTCTGTCTCTTTGCCCTTGTGGGAATCTTGCGGGAATGAAAAAATCCAGTGGCATTACAAAAGGGACCATGAAGACTCCTAATGTCATCCTGTTCAGCATTCCCCTTCTTAGTAAAACAAGCTTTAATATTCAGGACATTGAATAAGCTGTAGGGAGTGCCAATTCCTTGCCTGTATACTTGTTGCCTTGCCAAAGTCTCTTTGGCTCTCCAACAGGGATGCACAATAGTAGAAATGAGTAAAGTGAAATACCAGATCCAGCTCTGATCAGACTCTGGAGGAGTTTTTATTTAGATTTGAACTTTCTCACACCCATTGCTATGCAATAGTTGCTGGTGCTTGGTGGCTTGCCACAGCATAAATATCATATACTGGAATGTGTTTAGCTTTAGAGGATTACCTGGGAAAAAAACCCTTCCCGTTGTAATGCTTTAAAAGGTCTATTTCAACTCTGTCTTCCCTCACCCCTCCTTCCTTGCCTTTTAACACCTGCATGTGAATATAATAAAGTGCAGATTGAAGCTGGTCATTTAGAGAGAAGGAAGAGTCCTGGCGTTGTAATTGAGATGTTACTGCCTGCCTCCATGGCACATATTAGCTGAATAAAACATGCAGTCAATAAAGTGAAACAAAACAATAAACCTAAGCCCTTTGGTGCTCTATTATAGGGTGTTATGCAACATAGAAACCTGCAGTCATAAAACTGAGAATGAGAGAAACCTTACACTTTCAAGAACAAAGGCATCCAAGCATCAAGTTGGAAACAGCACTAAACTTCCACTCTCTCTGCACCTGGAAGCAGTTAGTTTTAAAAGCCATACTGGTTTATACTGTTCTTTTCCAATTTAAATAGGGCCTTCATGTGTTCTTGTTAGATGCTTATACAGAAACATGGTTTTAATTAAGGCATGCATTGATCCAAGTCCAAAAGATACATTTATTTCAGAAGATAAATTCATTAGCTATAGGCATAAAAAGCTGGTGTTCTTACTGAGATGTTTCCAGCCTTGGGAACGATGTTCTGTATCCTTTCTAAGTGTATAGTGTGCCATGCAGCTCTGGTTTGTATGACATCAATCAAATATAATGTATCCTTAAGCCGTTTGGCATAGTTAGTTTTGAGAAATAAAGGCAAGCTGAAAGAAAATTAAGATGTATAAGCACGAGAGGACAGATGTTTTCAGCTGTCAGATTTCACTAGCATTTATCAGTAATTTATGTGTGGTACTTAGCTATGGAAAATAAATCCTGATGAATAATTTATTGAAATATGTGAGTTTCAGTAAATTGCCCGGACACAGTAGCAAGTTTTCTGAATGTCTTTGTAGGTATTTATAGATTAAAGATATTTTTTCAAGAGTTCTTGGGGTGTAAATGAGAAACCTCTCAGGGACATGGTGTATTTCTCATCAGATGGGCATAACTCGATCCCTGGCCTTAGAAGCGGAAAAATGTGTAACATTCTTAAAGTTCTTAGTTTTTAAAAATTTATTTCCCTCAAATATCCTCCCATGTGTGTTCCTCAAACTTCTGGGGGCTCATATAAAGCATAAAACAAATTAAAAATGTAGTACAAATCAAAATGATTGTTTATGACCATTTCTTTACAGTGCTAAATGATAAAAATATGTATATAATTTATATAGTTCATGTAACTATACGAAAGGAAATGTTGCAAAACCATAATGTGAAAAATTAGCAAGAGTCAGAAATTTGGAAAAATTATGTTTTCTGCCTTGCTTTCTCCCTCTTCCTCTTTTAGATAAAATTTTCTATAATGTGTAATATCTAACGGAGACAGATGTGGCGCACCATTATCTGACAAATGTTTTGGTAAAGCCTGGCCCTTTTCCACGAACTCCTCAGGCTTGAAGTGATTTCAGGCAAATATATTCTTGGCTATCTTCACTCACAGGAAAGGCCCCATCTGACTCCTGACCACTTTCCTGCTTGATGTTTTTTATGGACCCCATTTAATGTCGGGGCATGTGACAGATGTGCCTTGACATCAGTGAACTTTGAACATGGCACTGCAGCTCAAACGCTCGCAGGCCCTGGGTCACTGCTGTGCCATCTGCTTTCCATGGGGCTGCAGGATAGGCCTTATTGTACCATTTATAGGGCCTTGACTGCATGATCAGAAGTGCTCCTTGGTGACACACATCTCTTCTTTGGTTGGACTGTACAGAGGTGAAGAAAAGAGTGCTGTCCCAGTTTCTTACTGCTTGTATTCTGTGCCTGCGCCTCGTTATCCTTCCTTAACGTGGAGTTAAGTAGCCAGTGCTGCCTTCCTCTTCTTGCTCTGTATAAAACTATTGGACACTTTGCATCTCCTAAACCTGTGGAGTCTGAGCAGTTCAGCACCAAGATTTTAGCCAGGAAACACTGAAGAGATAAATGAACCTCTAAGTATCTTTCACTGGTGTCTGTGAGTACAGCCATCACAGGGCTGGATAAATGCTTGAACCCAAAACATTGAGTTGGTCTAAAGAACATCAATTAAGCCCATGACCTGAAACCTCGTGACATTAATTTTCTGTGTCAATTACCTTGCTGGTTAATTTGATGTTGGGGGGGGGGGAGAGGGGGGGGGTTGGGTTGTGTTTTGAAGGACACTAAGTTTCTGTTTAGGAGATATTTTCTGTGTTGTCCCATTATTTATGTCCTTACAGCTTTTTTATGTTCAAGTATCTCTTCATGCTCTTTTCTCTCTGAAAATTAGTCTCTCAACTAGTGTAGATACAAACATACTAAATACAGTGTACATTAGTGTTCAGCATTGAACACGCAGTTAGCCAGTGAGCATATAAGGTTACAGAAGGTGAATCATAAGATACCATGGAAAATGTAAAATCAAATAATTTGAATAGTTTGCTAAGATTTCTTTTCAAGAACTCAACAACACACAATTTACTGAATATTAGAGAAGGATTTCTTAGACTAAATAATGGTTATTCGTGTACGTAAGTGCCACCATTCAGATTTACTGTGGTGAACTGCAGCATTTCTTCCTTGGAGAAAAACACAGCCTTGCTCAACATCCTTCAGTAAAATAAGCATTTTTAAAGGACTGAAGTTACAGTATAATTTATAGTTATCATTTTAAGCACTGAATTTTCAGACCATTTCCCTCTGTTTTCTCACTGGTGAGGAATGTTCAAGGACCGTAATATCAGCATGTCTCCTATTAAAAAGTTAAACTCCAGAAACATTTAACAAGGTGAAAGTTCTAAAATTAGCCCATTTTCTCCAGCCCACACATCACACACCTGTGGGAGAACGTGTACAGTATATTCTACACTTTCTTTCCTCATTACAAATCAAAACACTCTAACCTAGCATGCAAAACATGCATTGGTTATTTTCATTAAGTCAAGAGGCCTATTAATTCCAGATGTAAGCCATTCCACTTATCCTCCTCAAAGCTGGAAAGGGCATTTTCCTGTACCCCTGTCTGGCTTTCAGCACGCGATCCCGTTCTTCCACATTTCCTGGCTGCACAGTGCACCCCTGAAGGTTTGTTGCTTCAGTTGTGCAGCCTGTGCAGAGGAAGGGCATGGCTATGTGTGAGGAATTCAGAGGGTTTAAAGCTTTTAACTTACTCCAACATGCTTTCAAGATATTTGGTCAATATCTTTCCCTACTTCAAATATACTACCTGAGTGGTGATAGCAGTGACTGCTTTCAAGACATACATGACAGTCATAGCAAGCCTAAGGAAAAAGAGAGGTTATTATTGCTGTATGGTACTGGGTCTGTGTTACAGCTAGAAAACATTTCGAGGTTCACAAACGGAGAAGGGTAGGGAACCACTGGCTCAGATGATTTGTTTTCAAAGTGAGGAACAGCTTAATCCTGAACCACCTTTGGGTGTTTGTGGATCTAGCTAATTTCTTAGAAAACATGTGTTTAACAATGGCTTTTTCCAGCTTTTTACCAGGTCTGTTGGTGGGAATTTCTTTGTCAGTAAAGACAATTTCCCAGGAATCACTTCAGCAGAAAGAGTTTGGGGTATAGGTGATTTGTCCGTAGCAGTAACTAACAAAAATGACCACACTGCTTCATGCACTGATGGTTTCTGTCACAATTAGTTTAGAAGTTTTTTCCAAGCATTCATGTGGTGGAAGCAATGGATCCTTTATTCAGTTAAATATGGGTGGATTTGAACAACTGACTGCCAGCTGACAGTAAATTTACTGTGGTAAAGTGTCCATGGAAGAAGATTCTATCCACAGTCCTTCTGACTCAAGAGGAAGAGAGAACGCTGGTCTTTTGTGAAATAGGCACTGGGTGTGCCTTGGCAGCCCTCAGAAAAACTTCCTAACTCCGCTGGTACATGACTAAGCAGCAGTGCACAATAAATGTATTGCTGCTGCTACTGAAATTTTATACTTGCGTTGATCTGTACAACACAAAGAATTGATTTTGATCCTAACATTAAAAAAGGGAGACAGAATTGGGAATATATGGATAAACTCATAAACAGCTGGTCTTGGGCATAAATTTTTACAGGAGGATTTTTCAGGTCAGGGATTGCTGCTTTGATGTGTGTTGGCGTCGTGACTAACACTAAGGGGTAGCAATCTGTGCCTGGGGCTCGTAAGTGCCATGGTAAGACAAACAACTGCTAAATTGCCCTTGCTGCTGCTAGGTTTGTGATATATCTGAGTACATAAGTGTTTATAAAAATTATTTACACCATCTCTTTGCTTTCCTTGTATTTCAGGAGAGCACTTACACAAGACAGAGAAGTGGGCTTGTGAACAACCAAGTGGAATAAAATTGTCACTGTACTGCTGGCAGACTTTGAAGTTAAAGTGCCATGCAAAATTTTTCCCCTGTTTTTCTTTAACTAAGAATTTAAAAAAAAAAGGTGTGTTTAAGGCACACGTCAAGTTGAAAATTGTCATTTTTGTCAGAAACGTGATGGAAAATAGAAAATTAAAGACTGATGAGTCACATGACTCTTAGGTACAGACCCAGAGGATGAAGTTGGGAATGGACTTCTGCCATTGCAGCTAAGTCCTTTAAATTTTTTTAAGTGTTTCATTTGGCACACTGAAGTAAAACTAATAGAGGAAAACATTTTTTTTCAAGTCTGCTGTATACATAGTTTGGAGATAGCAATCTACAAATATTTCCAGTAAGGACTTTAGTTGTGTTGCTCTGGGTCTTGGAAAAAGTGAGGATTTTATAGCATTTTCCAGCTATCTGTTCTCCAGTGGACCTTAAATGCAAAAGCTAGAAAAAAAGCACTTCTCCTGAAAAGGTATTTGTTGCCACTGATGCACTGGGTGTTAACAAATGAAAACAAACCTTCCTCGTAGAATTTATGATTTGATTGCTGTCAAAGATGAAGTGTGGTGCTTGCAATAGGACCTTTCTTTTTTTTTTCAACTTGCATGGCTTGCAATGAAAAAAGACCTCACGTTACTCATATACAAAAGGAGATGGGAGATAACAGCGCTAACATTTTCCGCTGTGTTACTGCAATACTGTAAACTGAGAAAATCCAAACTGCTCATTAGGAAGCCTTTCTTGCTACAGGCTGTCACTGAACATTCCCATCCAGTGGTGCCTGTGAAGAGTGGGATTGAAAATAACCAGTGTGGAAACAACAAGAAGAGCAGGAGATCGAGGGTGATGAAGACGTCTCGGGAGCAAATTCCATCTGCATGGTGCTCTTAAGGAGCTGTGGACTACATACAGTGTATTAGCATGTTAAAGTGCCTCAGAGAGGAGCCTTCAAGCAGGAAACTGGCTTGTTGATAGCTACATGAGCTGTATAAAGGTTTGGACGGTCCAAGCACTGTGCCCCTGCACAGCTGGTGTTGGATGCCGTTGCTCAGAAATCTTCATGCTACTTTTGAGCAACAAGCGAGTCTCTACTTTGAATATGAATGAGTGAAGTCAACTGCCCCTTAATTTATACACATTGCCAGGGACTGTCCCAGGGTTTGGAATTAAATACTCCAGCACAAATCTCTTTAAACCTCTCCTAAATAAGAAATTATGCTAAAGCTCTTTAGTAAGGAGGTTCTCCCCCCTGTTGAAATAAAAATCAATTATGTTTGCTCTGCTGTGAACAATGTCGCTCCGTAGCCTTGCTTTCTAATTGGGTAATGCCTTAATGACCTGCTGGGAGGCTGTGATGCATTGCTTTGGACCCTCTCTGCAGGCTCTTAGACTACCAGTCAGATGTCAATGAAGCTTGACTCAATAGGGGTTCTTTTTCTAAAATTCCATTATTCATCAGGGTTTATGCACTAAAATGATCACAAAATAAAACCTTCACATCAAGCAGGGTTAAATAGAATTATGGATGCTTTACCTCATTGTTAGACTTTGAGATTGTCACTGGATTAAAATTAGGTTCTTTTTTATTTGTTAAATTTGATGAAAACATTTTCTCGGTTTTGGGTTTTTCTTTTAAGAAGCATTGAAAGAAGCAACTTTAAAGGTGGTGGATTTTTTTTTTTTAATAAGGAGGTGTATATGTATTTTAAATGAGTCTTATCTGTTCCTGTTTATTTTAAACCATGAAGCAAATGTTTAAAAATATCTTATTCACTGTCAGTGACTGATAAATATCAAACCATTTACTTAATTTAATAGCTTGTGTTGAATCATTCTGGTTTTCTATCAGAATTGGGATAAATAAGATTAAGAAATCTTACATTTGGTTTCTATTTTCTTCCTAACATCTAAAGGAGACCAGTAAAGTGGAATTTTAAAAACTCTTATTACAAAGCTGGTGTTTTTAGGGGAGAACTGGTGGTTCTGGAGGACTTCTCTTCCAGAACAACAAGGACTTCTTTCCTTTGTCTGGAGAAGATGCTTCATTTCCATGATGACAGGCTGAAGCTACATAGTTGTGAGAAAGGTAAAATGAAGCTGGGACAGCATCTTTCCTATTAAAGATGTCCATATATACACTTATATACATATATGCAGTTGGAAAAGTTAAAGGAAATGACATTTTTATGTTTTTGTAACAGCCTCAAGGGAAGTTTTACAGCCATTTAAACACAAATCTGTTATGCAGTGACAAATTAGGAGTTACCAGGGCAACTACAGGTAACAATTTATTCATACTACCTCTGGAACACACTCCACCTTCTTAACGTGACTGACTGATGTGTTGTGTGCAACGTGTATTGCCAGATTAGTAAGGAAGTCAGTCATAGCATTGCAATAAAATGCACCTTTCCCTCAAGTTTATCAGGCTAGTGAAATGTACAAAAATACTGTAAGAAATAAGTGAAATGTTTAAATAAGTGAAAATTTTAATTTGCTTTACTTTTTCAGGTCATATCTTCCCAAAAATTCTCTAATTTTTAAGCTTTAACCCTCTGGTTTTGAAATAAGGCCAGAATTAGTATCTCTCAGGATCTGCATCAGTGAGATATTAATTTTTCATCAGAATCCTCCCTCTTCAGAAGGATGTCAGATTTTCTGCAGATGCTTCATATTCATCTCTCACACTGAACTCACATTTTCAACAATCCAGTTCTTTCTGTCAGAGCTTCCATGTCCTTGCCTCCCAGTTAATACCATCACCTTTACTTTCAACAATTTTTAATGCTACACTTTGTATACTTGTCTAGCACATAGGCACGCTCTATCATTTGCAACCTATCTGTTGTAACATACAGGATCTTCTCATCTCACTGATTATCTGTCAGACAGAGGGAAATGAATTGATGTTTCCTTCCACACGTGAAGGAGATTGACACAATTGTTTTCCTAAAACCTTGGAAAGTTGCATGAAAACCATGATCCCAGTCATTTAGACAATACATCTTCCTCCAGTATTTTAAATTTCTTTTCATGTTTACAAAGGTTTCATCAACATCTGTATCTCTTCAGTTGTGAACTAGGCCATGAGATGTAGTCCTAAGTAGAGTTTCCTGCTAGCAACTTCTTAAAAAGCCCCTTTTCTCCTCAGCTTTTCATTGTTTAGACAGTCTGCCCCAAATGCTTCTTTAAATTGTCTCCAGGGACAAACACCCACCACAGTCACCACTGACTACACAGTTCTTTCCCTGCCCCCAGATCCGGTTTGTCTCTATGCCCAATTAGAAAGACAAGTGATGAAATCTCAGAAGTTTGCAGTTTCTTAACATGAAAAGCCTGCAATCCTCACATGGTGTACTGCACCTTGTCAAGAGCAAAGAGTATTTAGAATAATTGGAGACTTCATAGCTCAGTATTGATCAATTACTTAAGGTGAGAGCATGAACTGGAGGTTTGGAATGCTACAGGCTCACCAAAGGTTGTTTTTAGGAATTTAGAGAGGCTTGTTATGGGTTCAGCCCTCATGTTTGATCTGTAAATGCTAAAAAGCTGTTCTGTTTTACAACTCCATGGCTCCACCCCTATCGTGCGAGAACCATTCTCTGCACATCTAATTCTAATCAGTAAAGTAAATAAACTTGAACTTGGAATACTCTCCAGACCACTTGCTCATGTTTTCATAAACACTTAGGAAAGGACCCAAGTTTCTTGTAGCTAATATTAAAGTGAGTAAAGTGATATCTAGGCCTGGTGCTGTTTTCTCTGCAAGTAGATGGGTCACCTGGAAGGACTAGATGTTTAACTTACCCTGAATGAAAAAAAAAACTTATAGTTGAGACAGCATTTTACCTACCTGTGGAGCACTTCTTAGAAGTTTCAAAGGAAAAAAGAAAAGTTTTAATGAGGAAATCTGTTAAATTCTAACTTCATTTAAAAAATTCCCTGTTTCTATCTTGTAGTATTGGTTTTGACTCTTCTGTTTACCAATGACAAGAGGTGAGATCTACCAAAATAAAAGAACTGTTGTGGATTTTCAACATTTACATGGCTTCATGAATCTGGTCCTGCAAGAGCAGAATCTCAAGGGGGAAAGCCCGGGGGGAAGCTCTGCTGTCTTGGGCGGCAACCTGAACTCCACCATGCTTGACTCTTTGCCTTGTGCTGCCCCTTCCTGCCCTTTGTGGGACTCCTTGGCCCTGCAAGGAGAGACACCCCTGCTGCCTGAGGCTCAGCCTCGTGTCCCAGTGCATCCCACTTTCTTTGGCAGCTTCTCTAAAATGTCAGGTCTAAGCAGAAACTGATCTGCTCCTGCTGTGTGGCTCTGGAGGTGGACACGGGACAGGGCTCAGCTGCTGGTTGCTTTCTCAGGAGTCTGTCTGGCACAGCTTGGGTATTGGCAACCTTAATACAAGCATATAAATGCATCTTTTTTTTTTTCATCTGCAGGCTCTCTTTGGGTATGTGTTTTGGAAAGGTTATTTCATAATTTACTGTGCAAAGTATTGGAATATTTAACAAGGAGCAGCTCCTATGCTGTTAACTTGCAATCCCTGAACTGGAAATCAAACTGAAAGCTGGTTCTCCCTGGTCCTTTAATAACTTCTCCACTTAGAACAAGCTCCATCGTTAGAGGATATTGAAGTGCTTTGCCAGGGGGATGTTTCCTTTCTGAGGTATTACACAGAGATCTAGGTTTGAGAAGGTTGACTGATTTGTCCAGTATCAGAGTTTGGTGACAAAATTTAGCTCCCAACCCCAGGTCCGACTGATGGTACTTGCTATTTCTCTCAGGGATTAGTCGATTTAAGTAAAGCATCATAAAGCTGCATTATTTGAATGAGCTGATATTTCTGAACCACCCTGGAGTAGCTGGCAAATCTGCAGCAAAGAAAGAAGCAAAGGAAAAACAATTTTACATCTGAATAGAGACAGGGCAAACTGCACCAACATGATGAAAAGGGTAAAATGGTCCTACAGCAGAATTTTACTGTGCAATCCTCTTTGACATAATCAGTGCTCCTGGGTTTTGTGGGAGCTGTTCCTGGATTTCATCTGCCTACAAGGAGACAGAAATGCTCTGCCCTAGGGAGAACAATTGAGGGGAAAAAAGTGTTTCTTAAAATCCACAGTAAAAACCTCTCTGCTTTATCTAGAGCTCATTAGAGAGTTTAAAGAAAACTCAGTGTCGTGTTTAAAGGCTTTTCCCCACTCCGTTTTATAGATGGTTAAATGGCACACAGGTTGTGGCTGTCTCAGCCATCAAAAACTAAGAAAGGAGGTTAAAAGACCCCAGGGATCCTTCACATTAATTACTACCACTGTCAGTTGGTGTGAAACCATGTTTGGGCCTCTTAGAAAGGAAGAGTGTAATTTGTGCTTTCAGTTAGGGCTGAAACAAATCCTGCAGATACTGATGTATATACTCACGTGTAAAAATGACTAATTTGTTTCCAGTGAATTCTTGTAGTTAATCTGGAAAAAATTTATGGGAAACCCCCTCACCCTACCCCAACAACTCCAACTGAATTTTAGCAACCAGAATTGGCAGTCTGTAAAACTGGCTTGAATTAATTGGAAGCCTAATCCACGGAAATTAGCTAAAAAATGCATTATTCACTCCAGTGTAGCAGCAGGGAGGAGAAATGAAAGAAGCAGAGAGGAAAAGCAGAAGCAGCACCTAAGGCAAAGGGCTGTCATTTGAATTTCATAATCGAGGGTGAGACAAAGACACCTTTTTGTCCAAGTAAACTACCTTCTGAAAGGGGAAATCTGAAGAAAACACAGAACTATGCAGTTTGAGCATTGGGGCTGGCTGGACTCTGCATCTCCCATCATTTACAGTGGTGCACAAGAACAACCACGGTGAAATGAAGTTTCTATAGCATGGCAGCACAGTGTATGTGTTGCATTTGCTCCACGGTCTGCCACTCAGTGGTGTCTAGTGTAGTCAGCCTGCCGAGAGAGACCTACAAAACATGCACCACAGCAATAGAAAGACTGGTTTGAAATCCCTTCCCACACCTGCATCCTGCCCCATGTGATGGCAAACCAAAAAGAGACATTCTGTGCAAGTTACACCTGGATGCGTGCAGAGAAACGGCAAAGACTGATGAGATAGGAATTTCTAGAGTACACAATGACAATTATCTCCACAGCTGGTAATTATCTTGTACTGCCTGAGAAGTATATCTCAGAAGGCCTGAGGAGTCTGAGGCTGTTTCACTGAATGGCCCAGGTCCTGAGCAGGGCACTGCTGCTAAAATTGGCAGAGCAAGGTAGGAGAACGGCTGGCTGCAGGCTGAGTGCAGGAGGGGGACTGGACCATGCTGCTGGGCAGAGAGGGGCAGGGTTAATTAACCCTTTTGGTAGCAGTAAATTGTTAGATCAGCCCAGGTGTCATCTGAATCCCCCTGTTAACTACCCCTGTAGTTTCACTTGGCTGCATTATACGTGTCCTAAAGTCTTTTGGTATCATTTTGCACAGTGCTTATGCTTTCTTGAAAGACACCATTCAGTCTACCCCAGGAAGGTGCACAGTTTGCCTACAAAAATTTGGCACATAGATACATATTTATCTCAGGAACCCAGTGTTTCAAAAAATGGAAATCTTACTTAGAGGTGGGGAAACCAAAACCAGAGTGGTTCACAGAAACACAAAGCTTGATTTTCCCACTTCTCAGTAGCAGCACAGGAAAGTTAAAGCATGGTGCTGGCTTATTATTTTTAATTAGTGTTGCATCCCCAACACACCATGACCTGCTTTTTGCTTTGCCACGTACGGGTTTTATGGCGTGGCACCTCTCAGTGTGAGTTTCTGTCATCCATAAATTGTCTGTATGCAGTGGTGCTGCAGGGCTGCACACAGGTGTGGGGAGGAGGAGGAGGAGGAGGAGGAGGCTGTGCTGCTTCCCAACTCCTCCCTCGTGCAGTTCGTAATTCCCGTGTGAAACTGCTCCTCCACCTACCTGTGCACACCTCACAGGGGGCACCTGGAGGTTAATTAGTTGATGCTTGAGAACTGCTCTAAGATCTTTGGATGAAAGTGCAACTGAATATAAAATGATTAAATTAATTTTTGGGTTGGTGTAATCCTCATAGAAGTGAGGAAAGTTTGTCACAGCCCATACCTGCTTCCATGCTGGCCCACACACACAGGTGAGGCACTTCTTGATTGCTCAGGAGGAGCAGGTGGTGAAGAGAGCAATTTTGACACAGCCTGAACTGTTCAGCTCCTGCTAGGCTCTTTGGGAGGACGTGACTGCTGCAGAAAGGCTTGAAGGAGAAGCTCAACCTTGCTGCTCACCAGGTATTTGCGTGCTAAAGATGGAACAAGTGGAGAGTGGGGTTGGTGTCTCTGCTCCTTCTCAGTCTGGATGAGTGAGGTCTGTAGTGGGGTACAGCCTACAGCTCTCTGGGCTTTGGTACGTTGAATTAATCCTTTTTGCACTGGGAAAGGTGACTCCTTGAGCTATGGAGATAAAAGGACTTGTGTATTTATGCCCAAAATATAGTATGGAGAGATGAGCTGTGGGTATTCTCTGGGCCCTCTTGAAATCTAAAACTCCTTTGCTGTGGAAACTTTGTAATCAAAGAGCATATTTGCTTAGAAAAATTATGTATGGGTAATGATCTGAGAAGCTGGCCATGTGTCTGGGTACTCTGGAAAGTAATTTCTTCCCTAGTTTACAAACTGATATTGACTGGGAAGCAATTGCAGAGATGAGTCTCTGTAATTCTTCACCCTGACAGTGTAAAAACTTCCTTTCTGTAACCATATTTCTCCCTTAAAAACAAGGAAATGACGATTTTCAGGAAGGAAAGGAGGAAATTCATACTACTGAGGTTCTAGTTCTCCGCTTCTACCATACTAAAAATCCTATTGTGCCTATAGTATTAAGACTTTAGGAGAGGAAAAGGAATGGCTTTATCAACCACCTGGATGTGATTTTGTTATCAGCAGATACAGTTGTATCCTGGTCCTTCTGATCAAAAGGCCAAACAATAATGCCTAACTAATCCAGGTTTGACTCCTGCACCCTATGAGTTGTCCAGCAGCTTTTTCTGTGATAGAACTCTCGGATATTTTCCAGATGTCTAGATCCAATTGCTAAGGCAAGACTGCAACTTTGTTTTGTTTGTGGTTATTGGCTTGGGGTTTTTTTTAATTGCTTAATGTGTTTGGGCAAAGGAAGGACAGATTTTTCAGGTGCCTTTCTGGTTATATATTGTAATTAGGCAAACCTTTGCTATCCCCCAGAAGCAGCCTGTTAGTTACTGATATCAGAGTGTACTCTGGTTTCAGGAGAAGACGCATGCCAAATTCTCTACTAGCTACTTGGTTGAAACTTGCATAACTGACGTTTTGTGTAGAACTTCCAGTTCCAAGGGGAAATGATACCACAACAGCATTTAATGAATTGTGTACCCACAAGAGCAATATAGCTCACAAAATGCTCAGGTACTGTATAACTGCTTGTCCTGTAAATGCTCTGCTGCTCCTCCTTTCCTAAGCATGGCCAGAACCTGCAAATTAGTTTTCACAGTGAAAAGGTGACATTAGACATAAATGGAAAGCACATGCAATTGTGTTGGATTGCAATTTTGGAATGCCTGGTTGTGACCCCAGGACTTAGTTTTGTTAATTTGAAGGCTATCAGCGACCTCTCTGGTTCAGGATCAAGCCCTAATTACTAAAACAGTGAGCTTAGCATGGAACTTGGAGATAGGCTACCATCTTGCTGAGGAGAGAACCTTGCCTGCTGTTTGGTTTTCAGTTCTGTAAGTGGTTCATTCATCGTTTATTTGTGTCCATGTTCATAGCTTGAAGTCTGGGTTGTTGAGGCTTGTACTGCAGATTCTCTCTCATTCCAGGAGTTTTCCAGCTGTCTGTATCTGGCACTAGGGCTGGGGAGCAGAGCAGGGGGTGGTGCTGGTGTGCCCCAGCAGTGCTGCTCTGTGCTGTGGTGTTGTTCTGTGAGTGCCCCTTCCTGCAGGGGTGAGATGGATAACCCAGGAAAAAACAGATGGAGCCTCGTGCAGTGGACAAATAAGAACACCAGAGATCTGAATAGGAGGGAAGAACTGCTCATATGGATGATCTTGTGGGGCTTTCCTTGTACCCTGGGAAAAAAATAGAGCCCTTTGATTGAGATGATCTGCAGAATAAATATTGAGATTTCTTGTCTCTGTAAGAAAGTGTAACAGCAGTGACAAAGCACAGCTAATAAAGGGAAAAAGAGGTAAGGGAAGGTGAAGTAGTGAGATGGGGGAAAAAAAAGGTTGAAAGACAAAAGGTGAAAAGGGAGAGAAAAGTATCAGATTTCTCTTGGCATTTGTGCGCTCTGTATATAGAGTTTGAATATATTTTCCAGAAGAGGATTTCCCCTTGCATTTGCAATTCAAACCTTCTAGCAAATTCCACTGTTTCCCTTGGCACTTCTTCAGCCTCTGTGGATTTTTCAGTTCTGCTTTTTAGATGCAGTGCAATTGTCAAATTGTGACATTTTATTTTTTTCTTCCCTGCAGTAATGTGGCATTCCTTAAGTTTTCAGTTCAAAAACTGAAAAATTGCAGAGACCTTGTTTCCTTCTTCCCTTCCCAGTTTAATTCATGGATTGTCTTTAGGACTACTTGGATATATGACAATGTTTCCTGTCTTTCTTCACTTTATTCCCTTGCATGAATAAGTGGATAAAAAGATTTGGGATTCTCCATAGTATGGGTAGATGGTGATATGCAGCTATTATGTTCAAGTAAAATACCAGTAATGGGGTGGTTGGACATGCTCATAAGGATAAATACTGTCAAAGGGGATGCTGCACTTGGGATCATATATAGAGAAATAGAGACTTGCTGCCTTGGGAACAAAAAGGCTTTTACCCCCTTGTATGCCTATCCAAAATGTTGGTTTTGGCCACTCAGTTTGAAATCCTATCAATAGTACAGGGTAACAAGTGTGGTCTAACAGTGAAGAGTACAGATGGTAGCTTCCTTTATTTTTACTTCTCCTAGTGTATAAAATTAACGATTTTCAGCAGAGCTTTGCTTTACCTGCACGCTGCTAACAAGCTGAAAATGTTTCATATTTGTCAAATCAGAGCTGCAAAATGAAACTCTGATCACTAAAGCCTGGCTATCTGGAGAGAATCTTTATGGTGGAGAGTAGAGATGTAACTAACATGTGGCTCTTCAAAAGCCCACATGCAGTGAAGATGTGTTAAGAAAGTGAAAATTGTTTCAACTTGTTCAGAGGTGAAGTAGGATCCTGCTAATGGATGCATTACAGACATGCAGTAAGGTTTTCCCTAATCACTGCTGTGATGGGCTGGTGAAAGTATTTGGGATAAGCTGCAGTAATAGCTAATTGTATGTAGAGGCCCAGCAGCTCGACCAGGCAAAGGGTTTCAAAGGGCTGCATGGGAGAATTCATTTCACAAGAGGCCCCTTTCAGACACTCTCCAGGTTTGGAGCTCCTTTCCTTTTAGTACACATTCTGGGAAAGCACTTTTATAATCCTCCTTTAGAGTTATTGCAAGCGAATGCGGTGATGGTTCAATGAAAAAGCATGAAAACAGTAATGGAATTCCTTTTTTCTTTTTTCGTCCTTTTTTTTTTTTTTCCCTTTCTTTCCTAATAGGCCCTTTAGAAAGTCAGACCATATGTGTAGAAGCCTTATTAACTAGAGGCCAGGTTTGGAAAGAACTGTGGTAAATTACCAAGATGAATTTGAAAATAAACCTAGAAAGCCCAGATTTGAGTTCTAAATTGGTACTTTAAAAAAAAAAAATCAGACCTATAATTACTTGGTGTCTTATGACATTTCAAATAATGTTTGGTATAATTCTTATAAGACTGAAACTTATTAGGGAGACAAAAATGTAAGGAAATTATTAGAATGCTGCATATTTCACTTTGAAGTAGCTTTCTTAGAAGTATAATTTAACATTCTCTGTATTTTAATACATTTATTGCAGAAAATGATTTTTGGTAGGCTATGCAAATGTTCTGGATGATCTACATGTGAAATACATAAAAGCATTAAACTGTTTTATGTAGCTGGAACTTAGAGGAAGCTGGGGGTGGAGGGAGAAGGCATTATTTCTCCCTCGATGCAGAAGGACTTTTTAAAAATAATTCTAAAATACACTTGGTTTGCAAAAGTTTCTCTGTTTATACTTGTTCCTAACTTGTTACAGGCGTGTGTATTGTAGGGTTGTGTTTTGGGTTGGTTTTATTATTTTTTTTTTCCCTAGCAGTACAAGCAGAAAGGATGAATAACTCTGAGAAATAATAGGCAAATCCTAGGAAGAGTTTTATGGCCAGCTCAAATACAGGGCTCTGGTCAGATATGATCTGAATTTCCTGTGGATTAAATGACTTTTGTTCAAAGGTCTCCAAAAACTGTAATTTTCACCTTCTCATTCATCAGCTGGTCACTCTTGTGGAAGAGCTGTTAATTCTCTGTTTGAATCAAATGGATGATTATGATATAATCTTGGGCGCAAATGTGGTGTGGTTCAGAACAAGTGTGCACTGCATGTGAGGTGTGACTGTGTCCTTTGGAAAGATCATATTTATTGTTTTCCTCCCCAAACTGCTGTTAGTTACAGCATGGTCCAGCTGGTTGAAGCAATACCTTTTCTTCGCTTTCCATTAACAACGTTTTTGGATGTGCCTGTGAACCTGAAAACTCTTTTGACAGAAAACTAGCACAGCGAAGTTTGCAGAACTGAAGCTTAGCCTTCATCAAAGAAAAACAACTTTGGGTTTTTTTGATTCATTACTGAATTAAATATTACTGTTATTACTGACACCTCTTGGAAATTGCCAAATAGACCATATTTATGGAAAGTAATCTGAGAATAATCAAGATGGATAGGAGAACTTTCCATATTATACAATTTCTCTTAGATATTATAAAATGCATGTTAGTCTTCTAGGTTATAAAATCTTTAAATTTACCTTTTTTTTTTTTTTTTTTTTTAAATACTGGTTTCTCATGTTATGGCTTTTAGCCGGTTGCAGAAGGGTAATGTTGGCTGTTACATTTTAACTGTCCCAGTAGGTCAGTGGGCAACAACTTTGGCCTGTTATGGGTACTTTGCCTTTGGGACTTGGATTTTCTAAATGTCGCTGAAAATAATGATTAAGAATTTGAAATGTTTTTTGCACATAAGGATTTGGAAAAAAACTACATTAATTGATAAATATGTCTAAGACGGCAAGAAATATCTGCCCTTTTTTGGCTAGCTTTAGATAGAAGGAGAAGAGAATGGAAAAGAGCAACAAAGAATGTAATGAAAAAGTAAAATAAAGCTTTTTTTTTTCCTTTTTTTGTTTGTTTTTTTCTGGGAACTGCTACTTAAAAAAGCTTGGTCTGGTAGCCTTTCAGGCTGAGAGGGACCTTGTCACAGTTTCACTCCATGTGATACAGCAGCCTTGTAGTAATAAAGGATTCTTCTTTAGCATCCTTATCTTGGAATGCATCTGAGTCCGTCCCAATACTCTAAATTATGAAAGATGACAGCCTTCCAGTGGATAAATTAATTTTAGGTGTGTATTTTTGCTATAATAAAAGGCAATGTTTATTTAGAGATGTATTTTCCCCTATCTTGACAGTTCACTGGTCGTGCCAATTGAGCACAGCTCTGTTTCTTGTGGCATCACATAAATTAGTTAGGAACTCTACTGTGAATTGACACAGATATCTCTGCCCTAAGACATCAGTGATGCTTGTGAAAAAGAGATTGTTTCCATGATTACTTTCTGTAGAATTATTAGTGGAAATCCCAGTAGTACATATTGCTTTAGCTGCTGGAAAAATTGGATGGATTGAGTTGTTTGTTCGGTGTGGAATATAGTAAACTCAGGGTAAAAGCTCTGGCTTTCTCAATTGCTTCCAGCTTATCTTAAACAGGACACTGATTATTGAACTCCCAATTTAGTCTGAGTATCTAGTCTTTTACTCTCTCCTAAATGTGGCTGAATCCTATTGTATCAATTTACTTTCTTGAAGAAAAGTCTGATAACAAATGTGGGCTAAGGAGCACGTCCAAAGGCCTAGGCAGGCACTGGAAACTTGGGGTGCTGGAGTCCCATGTGTTTTGCTGCTGGTGAGATAACATCACGTTTGGCACACAGCTGAACAGGGCAGCAAGTGAGGTTTAGCCTTGGCATAGGTATCAGATGATGAAGTTGTATAAAGCCCCACCATTCTGAGCATTAACATCTAGATTATCTTCTGCACTTGAATTTTTTTCACGGACTCAATAGAAATTCTCCTCTGTGCTGTTCTTGTTTGTGTTTTACAATGAGCAGATAAATGACTGTTGAAAAAAATGAACAAAAAAAAGCCCCGGGGCTACAGCTCCCAAAGAGATTCTTTGTTTCTGAAGAGGGGGTTTAATGAAGGGTAACAGTTTGTGTATGAAATGTATTTTTGCTTTCTAATTAGAGTTTCAATTAAGTGGCAGAATTGTTATTTTTTGCCCACTGGGCAGAGCTTTGGTTATATATTGGACACTTAAGTTATTTTCCTTTTTTTCTACTATGAAATTCCATCCTCTAAAGTGGAATATTTGTAAAGTGAGAGGGATTACTCACAGATCAAGTGCATCCCATCAAGCTGTCCATGCTTTCTACAAGCTTTGATTTGGGAGTGACTAGTGCCATGTCTGACAAACAAATGCTAACTTAAAATCCCTTCTGTTCTTGGCTCCAGCTCTTAAGAGTTCATGGAAGGTACCTGTTGCAGCTACTGCGTTTGTAATGCAGGCACACACACATTTAGAAAAAAATTTTGAGCACTGATCAACAAGTAGACAACTTTTGGTCTCGTCTGATTGCTGCCCATAAAGAAGTTTACAAAGAAGAAAGAAATGAGGCCTCTGAGAAGTCTTGGTTGATTAAGAGCTTTGTTATTTGTATAACAGCAATAAATACAGGACTGCCTCAAATTAGACACTTAGCTAGCCACAGTGCTGGCATTTGAAACTTTAGGGCACTTTGAGGTCAAGCTTCAGAGGTGATGCTGTTGGTAAATATAACTGCTGTTCAGTGCTAAAATGTCAGAAATGTGATAATGAAGCAAGAGGATGGGGTATCCCAGACTTGATGGGATTAGCTACTCCATACAGGTTACATGTGAATCCCTTCGTTTTGTTATTTTAGGGAGCAAAGTCATGTTTGACAGTTTTGCTTCTGGTGGGTTTTTTCATGAGGAAATCTCTAACATCTGCCATTCAACTTGTTTCTGCCTGGCCAAGAAATCACTAGGAATTCTGCTATGTTAGAGTAGTTACATCACTGCAGAGGGAAGATCGCTGAACTTGCAAGCTACTTGTTTCTGCTGTGCAAGCATTCGCTATTTCACATGATAACTTTAATAAATTTCATGTTTCTGTATAGAGAGATGAGCCTAATAATGAAACAGATATTTAAAAGTTATTTTTAGTGGACATTTAACATGACCAGGGCAAGTTTCAGGCAGGTTAGTGGGAGGTGAGAAGTTTGCAATGTCCTGAGGCACCCAGTTCCACTGATCTTTCATATGTGATTAAATTGCTGTTTCTAGATGTAAATCTTGCCAAATAGCTGCTGGCTTTTTTTATATGAATTACACAGATGTAACAGGACAGAATAAACTTGATAAGCTGTATGAAGGCAAAGTGCAAGTTGCTTATGCTCCTCTCTTGGCTAATTGCTTCTATTCACTGCTTAGCAAGAGCTCTCTCCTGTCTTTTTACTGCTGTGAATTGCTTTGCACATAAGCAGCTAGAGCTTAAAGAATATTCTTGTAAGAAGATGCAGCAAAACACTTCTGCTTCTATTCTTTGTCCTGCTTTTATTTACTTTTAAATGCAAGACAGAATTTCATCCTGTTCCTTAATCATGGGGTTCATTTTCTTCTAGGCAGCCTTGGCTGATGTGTGGATCCATGTTCTCACTGGTGAGGCTGTGGAATAGGAAAAAGCAGAGTAGCAGGTAGCAATGTCAAATTTAGCAGTTTAAGCAGGAGGGGCAGAAAAGCTGGAGAAGAAATGGAGCTGAGTGCTGCATCCTGCTGTGTAGGAAATGTGGTGACACAGGAGTGAGTGTACGAGTACATCACCTTTCTGCTGCAGTCTTGCTGTGTGAGTGTTTTGCCTGTGACCTTCTCCCTGCCATTTCTTTGGAGGGGTACAGAAAGGGACAGTGGGGATGGGGCAGAAAGAAAGAGCTATTCTCTCTGGTGTGGAAGTCTGTAATTATTTCCTTCCCCATGATGGTGGTGTGCTTTTAAAGGTAGCTGCTCACCTCTGGGAAACAGAATTAAATGCCCAGCTTGGCCTTTTTTTGGAGGTGATCTTGGAGTATATGGCAGGTCTGAGAGCAGGCACTGTGTGCTGAAGCTATTTAGCCATTATGTCCTGTAATCAGAGGTAATTGCCTTGGGGGCTGTAGTTAGTGCCATGTGAAACTGGGTAAACACAAACCGGCCTAAGAGGACTCTAAGTTAGTATGAATCATTAAAACATAAGCAGAATGCATTCATGGCAACTTTCTAATTCTGCCACTCCGCCTTTTCACCTCTGTCTTGGTGCTCAGTGCTCTGAGAAGGCTGTCCCCAGCAGCCCCCTTGTCCTGTTTGCCTTCCCCCTTCCTTGTGGGGTCAGGAGGCAGCTGCTTTTCCTCATGGGGCTCCCAAAATGTAATGGGGGTGAATGCTGTAAGTCCTCTCGGGAGGTGGTTCTGTGAGTAGACTTATACAGGTGGCAAGCCTCTTTTGCACACCCTGGGAGCTGTATACAAATTTCCTGCTGTTTTCAGGCTTACTCAGCAGCAATGTGAGGCAGGGGGACTGTGGCAGCACTGGTGGCCACTGAGCAGCTGGCTTGAGACTGCACTTTGCAGCTTCTGCTTGCAGGAGTTTGCATCACAAATTGACCCTAAACATTCCATCAAGACTCAAGTGACAAGTTCTGTTCCACAGACAGCAGTGAGGCTTCATTTTGTTCCTCCCTCTTTTACTACAGCCTCTTACCTGTATCCTCTCTGGGACATGGGTATTGGTGCCAATTTTGAACCATTCTGAATTGTCAAAACAAGCCTTACTGTCTGTATTGCTTTTTTTTCTTTTAATCTTTGGTGTCCGTGTGTTACACAGTATTTGTTTTGACTAGGGTTGGCATCACTTGTGTCTGAAAATGAATTTGAAAGTAATTTAAGTCTGTGCAAGTTTGGTGAGTGTGTCTCACTGCTCTGTGCCCCAGAACAGTTGTCCCAGTGGTATTTCTTATTTCCCTTAAGCTTTTGCTTGCTCTCTCTGAAGTAGGGCACTTTGTAAAGGCACATCCCCTATGTGGTCACACTTTCCATTCTAATCTCCCTCCTCCACACTGCAGTTCTGATTGGAAAATGGGATTGAACTTCACTGATATTACATGTAGATGATATATCAACAGCCAGCAAACTCAGGTCAAGGCACTGTGGTCTTTACAGCCCCAGCACATGGGAACAGCACAGGCAGGAAGGCAAGCCCAAGAGTGAGGACTGGCAGAACTGAGAGGCTGGGAGAAAACATGGAACTTTAAACATGGCTGGAGCACGCATGTCTCTGCACAGATCCTGAACTGTTTTCCTGCTGAAACATGTCTGGGGACTGGAATGTGAGTGTGAATAAACAATCTGACCTATGTTATTTCTTAATGTGAGCCACTTCTTAAAGAGTGGTCTCAGAGACAAACACACACTTACAGAGGTGCTTTCTGCTGTACCTTTTGGAAAAAAAGCTTCCATGTCCTGCCCTCCTTTGTGCCCAAGAACAAACTCAGGTGAAAAAGTCTTCAGTTGCTATAAAGTTCTACCACAACCTTGTAAAACAAAACCCTAAGGCCCTTCTGTTATCATCTCATTAGAGGCTTAAATGAAAGGAAATTGAGAGTTAAGGTTGTGTCTGGCTGAGTCATTGTCTCAGATGTATATACGTGCAAGCAAATGTGGAATACTGTGTTTGAGGTCTAAATGCTCTGAGAAATGTAACTTCAGCTCTTAAGGACATATAGGAAACACAATATTAAATGTTGGCCATAAGGGTAACATAGCCCTGTGGTGGAGGTGCCAATAGCCCTTTATTTACCCTCTTGCCAATGTAGTTTCTAATGCAACAACCACCATAGGAATTCCGTAACTATTCAATATTCCTATTGAAATAAGTTACATTTCATTACAGTTGAATTCTGGTCTTCCTCAGTCCTGTGAGTATTTGTGTTTTCTGGAGGGTGGGTTTCAGTAACTTTCTCTCACCAAGGATATTAAATAAGTATTTATAACAGGAGTTCCCTGGCTGTGATGCAAGTTGAGCCTCCAAGTGCAATGTGATAGAGAATTAATGGAGAAGACAAACCCCTACAGCCTCCTTTCAGGTAAATGCAGGGACTGATGAGGTCTTCCCTGAGCCTCCTTTTCTCCTGCCAGTGTTTTTTAGGAGAATTTGTATGTAACCCTTGACTTTTAATCCAGTTTGCTCTGTACACCTTAGAGGTGACAGTCTGAAGGAGTCTGATGTGCCTTTGGCTGTGTTTATTTTAAGGAAAATGTGCATTTTGCTTGGGCTACACTCACACACTGATTGTGTGTGGCAATTTCAGTTTAAAAAATTGAGATTATGCAAAATTGGCCCCTTTTTTACAGCCTAATTGAGTTTCATGAGGTTCCTTGACAGAAAAACTGGGAGTTGCCTGTATTCTGCTTTTCATTGCTGTTGGCCTGTACTTGAGGAATAATAATGTTCATGAAAGCTAGAAAGAAAATGGCCATCCCACACAATCATCACATCTCACAAACTGATCCTCCTGCAGTTTCCCACTGTCTTCACCCACTTTTTACATGAAGAGAGGACAGATACTGCTGAGGAAGGGTGAAAAAAGCCTCAAAACCACACGGTTACCAACACCTGGAAGCTAAGACAGGCAAGTTCAGATTTGGCAGCCCGGTGTTTCAGGATACTGTGCCCCCACCTTTTCCTACTGCTGTGCTCTTATACCTGGCAGTGTGGTCTGAGCCCCTGCAAAAGAGGTGTTTGGGATTCCTGTCCCCCCTCCAAACTCCCCCAGGGAAAAGGCCTGTCCCTCTTCCCAGTACCTGCACAGGAGGTGGGAAGCAGATGGGAATTTTTGTGTTCACTGCAGAGTGTCTGTGCTTCTATTTCTGACTGACATCCCAGATGAATTATTAGAATTTATTGTGTAAGAGAGTGCAGATTACTCTGCGTTCAAATGAGATGTGAACTGCCTCAATTAAATCCCAAGAACTGATTTATTTAAAAAAAACAAACCAAAAATGCTGAAATTTGCAGGGTCATAGTCATAAGGAAAAAATGTGCGATTTGTTTAAAAAAAGTACACCAAAAAAACCCCCCAATTGTTTTCCCTAAATTGATTGCAAATGTGCAAGTATAAGTAACATTTGGGTTTCTTTAACAAACTCCCAAGTGATTCAGCAGTTGCCAAGGTAACAGTGCTACTTTTAATAACAATAAAGCGTATAAAACTTCCACACTTCTCATTGTCTGAGATAATGCTGCACTGATGCTGTAACAACATTATTAGCATGTACTTTCTTTTTCTCATTGAGAAGCATGTCTGGTTCATAAATAGGCTGTACAGTAGCATCTACCACAGTGGGGCCTAGGCTCATCAGGGCTCCTGGATACTGCAGTGATGTGAAGAAATAAAAGCATTTTGTTGCTCCAAATCCATTTCTTAGAATGACCTTTTTGATTTTTGCTTTCTGAGGCTGTCATTGTAGCATGTGTTTGTCCTTTATTAGTTAGCTGAGTATTACTGATCTCTTTAATGCAAAGTATCAGCATAAGCAAGTCCTGCAGATAGTCTTCAAGACTAAGCTATACCTCATAAAACATTGAGAATACTCTTTTATTATTCATGGGAAGATGTGCATTACTAAAGAAAATTCAGTTTTTGGTACTAAAATATTGTTGTTCTCGCATGTTTTAGAGCTGCCCTGCTCAATTCTAAATGGATGCCTTCTGTTGTGAACTTTGGCAGATAGCTCAAGGTGGTTACTCTGGATATAAACTCCTAGGTCTGGGTGGATTATTTGCATTCTGAATACTTGACCTCTTGTTTCATTCTAACTGAGTTTTCCACCTTTCTGTCAAGATTTTGGGACTTCACAAATGACAGGAACCTGTTTCCCCACTTATTTCTGCAGTCAAATCTGTGATTTTTGAAGATAATTTTTTTCTGGTCTCTGTAGTTGCGGAAATGAGTATTTTTATTAAAAGGTCAAAAAAAAAAAAAAAAAAATTCAAGTGCCCTTCACTGCAGTTGTGGACTATGTTATTTTCTTTTTAAAAAACAACCCTCTCACAGCTTTTTAATATTTTAGTTTTGAGGAAATTGCATTGAGATTACATGAGTAGCTATAGTAAACTGTGTGCTTCCATCCTGGGTCCTGGTTGCACTGGAGATACCAAAGGTTAATCTATGTCTCTAAAGGCAGGCTATCTTAAATTAAACAAACCAACCCCCTCACGGGCTGAAGACATGAAATGTGGAAGAAGGAAGCACTTGCCCATTTCCAGTCCTTGCCAGTACTGACTCCCTTGACTGGTCCTCTCTCACCGACACTTAATGACCTCAGGAGAGGTTCACTGAAGGATTAAATGACAGTTCCTGTCATCTACAGAAGAGCCAAGTTCAAAGCAATAATGTATTTTTGAATCTAACAGTGAGAATTGTGGAGTGCTCCCAGTAAATGTGAGATCATTCTTCTGTCTCTGCTTTGGTTGTGCAACACAGGTTGTGTCTATAATGGAAAGACAGGATACTTTAGTATTAAAATTGAGTGCGTTTAGATTTGTATTTTTAACTTTGTCAAGTGGTTTTCATTACACAAAATAAGAGGCTGCTCTATCTAATATAATTTTATGAGCATATTTTATCCACGACAGCATCTATTATTCAATATTTATCTTAGGTTAGCTATGCTAATAGAGAGAAACTTATCCTAGGGCAGAAAGTTTGCTGAGGACCTTTTGACCCAGTGAAGTCTTCCTTGTATTTGGCCTACGTGCAGGAGTCTGTTCCAACTTGATTTTGTCACTCAGATTCTCTTTTGCTTACTCGAAGATGCTTTGAGGCAGGGATTGTCTTTCCTGGTTTGCTTGCACAGTACCTGGGACAATGTGGTCCTTGTCCCTTGTGGGGCCACCTAAGCCGTGTTGTAAAGCAGGTAAAGGGTTACTGCAATGGAGAAGCATAGCTTGGGAGCTTATTTACCTATTTTTAAAGAATTATATTTCCAGGCAGGTAAAGGAAGAGCAGAGCAGTGGTGACCATTAATCATTATTATTTTATCCACTCTGCTGCAGTCTATCATAGGAACAGACTGGAGCAGAGAGTATAACTGACACGATTTACTGCCTGAAATGCAGCAATACCAATTTAGGCTCTGGACAAGATAAAGAGTTTATTAATCTTTTCACCTCTGTTCTGCCAAAACTTATTTTTAGGATAAGTATCTGGTGGGCTGTATTTTAAGAGGTGCAGAGCAGTTTTTTTTTCACAACAGGCTTCATTCCTTAGGATTGCAGTAGACAGTGCTTCTGCTTTAAAAAGAACCTAAACAAAGCACTCTCTAAAACAAAATGATATCACGTTCTGCCTCTCTGTCCAGGCATGCATACACCAAAAGTGAAAATCTGCCATTTCCAGATGAATTGGTTGTTTGTTAGTGGCCAAAGACTGATGTAATAGCAGACTGATGAATTCAAGATGTAATTTTCCCCATCTTTATGACTTTAATGTTTGGCTGACATTCATCCTCCTGTTATCTAGTTTTGCCTCAGTGCAAATATTATTGATAATGTTCCTTATATAAGAGAGTCAGTCCATAGTCTTCCATTCTTCCTTTATTTCACTGCAGTTGTCTGTTGAGTGTGTTAACACAATGAAGTCTGTGGCTTGGTCCTGGCCTGCAGCAAAAAAAGAAAAGTGTGTTTTAGGTTATTTTTTTCCTTTGGCATTTATTGGCAAGGAAACAAGTATTTTAAGGTATTTTGAATTGTCTGATTCTGCTTTGCCAATGTGCAATTCCTGTGCTCAGCACTCACCTTCTGAACAATGGCCTCATTCTTTTCCCTTCTTTGCTGTCCGTGTCTGGGAGCTGATCTGCTAAGGAGGTGGCACTGGGTATTTTATCTGCTAATGTCTGTGCCGGTGATCAGCACCCTGCCTGCCAGGGCAGACACTCCACATCTCACTTGGAAATGCAATGTCTGCAGCCAACCAAGCGATGCTGGAAAGAAACGATCAGGCAATGTCTTGGAGAAAACGGGGCTTGGAGGGCTAAGAGGGAGAGGTTTAAGTCGGTGTCGGATGGTCGAATTACTATTATTTTAAATTGTAGTTGGCTGTGAGTGGAGCACTGGTACTATTTAGATGTTTTATTACAGATGATGTAGTAAAATACCTGAATTCAAGAGATGCTTAGGTGATGTTTTGATCAAGTTTCAATCAAAGGTGATGCTGTTTGGGGCCAGAGCTGGAAAATATTGTCCCTTTATTTTTCAATGGCAGATGAAGTTTGCTACCCTTATAGCTGCTATTCACTGCTTTAGCACATTTTGTTTATTTTCAACATGAACTGCCTATTAACTGTTCTCTTCTGCTATCTGCCTTTTGTGGTGGATGCCTTGTCACTTGGCTCACAGCATGACTTTTTTCTGGATGGATGGCAGAGGTTTTTTCTTTACTGCCTGGTTATTTTTCTGAATGACCAGTTATAAATAGATCATTCAAGCCATTTGAAGTTAACTTTAAATAAATGCTGCATCTTGTGGCATACTGATATCTGTAGAACTGTTCTTGTTTGGAAGTCCTTCAAATACCCTTTCACCACCTTACCAATTAGTGACAAAGAGCAGCACAAGCCAATGCTTGTATCATTGAAAACATTTGCTAGCAATTGATTCTAGAGTTTGACCAGTTCTGTCAAACAAATAAAATTTGCACAGATCAGTGGAAGGTAGTTATGTTTATTAAAAAATAATTCAAGTGACTCTTAACCAGCCTAAGCCGTTCTGTGCTGAAGAGATATAAAGTCTCATCGTGAAAGCTTGAAAGGGCTGATTATGAGAGCAGCAACCTCTTTTACCTGAAAAGTTAATTAGAAGACAGGATGGACTGGTCAAAAGGTCTAGACCTGTGCTGGGAGCAGGAAGTTGATGTAATTCAGCTTTCATGGCGTTGGAATATGGAAAGATGATGGTGCTGAGAGGTGCTTAGTATGTGTAGACAACAAACTACTTAAGGCTGCAAAGTATTCAGGAGCAAAGATAGGGTTGAAAAAAGCTGTCTAGCAAGTTGAAATGTCTGAGGTTCATTACTGCTGTCACTGAGTGGGGTAGTCCTGTTTTTCAAGGTTTCTTAGAAAATGTTTTCTATGGCCCACCACGCATGGTCACGCCAATTGCCTTAAAGAGAGCCTGTGACTGGAATATGTAGAGTTGTGAATTTTGTCTGATCATAAATCACTTCACTAAACATGGTGTGGCAGTTACTGATGAAGATCAAAGATCTTTGGCAACTGCATGTTGTTTCTGCCAGTGGGTTTTTTTAGTAATATTATAAATTACCTTTTAAAAGAAGTGGAAAAGGAATCAAGGATAACCCTTCCCAGTTACTCTCAGAACACTGTTTGCTCTTTAATTTGGTAGTCATTTAAAAACCATTGTACAGGGATTTAAGAAGGCAATTTATCCAAGGAAATTGTTCAGATCATTCCCTTTAATCACTTGAGTATGATAAAACTAGGTAACTGGAGATTTTTGTTAAAAAAATGGTCATGATTGGGGTAATACTGTTACTACTATTTATTGTTAATGATTGAAGAGGCAGCTTTGAACCTTTGAACTTTGGGAGTAGTACTGATCAAGCTTTGATTTATAACTGAGTGAAATAAAGCTCTGTATTCCTGATAATCTCACATACAAACAAATAGATTAATTCAGAAGTAGTCTGAGATTAAGAACTGAGATGAAAATCTGGCTTAAAAATATTTTATAAATTTTACTCAGGAAATGGGAACTATATGGCATTAGTGTGTGCCATGCAAAATAACTACATTTTCTGGGAAATAAGGTAATGCAGAAACAACATTTGTAGTAGGACCCTTTGCTGTTCTGGTGTCTCTTGTACCTTGTACCTGTTACGGTCTCCCTTGCACTACTAGTAAAGAATTTGAATGCCAGTGCTGAACTTTGAGTAAATAAAAAAATAGCAACTCATTGGGTCAGTAGAAAGCTGCCTTTTCTCCAAAGGCCTCTCTGAGACCACTGAAGCCAGGTCAAGGTAGCTGTTGTGATTTCAGGATGCCTTTTCTAGCTGTGATGGACAGCTGTTTGATTTTGGCTTGGGATGGTTTCTCTAAGGAATGAATGCACAAATAGTCTGGAAGGAGGGGGGAAGAGATCTACTGAGTGCAGTCACAGGAGAGGTTTTTGGACCGTGGCAGGTGGTGGGTAAGGAATGGCAGAAGAGAGCACTTAAGAGTGAGGAACTTATGCAAAGAACAGGGATCCCCCAGCCAAGCCTCAGGCGTGAGAGGAAAGGCTTTTGAAGGATTAGAGTGTACTGGGGAGAACTTGCTGCAACTCAGATCCTGCAGGAAACAGCCAGAAAACTTTTTTTGATATTGTCACTTCAAAATTCAGTCTTGGCTTTTTGGTGGAGTTTCGTGCTGATGACATGGAAAAATGTTGCATTGCTTCTTTCTTTGCGTGACCCTTTTTGAAAATGTCTGTGTTTTTTGTGAGTGTTATCTTCTGCAAGCAGTGCTGTCAAGCCAGCTTGTCACGTTGTTAGGGAATTTTGGACTGGATGGTGGATCATACTGGTAATACTTCTGGCTTAAAAACTCTTGGGATCTGACAGAACTGAAACATGTTCTCTCCATTTTCCTGCTCAATCAAGAATTATTTGCATGCTTTGACTTATTTCTTTGTGTGTGTTTTGACTTATTTCCTTTTTTTTTTTTTTTGCACAGGAGCCCCCTGGGTACAAAACAGATTGCCACAGACACAAAATGCACTCCTATGGCTGTCTTCAGCCTGTGATGTTTTCCCCAGGCTGGAGAGCAAGGCAGTGTCCCTGCATTGCACTTATGGCAGGGCTATGTCTTGGCATTTTTCAGATGAAAAACCATCCTCTGTCCTTTATTCTTAACTCCAGAGACTTGGCTTGGGTTTTTTCCCCTTTAAGAAGAGAGTTGAGCAAGCCCCCAGTGTACCTGAACTCTAAGATGGTGATATTTTTCCTTCATAGGTCTGGTTGAATATGGCTTTCAGACTTTTTCCCCTGTATTTATTCCCCAACAGAGTAAAGTACTTGCTCTTAAAAAGCTGCACATTCCATTGGAGAGTTGGTTTCTTGTAGGCAAAAGGTGAAATGGAATCTATACAGAAAACCAGTAAAGAGCTTTGAAGTGCGTACAATGAAGTGTGTCAAAGATATCTTTTTACTTAGACTTTAAGTAATCCAGATTTGAACTTTAACTTTCTGCTGTTTCTCTATGACATTCAGATCAGAAGGATAGTGAGATTACACCAAAATGCTTTTGTGTGTTTGTTATTCCAATGTTTCTTGAAAGACTCGTACTGTCAAGTGTATTTGTGTATGAACTGTTCTGCTTTTCTTTCACTTGAATGGAGGCTTTTGTTTCAAAGGCCAGCACAAGTATGACTTGAGTATCCTTTTGTGAGGCATTATTGTAAATGAATTTTTTTATTTTTTCAGGAAACTTCATGTCTTACTTTCATTTCTGTAAATAAAATTGCCAGGCTAAAGGAAGAAAAATCTCGTCTTTCAGTCCGAAGAGATCTTTATTTCCATAAAATTGCACACCTATAATTATCAACCAGTGTTGTAGCTGTTCAAGCTTTTATAACTGAAATGTTCATGCCCCTGATTATCTAACTTACAGTAGCAGAACAGGCTATTTAAATCTTTGTGATAAAGTGAGTTGAGCATCATGGCACTTAAACCTCTTGAATACTAACGGATTTAAAGCACAGACTTTTTGAAATGGTGCCCACTCATCCTCTTGCTATTCATCATGCTTCTCTGGCTCCTTCTCTTCTAACCACTGACAGTAGTGCTCAAACATCTGGTCATTGAAAAAACAAGAGTGAAAACACAAGTATTTGATTTAAGTGATGTGTGCAGTGCTCTCTGGGATGAAAGGAATGCCAGAAGGATGTAGTACAGTCTTATTTGCTCAAGATACTTAAGGCTCTCCTGGAAAATTAATTTAGTAGCCATTTTTGAGGAGAGGTGTGTTTTGAAGGGGGGCTGACCAGTGATGGAGTTTTTTTGTATTCACCACACTGTGAAAATCTGTAGCTGCTGATAAATGTGAGGCTGTTGATCTCTGTAAGGTTTATAGTCTGCTGCTGCTTTGCAATACTCATCTCTCCGCTGCCACTCTGCTCATGCCTGGGAACAGACTGCGTTTGAATTTTCAGAAAAGTTGCATTGCATTGGTAGGATGGGCACAGCTGCTGCTTAGACTTCAGTAATTCTTCAGAGTAACACTTGGTTTGCAGGGAGTTATCTGCAAAATAATGAGGAAAATATAACCACATACACCTTCTAATAATGTGACTCAACTAGCTTCATTGTTTGAGATGATTACTGTAAATAGGACAAGGAACCAATATTTACTTTTGCTTTAATATCTTCCTCATGATTCATAGAAGCTGGCAAAATTAGAGAATAATTAGAATCTTATTCCAGTATAAGGAAAGTTGTATTACTTAGCATGTGGTGTTTCTCTGGTTAGCAGGAGGAATCTGGTTTAAAAAATGCTTCATCCTCACCTCTTGGTGAAAATGAAATATTACCTGTGACTTTGGTGTGGCTGCTGTTGGAGAATATGTATGAATAGATAAATTATGCTGGAAGCATGGCCTACAAAGTGGTTTTGGGATCACAGGATAAAAGTTGCTGTGTGAATGTGCAATAAGTTATCTGATAATCTGTAGCTCTAGGGCAGGGATGAGGGTTTTTGGCTAAGGCAGCTTATTACACCCCTTCTGCAGGCACTAGAGCACTGTGTATCCAGTTCTTCCTGGCTGATTAACTGACCTGGATGATCTAAACGCTGCTTTGTCCTGCTGTATGACAGGCACTTCTTTGGGCACATGTCACTCTGATAGCTTAAGGGATACCCTTTCAGTGATACCTAACAGGTTTAGAGTTTGCAAAAATGAATATTGTGATCTTGACTAAAAAAGACTAAATGATAAATACCAAGGGTTGAAATACTTAAAGCCCTTCCTACAAGTGGTCTTGTAGGGTAGGTCAGAGGTAGGAAGGTGCAGAGCCAGAAGCAAATATTGCTGCATGATGGGGCCACAGCACCTTTTTTTCCTGTAAAAACCCTCTTTCACTTACTCCTAGGATGCAGGGTTTCTCCTGGGGGGTGATTCCTATGCTAATGCTTTCTTATTTTCTATCCTATGCTCCCTAGAATTGCCTCTCTTCCTTGTTTAATTCTCTTCTCTAATAATTTATCCATTCTCCTTTAGAACCTGAATCTCAATTTTACTCTCTTCTCCTTTATCCCGTGTTTTCCTCTAAATATCTTCATTTCAATCCTTTAGTCTTCCCTTGCCCTTAAAGGTCTGCTGACAACAAGTTTCACGGAAAATCTAGATTCCAACTCGTCATCTGGGCATGCTTAGGAAAGAAGAGCTGCATTAGCAACTGGAAGCTCTCTGTGTGCTGTGCTCTAGGGAGATGATACACGTGAAAAACCTGCCAAGAAAAGATTAGTCAAGGTCAGGGGCAACCTAGCCTGGACTTGCCTGGGTCAAAACATGCCTCTTATGTCTAAGTGCAAGCAAAATATCTATTTGTAATGTTTTTCTAAGGCAAGGACATTTTGATCTGCATTGTTGCAAAGCTTTTTTTGGCCACAGGTAGAGGTAGATTGCTCTGATCAGATTCTGCTCCATGAAGATGGCAGATGGGTATCTCTTGGGTGATGCAATTAAAATCTACCTCCAGTCCCCTTGCTGTATCTACCAGCAAGCCAGTGGCATCACAAGCAACTGAGTTTTAGGACCGTGCAATGAGTTAACACTTGTGATCGATTTCCTTCTATTTCTGTGGAAGGCTGATGTATGAAATTTGTCAGTTTGGGATCCCTGGAGCTAGGAACATGTTTGATCACATCTGCTGGCAAGCAGAGGCCAGTGGGGTATGTAAGTGAGAGTCTGGCCATGGGTTCAGGTGACTGCTTTCCTCAGTTGTTTTCTCTGGCACTGCCTGAGATGACAAAGTGGGGAATTTCTGGAAACCTGTTTTGCTCAGTCCCAGGCTGCAAGGGAAGGGCATTCCCTCCCACTCCTCCTTTCCTTCCTCTGACAGTCCTCACCTTCTGTGTCTTGCCTTGGGGCTAAAACGGGTCTGGAGAGGAGAAAACTAAACACCACAGGAGGAGCAAAGTTGTATGTGGGGTTAGGCAGAAATTAAAATGGGGTTACCTGGAGGATGGAAAGGAAAGAAGAGCAAAACTGTTCTCATTACCCCAGTTTTGGTAACTTTATTAACTCCATCTATACACTAAGAAAGCAGGAACCCTGCAAATCTTACCTTAGAGCACCTTCACAGGCCTCAATTAGTACTCGTTCAATGGATTACTAATTGAGACTTGTGAAGATTCATCAGTCAAGGCTCTTGTTTACTTGAAATAGCACAAAGATACTTTGAAAGAATATACTGTTTGTCATTTTTTCCATTGCAACCTGGCCCCTCTCCTGGGTGTCTAAACATGGAGCCTGTTACAGCTGCAAAGATGCAGCACTGTGGTTCAAGGAACAACAGCCAATTTTGATAAAATTGTCAACATCCAGAGAAGAATAAGCAGGAAGTTATTTATTTACTGTTTTTACTGATTTACTGACTTTTAACCTTATTTTCTCATTGCTGGCTGCAGCTAACTTGCAATTTGATGTTAAATAAAATCTATTTGTAGGCCTCTTTTTTTGGACAGGTATATGCATGGTTGGTCACACTGAATATCATGGTGTCAGTTTATAAGACATACAAATCATGGTTTTTTGGTTTTCCCTAAAGTGTTCTGATCTGATAATGTTTCTACCATTAAACTCATCAACAGGATTATTCCTGGAAGATGAACAAAATAGTTTATAAAAGCTTTATGTAAATTACTTCCTTTAATTTGAGCGGTTTTGCATGAAACTGTTTTGGGTTGGGTTTTTTTTTTTTTTTTTTTTTTTTTTGGTGGTATTTTAGCCAAAAACAAGCTCCTTGCCAAGCTCCACCTTGACCTCTGTTTACCTTTGAGGGCAGCCAGCTTCTCTATTCATCATTTTATGCATTGAAATTAATGGGTTCTGGCTGGTTCAGCAGAAAATGTCTAGTTTCCTGAAAAGCACCCTGGGAGGTTGTTTTTACAGTACCATTCCTGCTCAAGCAGACATGGTAAGTACTAGAAAGTCTCACTCAAGCTGCCCTCTTGGGACTTCCAGCTCTGCTTTGCAGACACATGTATTTTCTGAACTTTTGGGTTCCTATCCTCACTGAGTTTCTGAACTTCTTTTGAAGCCTGCCTGTTCTTACAAGAAACCTTAGTAGAGAGGAGGTTTGTTTATGAAAGGATATATCAGACTCCTTCATTTGCAGCCAACAAAAGCAGCTCTCTTTTCCTGCCTGTTCTAATTGATTTTTATTTTTTATTTATTGTTTTGAAGTTAAACAAGTCATAGATTAAAACCCCTTCCACCTACGCCTCTAGATATTTTTGCCACGTAGTAAAAATGCAAGCATTAGTGCAAAGAAAAAGCAAACCACTGAAGCTTGGAGTGTAATGCCCCTGCAGATGCTTAGTCTGTGTCTACTTAAATTGTTCATGACTGCAGCTCTTCATGGGCTCTGCTGCCACTGCTCTGGGTTTGGGAAGTTGCTGCCAGCAGTGGCAGGCTCAGTTCAGATGGAGGTGGCAGCCATGTGAGAAATGTAAAACTTGTTTTGGTGCAGGTAGGAGTACCTGATTGAATATAAAAAAAACCCCCAATGGATTATTTTTCAGTGGACTTCAACTCCTCCTGTGGAATGTTAGATAAAGCAAGAATATAATGTCATGGCTCTGAGCAAACGGATAATTCCACTTTTGACCCCAATTCTTAAATCCAGAGACAAATGACAAATAAAAACCCTATTAAAACCCTAAAGTTTTGAATTTCCTCTTAAACTTCAGCATGAGCTAATCCTTGTAATGTTTTCAATTTGGTTAGACTTTAGCTAATTGTCAGTCTTTCCTTCGTCCTTCTACTTCACTACTGCTGGCAGGATTTAATGAATTTTTAAATGTATGTCGTGTATAGGTCAGGTCACTTAATAGAATATGCAACATCTTCATGAGAGAAGCAGCTTTTTCTACAGTCCCATCAAAGCCATTAGAAAAAAGTAACTTATTTTGTCATTTATTTTGGGCTGCACCACTCCTGTAGACCATAACTCAGTTTGAATCTGTAGGAAATGCCCAGTTTGATCTGTGTAGGTTTACAGGCCTCTTCACACATCTGTACTTGACAGGCCATAGATCTTGCTCAGCAGAGCAATGAAGAGAATGATCCTGTGCTAAGCTGAGTGATCAGGTCTGGTTCCTGAGAAGGTTCCTGTGTCCCTCTGGCCAATCCAGTCCTGGCACTGGGTCTCTCTTCCCCATAACCTTCATTTAAAGGTCATTACTGACCTCCTGACTGCCTTCCCCCAGTGTGGGGGACATAGAACTCCTGCATGTGTCCCTGTGCTTGGTATTCTTCAAAAATGTCAATAGGTCAGAGCCAAAGCTGGGTGGAATCACTGACATTGGGTCCATATTTATTCCTTATTTATAGAAGAAAGTTACATTTAGGAACCAAGGTGGGAAGAAGCTGTAGATCTTCATGAGGAGACTGGAACAAAAGGCTGATCATGAAAATGAATGGAGTTATTGTGTGTGCAGAGACTTCTTTTTGAACAGATAATATTTTCTTAATTTCTTGGAGCCCATAAATTTATGCCTAATCTTGGCATAGAGCAATATCTTTTTTTTTTTTTTTGGTTCACAATGGAAGTTGTTTAATTTATTAGCAAGGAGATAACTTTGTTTATATGCCAAGAAGCTGTCTTTGGAAATTATACAGTTGTCTGCATTTGGTGTTGCTAGATAATGGGATTATGTGAAATTTAAAATATACCCATCACTACTGCATGTGAGTGATGACTGCATATGCAGTGAGATTTATGGGGTATGCTACAGTTTGTGTAGTATTGTGACCATTTCTGTGATATTTAACCAGCAGTTGTTTGGCTGAGTATTTTAAAAAGCATAAAATAAGGGTGTTGGGGAGAAGTTGTTTCACCTAAATGTTATTTGGCTTTCATAACACCTAATGCTCTGAGGTCTTGTATCACACACCATGCCACACACACACACCTTCCCCCCAAGCACTCCCCTGGTAATGTGTGAGGAATATCTACCTATAGAATTCTGGTAAATGGCTACCCTTTCTGAAGGAACTCATAAGATCATATGAATTAAAATTGATAAGAAGTGTAATCTGAGTTAGTTCTGCTGTAGAAACTGAATCAGTCATTAGTTGTGAGGACAGAGCACTTTGAAACAGCCCATTAAGGCAAGAGATTGCCCAATTAGATATTCACGTGGCAGTTAAAATTGCATCAGAATGTTAACCACTTCCAATTTTTAGTCAAATGCCTTTTTAAACTTTGACTGAAATGTTCTTAGTTCTTGCTGCTGCATGGCAAGAGAGAAAAAAGTGCTCGAAATATGTGTTAAAAATAACCTAAGCCCCACATCCACATTAATTTCATGCCAAGTTGTTCTTTATGTAATTTGAAAGGGCTGTGATATTCAGCTTCAAGTATTGAGAAATTTAAAGGGAATATGAATATGCCCTTATAATATTCCCATATGAGCAAAAATGATGCAAAGATTTCCTTTGTGACCTGAGACATGAACAAATGTTTTGAACAAATGGAGCTTCAAAATTTTTGATGCTTTTCAAAGTTTGAGATTTTTTTTTTTTTATTCCTAAGGCAAGGGAAAGAAATTGTAGTCAGACATTCCAGTTTAATTAACCTTATTTTAAATGCTATTTGTAATTCTCTTGAAGAAATTACAGCAATCACTTGAGGGGGGTGGGTCTTCACTCTGTGGTCTACAAGTGCTGTTAAATTCAGTCTCCTGAGAACTCTTGCATTTGTCTGTGTTGTTTTGGGGTTTTTTATTTTTCTATCTTCTGGTTGTTTTTCCCTTTTTAAAGTATTGCTTTAGTAAACAGACAGTTGAAAAGTACCTTGGGCAACTGGAGCCATGGATTCTCCAGAGAGACACATCAGTAGAGAAGTGGCTTTCAGTAAGGCTAATATGAATAAATTAGACATTATAACTCTAGAGCCAGATATTTGCAATTGTCTGGTGAAAACAAGACGAAAAAGGCCCAGGTGAGATTCCCTGGAAGTCTGCATTGGTGCTCTGTGCTCCTGTATGTGCCACACAAACACAGTGTCAAGGATATTAGAGCGGCTCCTACAGGAATGACAGCAAATGCTGTAATTCTGAGCCTGTGCTAAGAGATGAATGCTTGCAGGGGTGGCTATTTTAACAAAAATGCCAGGGCTGTTGGGTTTAGGAGTTGCTCAGCATCTACAGATACTTCCAGAATTATAATCCCAGCATCCCTGTCAGGGCTATGTTCAGAAACTTGTTCCTAAATGTTAATAGGAGTACTTAGATTTAGTTAATTTGAACTGTCTTGGAAGTTTTGTTTTGCAAAGGATCAGCCTGAGAAAGGCTTTATCCCAAATGTGGGGAGTTTTTTTGTTTGTGGGGTTTTTTGGGGGGGCTTTTTTGACACGAAAGTGGGGGGAACTCCTTTTTGCAGGCAGTCAGTATGTTGGTATTACTGATTCTATAACATTTAATGATATTTAGATACAGATGCTCGCTAGGGTAAGGCAGGTCTTCAATGACTGACATTGTGGAGCATGTGCATATTTTGTTTGGGTTTGGCCTTTATGTGCCAGAATTTAATATGAAGAAATGAACAAAACGGGCTGTAACAACACTATTTGTGCTTATTCTGGCAAATGAATTCACTGTACTTCCTCAAAGTCATAAGGAGAATTGGGTGGGAAGAACTGGGGATGATAAGTGTTGTCATTATTTTATGTCTAATAGAAATAAAACTTGTTTGTCCCTTTACTGAAACTGTTATTTTTTCAGTTGAGCAGAGAACTTAAGAATCAGCCTTTCACAACTTAAATCCTCTGTTGCTTTAAAAAGTGGGCAATATTCCCTTTACCAAAGAGATCTAAAGAAAGTGCAGCTCAGTGGAAAGATGGCAAGTGTAGTGTTACTTTTTTGTAATTTTCAGTAAAGGACTGGAGTGCTATTATCACATTTGTATGTGATATCTTATGAATTAAAGGCCAAATTGTTGGGGTGAGCAGAGGTTTGATGATATTTCAAGTTTGCCTGTGATAGCATGAATGCAGGCATTAGGCTGAACATCACAGAAGAAAAGTAGTATGCCAAGTTAGGATGTGTAAGAGTTAATATCCATAAGATCTTGTGATGTCTGACTTTAAATATTTTATTTTCTCAACTTTATAAAATAAACGAAACTTAAGGAAAGATTTTCCTATAACACAACTGAAAAAAGCATCCAGTATATGGTTTCAATTTAATCACTGCTAAAACAATCTAATATAAGCGGGGGATGCTATTAGATTGTGGCAGTAAGGGAGTCCTTCACTGGGCTACCTATGAAAGTCAAATAACTTTCTGGTTATTTTAGATTTAAAAATCCAAACTGTAGTGCAAGGCACTCTAGTAACTCCTTCATTGAGAAAGCAATGATTGAAAAATATGGGAAAATCATTCAGACTTATGATGAAAGATTTGCAGCTGCAGTAATTCTATGCTGGAAGTGCAAAGATGTCTTTCAGTCATCATTCAGATATGTTTCTACCAGAAAAGCAACACAAGAATTGTTTCAAGGTAATAGAAATTGTAAGTAGTATGTGGAGAACATAACTTGCATCTACCAGTATTGGATGGGGAAATGGAGATTTAAAGCTTTAAGCAGACTTAAAAAAAAAAAAAAATAAAACCTCTGAGTTGAAGAGATTCCTGAGGTCTAGAATGTGACTAACATATAACGCTTTCATTTGAGGGGTCAAGTAACATACTGGAAAACTTTAGACTGCACTGTTTGATGTCATTCAAGTGGAAAGTCTTAGAAGCTGTTTTAAAGTTTAAGTGAATTTTAATGGCCCAAATGAGAAAACACTTGGAAAAAATGTCATATGATTAACCATTTACGTCCTGAAGTACAAACCAGTCCCTTTGGCAGGCAGCAAAGCAGTGTGAAAAGCCAAAGAGATCCTTCCAGAATCATGAGATCTCTGAGGAAAGTTGTGTAGAGATGATGCTGGGCATTATAAAGTGCTGGCAGCTCTTCTGTTGTCAGTGTCTTGCTGCTCTCAATAGAAGCCAGATGACAAAAATCCTGTATTGAATATGCTTAAATTCTTTACAGATATTAAAAGAATGGGGTATTGGTTTCATGAAAAAAATAAAATTAAAAACCTCCACAAACTGAACAACCCAATATACTTGGTGGGAAGGGGAGGAGGCAAATGACTTGGGGCCAACTTCAGAAAGTAAATTGGAACCATCAGTAAGCCTTACAGGTTCTGAAGGGTCTCTGTAGTGTGAGATTTTAGGATCTATGGTGAAATCCAGGCTTTACACGTGTACTGTAATTGCCTCTGACAATGCTGTACAAAGCAAGGATTTCGAGGCTAGAAATCAATGAAAAGGCACAACAAATGCTGAGGCCTCCCTGGCTGCAATTAGATACAGGAGATTCAGATCATTTAAGTTTGTGCTCATAAATTGCAGAACAGTCAGTTAGGAAGCTGTAAAAGGTGGGAGCCACTTTAAAGCGTCGTATATAACGGGTGAGATTCCAGAGCGTGCTGCCCGGGAAAGACACTTTCAAGTGAACATAAAAATCCTTGAAGTGCTGATCCCAACGTGCACAGCTGCAGCAAAGAAGGCAAACAGTGTTACTGCCAGAGGACTGCAGTGTAAATAAGGGAGCTGCCATTCTCGTTATCTGTGGGTTAGAGCAGGAGCACAGGGTCTGCTCAGTGTATCTTTGACAGGAAATAGCCACTCTTAATGGGATATGAGGGAGATGAATCCAACTGGCACCATAAATCTGGGAGGTGTTAGTAAGCGTAAGGCAATTAGGATCCTTTTCACTGCAGAAAGGAGACAGTTTTATTACTTCTTTTAAAGTGTATTTCTTTCCTAAGTGATATAGGTGCCTGTTTTGAAACTGTTTCATTTAAATACAGGAATGAGTGATGGAACATAATCTGAACAGGATAAGCATTCTGAGGTTTTGAGTCAGCTATTTTACACAAACATGATCCAAGCCAGCTGTATGACAGTTTTAAATAATTTAAAGTAGGGTTTGGTGTGTTCGCCCCTACTGCAGAGTGCAAATTCAGGCTTCAGCTGCATGGGCAGCATTGCAAAAGGTTTGTTTGGTAGATGATAATTAACAGCTCCAAACAGTGCATTCCCTCTTCCCCTGCTAATCTCAGCCTCCAGCATATCTCACTTGCCAAATCCAGTGATAATCTTTTGGATGCAAGTGGCATCTCTTGGATTAAGCACTCCTGGGTGGCGCTTGGCTCTCCAGGCCTCACGGAATGGTGGTGGAGGAGAAGGCGGGTGGGAAGGGGAAGGATGTATGCCCCAGCTTTTGAAAACACTGGCAGAGCTGATATTTGCATTTAGCTTGGAAGAACTTGGTTTCCAAACTTCAAACTCTCCCCCTCCCCTCTGCTGGCCCAAGATCTGATGAAATGGCCGAAGGCAAGTTCACAGCTCTAATTAACAAGGTAGATAAGGTGCTCTAAAGGACTGAGCTAGGCACCTCCTGTGCCAAGAGATGCCTTTCCTGGGGCCGTGTTGGTGTGGTTTGGTGTTTTTTGGTTTTCTTTTTTAAAAAAGTCTAGGTCCATGCCCATTTGATGGACAGATCTGCGAGAACATTTTACTCTATAAGCTGGTACTCGTTCTTTGTTTTATGACATGCTCGTCACCATGGTATCTGGGCTCTGCAATGGTAGCTTGAGTGTCTGTTAATGCACACAATCATAGATTTTTCCATTACTTTTCCCAAAAGGCCATTACCTATTTTCCTGTACCAGCTGTGGACTTCACTACAGATTTAACTCCCACCCCCTGCCCTACACCTCAGCTGGAGGAGCAGGTTTATTCAGTTTTCTCTCTTTCAGAACTGTGCAAATTCCTCAATAAATGGGGTGTCACACTCGTGTGCAGCATAAAACAAAGTGTTTTTTGTTCATATACCCAGAATACAAATGTATTGCTATCTGCAAATTGTTTAAATTCTTCATGCTCTGCCTTTGGAAAGTCTATTTTAGGACTGTTTTATATGAAGTCTGTGCTACAGTTCTTAGTTTTTCCCCACCCTCTGTATTACAGCTTTACATGCAACCCAGATGCTGAACTATTATGGATATTTAGTCATAGATCAGTGGTGGAGCAATTTAATGTGGGATGCTGAGGATTTTGTATTGCTGATTCCTGATCAGATTTTCCTGAGCCTAAGAATAAAAAGGATTTTTACTACTGTGCAAGAGCTTCAGATTCCCCTGAATCTGAAAAATGTTTCTTTTCTTATTCACATTGCTAATAGTGATTTCAGTAATTCCATTCTGATCTTAACAGCACTTTTCTTACTCTGTTGCCTACGTATTTCTGATCCTTACTGGACCATCCTAAATGCTGAAACAAACACTAATGAGGGGGACTTATCCCTCTGGGCATGCCTGGAGGTACTGGAGGTGTAAGTGTTGTCAATGAGGTAGCTTGTGAAAAAACTATGACAGTTTTTCAGGAAAAAGCAGTTTCTTACATCCACAGGACTGCGCTGGGTAAATCAGCTGTTTTCACTTGCTGAAGTTGTATGGAATGATCACACTGACAGCTCATGGGGCTGGTCTCTAGTTCTGATTCCTCACACAACCCTGAAGCATGGTTGGTGAACGGAGCTTTGAGCTGCTCTGTACACCACTCCTCACATCTGATTAGGGCTCTCCCCCTGAGAAAACCAGGGTTATAAAACTCTTGGTTAAGCAAGGGTTTCACAAACCAGAAGTGGAGAAAACTGAGTAATAGAAGAGTGATACAAAACTCCCCTGTAACTTCAGGGAACCTCTGAGTGGAAAAATTCCAGAAGCCAGGGGTATCTGGCTTACGGTATTTTTATTTGTTCTTTAGAAGAAATGAAAAATTGCACTTAGGAAATGGAAGATTCAGAATACAGCAATACAGACTTTGGGAAATGATCAAATGGAAACTTGTCTGCAACAAATTGCTTTAATGATCAGCATAAATGTGTTTTAATTTGGATTAATTACAGCCTGGGAAGACTTTGCTCCTAAATAAACTTCAGGAAAATGTCATCCATAATGAATATACTAAATAAATTTCAGTATAAATAAATGGGTCATGGCTCTCCTACCCACTGAAGACTCGCTGTGTTTATAAAATGTACACAAAGCCCTGCATATATACTGTACCTTAAGGTATTTACGTAATGACAAAAGATCACTTTTTCATTTTCCAACCATCACCAAGGGATTGCAAAGCAATCAAACTTTAACAGCCAATTAATCTCTCTAGATGATGTTTGTGTAGCACTTAACCAGTTTCAGTAAATTAGATCCCTGTGGGCTGGGCTGTTACATTGATAGAAATGTTACTGCTAGCTAGAGGCATTCATTTACTAGTTCGTAAGAACAGCAGTATTGAGAAATCCGGAGCATATGGAAACAAACTCTCTGCACCTTTTAAAAAAGAAATGCTGTTTGTAAAGAATAGAAGGTTCTGGGACTGGCCCAGCATGGAGCCTCACTAAACTAAAGCAGTTTGTCAGTTCTGTTGGATTGGAGAGAGTGCTGTTAAATTCCTTGTAAGAAACAGAAGAAATCCATTGGGAGGCAGCTGTGGCTAAAGAAAGATAATTCATTGCAATAGCATCCACTTAAGCAAACAGTTAAAGGAGCAGGTTTGTTTAAAGTATTTCACCTGTGCATGTAGGCAAAATACATGAAAACAGTTTTTGGAAAATAAACCTCCAGGAGTGCAGAGTTTTCAGGGCACGTAAGATAAAAATCTATTGGAAAAGTATCATCTTGAAATTAAGCTGGAAAGTTTTTTCCATGTTGGTTCAAGGCATCTGCAGTAGCTCTCAGGCTCCCTGTGTGCCAGTCAAAGCCCACAAAGCCCAGCTGCAGAGCTTTGTGCCTGATGTCTACGTACCCGTGGCAATAGAGCTGCAGCTCTGGGGAACTGGGTTCTCTGTGTGCTCCTCAAGGGTTTCATTGCTTCATGACTGCTGTACTAGGTTAGTGTAAAGGTTCCATGACTCCAGAGAAGGGTTCTGGGGACGAATGGATGAGTTCAGCTCTATCTGCTCCTTGCTGTAGTCAAATCCAGCTGGAAGCAAGGCAGGTGAGCAGTTCTTGCTTGCTGCTGCACTGGTGTTGCATTCAGGGTGCAAACCGGGGGAAAAGACATGCTTGGAAGTGTTTAATTAACAGTTTCTGATCCATGGAAATGTCAGGAGGGCTTGAGGGAGGAATTAATTCTTGGCAGAATGAAGGCATTTGGTAAACGTCTCAGTCTAGATTGTTGCCCTTGAAGCTGGGGTGTGGAGTCAGTGACAGATGGCTGGCATCCCATCCTGACATCGGCACAGGGGACGTGGAAATTTTGTGGGTGGTTGGCTTTTTCTGGTAAGGGTCAGGAAGCCTGTGGTAGAAACTTGGGGTTACTTGGGAGCTGTCAGCCCAGGAGTGCCATGGCCTACACTGTCACAGCCAGTTGGGCAGGCAGTTGGTTTATGTATATTTTAATGGCTGGTGAACGTGCTCAGTGTAGCTGGATGCTTGCCTTTGAAAGGACAGGCTGTCCAAGCCCTCCTCAAGCCTGCAGTGGTACTTTGGTTCCCAAAATTCATGTGCTACACGGTGCGTGTGAGTATTTGAGGTCTATAGAAGCTGTTCACCATTCTGTGGGTGTTTGCTGAGGAAAGTCAGGGCTATGAGCACCTGCTGAGAAAGGCAGGTGGTAGCAAATAGGAGCTGGACTTTTGGACATGACCTTCTGCTTTGTTCCTTCTGATAACTTGCACTGTCACGCAGTGGCTGATGATGTGGCCTGGCCATATGGTGCTTAGCAGGAAAAGGTTTAGTTAGATTATTAGACAGGCAGCACATATAGTTGCAAGGCCAAAGAGATGATAAAGGAGGTCTCATCTTGTATCAGCAATGTTGCCATTGCTGAATTTGCTGATAATGGCCTGGAAATTGAGGAATGGTTGAGGTACCTTCAAAGGTCATCTGACTCCACCCCTTTTTGCTCTCTTATTCATAATTGACCCTTACTTCTACTGACCTCTTCTAGGTGTGACTGTTCAGTGCCTTTCAAGCACAGCTCAGGACATCTAATTAATATAGGGGGATGATAAGTTTCATCTACAGTTTTAGGTTTTTCCTTGGGCAACTGGAAGGATACTGGGGAAATGCCAGGCATTGGTTTACTTGGACAATGCAGCAGCTTTCACAGAAGGAATGAGATGGGTGTTAAGGTAAGTAGAAAGCAGCATAGGGGTATGTGGCTGCAATAAGAGCAAATGTACAGGCTTTGTCTCCCAGCATTTTAGCAGGACTTATGCTGCAAATGTGTATGTTGAGAAATTTTAGTTGAAAGCAAAATAGGAATTTTACTCCATGCTGTAACAATTGTGGGATTTGCAAGAGTGGACAGGAAGGTTTTTGAGTGTGGATATTGTGGTCGAAACATAGTTTAGAACATAAGGAAGCCTGTAGTATAAATGTGCTATTCATTACAATTTTTCAAAAAAGATGTGGTCTGAATGGCTGGTAATGAAATGCTTTCTTAATGCAATGATTTTCCTTACTGTTTAGATGCACAACGCACAAGTTTGGATAGAGGCTCTCTTTTTTTTGAGAACAGAGAAATGACTTTGTGTATTGAGTAAAATTACAACTTCCTAAAATGACATGCTGAGAAAATAAATGTATCTAAGTGATACTTGGCTCTAGGGGTGAAATGAAAGAACAAAACTACAGGACTTTCTCCAGCCAAGTGAAGTTCTGACAAGGTCATATAACAAAAGCATAATAATATCGCTCTGGGTTTCTAGTTATCATTTCAGTATGTGCTCTGACCAGTGAAAGCATTGCTAATTTTGTTTTCCACAGCTGTCCTCCATGTCATGAGTTTGAATTTTTGTATTGTTGGATCTTGCTCTCTTCCAGATATGCCTGTTTTTGGTTTCTTCCACAGTAATGAATAGTTTTGAGACTGTTAAAATAATCCTGTGTTTCCACTAGAAGCAGTCTACGGAATATTTCTCTGCAATTTAATATCTGGATATAACTTTGAAAGGTTATACCACGTATCTGCTAAATATCTTCACTCTGCAGTGCAGGCAGGCAAATGCATTTGATTTTTTTTTTATGCCACAGGTTATAATCAAGCACTGTCAAAACAGGACTGAGTGGTGTAAAGATTCAAGAGGTGATGCTTCCTCCTGTTCAGACAGTAGACTTTTGCAGAGCATGTTAATGGGGTGTGAAGCTGCAGAGGGAAACCCTGTGACAGACACTTCTCCGACTCTTTGGGAGGTCGGTGACTTGGGAGACTGCCAGCCAGGGGAGTACAAGCTGACCCACTGCTTCTGTCACCTAAGTGCCTCTTCCCACTCTTCCCCCAATTCCCCCCCAACCCAAAGCTCGAATTAATTGAATGTAATGACTTGTGGAAACTTTTAACAGCCTGTTGTTATCCAAGGCAGGGCAGCTGGTGTCTCCTGGAAGAGGTTAGACATACAAAATCCAAGTATATGGTGCAGGATGCCTTAGGGACAGCTAAACTTCTGCTGAAGTTTGATCTGCAGGACCAGTCCTGGAGCAATGGGCTGGTAATGTCAAGCAACCTTTAGGTAATCCTCCTCTGCCTGCATTAGCAAGTAAGTGTTGTACCAGTATTTGAAGCATTTGCTTTCCATTTTCTTCTGTCAAGAGACAGAAAATTTGACTCCTAGCAATCCCACAGTGCTAACATTTCTTTTTCCTTTTTTTCCTACTACAAATTTACAGCAAAACCAAACCAACCTACCAGATATATTTTTATATTATCAGCCCTTCCCCAGAACAATTTTGCTTCAAAACCACTCATTAAGCTGGAACTGGCAAAGCTCAAAGTTCCAGTCTTTTATTCTCAGCCAGAGGGTCCACATTTCTCTGTCTCCTTGCAATAGCTGTTCCTGCATTGCCTCATGATACAAAGAAAAATGAGAACTTTTTGACCTTCCTCAAAAGTTTTTTACTTTCATGGACAGATAGTACATGGTGTCTTTAGCCCCAACAAGAGGCCACACTAAATGCTGCTTCCTGGATGAGCTCAGCACAGATCAACAGAAACCTTTCACTGCAGGAAATGCTGATTTTTGGGTGTCATTCCTCTCTGCCAACTCAGCAGCAGCTATGGCACCAAAAGAAGCCCTTCTGCTCATTCAGCATCTGGGGTGAAATATTTGCCAAGGGTTTGGTTTTGGCCTCTTGGTTTGTGCCTACAGTGCCCAGGATTCCCAGAGGGTCTCACAGCCAAACCTTTCCTACGTTCGGGTTGCGGAGCCCACCACAAGCCAGGTTTTGTTGGCACAGCCCATAACCAGCAAATCCTACAACACCAATGTTTCTTAGATTCTTCCAATGCTCTGCTTATAGTCCAGTAAGATCAGCTTTTGCAGCTTTCAGGAAAGAAAGCAAGCAATTCTTACCAAAGTACAGCAATCCTGGGAATTAACAAAAGAAAAGTTAAAACCAGATGTGAACAGGTGGTAAAATTGTATTTGCAATCTTCTCCTTTAGTCATATAATATACCAGCCATCTCCAACCAACTCATTTTTATCACATCACACCAGACAATGATATGTGGAGGAAACATTAAAAACAAATAGATACTAAAAAAATCCTAATCATGGATGTGCACATACAAAATAATTGAGGATGATGTGCATGTACTAAGTAGAGTTAAAAACTAGAAGATGGTGTGTGTATATATATACACACACACATATATATAATCTAGGAACTCAATTTAATTTTTGCATACATTGATTCCCCCATGTCCTTATTGTTGCTTATGGAATTCTCCAATTACTAACTCCACAACTCATGCAGCCATGCAACAAAAATGTGGTTATGTTGCATATGGGTACATAGCAGAATGTCTGTAGAATAAAGTTTGCTGATTAAAATCCTATTTTAAACATGCAATTAAAAAGTCTTCAGTAATATTGCAATTAAAATACTTGTAAAATGCATCTATGCTAGGAAAAAAGCTAGAAAACTGGAATGAATATGGTATTCTGATCTCTTACTGTACAGATGTATAATAATTCTCAATCTGTTCTTGCCTGGGCAAGTCAGAGTCTGTGCAACATTCAAGATTAATTAGAAGGAACACGTGTTCCTCATGGACAATCTCATGTCTAGTACTACATGTAAATTAATTCATGTCACCATGGGCCATGTTGTGTCATGACTTTTTTTTAGGTAAAGAATGTACTATTTTTTGACTGCAATTACTATAGATTGCCTATTGATTTTACAATCTCTGTTGAGAGGTTTTATAAAAATAAAACATCGGGCAATATGTAAGTTGGTTTTCTGCTGGGTTTTTTGTGGCTGTTTGTTTGATCTCTTCCAACTAAGAGAAGCCATAAGGTATGAACACACTATATTCTGTTTGGGCATCCATAACACGAACACAGAGTGGTTATCACAAAGGCTCAACAACAGCCACCTCTCCCCAGCTTATTGCCTTGAGGAAACAGCACTGCCTCCACCACCAAGCACAAAACAACATCACATTACACTTGCAGAATCCAAGGTCTCAGCTTTACCTGGCCTTTGATCTGCCATAACAGAAGGAAGTGTAAACCAAGATCAAGTTTATTAACTACAGATCAAAGGGCAGCCTAGTTCTACCCTTTCCAATTGCAATTAAAGACTGGAGGTAAATTTCTGCTGGAAATTATTACTTAGAGATATATAGGTTATTTTTTGCAGTCGTTGAGTGTGCCATTGTAATTTAAAAACACAACTTCAGGGACACTATGACCCATGATTTCTCCCAGCTCTTACTTGGAGATTCCTGCTCTTCCTCTGGCATTAGGGTGTTTGTTAATTGGGAGTATTGATGCATAGCACCATGTTAAGAGCTAACAGGGCTATTGTAGTAATACAGTAAAACTTAGAGGTCCAATCATCATTTTAAATTGCATTTCATCCTCAAAATACATGCTTCCAACTGATTCAGCTTTATTGAGAGATTGGTGGTACAAGTTACTTGAAAACTCATTGAGTATAAATAAACAAATATATTTCTCCAGCCTTGGAAGCACCTTGGAAATCGCCTTCTGCTCCCAGCACCATGTGAATTCATCACTTAAGTGCACTGCAAAACAAAAAGCTATACTGCATTTGGATTTCACTTTTAGGAGTAGCTTAGTCACTTTTTATAACCCGAGAATTGTGATTCTTTACCATAACAGCAGCTCAAAACACATTATAGTGTCTAATTTTTTGAAACTTAATTGTAGAACACTCTTAATATGGCCTTTAAAATAAAACACAATCTAAGTACCTTGCAGCTTCTTACACAATTAAATTCTTTGAATGAAGCACTATCTTGCAATTTTGCAAGTCAAAGCAGCAGATGTATATGCTAAAGCACAACTCAGGGTAAGCAGATGCCATTAATGATTGAGACTTATGACTGAACTTTATTCCAAATATGAGGCAATATGAAACCAAGATACCTGTGAATTACATGCTTTTTTGGTGTATTCATACAGACATAACAGTCTTGAAACAGGACAAATGTTTTCATTATAAGTTTGATCATTCCCACAGCAGTCAGCAGGAGGTTTGGGGTACTGGTGTCAGGAGCATAAGACTGGTTCTTGTAAGGCATCACCACCCTCAGCTTCCACCATGCTAAGTCAGCTCACCTAAAACAACATGTCCTAAAGTAGATTTTATTTCTTAAAATATCAGTTGACAGACAAGTGCTAACAGCTAAAACTCAGACTACCTTCTTTATTAAAAATAACACAGCCCCGCCTCTTCAAATTAACTTTCACCCCCTCTTCTCCAGCTCATCTCCAGGACCCTCTGTTATATTCCAGTGCCACCCGACCCTGACATCAGTGGCTGGGCGACATCCAGGCTTCATCATCGTACAGCTGGTTTCAAAACCACAAGGTAAATTAGCATTTACCCATAGAGATACCCAGCAATCATTACCATACTATATTCAGCTCTCTCCTTAGATTGGCAAGTACTGCTCAGTATAAAGAGTTGGGTTGTTTTCTTTTTTTTTTTAAAAAAAAAACATTCTTAAACTACAGCCAATACAGACAGCTTCCTTATATTCCCAAATTAGTTGCATAATGCTGCTGCCCTTTTGTAAAGATAGATCACACTGGCACTTCAGAAATGGCTGCAGTTTCCAAGTGATGACAGAATTTCACATCCCCGCCCTATTCCCACCGAGTGCCAGGATCCTTTCCAACGCCTGCAGCAATGCTTTGAAGTAGGTGCAAATGCAGCAAATGCAAAAGATTAAAGGATTCTGGAGTTCATGGATAGAGGTGCAGAGCTCACTATCACCAGAAAGATTCAGCTAAACATTTTAAATTTTTATTTAAAGAATTTCATCATGAGTTACACTATAGAACTTTTCCTCAGGATATATTTTACATAACTGTCTATGCTGCTTGTGACTAAATCCTTGGATGCATAGAAATGGAGGCACATTCAGCCTTCCACCATCGTTCTCCAAGACAGTGCAGATCTCACACACAGATAACAGCATACCAAGAGCTGAAAGGTTAAAAAATGTTCAAAATAGACAGCAATATTACCTCAACATTTTCTTTTTTAAGCAGCTTTCACACAGAATGTTTAAAGGAGAAGTTTCACATTTAAAACATCCTCCTACAGGGGGAAGCTGCAATATTTCTGACAGACATTTTAATTTTTGTTAGGCGTTTCACTTACTCAGTATTCTGTCAGTTTAGGAACTAGGAATCAGGGCTTTCAAAAATCAGCTAATGACACGAGTTTCAGTCACTGGCCCTCCAAAGGTGGCTTACCAAGCATTATTTCTTTTAAGGCAAGGGGAGAGGAAGAGTGGGGTTTATGATGATTTTTTTTTTTTTTTTTTAAATCAATCCTTCAAATCACAACTGTTAACCAAGTCAAAAGCTGAATACTCAGGTAACAAAGGTTTCCACCTCACTCACTGTTGCTGAATGTCCTGGAGTGTACCAGTAGCAAAAACTGCATCCCCACAGGGTTACACAAAATCTGCTCTCTAAGACATTTTGACATCAGCTTCCAGAAGATGCAGTGTAACACAGGGTCCTGCAAATTTAGGTGCAATTCAAAGCAGTAAGCTATAAAAGACTCCCTAAAACTTTCAGATGGGTATACAAACAGTTGGAAATAATCACCTACACTGATACTTAATTTCTGTTGTCGTTTAGAGATAAGTATGACAGATTTGGAAACAGAACTCTTCTTAGATTAAAGGCCATAAATAGAGCAGAGAAGCAGAAGCATCTTCTGTTTCTCTGCTATTTCTTTCAACTCTGGGTCTGCCTGCCCCAACCTCATCCTCAAACTTGAACTCCAGCCTCTTCCTTTCCCTGATGGCTTATCTCACCTTCCCCAATCAGGACCTCAACACCATATCCCTTTTCCTCCAGTTCTAATTCTCCCAGCCCACCACAGTCTTTCACTTCCTGCCCATACATGCCCATCCTTACCCTCTTCCCTGACTGGGCAGATAGCAGCAGTGCCTGAGGTGATGCAGAGCAAACAGCAGCAGTGTCTTCAGCAGCAGCATGTCAGAAGTATCCTGCAACAGTCGAGCCACCAAAGCTGCAGCAAGATGCTTTCACATTTACTGAGCTATGGGATCTGCAGTTCCCATGAACCTGCATGGAAGGCATGTGAAAAGTGCCAGAACTCTCCCCCTTAAAGCTGACCAAAATAAACACTAGTCAGACTGCTGTTACTGATGGCTCTTCATTTTAGAATCGGCACAAATTGTCTAAATACATTTAATGAAGGTTGAGTGTAGATTTTCTCCTGAAATCAGCACTGCTGAAATGAAGCTGATGCAGATCTCAGTTTCTCTTCCTGGACCTGTGATACACTACCACCATAACAGATTTGTCCTGTTTCTAATACTTGTCTCCCTCCCCCATCCTAGACAGAAGTGCTGAAACAATTTACACATGGGCATTACCAACCTCACTGTCCTTGTATAAGATCTCTTCCCTTTTGATCTCTTTATTAAAATTTAAGAAAGAGAGGAAGACTGGGAAAAGAGGAGGAAATGAGGGAGTGTTGGTTGTATAGTTTGAACACTTAGAACTGCTGCAAGGTAGAGAACACATTAAAACTAGTAGAAATATTTGTAAAGAAAAGTTTAAAGGCCTAACACATAAGCAGTACTCTGAGTTACAGTGCTTTGTGCTTAACAGAGTCAGCATGAGAGCCCTGAGGCTACAGTAAAGTTAACAAGCATGAACAACAGAATTGCCAGCACCAGGACACAGTTTATATGTACCCTGTGCACATGCTTTTTCAAATGTAACTAATTTTTTCCAAGATAAATAGGAATACTAATGAATATCTTAGCCTGTGGCACTGGGTTGGCTAGGTACCACGCACAATGAGGAAGCAGAACAAAATTAAGAACTTCTAAAAATATATTAGCAGTAATAGCAATTTTTAGCTTCTTGCTGTTTTGTCTTATATTTTCAGTGAGACCTAATGAGGTCATTAGACTTACACAATGATTTAAGTTTTCTTCACTTGTGTAGAACAAGTCAGGCTTTTCTAAGAGGGTCAGTGCCAAGACCCTTGCGTTTGGTCCATCTTCTTTCCAAGCTCTTCTTTCCATGATCACTTGCCCTCCCCTATATCGCACTAGGGTGGAACATTACCCTAAACTACTACATCCTCAGACCTGCTCTGGGCTTAGGAATTAAATCTATCATTTTTCACCAATACAGTCACACCTAGAAGCCCCAAAGAGTGAAGAGCTAACACTGTTTAATCTAGTCTGCCCCCCACTCCTTCTTGACAACTCCTTTAATAACCCAAAGGTGTGAAGAGATGAAAGCAATACAGCAAAAGCCAACAACTCAAATACTAAATAACTCTATTCCCTGACTTGTGACTTCTAAGTTTCCTTGGCCGCTCCTCAAAGGGTCTTGCTGAGACCAGGAGGCCTTATCTGATGGAATTCAACATCAGTAACTTCAAAGTCATGCTCTGCAGGCATGATGGGGAAATCAATCCAACTGTGATACACAGTTATTAGATCAGCTATTGCCACTCAGAAAAGAAAACTGTGAACCCACCCGTGGAAGTGTCAGCTCACTGTTCATCAACAAAGGAAAAAATGAGTCAGAGGAACAGTCCAAGGAGCAGAGAGTGAAATCTAACACACCTTGGTGTGTGTGCCACTACAAACTTGCATGGTGGCATCCAAGTTTTGTATCACTTTTTCAAACTGTATTCAGCTTTGCTTCTAATCCCAAAAAACCACTGGAGACAAGAAAATTCTAGAAGAGAAAGGCAATTATAGATAGAAAATATCATCAACACTGAAAGAGGCTAGAACTATGATACTCTTTCAGACTGGGGAGAAAAGGTGATTTAGATAGGAATAAAGTATCACAACACAGTTTTGGAGTTTAAAACACGTCTCAGTGCTAGAACACTTCTTCAAAGGACAACAATTTAGATCCAGACTGCTATGGGCCAACCCCTCAGAGTCCCCAGCCAAAAGGTCATTTGAAGTGGCACATAGCAGCAGAGAAGAGACTTGTACAGTATTTTCACCACCTCAGCCAGAGGACAGGACCAACCCAAGGCTGATTCAGTGTTCCTACCAGATGGTGTGTGCCAAGAGGCTCCCACAGAGTACTGGCTAGAAGCTAAAGCTGCCCCCAAGATAACCTGCAATCCGAAATCGGAGGCTGTGCAAAGATGCCACCTGCTCCCTCTTGCAGGGTAAGCAAGCCTCTGGATGGGAGCCAGTCCCAGGGGCATCGAACTCTGCTGCTTGTTCACACCTACATCCATAAGGGATTGAATGTGTTTTTTCCTAGTGCGGAATTTTTATTCCAGAAAACATAGGGCTGTTGGGTATTTTCTCACTCCCCCTTCTGTGGATGCCATGTAGCCTGAAGAGACTAAAAATCCATGCCTTCTTAAAAAACTCTTTTTTAATGAATTTAACTCCTTCCACTGCCTTAGGCAGCAGATTCAAACCAAGATGAACATGTGTTTTCATACTTTGAAGCAAGTCTCATCAAGACCAGGCTTACAAATATAGTCCAGAAGTAACACAATCAATATTTCCCTATAGTATAGCCTAACCCATTGTAGAAGGCTTTTCCTATAAGTTGACTCAAAGAGCCTCCTCATTCTTTGAAATGTAAAACCAAGAATTTCTGCCAGAAACTGTTCAACATTTTTCACCAAACAGGAAACTTGGCCTCCTGAAGCCACAAGATCCTGATACAAGCAGCTGTGCTCTCCTCTGCACAGCTCTGGTACAACACCAAACCCCCCATTTGACTCCAGCACTTTTCTGTGTGACTGTCTTTGAGCATGGTGAACAGAGCCTTTCTTTGTATCACAAAATTATAGACAGACACCAAAGCCTGTGCCCACTGGTGTAAGAGCAGTGACCACTACAGAAGCACACACCCCACCAGAACCAAACTGATGCTGAACTGAACACTCTGCTCTGCTATAAAGAAAGAGCAGAGTGTGTGAGCATGGCAATTGTTATCTGAGATCTGGTTCATGGGAGAATCAGCTCTAAGACTCAGAATATTGTAGCATACCAGTCTGAAGATACCTTAGCAATTTGAAAAAATACTCTCTTCTGAATGTCTGGCATTCCTAATTATTGCTGTAGCAAATTTGTCTTGTCTTTTTTCATATTATTTTATTACTTTGATAAAGTGTATTCTTGTATTTGAAAATAATGATGTGTAGCTTTTTATTATTCACTTTTAAATGACATTTTTTGCAGATTTACCTGGTGATTAGTGCCAAGAAAAATAATTTTTCTCAGCTATTTTCCTACAGTTGAGTGGTATCTCTTCTCTCTGGGTACTTTATGAGCTCAGAAGATCTTTATTGCTGTCTCAGAAGGTCTGGAAGGCAAAGATTAAATTTCACTAAGGTCTAATCAGATTTTCATAAAGTTGAGCCAGAAAATGAGGTTGCTTCTGTCTCCATTTTTGACTGGTTTGCTCTTTATTCTTTTAAATTGCATCTCTGACTTCCCTGCTCTGGTGATCATGCACTGGAGTCACAGCATTGCCTCCTCAAGGGAGAGAGAAGCTGCAGAGAGGGCTGCTGAGGAGCTCAGTGCAATGGCAGATTTCTCCTGCTCTCCTGGAATTTTTGTGGCACCTTTCCACATCTCAACTGGAAGAGCAGTGGATGTGAACTCTTGGCTGCTGTTGCTGAGTTTCTTGGTATAATTACGGTGATGCCCTGCAAGCATCTCTAAAGGAAACCGGTGTCACAGCAGAAAGGGGAAGTGAGCAGACCTGTGTAGGATCCTCACCCCAAGCACAGGCAGGTGCACTGCTGGGGAGTTTCTGGAGCCCTGCACCATGCCATGCAGCTTCTCGGGGCTCAGCACTTGCAGCAGCACGAGGTCTGTGCTCTGGGAGAGTTCAGAGGGTGAGTCCAGAATGCGAGACTTCACAGCACCAGTCAGAACCTGCTGCTCTCCAGCTGGCACTTACCTGGCTGCGTAGGGAACTAATTTGTTGATTGCCCACTAGAAATGCTTTACATTTTTCAGTTTTCTTCAGTCTACTCTTTGGAACTGAGATAACAGATAAGAAGTGTGAGGTGCTGCTTTTCTGGTATCCATGGCACAACTCCTACCTCCTTCAACAGAGCAAACTAAGTTCTCTCTCTTCCCTGTCCTTCTTTTCCACTTGCTTTTCTTGGGTTTCTCTCCTGCTTTCTGCTGAAGGATTTCTCCAATGCAGGCAGAAAAGCAGTGGTCGTGTGTATTTTCTTAGGGTATTTATTAGGTGCAACGGTGATGAATGAAATGGTCATGGGAACCAAATATGTAATAAATAAATTCCATTACACTTTTGACCAGCTGTTTAGTTGCATGGAATTTTGGGTGGATGGATAACAGGGATATGCAACAGGAGCAGTGGGTGGAGGTGGGAGAAGAAACCAATATTTTTTTCAAGGGCTTTTCTTGCCCTGCTGATTTATGGAAAAGCAAATCAATAGAATAACATTGTCACTAAACCTGCAAACATTGTTAAAGACAATCATATCTAACCATAAAGAGGAAGAATTTAAAGATATATCTTGTATGCTGAGGCCAAAAGTCCACCTGTATGCTACGTGCTAGTGCTCAGTACTTCATTATTTGGCCCCTTGATGCATGAGGGCCAAATTGTCTTTACAGATTGTACCCATTTAAGCTTGAGAACTATTAGTTTTTCTGGGATGAACCCTCATATCTGTGCACTCATGTGACAAGTGTGTCACCCAGCAGGCTGCTTGTGATAGCTGTCCTGTGCAGGAGAGCTGTGTGATGTCCCACAGCAGGCAGGCAGCACTGCAGAGGCACAGCTGCTGTGATGTGATATCCCATGAGCTCCTACCATCCCTGCTGCTCTCCGCTGAGTGCGTCCCTGCGAGCAGCTTGCATGGGGAACTGACCTGCATCTTCGTGTTTGTTTCCACCCTCATTCTTCAACCACTGTAGAATTAAAATGATGAACAAATCCAGCCTGGCAAACTTGGCAGATTCTCACTTTATTCATGAAGGCAGATCTAATGTTCCCTGACAAATTGTTCCAGAGAAACTGTCTTGTAAAATACAGGATCTGCCAGTTCCTTCATACCAAACCATATTTCTATTAGGACACAGTGTTAATGGTTCGTTGGAAAGTACAATGCTTGGTGCAGAGTGAATCTGAAATCATTTAGCATACTTGATTGTTAACTGAGATAACTATCCTGTGAGTGCATCGGCTGCCATCTGTCCATTTACTTGACAGCCTTGGAGGGGGGAATAATCTCGAGAGCTGGCACCAGTCCAGTTTGCCGCAGGTCTGCTTTCTAGTGTTTTTGTAGCAGATGTTGTGCCACATGCCCAAAGCTGCTGCCTGTAAGCTGCTGTGTGCTCAAATTTTTAATTTTGGGGGGTGTCTGACTGTCTTTGACACAAGATTTGCATTTATCTTAGCAGCCCCTTATGGGGCTGCCTTTGTTATAAATGATAATCTGATGAAAGAACCAGGGCCAAAACCTCTAGGCCTCTGTCACAGGATTTCTGATGGCTTCAGTGGACACTGGATTGGACCCTGACTTGCTGGTTGCTAATGTATTTTCTATCCTTTTAATGATGTGCATTTGGAATATGGCACTTCTGAAACAGTATGGAACTAGGGAGTCCCCAAGTTTGCACTGTGCTTTAAGGAATTCAATAGTCCTTGCTTATCTAAGATGCTCCAAAGCTGTTTATATACATAGATCCTTGCCTGTTATGCACAGGGAAACTAGAAATTACACCCAATTTTCCCTCCTCTGTTATCTTCCACAGATAACATTATTCCACTGAAAGCCAGTTGATCCTAAATTAATGTAAATCAGCCAAGGTAAGGTGAAGCTCTAGGAAGTGCTGCGTTTTCCAATTGTGTGATTAAAATGCTTTGCTCCTCCTGTGCAGCTTGGTGGTTGTCAGCAGAGTGGCAGGAGGGAATTATCATCTTGCTGCAGCAACCCCTGTTGCTGCTGATAGGGAAGATTTCTTCTTTTCTCCTTCCCTGCTTTTCATTAAGAAAAAGCAAAAGGGGAAAAAAAGTCAATTAGGCAATGCAAGATGATGGATCTCTGTGCATTTGCTACATGTCATCTGTTTCAAGAGGTTTGCTATATGAAACTGATAACTGCTGGGCTGTCCACAGTGTCCGTCTTCCATCCTGGTCTATATTTCCACTTGATCACTTTGTTTCAGACAGCCTGGATGAGTTCTTGGAGGATGAAAAATGGTTTGACTGTGTCAGTTTAGCTCTACAGCAACTGCCCATAGATTTGCTTCTGACTGTGTGTGTAAATAAAATATAGTACAAGGGGTGACCCATTTTGTGTGTTAGGCATGGGAAACTTTCCAGTCTCAGTAATTAATTTACCACCTTTAAGAGGAAATCTTGTAGGTTGTTTTTTCAGCGTGTGGCTTAATTTGCCTTTGTACAGTGTCTGTGCTTCTTTGAGCTGACAATGTTTGGGTCAGAGTCTGCCTTTGAAAACGTTAAAGGTGTACAAAGTAAAAAAATGTGATTACAACACTCAATCTTCTTAATTAGTTTCTATTGTTCATTCTGTTAAATGCCATTTGCCTGTCAGGGAAATGCATCCCATGTGCAGGGAACACTGCTGGAGTGCTGTGGAAGTGATAGGTTTTGAATATCTTGAGTTTTGGGAAAGGCCTTCATAATATCTCTGACTAGAACAATGACTAGGTAGTTAATCATAATCTAGGATCTCAGGCTGAGAAATGCTCCTGGTTCATGCTGTGTGTGCAGACATCTGTTACTCAGCAACAACTGTCACTCTCTTTCCAGATGAGTTATTAGCAAATGTTAAAAAGACAGGTATACGGTAAAAGTTTAATGCCTATGAAATGCCCTGTGAGGCTGCAAGTGCCTTAGCATATGGAATATAATTCTGAGTAATAAAGAAATGAGCATTCCAGGGTATTTATGATGATTGGAAAAAAAAAAGAAAAATACTGCTGCCATGTAAAAATGAATCAAAGAATTCAATTTACTGTTCCAACAATGCATGCTTTACAAACGTACATGCTATAGTTTATGGAGGCATTTAGCTGAACAAGGCAACAAATGTTTTCTGGGAAGCAATATGAGGCAATGTATTTGTCTACAGCTGAAAATGTGTAGTTGCTTTCCTAAGGATTGGGAGTAATCTTGCTAAAGCAGAACAAGAAACTTTTACAATATCAAGATGCCAGTAGAGAGTGGACAGAAAAACTTCATTTAAGTAAGGTGAAGATATGACATTTATTGATCTCATAAGATAAAATACTTCACTTTTCTGCAACTACCAGCATAAGAATAGAGTTAGAACAAGCTGTAGCTATCACAAGTATTTTATTTCCTACACAATGCATAGTTTAAGTTACATAAAAAGAAGTATCTGCAGTATTTCTTTAAAATATAAACATTAAATTCTATAGTATTTGCATCAGGACAGCTTCTCCTGCTCTTACCTGTTAAATCCAGAGACAGATGTTGGCAGTTCTGGTGCGCAAATGCTTGTGCCAGTGCTCCAGGATGCAGCACCTCTCTTTGTGCTGGGTGTGCCTTGGGATAGATAATGAATGAGACATGATTAATCACGGTACAAGTAGTTTGGAAGACGGGCAATAAAAACAAAGAACTTGAAAGTTTTTTTAAATAAAGCTCTATGTAGAAGCCTTACTTTATCTTCTATCCATCCTCCTCATCCTAAAGTCAGGCACTCTAACTCGTCTTTTCTCCATTGCTTAGCAACACTCATGGGTGAACTTACTTAAAGCAGAGCTTTGTTCCCAGATGTGATTTCAGTAATATTTGCAGGCTTAACAGTTTTGAGATGTGAAAATCAGCCCCCTTTCTCCCCACCACCATTAGCCTACCTCACTAAATAATTTTTCTTGTTCTCTCCTGCACCCCAGGCATGTTCAGTTTTTGTCTCCACTGTTTTGATCTAACCAAGAGAGTTGTGGAAAGAGGGGGGAGGTTCAAACAAAGCTCTAATTGTGGAGGATGCACATACAATGTGCACAGCAAAGCTGCGTGTTGGGAATAGAATTGGAGTGTAAATGCAGAATGGGTCAAGGAAAGAACTGTTATTTCTCTCAACTCAATTTGATTTTTTTTTGAAGTTGAGATTGAATAAATGGCATTTTTCATGCCAGCATTTATGTGCTGAATTGGTATGGCCAACTGCATATTACAATATAGCCTTGAACAATCATTTTAAGTAGGGAGAAGCTACAGTAGCTAATTGCTTCCTACACAGTTTTTCTAATTTTGGCAATACAGTGACATATCAGCACTTCCTAGAAATATTGTTTGCCAGGCTAATCTGCATCTGTATTTAGTCCTGTTTCTAGAGCATGATCTGGTTTATCCAATCTGTTTCCTCTTGTTTTCCCTGGCTGCTTTTCTGTAGTTCACTCTACTTTGAGTTATGGGTGGGTTTTGTGTGTGTGTTTTCTTCTGCAAGCCAGAAGATGTTAATGCATGTCTCTTTGATCTTGGAGACAGGCTAGATCACTCACCAAGGAGACTTGTGTAGAAATGCAAACATTTCCATTGAAGTCTCTCTCGATTTATGTGCAGAACACCATGTTTATATGTAAAAGCTGGTGGTAAGTCTTCAAGAGTTCTATTGCTTCAACAGTGCCATCACCACCTTGCTGATATTCCATTGAAAAGTTCCTGTGTTTTGAAATGGAAGACTTCCCAGGCATGGAAAACCTTGGAGCTTTTGCCAGGAAGAATGATCTAATGTAAAGTCTTTTATGTTTAGGCCTCCCTCATGGATTTTGAGGTTGAAATTCCAGCTAAATTACCAGCCTTATGAAATCAGTAATTTTGGAGGGGCTGTTGAGCAGAGGGAATGAAGTGCACACTCATGTGCTCCCTCAGCTCTAAGACAGTTAATGAAATAAGCCACTTTAAAAAGAGCATATAAATGCAATGGCAAATCCTCTAGCATTTTTTTAGGATAGTCACAAAGCAGATTCTGGAAAAAGGCTTCAGAATCTTTCTTTGACTTTGAGAATTGTAATTTATCTGTAATCTGCTTCAATTTATTTGGATATAAATCAAAGGAAATTCTGAATTACTGTACATTCTCTGGGTCTTGTGTCACAGAGCTTTGCTGTAGGATACTGTCCTTTCAACAGGAGGATGAATTCATAAAGGCCTGTGCATCCCTATGTGAAGTTATTTATAAAATAAGAGGATGCCTGAAAGCATTTATGACAAGGGTACTGAAGGACTTTGTGATTCTTTACTCTGTCTCCTGTGTGCTAACTAGGGTGTTCCTACTGCTGCACCTTGTTTCTCCATGGCAAGTGTGCTGTTCCCTTCCTAATCTTTCATGGTAGCTGCGTGTTTGTTTTATTTAAGTGTTGGTTGTTATGAGGAAAAGCCAAACAAAAAAAGGAAAAGAAACAGGATGAGAAGGTGAGTTGATTCTTTCCTCCGAGAAAAGCAAGAAAGCAAGTCAGCTTTGTATCATTCTTAACACGTTAAATTGATACAAATACACACTTTGATCCATATGTTAATTGTTTAAATGTGTATCTAGGAGTTGTTCCAGATTCTGTGAGGTTCCTCAGATGTGTTCTCCCTGTTACCACAGGTGGGGGTTCAAACACTTGCCAGGTGTTGTATTTGCACAGCATGTCTGCTATGGGGGTACCCTGGCAGTTCCAGTCTCTTTCCCTATGTTTGCTTTCATCCCCAAGTTTTTCTGTTGCTGACAGAATATTCATTTTCTCAATGCAGTTCTCTGTATTGCATCCTTAAGGCAAGGTGTCCTTTGAAAGCACACAAGGATGTGTTTTCAAACAGCATGATTAAACAGCAGGCCTGTTTCTTGGTGGAATATGAGATGAATGTGACTATTACTACTGAAAATGCTCACTTCCTCAGAAGCTGCAGAAAAATGCATAGTCCTGGCAGGTCCATGTGCTGTACTTGAGTATTGAGGCATTTTGATGCACTGCAAAACTGAGTTGAGTTCTCCTAGCCTTTTGTCTTGGAGTATGTAGTTAGAAGACAGAGCCTCTGAATGAAGAAAAATAATGCTTTTTTTTTTTTTAAATACAGTATAATTGTATCACATTTCCTGATCACTGAATGTGCACTTGGACAGCAGAATGTCTGAATCTTTCTCTCCTTTCATCCCTTTAAGTGAACGCTGCTTTTTCAAGAGTTAATTGAAGACTGAAGATACCACTTGCTGTGGTGTACTGTTGTCCGAATTTGGTTTAACAATGATGGATAAGTAAAATAATTGCCCTGTGTTGTTCTTATACTCTTTTGGCAGAAGTGATTTTCAAAGGGAAGTGTTAAACAGTCATTGGATGCTAGTGTCCTCTAATCTACCCAAACTGCTGTAGGGGTTACAATGTTTGTGTATGAAACCTCACAAACCAAAGGGACCTGTTGATTTCTTGGGTGCTGTCACAGCTGCTGATGCTTTGAAAGTGAAAATCACAGTTAATAAAAATAATAGATTTAAAATTTTTTTTGTTAGGTACGGATCTAATTTTTAGCCAGAATACATTAGGAATTGCACAGCTGGGCTGATGTGAACACTTTTACAAATATATACCCAGCCATCAATTGTTACTTGCTTGACAGCAGATAAGGGGTTTGGGATGTTGTTGGAACCAGTTCTCCCTTGTCACAGCCCAGTGTGACACCAGAAGTTCACCAGAAGCTGCCTTGCACCGTTAGGTAGGATGAGGCACAGTGGTGGTGATGAGGCTGAAGATAAAACACTTCATTTATGCTCTTCATGTTCAAAGCACTTTAAAGAAAATATCAAATTAATCTGTACCACAGCCTGATGAAATATTCCAAGTGGTTCTCCAGCTTGGTTGCTGTCATTATCAGCACTGTGCAGGTGATGGGATACTCTGCCTTTACTCTTTAAATTCCTGCTGCACTTTGTCAAGATCCTGCTGACTTTGCCATTCTGGCAGAAACTCTGAAAAACACAGCTTTTATTTGGAATAAAATTAAATGCTTGACTTTGAGCTTGTGTGAAAAAAGGTGTGGAAAAGCAGGGTTGGAAAAGTAAATGGAGAAACTTGAGTACTGTTGTCTGAGTGAAACCTTGAGGACTGCAGTGGAATATTCCTTTTGTTCTCTGTGCTAAGGGCCTGGACTAAGTTAATGATAATTTTGAACCAAGATTATTCAGCTTTTTGGGGAAGGATCCTAAACACCTGGATTGTAAACTATGATTGTTATACCAGACATTTCCAAAATGTGTGTGTTCCATCATCTTACCCCTGCTCCCTAATTTTTTTTTTTTTTTTTTTTGGTATGAAAAATTATTCTGTGAATTTGCAAATTGGTTGGAAAAATCAAAGACATAGTTTTGGTTTGTTTGGTTTGATGGTTTTTTTCCTCCAGAGAAGGTATTATTAATCTGGAACATTTTGCTGCATGTGGAGCTGTCATGTTGTTAACTTTCCAACTCTCTGACCCTCATGACTTCAGTAGGTTTCATATCTTGCCTTATCTCTGTTGTTGGACTTTATGGGAGAAAGTGTGTCATGTTTGTGTTCAGCTGAGGACAGAGGGTGGACTTGGACTGAGCAAAGCCTTTAAATGTTGCTCAGTTATAAACAGTGTGTAATAACTGCAAAGCAGAATTGCTCTTAGACATCAGCCTTGGTGCTGCACACAGAAAATCTCCTGGATGACATCGAAAGGGGAAATGTCACCTTACTTTTGCAGGCAGTTACAGGTAAAGTTAGGCAAGGACACCGATCCTTTGTTTTAAAACTGAAGGACCGCTAGGTGCGACGCGTGAAATCCTTCAGTAAGTTGCTCCTCTGATTAACCGCTGCGAAAACTTCAAAATCCTCTCTTACTGGAGCTTTTGCGTGTTGTTTAGACACCCCTGCTTAGGCGGCTGTGTGGTTTCCCGTCGGAAGCAGCTCCGTTCGGGGCCGGGCTCCGGGCAGCGGGGATGCGCTGGGATGCGCTGGGATGCGCTGGTGCGGCCCTCCTGTGGCTCGCTCGGTGCGCGCAGCTTCCCGGCATCGGGCTGCCACCGCCGCGGCTCCCGGGCCACAGTCCTGCCGGCATCCCACACACCCCCTAGCGCTCTAGAGCACCTCGTTGTGAGGGTATTGCAGCATCTTGATCGCTTCACTGTTAGGAAGATAGCGCAGATAAATTTTGCATCTTTGTGCGTACTTTGTTGGTGCTTCTGTTGCACTTCACCTACGCCTTGTAGCTCTAAGGAGGCAGGGAGATGGAAGTGACACTGAAAATACGACCAACAACTTGGATTCTGATCCTACAAGTTCTTAGGAATGTGCCAAACTTTATTTGCAAACAGTTGCATTTATCCTATTCGGCAAAGTAGATTTCGGGTCTAAGAGTTCTTAAAAATTGGGGCTTGAAGGGATGTTGTTCTGCTGTAATAGATGGTTTTGTCAGTTTTCAGTGGGAGCAAGAGTGTAACTTATACAGCTGAGAGGTGTTTTTTTCCTAAAATGGTTGTTTTAGTAAGGACATATTTTCTCATCAATTTTTAAGCTAAACTCCCCATAGAAATCAAAGAAGTGTTCAGCTGAAAAATCGATTGTACGGTCTGAACCATAGTTACTGCCTGTCAAATGAGACTGAGCTGTTCTCTTTGTAATACGGCCTCCATCACCCCCTTTCTCTTTATTATTTTTTATTTTTCATATTAAATCCTGTGAATCTCTTTGGAGCATGCATTGAGGTAAGTCATCTGATGGCTGAAACTGCTTCATTTCCTTTGGCTGTGGAGGATAAGTTAGCTCCTTGTGAAGCTTTACCTCCTGCAGACATCAGAATAGTATGTGAAATATTTAACATTTTAATTGTGTGAGGCTTCATTGAAAACCTTATTTTCCTTGCTATGTGTCACTTAGAGAGGCAGTGCTGAACTAGTGCTGGAAATGGGAGCCCTGACAGACAAGGGAGTATATGGTGCTTGTTTAACAAAGAACAGCATGCAGACTCCATAATGCTTAAGGCAATATAATTCCATTTTCTTCTGTAGATTCTGTTTCATTGCTTTAGTGTTTGCAACACATGAAATTTTAGTATTCAAGAAAAAAACTCGAAGCCTGCCTAGTGCAGTGTCATGTGCAGAATAACTTAGGTTTTGCATAATAGATGCTTATTTTTTTAACATAAATGTGATGTACAAAGCATACAGAACTCTTAAACCCCACTGAAACCCCTTCAGTTTTTTGTGTCTCATGTTATCACCATTTATTTAAAAAAAAAAAGTATGTTTTCAAGGGTTTGATTTTTTTTTTTAAATTTCTAATCTTGAAAAAAATTATCTGTCCACACAAAATCTGTTATAAGTTCAATATCTGATGTTTTTTATGGCAGAGTGAAAAAAATTGCATCCTTCAGGCAAAATCATTCATTTTTGCTTAATCACCACATTGGGAAAATTTGACTCTTTCACATGGGTGAAAAATGACTTTTCATGGCAAATGTGCTTCTTGTACTCCACCCTGTTTTAGTCACAAAAAATTTGTTAGGAAAAGAAGATCTTTACTGTTTGTGCAAATTAAATTTTGCATTATGATAAATTTTGCATTATGAGCTAATAGCTCAGATCAGGTGTCCTAAGAGCATTCACGCTTATGAAAACCTGCAATAGCTTAATTATCCAAAAATGTGGATTTGTGGGGTTTTTGCCTTGTAACTTGTTCTCCATGCCAACCCTCCAGGCCTTTGAGTCCCCCAGTCTATGGCTGGGTTCTCATTCTTTGCAGGGACCATTGCATACTGCAGTTATGTGTTTTAGGTAAATAAACCCTGGTATGTTGAGTGTGAAATTAGCACATGGCTCCTCTATCCCAAATCCAAAATGTTTCTGTAACTTCCCTTTTTTTTTTGCCTGGGTCTTACACTGCAGTTTCCAGCTTCAGCAGTGATTAGAAGAAGAAATAGCAAAAATCTAAATAAGATTCCTGGTATTTCTCTCCTGGATGGAATGCTAAGAATGGGGTTGAGGCTGACAGATAGTATTTCTACGTTCACCCCAATTTCAGATTCGTGTGGTTTTGTATAAAGTTCAAACAAGGCCCTTTGTGAATTCAACTTGAAGCTCTTCTGAGATGCAACCATCATCACTAATTCCCTTTCTTACTTTGACATGCTTATAATTCATTTTGTATCCTGTACACTTTATAAGTGCAAGCCTCTTAACTCATTCTGACTAGGTAGAAATTACAGGGTAAAAATAAACTTTACCTGTGTTCCAGCAAGAATAATGATGCAGCAATTATGAATGAGAATGTCAGCATATATCCATCACTAACGGGAGTTTTCTCCAGTGATGACCTGTGCATAGCTGTAAACTACATAAAAAAATATGTGGGGTCTACAGCTAGGGTAGAATGTGCTAGAAAATACTCAAAGATCAAAGTTGCTTTTTACAGTGTTTTGGTGACAGATTGGGCCAACTTGTTTTGCGTGGATACTTCAAAATGTTTTTACTCCTTTCCTGGGGAAGTTGAGATGTCAATAACTAAGTATGTTCCTCTCTAGTTAAATAACACAAAACATACTTTTTTTCTGCTGTAAGTAATTTTTGAGGCTAACTAAATGTAAACTCAGTGGTGTGGCGAAAAGAACAGTTCTGTATCTGTGCAAAAACCCAGTTATGTTCCCTCTGCCTTTGGTTAAACTAAGAGGAATCAAGTAAATTGGAATCTTGAAGCAGAGCATGAGGTGGGTGTGGCAAATGCAGGTCTCTATTTAAAAGAATAGGTAAATATCCACAGGTGGGATTTTTTCTTTCTTTTTTTTTTTTTTTAAAGAAAAAGAACATTCAAAGAACACCAAGAAATGTGCTGCTATTCCCCAAAAAGGAAAGGCTTCAGGTGCAGTCCACACAGCAAAACTCGTCAGTGTAGCCAAAACACACCAGAATATTCTTGTTATAGACTCCTACACCGTTTATAAGAGCTCTGTTATCCCTCAGTGCACAGCTTCACCTGCCTCCCCCTGGAACTGGACATAACTTGCACAAACACTGTCACATCCATTCGTGCTGAAGGAATTAATCATCAGAGCTGTGGGCGCTTCACCTTCTGTTCATGCTCCCTTCCTCTCTGGCTGAGCAAGTGCATGGGGATGAGATGTACCCTGAGCATCAGGCAGCACCTGTGTTGTGCTCATGTGGGGTTTTATTCTCTTTGTTTATTTAAAAAAGTGGAAGGCAACCTGGGGGGAAACATTTGAAGTACTTTGAGTATTTAAAACAAATTGTTTTGTATGAAAGAGGACATAGCAAGAAGGGTTTCTTCTCATTTCAGGTTGATGTCCACTGCTGTTGTCATGTGGTAGCTTTGTCCAAGCAAGTTCTGTGGACTGGGACTGCCAGCTCAGCTCCCCTGATATAGTTTTTGGGCTAAATAATGAAGATTTTGAACTGTATTTTTCATAATTATGAGGTTTTTTTGATCCAACCAGTAGTTTAACCAACACGAGAGGAAAGCGGTGGTTGGGCAGCAAGTGACCTTCTGTGTCTCTGTTGTTGTGGTATCAAACCTAACCAGGATGTTCAGGGATCTCATGATGAAGATCAAGCTGACAATTTTCTTTGTAGTATTCAAGAGTTTCTCTTGCACTATTACCCAATGATTTATTTTTTCCTGCATCCTGAGAAACACATATCTTAGGAGAAAAAGAAAAGTCCCAACCCTTTTGTAGCCTTTTAAGTCCTTCTTGTGCTTTTGTGGTAAGGTAACTATGAGGGCTGTCACACTGTGTGCCAGGCTCTTACTGGAGCAAGCTTGTGCAAAGTTCTTCAAATTACCACATAGTTCCACTCATTCCTAATGTGTCAGGCTTCATGCTATGGTGAGAGTGGTAACATGAAAAGAAATCAAAGGCAAAATACTGGTTTTGAAACAAACTTTGGAATGGGAACAAAGTGCAGATTTGAGGTGTTATATTGTCCAATGAAAACCAATCCACAAGCATGCCTGAGTTCAAGAAGTGTTTGGATGACACTTTCAGGCACATGGTGGCATTTTTGGGGTGTCCTGTGCTGGGCCAGGAGTTGGACTTCGTGATCCTGATGGGTCGCTTCAAACTCAGTATATTCTAATGTCCTGGGTTGCAGGGTATTCTATCACCATCCCCATCAGCCGTTGAAATCAGGTGGGGCAGTGTTTCCTTGCCTCCTCCCCCCAGACTATCTTGCTGTTAATTGCTCATCATTGTCCTGCCGCCTGACTCAGAGATAACTCCCTCCGGACTATCTTCTGTTAATGAGCCTAATCAACACTTTGCCTTATGACTCGTTACCCCATTGTGAGATGCTCCACCCAGAGGGAGGAACCAAGCATCCCATCGTGGATATAATCTGGGACTCTGACCACCAGAGACAACCCTTCCCACTGGATTTCCAGAGGGCAGGAGCTATGCAGCCACCATTGGACTTCCTGAGGAAGAGTAGACTGTTTTACTACGGGATCACCGCTTCAGAGGACTGCAGCCACCATTCTACCAGACTGCTACCACCACCCTGCCTAACAGGGTGTCAGGTTGTACCTTGACTCTGTCAGTTTGACAGTGTTTTCTTTTATTTTTTTTTCCCTTTTCTTTAATTTCCATTAAATTGTTATTCTGACTTGGTGCCTCCTACTGGTTTGTTTTCAAACTAGTACATCTATGATTTCACTCTTTGGTCATCAGTAGTTCAGTAACTTACTTTCACCCTGTTCAGTGTCTGTATTTTGGTCTTGGCCTTGCAATGTTCTGGGGTTACTGCTATTTTTGTTAATCTCTTCTACCATGAAACTCTATATACTGGGGTGATCTGGGTTGAAATTTAAATTTTTTTAGTTGATAAAATATTTTTGTAGTTAAGTTGACTGATGTGATCCAGCTTGCATTTTGGTTGAGCCCTTGAGTCTAGAGTAGAGTTTGGTTTCAGCAACTGAAGGGACAAAACAAATGTTATATTCAATAGAGGCTGAAGGGCTTGGGACTTCTGAAAATTAGGCAGCTCCTTTTATTTTTACATTTCTTCTTCAGTGACTTGTCAGAGGTGCTGAAGTTTAAAAAGCATTGGTTGAAATCTTTCGTAGAAGTTATCTCTGTGTGAAAAGATCACAAGAAGTAAGGGAAATGGGATGCAGTAATCCCCTGAATGGAGATATTATTGTTACTAATAAATAAATACATTGGCAAAGCACTTTTGAGTAGAGAGAGCTGGCAGGACTGAAATAGATGTAAAGATTAATCTTTTGCACAGTGTGGTTAGAGGTGGAATGCCTTTGGAAGCATATCAAGACAATAAAGGATTGATAATAATCCTGGAGAGAACACAGCATTTTAGAGGGAAACCCTCTTGCTGATTTGGAGCACAGGGAAGGAGAAAGAACAAGAAGAGGGAGTGAGACTCACAAGGAAAAAAAAAACAAACCCTGTGAGAATGAATAATATTAATCCAAAGGGTTTTAATACTTGATTTAAAAAAAAAAAAAACCAAAAAAACCAAACCAAACAACCAAGCCCCTTTTCTCTTGCTGCTTAGTAGTTTTCTGCTTTGTTTGAAATAGTATCTGTGGCAGCATCTTTGAGTACTATGAAAGGCTTGTGTGTAGTAACCAGCTAGCTTATGGGATTTCCAGAAGGACTGGAAGTAATCTCCCAGTGGTGGTATAAGTATCCATGTTATATGAGGTGCCTTATCAGCTAACATGGGTGAGGAGGTTCACACTGTGTAGCCCTCAGGAACGGGCCCTAGTGCCTTCCTTGCCTTGCCTTGCCAGAACCTTTCAGAGAGTGAGCTGTGTGGCTGTGTATCAATAACTGTGCAGCATCCCTACCTTCCAGGCAGGAGATGATTTGATTTGTGATTGACACAAGTTGTAACAGTGATAACTGGAACAGGAGCTCAGAAGAGTTTATGCACACATGTATACACTTCAAACATGCAAATCAAAGAATAATTATCCTAACACTTTGGAAACAGAAGAGAGAGCTCCATATAACACATTAACGCACATGTTTCAGCAAGATGTGTAAAACATCTGCAATTATGAATGAATGGACTCGTTATTCTACCATGTGCTCACTGTGCTGTACAGAAAGTAAAAATAAATCTTTGAGACACTTCTATCATTTCCTTTTTCATCAAGAATTTACATCTGGAATCCTCATGGGATCTTTCAGAATACCCAGCGATGTAAAATGATCTGCCTGACTAATACAACTATTACATTACACTGGTCATGGCTTTCCTATGGTTCAATTGTTGTAGCCCCTGAAACGTTAGCCACTGGAATGGGGAGATAGTGATCTCTGTCAGGGGACAGATATTAACCTTTTGTTAACCTGGATCTTTGTCTTCTAAAGAAGGTCCTTTCTTTTAAAGAAGTGAGGCTTCTGCTACCAAAGATCTCAAACTGAAGTGGTTTTGCTTCTTTTTTTTTTTTTTTTTTAAGCTAGCAAATTATACGGATTTATGGTTTTGCATATTAAATACTCCTGAAAAGCATAAAGGTGTTATGTTGTTTTACAGATCTGCTACATTTTCATCTTGAAATCCTGTTTAACTTTGAGCCACATGGATAATCCTGAAATAGCTTTCTTTGCTTCCTGTCAGACACATGCTTTCATTCTGCAGAAAGCAGCAGGAGGCCTTTTTGCTTGTTTGGAATAGTGCTCATAAATATAAAATTGAACTGTACACTGGCGTTTCAGAATGAAGAATGAATGTTAATAGATCCCACACAAATTGGTCTCTGCAAGCAACAGAGTCCATAGCATGAGGTCTGCCACTGCCAGGCAAGGAACTGTGCCATGGTGTAAGGCTATTTTGGCAATGTAGATGTTTCATACAAGTGTAGTACTAAGAAGAAGTTTCCAAAGTGCTTGGTGACAAATTGGTGGGTAGGTTCTTCCACAGAATGGAGGAGTTATCTTGAGATTTAAGACTGTAATGCTTATTTGTTCAGTACTTTGTATTGAGTTCTCAGCAAGGGTCTGAATAATTAATTCATGTTACTCAATCTGTTATATCTTAAAAATAATACATTTCTCTCAGTTTTGAGACTTGTGATATGCAGACTTACTGGGGCTGAACTGTAGGTACTGATTTAAACTTGTATTTTGGAAATCAAGATAAAGTTCATATATTGAAGGCCAATTACATCTTTTGTTGTTCCTCAGTTTGAGGAGCTGTGGATGTCGAGCTTTGTGGCAGAGACCATGTGAAGTCTAGCAGCTGATTGTTAGGGCTCATAAAAAACATAGTAGATGTTGTTTCCTTCTTTTTTTCAACCTGAAAGCTTCCTTGTCTGATAGTGAAAAGGCTGATGTGAAAGTAGTGGCATGTACAAGTGTATGTGGAAAGCTTCCATGAGATACTGCAGTTTTAAAGAAGGAAGACGTATGCAAGGGGAAATATGCTTTAAATACTGAAGATCTGAGAAGAAGAAAGGAAAATATTGGAATGATGCTATTTTATAGCTAGCCTACCTGCTTGGTTGTAGCAAAGAAATAGCCTTAGACCAAGATCAAGTCAAAAGGACAGCAAATCAGACTGTACATATTAACAGAGCCTCTCTGGTGGAAAGAAGTCTCCAGAGGAAAGTACTACTTGGAAAATTTTCACCCTTTAACAAGATAAAAAGATAATTAGGAAGTGTTTCAAATTGAAATAAGGTGACATGTGGAACAGTGGTCATGCAGTGAGAAATTAAAGCCCTGTGAGAGAATTGTGCCCAAAGTTCACATTTTAATGAGAATTTTTCTGACTCTTGGGAAGACATTACCCACTTTCAGATTCTGTGAAAGAGTTCTGATCAAACAGGACTTAGGTGGGGTCTGTCCTGAAGAACAGTACATGTAGATCAGATTAGGTTGCTCCTTCAGGAGAGCTCTAGAATTATCTTAATGTGCATTAAGTGTTTGCAAAGCCTTTGTAATTCAGGTAAGAGGCCTTTATTAAGGGTAATATACCTAATGAAAGATGCAATAAACATGTTGATGTCAGATATAAATTCATCATAAACACAGATGAATAGTTACCTTGTTTTCTTAAGGAAGGTCTCTTTAACCATGTAAAACTGTGTGTGGAAAGCCTTTAAAAAACAAAACATGATTGGAATTACTTTGTTCTGTGGCTTGCATATGTCTGAGATCTGATCTACTCCTTGAGTTGAAGATACACCCACACTGCCTTTCCTGAGTTTACTTCTGATGTGTACTTTTAATCCTGCTGTACCTGGTTGTTTAGGAGACATAATGGATGATAGAGTTGGCATTCCTTACTATTTTGAAATAATTATTTTAATCTTAAGAACCAGCTTTCTTTTACGACTGCAATATACAACATCAAAGATGCTGTGGCTTAGAATCTGAAAACACTTATGCACACTGTCACTATTCATTGCAGTGTCTTGTTTATGCCCTTCAAATGCCTTTTTGCATATCCTTTCACTAAGATGTGTGGATTTTTAAGCTTTATGACAACATAGATATTTTTGTGATCTTGCCATTGTGGCAAATGTTTAATAAGTTTGAGGGTAAGAAGGTTTCTTCCAAAAATGTGGCAGGAGTTAAAAGATGAATAGTTCTACGGATGAAAGATCTTTTGGGATAATTGAATTTTGTGGTAGTTCAAAATAAACTATGCAGTAATCTGTAGAGAAAGAAGAGAACTATTCATGCAGGTCCATCTGAAAGAACAGTAGGAGCAGAAAAACCTGTAAGTCTGAACTCCCTGAATCTCAGCAGAAAAAAGCATTCACCAAAGGCCTGACCCTAAAGTCTGCTAATTCAGTTAAAAGATTCCTGATAATTAAAATGTGTAACAGATGGTGGATACTGAGGAAAGGTGAAGGCAGCAAATGTGACTGCAGGCCAGATTTGTGGTCCCAAATGCTGAAACTGAGGATCAATGCAGCCTGTTTGCTGACACAGGATAGATGTGTGGGACCGTGTTATGTGCACAGCTGTCTCTGACCACAACAGACGCAGAGGACATGTATTTGTGGGAAACTTTTGGCTTAGTTTGGAGCGTTTTCTCTGCCCTCTGTAGGGCAGAGAAAGAAGAAACAAGGTTGAAATCATAAAGGCTGTGTTAGAGAAGTGATGTGCTTTGTTAGAAGTAAGATTTAATTTTGTTTGGTTAAACGTGCTTGTTAGATTAAATGAAAAACCTTTTCCAGTCTCTTAGATAATTGGGCATACCTGTAGGATAGACCTCACAGGAGAATTGTCTTTTTCCACCAGTTAAGCATTAACTTAAATTCAGATCTAAGTTCTAGCTCAGAAATCAGCTGAGTTGTGTCTTATGGCCCACTTTATCCACCTCAATTTCACCAAAATCCTTGTGGTGTCTCAAGTATTTCCTATGATGAGGTAAGGGGGAGAGACTGCAGTGAAATGTGGGCCCAGTGGGACTGAGCCTAAGACAAAACAAGGAAATTGTGTTCCCAAAAGAGAGTCTATCTTGCATGGTGCTAGTGCCCTGGCTAAAATTTCTGAAGTGGTTACAACATTAAAGGGGAGGGGGAAGTCTTTCAGTGGAAAATAAACTGTCAGTACCTGTGCCCTCATCCGAGTGGTTGTTTCATCCCTGCAAGGTTTAAAAATGCAACAGCTGGCCTTGGATCTGCTATTACTTTATAATGTACCTTCCCACTTGGAAAGGGTGACTCTTGAAGAAGCACTTCATGGAAAAAACTATATTTAATGTATGTACAAACCAGTCAAAAATCTCCCATGAGAATACCATCTAATGTCTTAAGCATGGGAATTCAACTGGAACACATTTGTTCTGAAACAAAAACAAGCCAAGCCTGTGTTGTCCTCCTTTATGTGTATTTATAGCAGGTGCACCATGAAAGATTTCTTTGTGAATTTATTTTCCTTTTGGTTCTGTCTATTTTAGTGCTGTGGCATGGGAGCTGAGCAGGTAATTTTAGTGTTGTGCTGTCTATGGATGAGATGGGCATCTGTTTTGATTTCAGTGAGCCATAAAAGGTGCTGTATTTGTTGGAAAATAAGCAATGTTTATGCATCTCTGTCACCCTTCAGACCAGGAAAAATGATGAAGTGTGACTGACTAAAGAGCATGTAATATTCAGTGATTCTGTACTAGAATAGTTTGTGACTGTCACAGTCTCCCAGTTTTAGTTCTTTACGTGTGACTGAAGACTTTTTGTCTCCTGGTTCATGAATCTGCATTAAACTTCAAGCATTTGCCAGGGCTCCTGGGGAAGCTTTGTAATGCGGCTGGGAGCTCTTACTATTTCTCTGGACACAAGGAACTGCTAACTTGCCTGGCACTAAAAAATAGTCTTGTGTTATCCAAGATAGATTCCTTGGGCAAGGAGAGCAATGCAGGGGAAGAAGAAAGGGGATAAATGGATAAATGTTGTAGCTTTACATCTTAATGTGCTTCCAGTGCATTCATGATAATACAGTGCAGAGCAGAGAAACAGGGAAACCCAGTTTTTACTGAGCTGGTGTTTAATCAAGGCCAAACTCCCTTCCTGTGCTGCTTCACTCTTCATGAAGGTACACATTGTCCTGTGAAAAATTCAGGTCAGGCATGGAATGATTTAGCTTTAAATGTCAAATAATAGTATCGAATTCTCCTGTCTGCTTCTGCCATACACAGGTGAACATAAAGTAGGATATTGTCCTGAACTGATGCACAGCACCAGACTGGACTGGAAAAAGAGGCCAATCAGGCTGAGTTGAATCTGTCCTCTGATTTCTTTTTTTTTTTTTCCCCCCCCTTTTTTTTTGTTTCGGGGGAGTTTTTATTCCTCTGGTTGCAGAGGGATCCCCAAACAGTTGCTTCTTTCACTGCACTTTTTTTTTCACAAGTGCATAGCTGCCATTTTCTGCTCTGTGAAATAATGTGTAGGAGAAAAATGGATCCTTGTTTTCCTTTAACTTTGGCTGGGATAAATATTAGTGCGCTATGTGCAACATTAGCATCCTAAATGTGGAGGTGGCAGCTCCTAAATGTGGAGTGGCTGTGGATCACCACTGTGTCTGTGTGGTGCAACACAAATATCTTCAGCATTACCTCTCTCCTCTGAATATGATGCAGAGGCTCCTCCAGCAGAATGAAGGTGGGTGCAGAAAGTGAGATAACGAAAGAAGAGGCAAAAAGAGTAAGGCAGGGCTGTGCTGAACCAGCATATTAGACTAGAAATTCCAAAATGAGTTCATACTTCAAGCTTTTTTTTTTATCAGGGATGACTATAAAAGACAAAACCTTTTCCAAATGGTTCTTGATGCTTATTGGGAGGATTCAATATTTAAAAGGGAGGACTCAAATTGCAGGGAAAATCCTGGAAGGTCCTTCAGTCATGGTTCTTAAACTTAACAGCTTGCCCTATATTGCGAGGCAGAAAGAAACCATAGAGCTCTTTGTTAAGGCATGCTTTTTTAATATCCTTTCCCAATATTTTTGGAAAGGAAATGGCAAAAAGCCAGAGGAAGTGGCTTGAAAACACAAAGGAAGTGAGAGACACAATGCTAAGGTTGAAGCAACTGAAACATACAGAAAAATACAGCAGAATCCTTGAAATCTCACAAGTGACTTACGAGTTAGAACCAAGAAATGCTTTGGATAAGTTGAATTAGTCACACTCTCAGGAAATTTTGAATGCTGCCATCTTTTCATCATTGGGTTCTATGAAACCCACTGGATAGAATAACAAACAAAAAACTCTCTTTGCTGGAGTGTTTTTTAAAACCTTCAAGACTAAAAAAACATAGCAAAATAATCTATATTCCAAACATGCCCAAACAATGGCTTAGCACTCTGAATATTCAGTAAGTGAGTTGTCTCTTTAATAGTTATTATGCTTAGTATCAATGCCTGACAACTGCTGTCACCCCATCGAATTGTGCTAAATCCTCCTAAACAAGACACCCTTGCAGTAAAGCTTGACTTGTAATCATTTTTTGGCATGCCCATCTTACAATTGTTATTATTCTAACTGCTCACACTCGCGTGCGGCATGAGGTGCCAATGTTTTCAGTTCCAAGCATTAAAGATGTGGTGATAGAGAAGGCGAACCCTTATTAATTCCGAGAGATTTGCTTAATTGGGACACAATGTGAAGATTCTCAACAATAATAACAGATGATGGGGAATAAATAGGCATGGCAGGAGAGAGGCAGTTTCTAGTGTGAATTTCCCTTTGCTTCTGTTTAATTGCATTACATACTGTGGGAAGTATCTGGAATATGCGTCTTCTAGTTAATTTTTCTTGACTGCATCCATCTAGCTACTGCTCCTGGACATTTTAATGTTTGATAATACTCTATTTGCATATGAATACACATCAATAGCTGTCATTAGAACCAATTTACATACATGATTTGCTTCTTGAAGTGTCAACGTCTGAATTTTATCTAGAGACAGGAATAGGGTCAGGAAAGTTTAATTGTTTGTATAATGCAATTGAAAAGGCTGGCAGGAATCTAGGGCAATTTTGGAACATCTGTCTTTAAGCCATCAAAAATAAAGCACATAACAGCTGTGATAACAGCAGGATTATGATTAGGTATACAGCATTCACCATCAGCTTGAACGAGGACTGGAAAACAAAAAGGAGGTAAATAAGTCAGTTTGGATAAAATTACAAGAATTTTTAATAGGTCTTTGGATTTTTTGCTTTTAAAAGTTTATATGTAAATACACAGACAGAAATATAAAGAAAATCTTATTTTTTCTATGAGAAGCTTATATTTATTCTTCAAAAGTAGAACTTGTGGCCCAATAGCACAGTAATGTAGCTAAATGTGGCTTCCCACTTACTATGTTGTGTGTTATGTTAACAAATCCTGCTTTAAAATTGCAGCTATTTGGTCTTGTTCATGATTTCTGCTTAAGGAACCATGAAACATTTATGGCTCATTCCCTTTATAACATGAAATCATCTTTATCTGTATCTCTATTATATCTTTGTTTATCTGTTATGAATATAAATATGGGGAAAACAATTCCTTTGGTAACAAATACAGTGATCTCGATCATGCTCTTTTAAGCATGGACTTCCGTATTGTTTTAAATTATTTTTAAGTTTCTGTTATTTTGTCCTGCTTGGTACTTGAGTTCCAGTTATTTTGTATGCGAATTTGTTGCCTGACTTGAGACTGAAATTGTTTTTAGTGTATAAACTACTACCTAGTTCATATTATGGACTCCTAAGAAGTACTTCAGTGAGATTACCAAAAATCCAGTCAAGTGTTTGCAATCTGAAATTGTTTCTTAATTGCAGGACTGATTGTAACGCATGAGAAAGTATTAACTATTCACATGATTAATTACTTTGTCATTTCTAGTTAAGTCTGCAATCTGATGAAAGCTGAAAATAGAAAAATATCTAGTTAAACACACTTAGTTTAGAATTTCGCATCTGTAACTTTTGGATGCCATTCAGTTAAACTTGACTTGCATGACTTTACAGGCAGTACAGAAATACATTTTACATTTTGTAGTCACCATATGAAATAAGAATAAAACTGAAGAAAAATGCACAGCTTCAGCATTCATTTATGTCTTCTACTTAAACTAATTCACGAGAATTGGATACATCAGTAATGACACTTCCAAAATTAAAACACTGGTTTGTTCTTCTGTCAGTATGAAAAGTCATTATGCTGCAGCAACATAGGCGAAACTACAGAATGCTTGTAAAAATATGCAGCCCAGAGCTGAGTTCTTGTCCATAGATGATTGTTGGGTTAACAAATTCATTTCAGTATCAAAGCAGAAGACTGCCAGCAGCTGAGCTGTTAGGATGTTCTGTGGCTGTCTAACTCCACACTGTGCTATTGGCTTTGCAGGAGCGTTTTTGTTGCTGAGATGTCTCAGTAGCTGCCCCATGTGGTATAAGGCAACTTGGAGCCTTGGAATCTGTCACTTATTTATTTCAGATGCCCAAATTGCTGCTGCATTTGTAAGCAGATTTTGGCATAGAAAAGCACCAACTGCAGAGAAGTACGTGTTTTATGCCAACTAGTTTTTGTCCCCCATAAGTGTCAGTGCACTAACTATCATGTCATAATCAGTGTTTAGGAGATGCACTATTGTTTTAATTCCTGCAGGCTCCATAGAGTTTTCTCTCAGATCTCTCATATGACCATAACATCCTCATTTACTGCAGTGAGTGCATGTGAAATTTCTGCAAGGAAAAAAAAATATGCTGCTTCACTGATAACCAATAAAAGTAATTATCTAATCAGTGTTCTTCAGAAGGTACTGAAGCAGTGTAGCTCTGATTCATAAAAGGCTTTGGACTGGAAGGGCCCTAAAAGAGCATCTAATTCAACCTCTCTGCCATGAGCAGGGACACCTTTCACTAGACCAGGCTGCTCAAAGCTTCTGATCTAGAATCCTTCCAGGGGTGGGGGCATCCACTCAGCAGACAATCAGACAATATTGTTTTAGACAATAATGTGCCAAGGCACTTTGAGAGCCTCTCATGGTTAATTTCTACTGCAGTGATGAAAATCTGTAGGTTTTTGGCTGATCTGTCATATGCCAGTCAGGAGTTGTTTTCTAGTTTGTTTTCTCACCTACCTTAAGACTGCTCTGATTCTGAACTACAGCAAAAACACTAGTGAACCTCTCCTTTTTGAAATGAAAATGAAACTGCATGTGGGAAGATGTAAAGTATACTCATGAATTTTGCCTGTAGATCTAACATCATGTCAGCCAACGCTGACATCAGCAACTTGCCTCCACAGCATAAGGATGTTGTATGTGTTTGTTTCCCTTGATGATAATGGTTAATAGCTTGGGGAAAATGCATGAGGGAAAGGCAATTTATTCTAACTTAGATTAGCCCCAGTTTGAATTTTTTTTTTCCAAAGTGACCTAAAATATTGCTATCTAATTGAGTAAAGATGTCCACACAATTTATATTCATGTAAGCACAGCAAATGTGCTTTCCCTGAAGTAGAAATGGGAGTAAACTGCCCAAACTAAGAAGAACCTGGGATACAAAAACTGGGAAAAAACCTATCACAAGGTCTTAGATGTAGCAGAATTTTTCTCACCAGCTACTGTCTTCAGATCTTTCTTATATGTTAGGACTTCTGTGCAGCTAAAGCCAAGGGTGCCCTGGAACATGAGAGGCAGACAACTGCTGACCTAGCACATATTGCTAAGCCTACTGTGAGTCTGCAGTGACATGTCACAATACAAATGAAGACAGAGAAAGGAGAACTTTTTGAAGTTTGAGCTGAAATACTTTGGAAGTAGAAGGGAATAATGCAGGAAATCAAAGTGTGTGCAGCTGGGGCCAAAGCAGAGTTCAGTCAGAGGGGGGAGAGGTGACTGATGTAGCATGAGGGAAAGTAGGAATGCTTTAGAGGAGACCTGGCTTCACTGGAAGTGCCTCAGCAAGGAGGATGACTTTTTAAGAGGAAAAGATATGCATTTCTTGCAAATCTAGAGCAATTTAGTCTCTTCATTGCCCAAGTAAGAAACTGCAACTTCAACTTGTTTCCCTGGTCTGTACCTCAGGATTCTGTGCCAGCTGGGATCACACAACACTGAGGAGCTCTGTCTTAAAGCTGTTTTCCAAACTCTTCCTTCTTGCAGCGTGGCTCTGTGGAAACTGAGCACTAATGGCTGTTCCCAGGACCCAGCAATGTTGAGGGTTCTGTTGTGTCAATGTAATCAATGTCTGTTCAGTTGGGGTTAAAATTTCAGGCACTTTCTGGCAATGGTTTCAAAATGGAAGTCTTTACTTGTTGTAGGGGTCTGGTGTATGACATGGTCAGAGGACCTGTATCACTCTACTTTCCCAAGCTGATGTTATGTCTTTAGCTGGAATCAGACTTCATAAATGAATGCCTTCATTTCTTTGTAAAGGAATTGAAAGTCAGGTCTTTTCAATTTATCAAATACACGTGAATGGCAGATAATTAAATGACTTCGATTTTATTTTGTAAGTCTTGGGAAAGGCTTGTGTAAGTCCTAAGTATCATTGACAGCTCTGTTCAAAACACGGCAGTTTTGATTCAAATCAAGCCTCATAAAAGACGGTCATGTTCTTGGCATAAGGATAAGACAATAGAATGAATAAGTATTTTGCTTGTGATAGCTCTGGGCACATGAGACCCTTGCAATCTTCTTTTCCTTCAAGAGAACAAGGAAAACACTTAAGGTGATACAGCTGCAACTAGAGAGAGTCTTATTGCTCACGTGGCTGGAAGCATAGAAGGGCTGTTATAGGGTTTGTTTTTTTCCTTGGTTTTTTTTTTTCCTCCCCAAGGTTTTAATCTTCTGAGGACACTTACATCCTTATAGAGAAGCTACAGCATCAAAACAGTATAGTAGTCTTACATACTCAGATTGTTATATGTGACTTATTTGGCTTCCACAGAAAGATTGGAAGTCTTAAAATTGGCAGAGGTAACATTGCCCTGTTTTATTAAACCATGAATGTGAGTGTGATGTTGGTGTCCTGGGGCTCCTGTTGTGCCAGCATAACTCTGAGCCTCGGGGCAATCTGATGTACAGGTTTATAGCAACACCAGAACCCAACATTTCTTTGAAACAGGCAGTTTCAATTCGTGCTCTAAAATAGATATGATGGTGTGGTGACCTCAGCTGACTGCCAGACCCAGTTGTTCTCTTGATCCACTTCCTCAGCAGGTCAGGAAGATAAAAGATGAACAAGCTCAAGAGTTGAGATAAAAGCAGTCTAACAAGAAAAGTAAAGGCTGCATAGAAAACCAAAGCAGAAAGAGGATATTTATTCTCCACTTCCTACCACCAGGCAGATGTCCAGTCACTTCCAGGGATGCAGTATGTGTAACAGTTGCTTTGGAGGACATGTGCCTTAACCACAAAGGTCCCCATGCTCCCATCCCTCAGCTTTTTATTGCGGAGTGCAATGCCATGTGCTAAGGAATATCTCTGCTCAGCCTGGGTCAGCTGCCCAAGCTATGTGCCTTTCCATCCCCTTGCCCTGGAACAGTGGTGGGTGAGGTTGGAGAGAAAGCCCTGCTGCTGTGTGAGCTGCTCAGCAGTAACCACAGCTCTGGTGCATTATCCAGTGTTAAGTCATCACAAATGCATGAGCTGCCATGAGGAGAGTTAGGTCCATCCCAGCCAGACCCAGTACAGCTGGTATTGCAAGAAAACAGCTGAATCTGGAAATTCCTGCTAACCAGATTTCATTTTTTTCCTCCCTTCCCTGCATCCACTGCAATGTTACTGGTTTCCTTGTAGATTAATCTATGATAATGTCCTGTGGGCCTGAGGAAAAGAGGAAGCACACTGTGCTTCACAGTTCCTGCTGACAGCGATGTTTGGATGTGTTGCAAGTATATGTTGGAGCAGCTCTGAGAATACAGTAAATTGTGGTTGTGAGCTAAACCAAACCCACAGTGAGACTGGCAAATCTTAACAGTGACTTTTCCTAGGTGTGTTGGGCAGTAAGTACTGCCTCGAAGTCAAAACACAGATACTCTGCTGGGATGTGTAACTGCAAACAGAATGTGTGCTGTGATGTGTTTGTATGCATGACTTTCTCATGAATGCACATGGTTCATATGTATGAATCTTTCCAAGTTGTTGAAAGTTTGGAAATATAGATGCAAATTAAAACAGTTCAAGGTGCTGTCTGGCCTGACTAGAAATTCGCCCATGAATTTGGTTCACAAACTGTGCTGGCAAGTAGACTTATTATTCACATAGTGAATTTGGTCATTTTTAGCTCTGTCTTTCCTTATGCAGACTCATGCAGGTTATGCACTCTGCTTTTCTTTGTTGAGCTTGAAAATGCAAGGCTTCTGAAAGGATTAAAATGTTTTGGAATGAGTTTCTCCAGTCACTGTAGCACGAGTCCCTAAGAGCTCTCCTGCATTTATGAAGATTAAAGCATCTACTGATTAGTGCAACACCGGAAATTTCATAAAACTGGTTGTGAAGGTCTTTTGCAGATTGAGAGTGTGATCCAACAACTGCTGAAATTGATGTAAAGATGAGCATTAGCAAATGTCACTTTTAAGTGCTTCAGCAGAGGAACAGTTCATTAAAATCAGTGTTTTTTTCCACAAGTCAAATGCACTGAAACAGGATAATTTTGTCATCTTTTACATAACTTTGCGTGGGGAAGAGATTTGGCAGAGAACGCTCAGCAACAAGCTGCTCTCTTCTGTCTGTAGCTGAAGCCAGATGTATTCCTTCTTGCCCTCTGAGGACCAGAAGATATCATTCTGAATATAAGGCAGGATTGATTTTCACAGAATGAAAAGAAGAAAATAGCTGAATGGGAACTACAATTTGAATTCAACTTTCTCCAAGCGTTACTTTGACAGGAGGATGCTCCTAAGCAAGACACATCATCTAATATGTGGGAGAACTACCTAGTAACTAGGAGAGCTTAAGCTGTGCAGTGCAGGGGATGCTTTGTTGGCTCTCACATGTGAGCTATTCCAGTTGTCTTTTGTTGTGGCTTACCCCCACCAGTGACTAAGCACTACACAGCCATTCGCTCGCTCCCGCCGCACTGGGATGGGGGAGAAAATCATGAGTGTAAAAGTGAGAACTCGTGGGTTGAGCTAAAGACAGTTTAATGGGTAAAGCAAAAGCCGTGGTGCAATCAAAGCGAAACAAGGAATTCATTCACCACATCTTGTGGGCAGGCAGGTGTTCACCCTCTCCAGGAGAGCAGGGCTCCTTCACACACAATGTTTTTTCAGGAAGGCAAACTCAACCACTCTGCATCACCCCCTCTTCTTCCTTCCTCCCCCAGCTTTATGTGCTGAGCATTATGTCCCATGGGATCAGCTGGGGTCAGCTGTGTCCCCTCCCAGCTGCACCCCCAGTCTCCTCACTACTGGGGTGGGGTGAGGAGCTGAACAGGCCTTGGCTCTGTGCAAGTTCTGCCCAGCAGTATCAGAAACATCCCTGTGCCATCAATACTGTTATCAGCACAAATCCAAAACACAACCCCATACCGGCTACTGCAAAGAAAACTAACTCCATCCCAGCCAAAACCAGCTCATCTTTCCATGAAATGCAGCTCGGGTGTCTGAAAGACAGTGGAGGAAAAAGAGCAACTTCAATGCCATGTATATGAAAGCTGGCACAGCAGCACTAGAGTCTCAGCAGACAGAGACCCTTAAATGCAGTGTTTTTCCCAGCTGGAGTGCCAAATGTCTCTTGATTACCAGGCTCTTGACAGGCTGCAGATGAGGGGCAGAATGCACTTGGCTTTTGAAAAAAACAAAACCCACAAAATGTTAGCTAAGCCACCTCTTCTCCCTTAGTGCTCTCTTAGATGCTCTCAGACTACATGGATGCTGTGCCTGAAATTTTGATCTTGTTTTAAAATATTTATTTCCTGAAACACTGCTTAGGCATTTATTATTTGACAACAGAAGAGTTATTTTAAAACTCCAAATTGTACAGTGTCAGGTTTTCACTCATAAAAATTCAGTCCAAATCTTTTTTAAAAAAAAGTCTGGAGATATGTAAAATGTTCTGTTTGAAAATGGGAGGGGGAGAAGAGCAATTAAAAATGTAAGAATAGAAGCTAATTATGAGCAATTCAGGCAGAGCTTTGTTTAGAAAATGTATCAGTATAAAATGGATAGGTGAATAGATTAGCTGATTGCAGTTTTTACATATAATAGTCTCTTTTTCATGAGTAATCATTAGCAATTATAATGTAGGCTTTAAATCAGCTTGGGATGGGACTGCACTGTAATATGAATACTAAATAATTGCATGTTCCCAGACAGAAGAAGAAAATAACTTTGTGATTTGGTGTTCGGGTCCATAGTGCAAGTATTTCCTTGGACTGTGTGTCATTTGCTCTCTTTATTTCTGCTCTGAGTTCATTAATGTCACCACTGAATGCCAAGGTTCATCACACAAATGCTTGTTACCTTGTGTTAGCTGGGAGTGGAAATTGCAATTATGCTTTTAAAGAAGTATGACTTCATGAAGTAATTACTGGCATTATTAATTGCTAAGAGAAGAAAAAATGATCCAGGAGATCAAGTGGCTAAAAGTATTGGTGTAACACACTGCTTGGCTGTAACAATGCGAATTTATTTGGAGATAGTCTGTGCCAATTGATCAGTGGAAAGTTGCTTCCTGAGCCTGAAGGTTCTGGGCATCAATAATTGTGCAGGACTACATGAGAAGTCCTTGTTGATGGTGCCTTCTAACACCTGGGCTGCGGCTAACTTGGTTGCTAGTTGAGGTTTTTTGGAGGGCTATGGGCAGTAAAAAACTTATCCTCATTTGCATCTGCATTTCTGTTCTAGATAGTGGCCCTGTTGTTTTTGGTTCTTTATCCTTTCCTGAAAAGTTCACATTTTTAAAAGATGCACACCTGACTGAGAATGAATTAATTAGTTCAAGTAAAAGCAGCCAAGTGGTCTGTGAGAATGACGGGCCCAGACTCAGTTTCCTGTTTTCCTGATTTTGTTAAAAATGTTGTGGGCTTTTTTTGTTTGGTTTTTTCTATGGAAATAACTTGGGATTTTCATCTGTCCAACTGGTCGTTCCTTGTCCCACATCCTACCTCCCTTATTGGCTAATTTTAATCAGACTGAACAGATGGGTAAAAGACTTTGAGAAGATGAGCTTCCATAAGCTTTGTGTAAATTGGTGGCCGAGTAAGGAAGAAATTAGAGCAGTCTGCATCTTTTATTCTGTTAGTAAAGAGTAGGAGAGAAAAATGGTGGAAGGGGAAGGAGTATTGAGCAAGAAATTGTGGGATTAGGCATCAACAATCAGAAAAAAGAAGAGGCTCTGCACTGCAATGACTAACATCCAGGCTCAAAAAAGGTTTTTGACTAGGAGGGCAGAAGTCCTGGTTTGACACTCTGCTAATGTCATATTGATGCTGTTTTAGCATATTTCTGGTTTCAAGTAAGAATCAGCTTTTTATCCAGAGATTTTAAGAATGTTTTGGATACAGGAAGTTGCTCAGCTTTTCTGTAGGCCCAAACAGAGTAATTAGATAGATGTAATTACTGGAAGTAATTAGATAGAAAATTTACATAAATCTCTAAGCTGATACCCAGAAATCTTCTAACTGTATAGAGTTCTCAGAGGTGTAGAGGTTTCAGTGCCTTGAGAAACAAGAGATGTTCTCACAGATGAAAGCAAGGCAGGTGCAGGTTCCCTGTTGGCTGGGGCAGCCATCCCTGCCCCCTCTCTGTTTGGAGCAGGTTTTTCTGCTCCCAGTGTTGTCCCCCAGAATCCTTGTGCTGTATCTGCACCTGTTCTTGTTGGCAGCACTGTAAAGAGGAGCAGGCAAAGACAAGCTGCTCTTTCACCCTGATGGTTTGTGGACTTTGTCTTGCTGACAAAGTAAAGATGGAATTTTGAGCTTGGTCCTTCTGTGTTGAGTTGGGTTTTACAGGGTGCCAGCTACCAAAACTGCAAGCACGCCCATTTCACAAGTTTAGACCTACAAATTTAGGTAACAGCTCTTGGGAAGCATGCACCTATTTTATAGAAATGTAGCCTGGTTATGTTTTTTTCTGCTCTCAAATTACATTAGGGGGGGAAAAAATGAAGTTACAGCCTAAACAGCCATCAAAACCAATGCCAGCTACCAAAAAGATGGAACAAATGGGGGAACAAACCCCACTGAGACAAGAACTCAAGGGTTCCTCATGTGTGTGGTCTGTTCCATCAAGCAGAGAGAAAAGGTTATTGCTTACAATACATGCAATCAGGGGTGTGTGTGTATATATTTATCTCCCCTTTTGAAAGGGAAGTAGCCAGTCAGTGCCTCCACATTTTGATTCTTTGGAGGTCTTTGTTATTCCTTTCCTCCCTAGGGAGCACTAACTTCTAGAAATATGGGAGAAGGGAGACTGTATACTGCAAAAATCTGCATTCTAGTATATTGGCTCTGCCCTGAGGAAATGCCCTGCAGGTATAAAAGCACTGCACACATTATACTTGGCCAAGCCAAAATGAATACCACTTCTGCTAACAAGGTCTCCTTTCACACAAGTCCTACAGGTTTCTATAAATAACTGTGTTTTTAATAGCCCAACCAACACACTCAAAAAAAATGTTTTGGGAAATGTGGAATTAATTGCCTTCCCTCTCCCTATTTAGAGATTTCTTGGGCTCTTTTTCCACATCCTTGTGAGAGGGACATGCTGTCATTCTTTACCCTGTAAGGGCTGATTTAGCCCCCATTTTTGCATCAACTTGCCTATTAGAACTGTGTTAATATTTGACTGTAAAAAAAAAAAAAAAAAAAAAAATCTCATTTTTGATTGAGCTAAAACTTTAAAAAAAGTCCAAAATCATTAAACTTTAAACAAACCCTATCTGAAGGCAAATGGTTTGTTCCAGTTTTCATTAGTCCTTTTTATACTTAAAAGTAACCCTTCTCTTTTGGTAATGCCTGCAATCTTCTATTAGAAAGTATTGAAGTGGAGCAATTCATCCTTCTCCCAGCACTGAACATTCCTTTTGACTGCAGTGATTTAGAAAGTTGTGAATTATTCTGGTGTTTAAACTGCTGTGGCTGTAAATGTCCAAACACCTCATGGATGAGCCCTCGAGGGAGGTGACAGGAGGGTGGCCTTCGCTGCTGGCTCCTCTGGACTTTCTGTGTAGTTAATTGTGCTCCATGGTCACCTGTCTGAGCCTCTCCTGTCCTCATGGAATGAGCTTTTGGCGAGGGCTAGGCTGGCTGTGCCCTGCTCTCGGTGCCTGCCTGCTCCCACTGGCACTGGGTGCTGGCTCATGTGCTCCGGTCCTGCAGAAGCAGATCCAGGTGCCCCCAGTTTAGTCTGGCAGCTCCCCACTCTTCAGATACCCCACAGACATCAGGAACAGGACTAGGGAAGTCAGGTGGAAGCTGCCAGGTTCTGACTGCTTGCAAAAAGCCATGATGGCTCTGAGAGCTGCATCTTTGGAATAAATGAACTGAGTCACTGTGGGATTTGCAGTTTAAATTCTGAGTCTTTCCCCTTTCCATTGGCTTTAAAGGAATTTGTGTCCATTCTTAATTTTTCTTTTGGTTTTTTTTCCGCTGTGTACAAGTGCTTCAGCACTTGAAGCAGGGACTCTTTATGAAGTGAAAGAAACAAACTGATACCGAGTGAGTGAGACTGAGTAAAGAAGAGCTCCCCCCTTTCCTTCCCCCAGCTGCCTTCATGTGATGTGATCAGTCCCATTCCCCACCACCCCCCCCCCAAGCAGCTCTACAGTCTGTGAGCAGCCACAGGAAGGCATTTAAGTATGAAAGAAATGATAGATCAGGTGCTGAAGGGGAAGGTTAAAATGTCTGTTAGCCTCAAGTCAGATAATAGTGTGTATGTTACGGATACACAGATGCACAGCTGTCCTCAATCTTTCATCATTCTGTTTATATACAGAAATAAATGTGTTTCCTCAAATGTAAAGTTACTGTACTCGTTTAAACAAACATTATGTGTATATGGGAAACCTCAGCCTTTATCTAGTCCATAAAGGCAACAGATACTTTATTTTCTCCTACTATAGAGGAGCTTCTGGAAGAATGATCTCTTAGCCTTCCTTTAAGATTTTGTGCTGTCCCTTGAGTAACCTCGTGAAGATCTGAAACAAATGGAAATTCCTATGTGAGCAAATAGCAGTATGCAGCAAGATGGGGATTAAACAGAATTTGTGTAATTTCCCCAGTAATAGATTGCCATTAAGGAATGTGAGTAGCAAGGCAAGCTCTCTGCCTGCACTGAATCGAGGAAGTTGTGCCTGCCCTGACCCTCCAAGTTTTTTTCACCACGGGGTTGAATTTTAATTTCTGTATATGACTGAGGTTTTTGACAGCTGGAATTTCTGTAGTGCTGGATCTAAACACCTCTGACAGTGCTCTAGTTTGCACCCTTGCTGTACATGCTTGCAGACAGGTTGAGGTTTTTTTGTACTTGTATTCCACTCGCCTCCACATCTGGCTTGTCTGTGGTGAGCTGATAAGGTATCAGCATATCTAAGCAAGGAGCACCTGAATGATCTCCTCTTGCTCTGTTCTTCCCCTCCCGTGATTTGTAAGTGTTAAAGCACTCATCTGTTCTGGCAGTTAATGTATGCAGCCTCTCAATAGCTAATATCCTGTCATAGGCAGTGCAAACCGGCTTCATCTGGTTCACTGCTTCAGCAAGGAGTTGAGAAAATATAGGTGAAATGAAGAACTCGGCTACTGGCTGGGAGACTGGCGCCTGCCCTGCTGCAGGGAGAAACAGGGAGATTGCACCGGAGATTGTGCTGCTCACAGAAAGATCTGCACTTTGTTGCTCACAACATATTGGCTGTAGCTCTTTGTCCCACCCTGCAGCTCTGAGGTCTATTACATTGCAATGTGAACCCTCATGTTTCAGGATTTAAAATGCAGATGCAAAAAAATCTGCAATGAATTGTAACTTGGAGGTGATGACCAATAACAGGGAGAAAAATTGATTTTTGTGTCTGCAGAATCCATCATCCTACATTTTTGGAAGTCTGATTCATTTGCTTTGGTAATAAAAAATAAATAAAATATCATTTGGGCTCAAATGCTTTTCTGCCCTGATAGGCTCAGGAAGGAGTTAATAAAAACAATTTAAAACCCAGGCTCCCCTGGAGCTGAACAAAATCTTTTGCACCTACAGACAATCTGGCAGAATTAAGCTCTGTCATTTTACTGTCAGCTGTGCCTTTTCCTCTGCATTCCCCTTAACGTTTTCACAACTTTCCCTCCCACATTACCCTGTGCTTTAACAATACGAAGAAGAAGTGAGTGCAAACCCAGATGAACCTGTGTTTTAAAGCTCAGAATCCCTCTTTGATCTTGTCATCTCCAGGGTTTTGTTTAATGATGCACCCTAAATTATAGAGTATCTTATGGGTACAGTAGGAACTGGAAGTGACTTGTAAGGCGTGTCTTGGCTCTCCTTGAAAAAGCAGTGAGAATAGTGCTTTTGGGAATCGCTGTTCATCCAGCCCTTGCTGTGCCAGTCAGTGACTTCTTTTGGGGAGATGGATGGTGGAAATCTCCAGAAATACTGTGCAGTAAAGCAAGAGTAAGACTCTTTACTTCTTTAGGGGCCCAGATGGGATTTTAAAACTTGAGATGGGGAGAAAAGGCCAGAGGCTCAAGGGGCGGTGGCCTCTCTGAATAGACTTCTCCCATTAGGAGGGATTTTTGCAATATCTGGAGAAGCTCAGCATCTCAGCTGTGTGTATCTCCAGCCTTTGGAAGTCAGCAGAGGAAAGCCCTAAGGCTCTGACAATGCTATTTCTTTTTTGACTTATATTCCATTCAGACTTGTCTCAGATATATGATGGTGATAATCTTAACCTCCTTTCTGTTGCTTCTTTTTATACAATAAAAATGTTGGCATCAGACCTAACTGCAGCTTCAGTGGTAAAAGTTAAAAGCCGGAATTTGTGACACTGCCAGAGTCTCAGAGCTGGCTGCTTGGGGAATGAATGCCTGGGGGAGTTCACAGGGCTGGTACCAAGGATGGGTGTATGACAGACCTGCCTCCTGACTCTTCATAGCTCACTCCTGGGGGAGGTTATTTCAGAGCTTCTCTGCCCTATAGCCATGAATCTGGAGCTTTTGATTGTTCATTATACTCTGTAGCCACTATCTGAAAAGTGATATCTGCTGCTCCAGAGCCTGATCTCACCGAGGCAGTCAGCTTGGCAGACCCACTTGGTCCTTGTGCCCATGGAGACAAGCCAGATGTTCTTTGCTGTCTCACGGAGCTAAATTCAGTCACCTTGTCCCACAGTGGGTACTTAATGTTTGTGTTTCTTTTTTTGTTTTGTGCCTGGGATAATAGTTCTCTGCTGCTGCCAACAGCTCTGTTTAGTCTCGTGGAATCATGGTAAATATGCAGTGTGATAGACTTTTGTTTGTAATCAGCTGCCTTTTGTTACATGGTACCCCAGTGCGCTGAGCACACACAAGAAGGTTGGATAAAGATGAGTCAAGTTTCTCTGAATTTGAATTCCCCAGCTTGAGTGAGTGTCATATTGCCTTATAAAGAACATCTGAGTAACGTGGCTTTTGGTGTTGATCTTACAAAGAGGTTTTCATTTTGTGTACTTGTGTTTTCTATAAAATTAAGGTTTTTACACTGATCTCCTTTTAATGCTCACACTTCCTCACTGGTGTTTTGCTTAGGGAGTGTTCTCTCAGCATAGGTTTCATAAAATACTGCACCCAACAAACCAACTGGTCTGGCAGTCATCTGAATCTTGTTCTACAGAAGGGTTGATTAGGCCTATAATATTTTCTGAGCTATTAGAAATGGTGTAGAGATGATAAAAATGAAGATATATCAATAATGCATAAATCAGTGATCAGTAAAATAATTTCCTTGCTGGTAACTTTAATCTTGATCAATGCTTTCAACAGGGCAGTTACTGTAAAAAATAATGCCTTGTGGAAGTGAGCAGCTCTGTAGTGGAAAGCTCCCAGAAAGACATGGATCTCAGCCTTTGGAACCCATGCTACTTCAGTCTGCTGCAGCTCCTTTGTGTGCTTGGCCATGCTACATACCAAAGGTCCTCACACCTTTCTTGCATAAAGGCAAACCTCAGAGCTAGGGGAGGTGGCTGCTTTCAAGTTGACAGTGAGGAGCACTTTTTTCTCTGTACAAACTCTTAGAGAAGCCTGATATGTATTTCACTTTATCTCTTTATGTTTAGTCACAATATGCAGTTTTAAGAACTCGTCACCAAAAAGTCCTCTTTGTAGCAGGGAGAAATGGGGATTGTAGACTTCTGCTGGTCTTTCTACCTGTGTTCTGCTGCTGCTGTTGGCTTAGAGTATAGTGAATGTAAGCTGAATTGAGCTGTCAACCCCTATCAGGTATAAATCTTTACGTGGTAACGAAGCATGAAAGCTAAACAAGGTGTTATAGGTCACTCTTTGGTCATTTTCTGATATCACCCATCATTTCATAATCTTACCGTGGTGCTGGCAGAGAGGGTGAGGGGATAAAAACATAGAACAATGGAGCTTCTGCTTCACTGTAATTAAAAGCTTTTATATTTATTGAATGCTCTTTTTAGTTTGCTAAGTACTTGTGCTTCTTTGGTTGGCTGATATAGGACAGATCACAGGGGAACAAAGGATGAATTTGGTGATCTGGGCTTGTGTTAGCTTTTTGGGGGCTCCTGAGAGACAGTGCCATTACAGAAAACAAATATTAGAATCAAAAGGTCACTGCTGAAGAGTGTGCCTGACTTCATCTCTATGTTCTGGCCTGAAATGCAATTTCTGACCACAACTTTGCTTATTCTTCTCAGTCACTAAGCAATTACAGCAGCTCATGTGTGGCTCCTACAGCTCCTTTGACAAAAACTTGGGGAATACTTGTAGGCAGGCATAACCTGTTTCCATTAAAGGATTTTTATTTTGGGGAAATGTAATTAAAGCAGCGTTCGTAGGGTGGTGTAGCTATTTAGGGATTATTAGACACTGATGTTGGGTGAGGACTGTTTTTCTGTCACCATCTGATTTAGATGAGCTGTTGTTGTCTCTCAAAAGTGGATTCTCAAGTTCTGCTGATGGCATATGCCTGTGGGGATGTGTGCTGGACACTTCTTTCTTTCACAGGCTTCCTGGGATGTGAAAAGCTGTAAAGGTTTCTCAGCCACAGCCACTCCTTTCTATCGATTTCTCCTGCTGCACTGAGGTGGCCACACATGAGAATCTCTGCGGTGAGGAGGCAGATACTGAGCAGCTCCTGGCCATCCTCTACTGAGGTGCCTCAGTTCAGGTTAAGAAAGGGAATGTGGATGCAAATGGGCACTGTTCTGCGGGGCAAACACCTCTTGCTCTGTGAAGTTCCCGTGGCACACAGTGGGAATGGGGAGCTCACCACTGTGCTCAGTGTGCCCATGGCTTTGGGTCCCTCCCTCTTAACACAGGGATTGTGCCTAGAAAGGTAAATCTGTGTGCTCAGGAGGAGACTTGTAAACCTCCGTTGTTATGACAGACAGTACTTGTGGTTTTACGACTTTCTTTAAAATTCATATTCCTTACAGAGCAAAGGAACTGGGCTGATCAGGTGGAGCTTTCTGGGAGCAATGTGCTTCTTCAAGGCAGCAGCTGGCAAAGTGCAGCTCTTCAGAAGCCCTCAGGCAGGGCAGGGAATGGGAGAGACACAGCTGGAGCCAGAAGCCTGGAAGATGGTGGTGATTGTAGAATATGGATCAGTCAGCCAGATTTGAGGGGGTATTGCCTTGTGTGTTCTGCTTCAGTCACCAGGTTAACCAAAAATAGAGCTGGAATTAAGAGCCTGCCTGGAGGAGCAGAACAGGCTAAAAGCCCTTAAAATATGTCTGTTGTCCCTTCTCTGATGAAATGAGTTTAAAGGAATGCTTGTGCTCCAGACTGATGGTCGAGTGTTTTTAAAAGATTAAAATTTAAGTGCTGTCATCTTTGGATGTAGATAAAACTTCTAGTTTAGTTGTCTGTATTTGAGTAGCCCATGCTTACTTGCATGGTCAGATTGTTGGAGATTTCTATTACAGGCTAGAGCTTTTAAAACTTCTGGACTTTCCTCTGCCTCTTTGGGTTTTTTTTTTTTGTGTGTGCTTGTTCTCTAAAACGAAATGCAAACATTGACTCTTCAGTTTCTCTCATCTGAATCAGTGGTGTCAAACTTCTGCAGAAACCCACTGCAGGAGGGGAGAGAGTTTGTACTTGCATCTCTTGTTTTGTTGGGTCCTCAGAGCTGTCTGCTCTGCTCTGGGTGCAGCTGAGTTTCATAACACAAGCTGAATGCAAAGGCCACTGCTAAGGTCCACAAACAAAACAAGAAGCAGAATGTGGAATTTGTTTGCAGGAATTTTAAAGAGTCGATGAATGAGACTTAATGGGAGCAATTTTTTCCAGTCCTTTCTATGTGCAAATGCTTTTGTTGAATTCCTGCAGAGCACTCACTTATGTCATAGCTTGTGACCCTGTGATGTAAAACACTTTGATTCCCTCTAGAGGAAGTGCTCTGGTTAGGAGTCGGACCAAGCACAGATGAAAACACAATAATTCCCAGAGTCTGACTCCAGCTGTTGCTTAGTTAAAAGCTACTTTTCTGGCATTACAAATGTAACAAAGCAAGACAAAGAGAAATCCAAATGTGATTGAGTTACTCTTTCAGTTGAAAGAAGTATCTTCTTAATCAAACATGAATGTTTGTAAATTTTAAAATACGTTTTTCATTAAGTTTTTTTTTTCCTATGAGAGGCAATCTCATTTCCCAATTCAGCCTGACGGATTTTAAACGTGACTTCCTGGTCAAATTACCTCTCCCCCAACCCCTCTGAAATTGCTGGCAGTTTTCCTTGGTAACTGCAGAATTTATCATATCATATACCTAAAACAGATCTGTTGTTTAAGGCTTAAACATTGGTGGTGTTTAGGAAAGCTTCGTTTGGATTTTTGTGGAAATGAGATCTTAAAAATCAGTCCCTGAGCCTTTTTTTATAATCCCTGCTGGACTAAGTAGTTTGGCAGGACGGAGGCAGGTGCTCTCACCCTGCATGGGAACCTCCTGCATCTTTCCTCTTGTGCTGTGAAATCACTGGCTGCCTAAGCAAAAGACAAGTCTCCTGGGTTTATTTAAAGTTCATCTTGTTTGTCCTAAACATCTCTTCCTGGACTTTTAAGCTGTGAAAGTAGACTTCAAGGCAAAACAGGAGCAGATTTGAAGCGAAACAAAGATTTTTAAACTGCTTTTTTCTTTAAGTTAGATGTTGGACTAAGTTGGTGCTTGATGATCTAACCATCTCATCTGTGTTAGTCCTGTACCTTGCCTGTGACCCAGAGGAGCAGTGAGGGAGCCCTTAGCCTGTGAGGAAGCTCACTATGTGTGGTTACCTCTGCTCCTTGCTTTGCAAAAGGCCTTCTCCAGGTGATGTGATGGAGTGGGAGGAGAATTCAATTTTAGCTGAGGCCACTGCCCGCCAGTTTTGTACTGCTGTGACTCCTTGTGTTCCCATGTGTTGGAATTGAAAATGGTCCGTGGACTCCGGCGGGGGGAGAAATTGCTGACCCAGCCAATATGGTTGATAAAAGCAAGCTCTGTTTATTAGCAATCCAGAGGCACTTATATGGTATACCAGCTTGTTAACTCTTAAGTGGCTTAAAAACTTATCAAAGCGCATTTCTACTTCTACATAATTGGACTTACATTGGCAAGCTTCTACAGTTATGTTATGATTAAAAGAATTCAGAGTTCACCTCCCCTTCTCTGGGTCTTATCTGCACAGCTGTACCTTCTCAAACTCCCTTCTTGTTTCTCAGGCTTGTTTCTCACACAGGGATTTTTCTCATGCAGAGTTTTTCTCACACAGGCCTTTTGCTTGCAGGCTCTTGCTACAGTTCTTTTATTGATCCCGTAATTCTATCAATGATCCGTGTCCCTGACCCTCTAACATTCCCAACAGCCATGGTTTGCAGAACTGGGTCCTACCAGCTCTCAGGCACCTGTTGGACCTTCCAGACTCTTGCCTGCCCTTCAGACACGCTACCAGAGTGCCCTTTCTTCACAGATATTCTTTTAAGCAAAATGAAGGAAGGAATCATCACACAAAAAAGGGAATATTTCAGACAGAGAATTGTAGATCAAATTTCTTTTGTGTGAAAAGGAGAAAAAAAAAACCAATCAATTTTGGTTTTTTTTGTTTTCAGTCGGGTATTTCCAAAATAGCGTCTCCATTTTTCCAGTAATTCAAGTAAGAGGGTGGTCAGCCCCTGTGGCTTGAGGTGAGGGATGCACGTTGCTGCATTGCCACCTGATGGTGAGGCAGATATGGAGTGGTGCCATATCCGTGGCCGTGTTTTGGCATTGGCAGGAGGGAATTGAACAAAAATGGCCAGAAAAGCACCAGTTTCCTGTGACTGGGTCATAAATATTCAAGTGGGGGCTTCCTACTTTTGGAAGGCACTTTGTTAGCCTTCCAGAATCAATAACAGAGGGAATGAGATGGTCATCACTGATCATCCCCTTGAATGTTTTAATTTGAACTCTTTAATCCTCCTGGGTTTGAATTTTGTGCAGAGCAACTGATTTTGCAGCGGCTGACTTGAGGGAATCAGTGCATCCTTCGTATATAAATGCCTGGCTGGGGTACCTCCATTGTCATGTTTTCCATAAAAGTGCAGTCACAAGATTTTGCCTAATAGATTAAGATGTTTCTAATGCTGTATTCCCATTAAAATATTTTTTAAATTATAAACTGCCCATATACTTGAAATACCTTTAGCTGAAAGGGGTGCTTGCCTTAGTACTATATTTCCAAATTAAATGCATTCTGTATTTAAAGACCTAGAATCAAACATTCAGCATCATCTACCACTGAAAGTGTATTTTGACATTTCTACAACTTGCAAGCACACACTTTACAGGTACTGGCAAATTATGTAAATGAACAGAGCCCTTTGGCTGATTTTCTGCTTGTTTAAGTATTTGCTGTGAGTGTAAAATATACCTGTGGGATGCTTATGGTAATGATCGTGCAGAGGTACTCAGAGGTTTCACTGGTAGGATTAGTGTTACCAACCCCCAAAAGTGCAAACGCTAAGATTCATCCTGAGGAGTTTTATGCTTAAAAAATTCAGTATATCTTTTGTGCCTGCTGCTAATTATTTTTTGGGCCAAGTCTATTTTTTTACAAGTCTGGGCCCTGGGGCACGGCACTTTGGTGCTTTACTGGAGGAAGCTACACCTTCTCTGCTCTTTCTTGCTGTGGTGGGCAAGAAGAGTCCAAGCAGAGAGGGAGAGGGACATATTATCCACGAAATATGTCTAAAGTTTGCATAGAGTTTGCGTGCTGTCTGTACCTCTTCCTTTTGGAGAGTCAGAACAACCTCTTCACAATTAAAAGTAGTGTGGGAGAAAACCAAGCCTGCATCAGAGAGATCTCTTGTTGAATAAACTTCAAGACACCTCAGCTTGCTATGGCTTGGCACGGGGCTAATATTATATTTTGCCAACAAAATACAGTTTCTTGAGTCCTAAGCACTCTTGCCCTAATTTTGAGGGTAGTATTGTGGTATATTTTTCTCTCTTAGATATGAACTCTACATAGTTAAATTCAGAGGATTTAAATCATAATTTTGAGTGCAGTTAGGGTGTTTCCTTCTAGCTTCATTGTAGTTCTACTATTTGAATGTAATGTGGTGGATTTTAGGTTATTTGTTTTAACGTTTGTATTGAGATACATGGGATGATAATTTCCTGCATGGAAAACATTTGTAGTCAAATATACTGTTAGAAAATAGGAACTTGTTTTCTGAAAGCAAAAGGCTGTGCACAGCCTCCCATTTAAGCAGCTTTTTCTCTATTTGATAATGGGATTTCTTTTGGAGTGAAAAGACTGTATTTGGAGGTGATACTATTCCCACTGCAAGGCAGATAAGTAAGTAAAATCCAAGGATGTAATTCCAGAGCACTGCATTGCTCAGGTTTTTGTCCAGGCAATTCAAATTTTCTTCCATGTGTTGTACATGGATCATGATTTATACATTAAAAAAGTGCTTTCTTGCAGTTGCTTATCAGACTTGGCAGATGCTACTGCACAGAAGAATGCAGTTCTATTGTTTTGTCACACAGATACACTACTGTATGGAATTGTATTTCTTTTCTGTCTGCAGTGCATTTATTATCATCACTGAAAGATTGTTAACATAAGGTAAATACCACATTTACAGGAAGGCTAAAGGCAAACTTAGATTTTATTAAAAGAAGCCTCCTTTGCTACCAGCTGTGCAGTAGAGGAATTTCAATGCATAACCTGCAGGGCAGCTATCCTGCTCTAAAATAGACATTTTCTTAATTACATACTGAGCAGGATCTTATTCCAAACAAATGGCTTATCATTGTGCATGAACCAAAGGGTAGAAGTTGTCTTTTTTGGCAGAATCCAGACACAGGCTGCAAATTCCCGTTTAAAACAAAAGTCTGCTTCTGTCAGGGATTTAGAGTATTTGTAAAGCCTTAGAGGACAGTTGGCTTGGTTGTTATGTTTTTTAAAATATAGCAGTGTGTTTTTCCTTTTCTTAGAAGAGAAGGTACATACCAATGGAAAAGACATTAGTGGGAGTTTGTTTTTCCTGGGATGAAAAAAAAAATTGAATATTTTTCTTTATCTCCCACCGTGCCTTAACTTTTTAACCAAGGAATCCCAAAAAGGACACTGCTAAGGAGCTGAAATACAGCAGCTTTGTTGCACTGAGAGCTTTTTTTTTTTTTTTTTTTGACAGCCCTAGTGCTGTTTTGAGTATGATTGGAGAATGACAAGGCAGGAAAATCGTGGCAAAGTGCCCATTCCCTATCCCCAGTGCTGCTGGTGCTGCTGTTGAATCTCACTACTTTCAACTAAAGCTTGAAAGGGACTATTCAGATATTTTTCTTAGGCAGAATGCATCTCAGCTGTAAATTAAATGATGAGCCTACTCAGAGGTGGCTGGTAGTCTGTGTGAGCTCATGATCAGCAAGAAGTTTTGAGGAAGTTTGGAGCTGGACAGGTGGTGGGAAATCAGTGCCTTGTTGTGCACTCTAACAGCAGCATGGTCTTTCTAACACTGTGTAAAGTGAAAACTGCACACGGGGATGGACAGCAGTTACTGTCACAGATAAAAACGATCCATGGAAATAAGCCTACATAAATCCACTCTGGGGAGTGAAGCCAATTATCGTCTCTGAAAAGCTGAAAGCCCTGAGCACTTGAGGGAAAAGCACTCCCCAGTAGCTGTTGCACAGTTCTGTATCCTTTGTGAAAACTCTTAAAAGCGTGGCCTTGACAGGCCACCCGTACCTGTGTCTGCAGCCTGGAGTTTAACCTCACTGAGAGCTCTGTGCAAACTGGTGTGACAAAACAGAGCTGATTCATTTTTGCCTTCCACTGAAAGTCATACCCGTGCTACTACTGGTTCAGTAATTGTGCCTGCAGAGTGTGCATGTGGTGACAACAGAAGTGTCCACTTTTTCCTTTAATTTATTAGTTGTTTGGGGTTTGGGTTTTTTTTAATTTTTAGTTTTCATTTTTTTCCCCCTCTGATCCCTGTGAATGGAGAAAAGTTCCCAGATTGCAGTGGACCCAGACTTGCCCCTGGGACTGTGCCTGAGCACTGAGAACACAGTGTGCTCCCACGTCCCTCCCCAGGGAAAGGTGAGGTCCTCAGGGAGGGATTGGTGGAAAGGGTTGTGGTAGAGGTGCCCTATTTGGGTTCTGCAAATGCCTTGACCAGACATTCCCGGGCTGGGGTGCCAAAAATGGGCAGGAGCAGCCAGTTCTGCTCGTGGAAGGAAGGTGCTGCTGCTTTGAACAGGTACAGAGCATTTTCTGTGAGTGATGAGCTGTAAAGTTTTAACAAGCCTACTGCTGCTCTTTGACAGAAGAACTACGCAGCGGATGAGGTTCAGGCAATTATCTGAATTTGGGAGATTTAAAAAAAACCAAAACAACATGAGAAGTGTGAGGTAATCTTTTCAGTGAGTCTGAAACTAAAATAATTTACAGCTTCTAATTTTCATTTGTTAGATAACTACCAAAGCCTTGATACTGTTGTGTTACACATTAAAAAATCCTGTAGAGGGGTTTGTGGAAATGGGCTTTTTTCCTTTTGTTCTATTACTCGTGTTTTACACGAGGTGTGCACGGAAATATGCTCTGTTTGATGAAACGTTAGTGATTTCCCACTGTGGAAAAGACTGGCTTATCTGAGTCCGTCACACTTGCCTGATATTAATTGATTAAATATTCATTTGCTAATTTCGAATCCCATGGCTCTGTGAGCACAATGAACAGCCTGCAGAGGTCACAACCACTGCTGCTGGAGCAGGAGCGCCCAGCGGAGAGGGGACGGCGGCTGCTGGCAGGGACACAACCAGTGTCCATCTGGCACAGGTGGTCCCCATAAGGGCCTTTTGTGCTCCTCTCTGACATGTCCTCAACTCTGGACTGGGGCTTCTGCCCTGTTGTTCTGTCCAGCTACAGCTGCCCTGCTGTGCAGCCTCCCTTCAGGCATCCCTCAGGAAACTGGGTCTTGTTCTTTCCTGCTCCCACCTCCCTCCCAATTACAGACTGAAATCCTTGCCCTCAGTGGTGAGGGACCTTTCCATGATCTCCCCACAGGCTGCCCAGGGTCTGGCTGTGCTTTTGAACAATTGCTGGAGTACACCATGCTCTGGTACCAGTTAATTCCTTGTACTGAACTGCAGTGTGCATCTTTAGGAATGAGACCTGTGTGAAAAACTGGTACCTCTGCCAGGAAAATGGGCTTGCAGTTAGATTTCATCTACACAGGGAATGGAGACAATAGCATTTTCTTCTCTTTATTCAGCCTGATTCCTTTTTAAACCATATTAAAATGCATCAGAAGTGCCAGCCATTATAAAAATCTGAGATACCAAGCAAATGGGGTAAGTAAAATTAGCGGCAATTGTGCTCAGACTACGTTCTACTGAGAAATATTAGCAAGATGGCTCCCTGGAGACAGCCTGACTTTTAGAGGAAGCACTGAGACTGTTGTAGTGAGCTGATGAGGTCTCATGACTTAGTTATGAGACATCAGATTTTTATTTTAAGACTTGCATTATCAGAATTTCAATATTTTGTGTGCCGCTTCAGGTATTGTCTTAAGGCTGTACTCTTGTAGCTGGTTTTTGCTCAGCCCTGCTTGAAAAGTGAGCCTGAATTTTTACAGACAGAAGCATTCTTCTGCATTGGACACTGTGAGGGAACAGTGTCTCATAGCAGAACCAAACCAGAAAACTTTTTCTAAATAAGTCTCAAAAATTGATAGAGCAGGGCACAAATAAGTGATGCATTGAAACAAGGGAAGTTTGGTACATTTGGGGGTTCTGAAGATGGAGTTAAGAACCAGGTTCATCATCTTTCTGCTGTCTAATGTAGACGAGTATTGATATCATCTGGAGAAGAGCTTGTGGGTTTTGACTTCTGTATCTCAGTTAAAATAGACGAGGTTTTAAAAATTGCATAATGAATAATTTGTACCTGCCTGTTCTTGTCAGATTCTTGAACAAAAACATTATTTCAAGACAGGTACATATTGGTGGGTGCCAATAAGCAAAGATTAGGCTGTGGGAGCTGTGTTCTTCTTAAGGTGTGTCTGAGCAGTGCTGGAGGGAACCCCAGTGGCAGGAAGGGTGATAAGGGGATTGAGGAGGGAGTGGTGACCAGGGATGGCTCTGAGGACATTGCTCCTGGACTTGGTCAGCAGTTTCTGGCTGCTCTGAGCTTGGCTTTCTGTGCCTGTTCCTGGATTTTGGGGTACAGGCTCTTCAGATGCTTGTATACGGGAGAGGTTTTGGTAGGGGAATGTGTTAAATGCCTGAAAATAAAATTATTCATCTGTCTCTTTCCTCATCTCCTTTTCGTAGCTTCCAATTTCTGACAAACTTGTAGAATTTTAATACTCTCAAAGTGCAAATAGAGCTCAAATTGGTCAGTGTGTCGAAAAGCTGCTGGGAAAACCAATAGCTCGACAAGCACATGTGTGTAGTATGATTGCCTAAGACTTACTTCTTTTGGGGTATTGGACAGAAAAATCTGCTTTGGACAGAAGCTTTCACATAAGGCATGCTGTGCCTGCTCGTCGTGAATGCATGAAACTCCATTTAGCGTTAACTAACATCAAAGGGGAGAGCAGTTTCCCATAATACTAGTTATGGGACAGCACACTTTTTTCCAGGTTTTTTAAGATGGAAAGCATTTGTGGCAATTTCTGGGTTATAAAAATTAAAAAATAAAAAATGATGAATGTTGCGGTGTTCTTGTTTAGTATTTGTGCTCAGCAATGCCTGGTGGTCATTTTCACAAGGTCTAGTTATCTCTTAAAGTAATAAGCTGAGCTGGTTTGTTTATACAGTAAATTTTTGTATGCAGTGTTCAGCTACAATGGACTGGTCAGGTGTGAGACTGAGGGGGTTTTTTTATCTCTTAAGTGAGCTTTTATGATATGAGCTGGGCTGTGCTTGCAAAGAACTCATCAGTCTGTGGCTAAGGTCAAGAGAAACAGCAATGCTGAGTGACTGCATTTTCTGAGCTCGTAAGTGTACAGATACATTGCTTCGATTGACTCCAAACTGTTCATAATATATTGTTCATGGAAGAATCCTCTGCTTGAAGACTACTGCCAAGATCTGACTATAGTGTGATTTTCTCCTCCATCTTTTTTACAGTGTGCAATAAATAATGGTAAAGGACATCGTGCCTTGAAAGCGCAGAGATGAGCGGTTAGGAAAGGTGCCGATTCCCGAATTACAGGAACTTCAGCACTGTTCCCTAACGAATTGTTACAGCCAACTTTGTCCATGTTGGCACTGTTGGAAGCACAGAGTTTATAGCAGTTATATGTGGATTGCTGGTTTCAACAGGGTAGCAGCCATGGCATTAGATAACCTCTATTGAATGATGGCTCGGTGTAGAACCATAATGCTTCACCGATCAATCTCCTACTGATCCTGCCTCCCAGGATCGATGCAGTCATGGGAAAATTGGAGAGGCTGCCATTATTTATACAGCAGAATTGACCATCTCATAGAAATATTTTTCACTGCTTCTGAAAGGCAGAGTGTTTCCATCAGTATTCCTCTAGACTTTATCAACACTCAAATAACTTTGTGACCTACTATCTAGTACAGGAAATGCTGCTAATCAGAGCCTTTGTGCCACACCATTCTGTTGTGTCCTCACTGCCTGTGTCTTTCCTTTGGGTTATCTAGATTTAATAAACAAGCTGGAAATGAAATGAATTAGAAATTAATAATGTAATTCTTGGTAGGAGAAAAGGAGATAACTAAGTCTAAATAGATTTTATTGAGTTCACATGTTCTCTGATTACTTTGCAGGATTCTGATATTGATTATTTTCTAAATTGATAGCTTTCTTGCAGGCACATTAATAAATTTTCTTAATGTGTCTAATCCATCCATACACATCCACTTATTAAAATAGGGGTCTTCTTTCTACATGTGTCTTAACATGCTGTCAGCAAAATCCTGCTGGAGGGATGAATGGATTTTCAGGACTGATGTGTTTGTCAGAAGAACCTGACTTGGAAGCAACAATTCTTGGGTCAAAAGCATTCTGATATCTTGCTGCTTTGTACAAGATGAAATTAGCACAAAAATGCTTAGTGCTGGTGAAAACTGAAGGTGCCTGAATTTCCTATGGCTTTATGGGGCCAAATTTTCACAGTACCCTTTTGCCCCATGCCTGGATAACTTCCTACATTTAGCATTTCTGAATACATCTTGCAAGTATCTAATACCATAGGAAAAATTACCTTTGAGAAACACAGTCATTAATTCTAGCATATCTGATTTAAATGCCCTAAATTAACACAGTAATTTCTTGACAAGTAATGCTCAGTTGTGTGTTCTTGGGCAAACAATGTTTCAGCCAGCTCTCTCTCCATTGCTGATTGCAAAAAACAATCAACAGCACTCTTCACCTTTGCTGAGACCTTTGCTGAGACCTTTGCTGAGACCTTTGCTGAGACCTTTGCTGAGACCTTTGCTGAGACAGGACTTTCTTTCATCTTAGAGGATAGAATTAAACAATCGTTAAAAAAAAATTACCCTCATAAAGATTATAGGTAAATGAGTTTCTTTTATTTGTTCCTAAGTTGAAACTGAGAAAACTAGGAAATTTTTTTGTGTTGCTGAGTGTGGCCTCTGCTGTAACTGGGGAATCTGTTCATTGGAAGGGACAAGTACATTTTCTGGTTTTTAAATTCACTCTACTGTGTGAGCAGCAAATTGCTATCAACAAGCTCTGCTTATTAGCTGTATCCAAAATATTTGCATCAGAGCAGGAAGAGGGAACCTTTCCTTCGTTCACAGCTAAATAAACTTTTGAAACAATTTGTTGTTTGGCTACAACAGTGCTAATTCCAGAGAAATTTTGAAAAACGTCTATTTTCTTATCCCACCTCTTGAAAATCAAGAAATTTTTCAAGCAGAAAATTTTCTGAGAGCATTTGTTTTCAATTCTTACTTAGGCTGCAGAAACCCATAATCTTGTTGCTATTTCAGATTTCTCTGATAGGGTGAACTGATCGAAGAGGAGAGGTGATCCAGCCAAGTCAATAATTTTGCAACGTGTGAGTTGTGGATGCATCTCACTGAAATCATTGTTATATCCCATCACTTTCAGAGTCAAGATTTTTCTTCATTTCATTGCAGGTGTTCATTTAGGATGATTCTGTGAGGTTGTTTGGGACCTCTGAAAGAGACTTTGTTTAACACGTCAATTTATGTATTGTTTTAGTATAAACTGCAAAATGAATTTCTTAGCCTTTTCCCTTTTCTGGTAGCATTGTTGACTCCCAAAGCATGGATATGTAGAACAATTTGTGACTGAAGCTAAACTAGTGATGGTCTATCCCAGTGACACAATAACATTGTCCTTTTCCTCCTGTGCTACCTTCTGATCAAATTAAAAGCAATTTTCTGATCAGCCTTAAATACAGTGTTGTCGAGGATATGTATTAATTTTTAGGTATGGAGGCTAATTTTTATCTTAAAGTCACATTTTACCTGTAAAAATGTGCAAAATATCTATGCTTTGTTTCCATTTCCTATCTGTCAGTGCTATCACAGGTGTTTTTTTTAATGCACTTGTGCAGCAATCTCATGTTCTGTAATTAACATCTGCAAGTCACTTGATATTCATAGTGTAAAACGTTTATTAGTTCAGCAAATATATATTAATGAATTTTCAATCATTACCTGGAAAGTATGTCTCCATCGGTTATTGATTTAACCGGAAATTAATCTGACAGGCCATCCAGAGTAAAAGCAATTTCTTGCAGTTATAGGAAACCTACATTTATGTTTCAAATATTTGATATCTAAAAAGGCTTCTTGTGTGTTTAGCTAATGAGATTGTGCATGAGTTGCTTGCAGTCAATGCAAGTGTAAGACACGCTGTCAGTAATTAGCATGCGCTGCCAGACTTTGATTATGCCGGCTCTTTGACCTATTTTTAACAGAAACTAGGGCAGTCCTTTGGATTGCCTTTCCCTGTCCCTGGACACCCTGCTGTGTTATGTGCTTCATATTTGACATTATAACGTTCAACTGCGGTGCCAAACTGCAGAATATCCCTTGGGGGTTTTCATTGAAACAGATGTAACAGATGTCTGCCCACTCTGAAGCACACAGCGGTTTCTGATAGCAGTCACTCAGTAAATGATTTTCCTGCACTGTTTAGTAAAGATTGCTTTAGTCTACAGCACCTTTTGGAGCATACTGTGTCGAGGGTTATTTTGGAAATGATTTTCAGACTGATCAGAAAGATTCCTCTCTGTCCCCACCTTGTTGGTTTGCATCTTCAGGCTAGTGACTGAATAGACATTTGGATAACTGGGAGATCACAGTATTTGTGATCTGTTAAACTATTGGACACAGGCACACTGTTGTGGGCACATACTGGGAGTTAAAAAAATATCTAAAAGCTACTGTCAGGAAATTCAGTAATGCACGGCTTTCCTAGGAATACATTTTAAGATGCTTTAAAACAATTGCAGCACTGCAGACTTCAAATGCTTCAGGACAAGATCAAAACCTTTTGCTTTTCTCTATGTCAAGCTGTTTCCTAATGCCTCTCTGCACCTTTGGGGAACTGGGAGTGTGTGAGTGGCAGTTTCTGCAGGAGCCAAACAGGCAGATGAACTGAACCATGCTAAAAGAGGGGAAGCGAGAGGTTGGCTGTGGATGTGAGAGTGGGCAGAGGAAGAGGAGGAGGAGGAAAAGCAGCAAGAGCTGAGAACTCTGCCTAAGCAGGGATGTGTGGAACAGATGCTTGGGGCTGGAGTGGATATTTGCTTCGTAAAGAGTTGTCTGGCCTGGATGCTGAAATAAAGGACAAGAGGAATGTGGGAGGAAAGGAAGGCTTGGATAGAAGAAAAAAAATCACCTGCTTGTCTGCATTTCTTTGTGTTGTTCAGAAAAAATCCATAATGGTCTATACAGAGGGATTCTGAGACTGATTCTCCAGTGGGTTTTCACCTCTGTCAATCCCTAATCCCCAGGAGTTGGCCTCCTTTCCTGTTTCAGCCTTTGGGAATTGAAACCGATGGATGCCATCCACCCCTCCCTGTGTGTGCTGCTCCTGTAAGAAGCCATCATCTGCTCTGGTGCTAGGAATGCTGTCCTAGGTGATGCTACATCTTTCTCTTGCTTTCATCCTCCCTGTCCCACCTCCTTACAGCACTGGCATACAGCCTTTGTGCTGGGAGTAAATGGTACTTGGCTGCCCATGCACAGACCAGCTGAGGAGAAACCACGTTCTTTGTAATTGAGTGAATGAGCAAAAAGACTTTTGTTCCTCTCTTGGTGTGAAATCCTGGTGTTTCCCTTCAAGAAAGCAAGCTGTGGGCCAAAACAGGCAGGTGTTATTGTTTCCTACACACACAGTGTGTAATTTCAGACTCTTCTGAGTGTGAGGCTGTGGCCGCCTGAGAATTTGTCTTGCTCAAAGTCAAATGACTGTTTCTGAAAATCCCACTTGATGTGCTTGCCTGAGTCAGGAAAGGTTTCTTTCGCTGTTACACTGAAAGTGCCTGTTCGTCTCTTGTGGGTTATGATAACACACTCATTACTGAAGTTGTATCTGATTGCTGCACAAAGACATTACTTGATTTTTAAATCAACATATTTGATTTTTTTCTGTCATGCTTTATTAATAACATTGTATTCTAGTTGGAAAATTAATTCTAGCCATCATGCACAGTGTTATCCTAGCAAGCAGGAACACTTCATGCATATGTAATACTCTTACCATGTCATAATTTTTTATGTTTTGCCACTTCAATGGAGTAATGATAGAACTTGCTCTACTTTTAGAAATATATTACAGCGCTCAAAGAGGTAAATCACTGCACGGTTGACTTAAGTAGTCTGGGGATGATTTATAAATCTCCACAGAAGGTCCATGCTTGGATGCATTTGCTTGCTTAGATCTGTGAAGTTCAGTGAAGTCCCCTTGGAGTGACTGGGGAATCCCACTCTAGTGCATGGGTTCATCTGAAATGGTTTTGCAGGAAGACAATTTTGAAGGTGGTGGAGAGACCAGCCAGGCTCCTTCTGAGCACAGAAAAGGTAGAGCAGCTCTTGGAACTAGACCACACAATGCCATAATGATGTTTAAGTTTCAGTCTTTTGATGCTTCCTAAGACAGAACAGCTCTTAATGTTCTTAATAAATAATGAACAGAAAGCAAATGAAACTCCAGCTGAAACCCCAAATCTGCTGAAGACATCTGGGAAATTAAAGCACTGAAAAGAGGTCTTTTGTAGGTTCCTGGTACAGCAACTGATGCAGCACTGACCCTGATCCTGAGAAATAGTGTTCTTTATGCAGCTTCAGAGCCACTGGGCTTGGTTCTTCGTGCCACCTTTGTGGAAATGCCCTTGTGAGATCAATGAAATCATGCTGGGTTCTATGGCTTCCTTCAGTGATCATCCCGCAAATCGCTGCAAAGCCTGACAGAGCAAAGGTCAGTGTTGGTGCTCTGTTTGCAACACAGCTCTCATCCAGTGGCTTTAAAAGCACATTAAACAAGGATCCTGCAGGCTGCTTAGGAAACAGAGTAGAGAAAGTGGAGGCAGAACTTATCTGTGAATAGGAATCTTATGACAGAAATCACTGGATTGTACATTCTGTCCAAGTTCTACAAGAGCCACGCAGTCTGATGTTCTGTGCTCAGATTCATTTCTAAAGGAACTGTTCCAGGTGGCAAGACTGGTTGTCTCTGCATGTAATGAAGAAAATAAGTTCTTGGTGCAATTTTTGTTTCTGAGAGCTGGAGAGCCATATATGGGTTTTAGGTCTCTTTGATTTAGATGCCTGCAGGTTAAGTCCAAAGACTGCAGACCACTTCTTAATGAAATAAATCCAGTTTCTTTTGAACTTCAGTGATGGCACATGCTTTCCTTGGGTCATAATCTTGATTAGGTCAGTGTGACAATAATGACCTTTAGGTGTAAAATATACAGGCTGTTGTTTCATTCAATGTTGAAGTGATGATTGCATGGTGTTATACTTGATCCAATAATGTCTCTAAGGCAGCAGCAGTCCCAGAATTTTGGAGATCTTAGAATATAAAGGGTAGTAATGCAAGTAAGTAGAAAAGATGCTGAAAGGCATGGGTTGTTGCAGTTATGAATTATGTATAACTTCAATGCTTCCATCCCAAGCAGCTGCACTGAGAGCTCTGTACACAGCATTTATCAGTTGTAAGAAGAGGGCACAGGTATCTGGGATTTTTTATGTTCCATTTTGTGTGTGGACCAAGTTGTGGTTCTGCGTGGGAGAAATACTGATGCTGATGATATGGAAGAACATTTTGTTATCTGTAACTAAGGACTTGGGTCAGAAAAGAAATCTGTGGTAGTCAAATATGTAAGTTTTGTCTCATTTTGGTTTAAAACCCTGTTCACATCTATTTTTACCTATAGAGAGAATGGATTATACTTCCTTGGTCTGAAAAATAACTTTCATTCTAAACAAATTTGCAGCACATGCCACATGCTTGGGGTTTTCTTTCAGAAATTCATGCAAATGAAAAATGCTGCTATGAAGTACAGCCTGTTTCCTGATCTTAAGCCCTAATGCAGCTTGTTGATCCTGGTCTTGCTGAAATGTGCATTCTTAACAGAATCTCAGATATCAAATTTTGTTAATTTAGAAAAAAAAAAAAAGATTCCTGCCAGGAGTACATTGTTTTAAGAAGGGGAAAAAAAGCTGCACACAGTGACAGTGTAATAAATAAATAAATAAATTAAAATTGGCAAGCTGAGAAGCCAAGAATTTTGGGACAGAAAAGACATCATTCACCGTTTTCTTTTTCACTACTGTGTTTTCTGGTAGCTTCTTCAGACCTAAAGTGGAACTGTGTGCCTGAGGTGCTCATGTGGGGTAAAACTCCCTTGCCTTTCCTCTTTTGGCTCTACACTCTGAGTATCCAGTGGTAAACCATGACAAAGTGTATAATCACCCCATGTTTTATTTCACTTTTAGGTGTATTTTTTCAACACTGTTTTTTGGGTTTATTTTAATCATGTAAAGCAGCACGCCTTGAAAAAATCACCAGCAGAGAATAGTAAAATAGCTGTATTTGAGACAGTAGTACCTATGGTGTGTGTCTGAACCTTGAAATATTCCCCTGTAAGTGCAAGGAATGCTGCAGAAACCACAGCAGCATTAACCCAGGCTGCATTAAATGCTATTTGCACCTCAACTTTTGCAAGTATATAGCAAACCAGCAAATACTAGAACCCAGCTGCTTTGGAAGGTGAGCTGTAAACCTCTTGGGTTTGTGCCTTGCTGAAGAAAAGTCTTGATCCTGCAAAACATTGAACAGATTAAAAGAAGGTTCTTCTGCCTATGGATATATTACATGATAGAACTGCAAGATAAATATTAGTTTGGGGGTTGGCCTAGAAAGACTCAGCAGAAGTGGTTTGGACTCCAGGTGGCTTGAAAACGAGTTTTCTTCAGCTGGCTGACAGAAAGCTAACCTGTCCTAAAAGAGAATTGGTGTTCTGTGATGTATCCTCCTTTTGTACAGTGGTGGCATGTGTTAACCTTCCTGTTAAAACTGCTCCTTCCCTTCAGCAAAGAAAAAAGCTGCAACAAGGCAACATGTTGGGCTGTGTAATGATCTTGGCTGCTCTGTGGCAAAGGAGGATGTAGGAAAGGTCTGTCAGGTTAAGAAGGAAATGTACTCTCAAATCAAGCATCTGTGTGTGTCTCCTGAGTGTTATGCTCTCACTAAGGAAAGATGAATGAAGCCACAGCCAGAGGTCAGGCTGTGGATGATTTTTGGCTGGTTAACTCTGTGCAGGTGGCTTGGTGATACTGCCAGGTGCCAGGGTTCTTGAGCACTTTTTTCTGTAAGATGCTCATTTTGGTTCATAACTTCACTGACTTCTGTTTTTGGGGTGTGCTTCTCCACAATTTAGGTTGAGGTATTCCACTTACACTAATGTAGTCATGTTGAAGCATGAGGGATGGAAGAAACAAAATATTTTATCCCTTTAAATCAATCATCTTCCAAATATTTTCTTTTGCAAAACCAGCTTTTATCATGCTAGTCATAGGATCTTCTTTTGAGAGTTCAGGATGTATTTCTTCCTACACAAGCCTACTCAAATCTGGCCAAACTTCGAGTGCACCTAGAAACATTAGCTTTGTTTAATTACAAGTTGATCTTTAATTTCCTGCACCAGTAGGAATGAGAAGTTTGCCTTCTAAGGCTAGTTTGACATGAGTGCTGAGCTGGCTGGTAGATGTTAATTGTTATTCCCTATAGTTACACTGGAGCTGAAACAGGAGGTTTTAATCAGATAACTAGATGGTGTTTGATTCTTTACAACCCTTGCTTACATGATTTGTATGTAATAACATGCTACACTGTATTTAAAAAAAACAAAACAGTAGCTTCATTGCTGCATTTTTAAAACTGCCCTTGTGAGGATTTTTATATTAAGTATATTTTTACTGGTAATCCAATCATATTTTTCATTCTTGATACAAAAAAGTGTTTATCAAAATAAGAAAGTGACAAGTGGAAAATTATTTTTTAATACTTCATGTGAAAGCATCTGCTGGAATTATGCAGCATATGCTGAAAATAAGCAAATACCAACATGTGTCAGAGTGCCCCAACATTGACTTAATCAAAGTGCAGACAGTATTTTTTCCTGACTCTGGTGAGCTCAGGGTCTGGCCCATTTATTAAGCATTCTTTGTGTTACTTAGCAGTATTATTTTCTAAGTCTTTTTCCCTTCATATGCTCCTGCTATTAACTGAAATATTTTACCATCTGTTTTTAGGTGGGGTAAGGAATTGATTACTGATTAAAATATTTCCAGGCCTATCTATAATTTAAATGCAAAGGCATATCATTTTAAGTGTCATTGAGTTTAAATGGAAATTGTGACCAGATTAGTAATGTGTTGAGTTTGTGTGATGGCACACCTCCAAAGCATCAGCTCAGTGCAAACTGCTACATCTGCATTTCATGACTTTAGGGGAATGCCAAGATATTTCCACTGGGGGCAACTGCAGAGCTCTGTAACAAGGCAATGGATGCCTTCTGGTCAAACAGAATCATAGGAAATATCTGAGCTATGTGTGGCCTTGTAGTATGTCTGCCTCACTGGTACTGCAGATGTCTATTCAGGGAATGTTTTAATACAGTTTATTTCTTTGCTTTTTAGCGCAATAACAGTTTAGTACAGTCCCACAAGCACGTGAGCAGGTAGGAGAATGAGAGAGAGAAGGCTGGAATATGGTTACTAATAGTGAAATACTAGAGCATTGTGCTAACACGTCTGTGCATGGGATTGTGTAAACCCCAGAGTTACACAAAGAATGGGTGCTCAGGTGTCTTGATCTTGGAATGACTTAGAAGTAGAGAATAGGTAGAGCAATTGGAAAGGAATCATGTTTGATGGGGAGAACTTCATGGTGAAGCATTAGCAAGCTCCTGTGTGAAGGTGTTGGTTGTGGTTTTTGTCACACAGCCAAATCACCATTGTGATACAAATTAGCCACTGCATGTGCTTCAAGCAAGAGAAAAGCTCCACGGGACCTGTATATGTGGATGTATGGATTTGTATGGCTGCTATAGGGAGCAGCCTTCTCAAACACAGCTTTTCTTGGGAGATCTGGGCATCACTGCTTGCTTTTGCCTTGTGGGGCTGGTGGGAGGTAATGATTTTCTACATCTATACTATTTCTGCTGGAGAAAAGCATTGGTTGAACTTTTAACTTCAGTCAGTTCATATAGATGGGAGGAAAGGATGAGGCTCTGCTACCTGTTTTATTCTGAATTAAGTGCTTTAAAGCAAGTGCAAGATCTCATCCTGTGCAAGTTAAACCCAATGCAGCCTGTCACTGTTATCCTCTAACGTTTATTCACACTATTTCTGTGTTAAATTATGCTGTTAAATTTTTGTATTCATATCTGAAAGTGTCTTGACTGCTATTATGAAAAGCAGGGTACAACAGCCACAGGCTCTTCTGGATTGCACAGCCAGAGCAAAAACCAGAACCCCCCTTCAGCCCAGAACCTCTCTCTGCATCCAGAAGCAGTGGTTTGTGGGGATGGTCATAGGTTTCATTTTCCTACGGGTAATAGGTTGAAGCTTTCTGAGGCAAAGTGAGGGTGACAACCTAAAACCCATGGTAAATCAGTGAGAAGTTGAGAATAGTGGGCTGTCAGGATTCTGGGTTGCTCCTGTACAGGTTCTGCAAATTAACTCATTAGCTTAACTCTCTAAAATGTGGGGTTTGAACTCACAGTGACAATAGACCTGTAATACACAATTTGCTCTTAAAATCAACTTCCAGTGTGAGATAACACAATATTTCCTGCTTCAATTCCTTTTAATTTTTAGGAAAGAATCTGACTGATATTTAAAGACCAGAAGGGCTTTCTGTAAACAGTGGCACTTGTTGTTTTCCAAATTACAAGGACCCACCAGATCATCAAAATGTTACATTGCCTTTTCATATTTTCTGTTGAGCTGGTGTGTGCTGAGGTTCTTCCTTGGCAATGGTAAGTGTAAGTAGTATCAATAGGAAACTTTAGTAGTATGAAATCAAAAGTTCATTTCTTATCTCTTATGTCCAGGAAGCAAAAATAACATGCAGCAAAAAGCTCCCAGATACACGGAGGTTTGGAGCCTTTTCATATAGAAAATCTTTCCTTCTGGATGAACTGTACATTTTCCATGTTGAATCATTCCATCTGAAATGCATTTTGTACATTGTCTTGGATCTGAAACAGGGCGAGGCAGTGTGGAGGCTGGGAAGGGACCAAAACTATGGATTGGATTAGGTGTGTTAGGCAACCCAAATGTGAGGTAAAATATGGACCAGACAATTGTCTTTGCTGCTGTTGATGTTGGGATTAATTTTTTGACAGGGCTCCTTTCCTTGCTGCAGGAAGGCCTGAATACAGTCAAGGGATTGTTTGGAAAGAATGGGGCTTTTTTTGCAAAGTCTGTGTCTAGTTTGTGTTTTCTGTTGTGTGATAGGGGTTTTTGTTTTTTGGGGTTTTTTAATTGCTTGCAAAAATTTCTTCCACTTTTTAGATGCTTTGTGGAAAGCTAAGCTTGTTGGGAACTGGCTGTTGTGGAACCAGTTCCCCAGTTGTTGCCATGAGGAAGTTGAACTGCTGCTTTGGTCCTTTTTTGTCATAATGCCGAGGGAGTTACACATTTCTGCAGGCAGTTAGCATCTGCCACCCAGATTTAGATTGTTTCACATTGATTTCTGATAAGCCAGAACACGATGATAGCAGCCACAGCAATTACTTGATGTGGTTTTGTCATGTTGTTGGTCTGAAATGTATTTCCTCCCCAGGTACACTGTGGAAATTTAAAATAGACTTACAGGATGTTGTGACAAGCCGCCTCAGTTCCACCAGGTCCATTAAGGCGTGGAACCTGCATTTTGATCCTCCATTATCTATCCTTTACAATTTCCTTGCAGTGATTAATGAACCTTGAAATGATCAAGAATGAAAATTCAGCCTTTTAAAAAAACAATTCTCTTCCTGGAACAGAGGTTTGCCCTTAAAGGGGTTCCCACAGCCATCGGACAGGGAGACCCACTGAAGGATATTTCCCAGTGTGAAAACTGTGTTGTTACACCCCATTTTGGTTAACACGAGCTTCATTTCACTGTACTCCAAGCACATGCAGACTTGCATGACTCTTGTTTCACCATAATATCTTACTGTAGCAGATGGTGGAGGTGTCAGGGAGCTGCTGAAAACTGCCATGTTTATTAAACCTCCTCAGCACAGAGTAGCTCATCTGTTCCTGCTGGCAGTGGTTCCCAAGGGACTAGATGCCAGTCAGGATATTCAAAACACATTGTGTCCTGGCTGTGTTCTTGCCTGGATTTGCATACTCTTGCCTTTGACTGTAAGAAAAGGCTTTGTGTTGATAGGAGTGCATGTTGGACAAGTGTTTCAAACGTTCTCCAAGTTTAATTTATCCATAGCAAGCGTGAAAGCAGGAGGAGTGCACATTGCTAGCCAACCTTGTCCGGCGCTGCCATTGTTTTCTGAAATGGTGATAGAGCAGGAAAACTTTGATAAATTCCTTAACTCTGCTGTGCACTGGCTGTAAGAGGACAGGGTTGCACAGGAGTCGCATTTCTGCAGTGCAGCACAAAGATGCTGACAATAGTGTGGGATTTGGCTCAGCTATCAGCACAGGAGCAGGTCTGGTAGCCATGGTCCTAATGTTTGAACTGTATTGTTGAAACCTAAGTGGGTAAGCTGCTGGCATGAGAGGGGCTGTGTTGTATCCCTTTATGGTTGAAGTTACTAGATAAATTGAAACAGAATACTCAAATTTTGAAGTTGTATCATTGCCAAATGTGTGAACATAATTACATTATTCCTTTTGATTTCACTTCTTTGGACAGGGTTTTAGATCAGAACGGCAGCGAATCTGCTGTCAACCAGGGAATGGTTTTGTTTTTCTGTAAAAAGGCAGAGCTGTTAATATGCTTACTGATTGCTTCAAGGATTGGGGAATAACTGGGTGACACACATTTTACTGAACTGGTGTTCATGTACCCTAGAGGGGAGTTTGAGAAGAACCTGATCAGCAACAGGGCTAAGGCTGCATCTAATGTGGAAGGGAATAGCCATGAGTCAAGCTTTCTGCTGGAGCACCTGTGGATGCCAGTGCATGCTCTGGGCTGGGAGCTGCTGCACAGCTCCCCATGTCCAGCCCTACAGTCACTGGTGTCTGTAGCTCAGGCAGCTTGACAGCACATGAAAGTCACCACAGACAAGTGTGAGGTATCTTGCATCAGAAGGAACAACTTTAAATTACTTGCACACGTTGCTGGATGTGAAATTAACTGTTCAGGGGGAAAAATCCAAACAGCCTGGCATCATTATGGATACTTCATCGAGAACATCTGCTCTTTACAGAGGTCTGGGTTGAAAGGGAAAAGGAATTTCCTCTCCAGCCCAAATGATCAGTGGATTCCCTGGAGCATTGGGATGGATAGTGTTTGTTAGGCCAAGTTTTCATTCGAGTGTGCATGTTTGGACACAGCTCACTGACAATCGATGACATGAGCTTGCTGCTTGAAATCCAGTCCATTTTCCTGCACACTTGATGTCACTTGCAGAAATAACTCCTTACAAAACTGAAAGTCTGAAGGCTTCCCTACTGGATATGATGATAATGATGAAGGTCCAGAATGACTTAAAACTAAATAGAGCCAATAGCCTATGTTGTGAATGAGTGTTTTAAGATTGCTTAAAGAATCATGGACAGCGGCACAACCAAGACAGTTGGTTTTACTCGTAAGAATGTTTTATCCTGGCTGCACTTTGGGTCAGAAGCTTTCTTTGAAAGTTTGAGAACAAAAGTATTATTCCACTTGGGTTCTTATTCAGGCAAAAAATGTTTCCAAGGTGTTCATTTAAAAAAAAAAAAAAAAAGGCAGGAGCTCATTAGGCAGCACAAGTTCCTGGGAGCAGACAGTCTCTAAAAAGCTCAAGAGGAGCTCAGCCCAGGTGCTATTTGTCAAGGCTGAGGTCTAATGAGCATTTCTGAGGTCACAGTGCAGCCTGTGGAGGGGGAAGATGCCACTCCACCACCTTCACCATGGTCAGAGAAACAGCAGCTCTTGTTCTTGGGACTGGTTTCTCTTAGGGGAACTGAGGTCCTGTAGGTGGGAGTAGGCACATCTAGAAAGTAGGGGTAATAAAACTTAGTTTTCTTTTAGTTAGGTGTGAAACACCATATGAAACAAAGCTTTTGTTCTTTAATCTCGCTTAAATGTTTGCTTTTATTGGTGCTTTCCATTAAGCTGCAAGTACATGAAATATTCTTGCATAAACTGTTTTGGGATTAACTTTATTTCCTCTCTATTTCAATAGACTAAAACCTAGCATGAAATTCATTATTTGGGCCCAAACCTTTCATTTAGGAGCTTGGCAGAGTGCAAGGATTGGTAAACATTACAGATGAATAACAGAATGAAAGAGTTAACACATTTTCTGATTTTGACAGCTGTGGAGGGCACACAAAGGTAAAATATGACACATACTAACTCTTCCTCTGTAAAATTTCTGTCTGAGACTGGTGTGTGTCTCTAGTAATTCACCACATGCACAGTTCTACAAAGAAAATCGAGTGTTGTGTGATAAGTTTGCTACCTCTGTTAAGACAGAGATTTTAGCTGTGGGCAATGAAAATCAGACGAGTTTGCCTTTCTCCTTCAGTTGATTGGGAGTAGTGGTGAAAATAACTCAGACACCAAAATCAGCTTCTGATGTTGAAAGACTCTTAGTGGCAAGATGACCTGAAGCTACTGACACAGTGTCTTTGTTTCCTTGTTGATTCCAGCACATCCTTAGCTGTGAGTATAAAGAAAGCCCAGGAAAAATTGTAGGGGTGTCTTAGGGAATTCACTCTACAGAATTTGTGTGAGGGCAGGATAGGATTCCACTGTTTACCTGACTTCTTCCTGTGCTCTGTCTTCTGTCTTGTATAGAGCTGATGTGCACTTGGAGCTAACTTAAGCTTGAGGACTCCAGAATAATCTCTCACAAATTTTATATGTAGCACAGAGTATTTTTGAATGTGTGCTGGGAGAACTCATTAGCTGCTGTGACCTCAGTAATTTTCTCTTTATTCCTGAAATGATATCCTGGTCCATGGTGAGAATTTAACTTTAAAAAGGTTGGAGCAATTTTTTTTCTAGACCTCTAGTCAAGAGGAAAAACTGTTTGCATTAAGGGCTTATTGTCTCATTAATAGAAGGCAAAGGATGTTAATTAACCCAGTAGCCACATCCTTTTCTTGTGCTGTACCTCTTGCCTTACAGCATTACACCAGTGGTGCTGGCCAGAGCAAACCACAGGTGCCCAGTGGGGCTGTCATGGGTACTGGAAGACAAAGAGCTTTCTGAGCTTCCCAAGTGTTTCCCTTGAAGAAGAAATGCAGAACTATGTTAAAGCATCACCCTTGATAATATTTTATTTTGTTCCACTTGAGATTCTAGTAGGTTTCTTTTTTTGAAAATCTGATATGTAGTAAATGGGCCATTAGCAACTTGGTTAAGATTCATTTGCAAAACTGTAGGAATTTTCCTAGTAACACTATTTTGCACTTCTCTGTGCGAGGAGGGGGAGAATTGCCTGTGGAAAATACCCACACTTTAACTAAAATCTTGGTGGGATTAATTGCCTTTTTCTATTTAAAAAAAATCCAACCCACAAGCCAGTAATGTGAATTGTTGGTGGCCAACAGAGACCTGACTGCTTGCATGCTGCTGACTCCTCCTCTGTGTGTAAGTTGCTAAAACATATTGTGTTACTTCTATAATGTAGCATATTGCTTTTCTATGTAAGTAATTGCTGTGGTTACCTCATGAGCTTTAGGAAATCAGCAGTGGGTGGAGAAGTGCTAGTGAAACACATTGTATAATAAGCTGTGAATCATTCCATGAATAAGTTTGTGAGGCTTTTGCTTCAGAGCGCAAAATCAATATCTGGGCCATGCACAGGTCATCCTTTTTATGCAGTGCAAAGTTTAAAAAATGCAGTAATTGAAGGACTGCTTTCAGGAAAAGGTAGCAGTGAATCTTTTGCCAATGGCTTCAGTAAAGCTCTCCTGTATTGCTGAATTATTGCAGAGTTGGCCAAGACCATTTTCTGGTTTCACCGCTTTGCAATGAGTCACTGTTGAGTTTGAGCTTAAAGCTGGAGATATTGTACAATATTAGAATATGTTAGGTTTGGCTAAAAACCAGCTCTATACTTCCAGTCTGTGTTTATTTCATATCAAAAGAATATAGGAAATAAAAACATCTTCAGTAAAGGGATGAGGCTGAATGTGTCTTCAGCAGGCTTGTCAACTCTGAAGGCTCTTGCAAAAATCCCATTATGTCTTGAGGTTTTTCTAAAGGCTTGTGTGATTAAGTCACAGTCTGGTTCATGTAGAAGAAGGTTTCTAGGATTTTTGTGTTTAATTATAATTTTTTTTGACAACACACTGAAATGTTCCCCATTGCATCATCTAGCTGAATTGCTTGGTTTGAATTTTTCTCCTTTGATTGTCCCAGCTCAAGTTGACAGGACTGCTGCTCTTGAGGTCATGCAGGGAATGCTTTCCTGACAAAAGCACAGTTCCCAGATCGTAATGTGGTGTGGTTCAAGAAAAAAAGTTTTTGTCTGGTTTTGATATTGTGATGCAATTTGCTCAGTGAAAAATGAGCTGTGGATTATTATCCCCACAGGCCCATCCAGCACACCAGTGGAACTGCAAAAATGCACACCATGAGGCTGGAGGTTTTGAATAGCCAGAGTAGACCATAAATTCCTAGAAGAATTTATGCCATATAACAGGAGTATTTTGAAGAGACATCTCCACTCCTTTTCTGAATCTTTAAAACCAGATTGGATATTAAGGGTACTCAAGCATTGGAACAGTCTGCCCAGGGAAGTGGAGTCACCATCCCTGCAGGCACTTAGGGACAGGGTGTAGTGGTGGATTTCTCAGTTCTACATTAGTGATTGGACTTTATCTTGAAGGGCTTATCCAACCTAAATGATTCTATGATTTTTTGATTGATGGAATTCCTAGCTAAATTTATTAAGTAAAAAGAAAAACAGTGTAAAAGAAAAAAAAAAAATCAATTGCTAGTGATTATTGTTTGGGTGTCTTTTAATGTTTATCTGATTTATAGCCCAGTATCTATCTTAAATTACAGTATTAGGAGAGATGGGAGTTTTGTTTTTTGGGCTGTTCTGGCCAAGTTCTTTGGTAACATCGCCAAAGGCCAAACAGAGCAATGTGCATTTGATAAGAATATGTTTAAATAGGTCAATGGATGACTTCTTTGTGTGATAAATGCTGGTTATGCAACTAATGTAGAATGATTTAACATAATCAATTCTCTTCTGTCATTACATACTTTGTTATATGACCTCAACTACCACTTGCTAGAGTTTGTTTTGATGTAAAAGCTCATTGTCATCAACAAAAATGTATTAGGTTTTCTGAATATTTTGGGCAGCCACTTAATGTAAAATGAAAGAAAAATTATCCTCTCCAGCCAGCATCTACAGATATCCAATTGCAACACGAGCTGAATCACAGAGTGCATCATCAAGTGAAATTCTTTGATTTTTGTTTTCTAACATAAGACTGGTACAGCTGCAAGAATATCAGCCAGATGACAAAACTCTACTTCATTCTAATGCAAAAAGCAATGTGATCCAGTGCAGTACATTATAAATATGTCAGAACAATGCTGTTTGGTGGTTCCTCTGATCACTGGAAGATGTTAATGCTCCATGATTTAAGATAAAGAGGAATAGTAAATCTTTACTTAAAACCTAAAGTTAAAAAGTGCATGGCATACTTCTGGCACTGAGAATTTAGCTGAAGACTACAAGCCATCCTTTACTCTGTGATAAATGAATAGAAAAATGCTGTCTTGACAGAAAAGAGTCCAGTTGTTTGATAGCAGACCAAAATACCAGAGCTATGAAAAGTGCTAATGATTCAATTATTAGTGTTGGTATTTAATAGCATTCATATTGACCTATAATTCTGAGTGCATTTGGAAAGAAACCAAAATTTGCTTGAAAATGTTCTTGCTCTGTACTGTTTTTCCACTTACATACTTTTCCTGTCTTCCCAAATTAGCACTGTGGGATGCCTGAAATAACCACGTAGGTAGATGAGAAATCAGCTATCCTTCCCAGGTATGGTGACTTGGCTTTTATTTCTGACCCCCAATCAATTTGCCATTGACAAACACAGAAGACAGCATGGGAGTAGAAAAATATTCTCACAAGTGTTCTAGGCTGGAAGTGCTCAGCAAGAGAAAGGAAGTGTTGCTTTCAGGTGGAGGGATTTGAATATTTAAATCCAATAATCATATCCCAAGAAGCCATTCCAGAGAGTGTTTTAACTACCAGCCAGCCACTTAGAGATGCTTGTAGATGTAGTACATAGCTAAAGAAATTCACCTTGAAACTTGAGTGTAGCTCAGCTACAGAGAGATTATTTAAAGAGAACTGATCTTCATTTCCTTAATTTTAAAGAAGGCATGATAGTCTGCATGGGTGCAAGTATTATATACCACGAAAAACATGCATTGAGAGTGTAGCCCTGTTACTGGGCTGTCTCTGGAACTGCTGGGAGTGCAAAGGCAGAGCAGCAGCTCGGTGTGTTCTCCTCTCCTGGGACAGAGGTGGGTTGTGCTGGGGGGCTGCCCCTGCTCAGGTCAGTGCTGGGGGTCCCTGACTTTCAGAGTGCTCAGTGCTCTTGGCTCTGGCCACTGCACACAGTCCTGCAAAGAGTCTGAGCCAAGGCTCCTTTGGTCAGTGGGACTCTTTATGCAAAACTTGGAGATATGGTGTAAAAATCCTATTCCCATTTGAGATCTTGAAAGCGTCAGCCTCTGCTGTTTATCCCTTGGAGTGACAGGGCACAGGTTTGACTCAAGCATATGATTAAGAGATTCATCAGAAATGTTCTGGTTGATTGCCTGACAGGCAAGCTAATATTTATTACAGGATCTGGTTTTAGATTTTCTGGATGTGATTCATTTCCAGCCATTAAGGCATTATGCAGTGATGCATAATGTGCATCCTAAATGAAATATTGATCCTTTTAAAATCAATTGTTTTACTTTTCATAAAAGATTTTTCCTATGCAAAGGTTTACTTTTTGGAAGAGGACATACTAGAAAAAGTGGTATTTAGCATCAGATGCCCTCTATTTGAACTTTGGGCCAGTTGTTGGGTGAGTGGTTACACTCAGCTTTTTAAGCTTCCTCGTACATTAATGTCTGTATATATAATCTTAGTGATGTGTGAATAGGCAGACAAAGTAAAGCTGGAAATAGAGAGTCTCAGGCACTTATTTACATGCTTTCAAAAACCAAGATAATGATTTCCACTTTGCTATCATAAAGGTGATTACCTTCTAGCAATTGTTAACCCATGATCACAAAGCTCAGTACAGCAGGATATTGCCACTTGTTTAGAAAGTCCAGAGAGAACATTTTGTGTAAAATCAAACATTTGTACTTTGATCTATACATCTTGCTTTTAACATACTTTTGTATGGTTCTAAATAAATGTATTAAATTCAGTGTTGTCATCATTATATTGAAACAACCTTGTTTTTGTACTGTATTTCTTTTATTTGGGGGCTACGTAGAAGATCAAATCAAGCTCTCACTGAAGCTTTTAAATTCGGTACTGAACAATTATTTTTGAAGAGCCTGTATTTTTGTCACAGGGATTGCAGTCCAGGTTGGTAATGAAAGATGTAAAATCAATTTAGACCTTTTCATATATGAATTCATTAAATTGGTCTTACTCCATTAAAATAACAATTAATTTAGGGCAGCTAATATTGTGCAATTGCAATGGGAGAGGAAAAAATGCAAAGTAATAATGATGATAGATTTGTCAAGTTACATGGTTGGAACTTATTACCTTGAGTGACAGTAATTTTGCATTCATTTAAAAAGATTGTACTTAATAATAATAGAGTATCTAAGGATCAGGATTGGAACAGATAGATCCCTTTATTCATTTTAGCTCTGTATATTGCAAATAAGTATTTGGCATTGATGTAGCAACGAAAAAAGTCTTAACTGGAGCTAATTTTTATTCTTCAAATAAAATTTGAATAGGTCTTTAAGTACGTTTTGTCTGCTCCTGGCACACTTTGTGCTGGTACCTAAATGCAAGCTTTAGTCAGAACTATTTATACATAATTCGGTGGTTAATGCACCAAACATTCTTGAAAAGTGCATTGCTGTCTGCAAAGTGTGTTTCCAGTTCTGTGGAAAGCAGAGCAATCAGTGCCCAAGAGATAATTCACTTTAGCTTTCTGTTTTTCAGGAAGCATTTACTGTAGCTGGCTAAAGACTGATGTTTGCTGCTTCCCCTTAGACAAAAGCTTTGCTTGGTACTTGTTACATTGGCAGCCTGTATATTGTGAGGCACAATATACAGGATTTGGAACACAATTAGCACAAGCTTATTGCATTCTAAATCCTAGTGTTTAGGCCTACAGTGTGTTTTAAGCCATTTTTGACCGACGAGGTTGATAAAAACAGTAGTATGGCAGATTTTTCAGTGAAAATGATCAGTTGAGGCACTGTAAAGCCAAAAGACTTTTAGGAGACAGCTTTGAAGAAACCCAAACAGTACTTTGTGGTTTTTTTTTTTTTTTTTTTTGTAGTAAAGATAAACATCTCTAATACTCAGACTATTGTACTGGTTTTACTAAACAAAACCCCCTCCCAAACATATGTCACATGTGTGAAACCAAGTAGCCTTAATTGTAGCTGAGTACTGCTGTCATTGTAGGTGGGACACAGCATCCTGCCTGAGATTAACCTCCATCACTAGGTATGACAGAGAAGGAAAAAAAAAAAAAACCAGGAAAACTTCCCCCCCCCCCCCAATTTTTCTTGCATTTAAATTTACATGAAACCAAAGATGCTGGATTGATTTTCATGAACTGCAACTGTGTGCATGCTAACCTAGTATCAAAACAGAATCCTGTTAATGCATTGACCCAGAGACTGGAAAATGAGATCTGTGTGGCTGAATCTGTGGTGCCAAAGGTAACTGCAGCACTCCAGCTGTAGTGCACCCACTGTGCAAGTGTCCCAACCTTTGGGGCGAGTGGAATATTTGTTTCTCTTGAAATGGTCTGTGCTTATATAATCAAAGGCTTCCACATTTCCTTGCTTGTTTCTGTAAAAGTAGGTGCTGTGTCTCCTAGGGCTAACAAGAAATTGTTGCATCCTGATTTATGGTACCCTTGCTGTTTCAAGACCAATTAAATCTTTAGCTATAGCAGTGGTAGACTAGTTAATCTTAAAAATTTGGTTTCAAATGAGCTAGATAAGTAGCTTTAGCTTAGCACCACTCGTGTTTCAGCACTGGCAGGACTCAAAGCTGAAAGATCTGATTTGGCTCAACAAGTGAGGCGGTGGTTTCACAGCCCCTGGGCCCTTCTGGGGGCGTGATGGTGTCTGGCTCAGCCATGATAAGGTCTGATCTGTTTTGCAGGCACATAGATCAGGCCAACAACCTGTCAGAGGCCTCTGCTGGTTGCCTGTGCTCTCTGGGTATTGGGCAAAATCAAAGGCAAAAGGAATTCTTAGATGCCTGTCCCTTAAAGAGAAATGCAATATGCACAGCACTGGGAGGCTCTCAGCTGAGACAGTCTCCTGGTAGTACTGATCAGAGTTCAAAGCATATGAAAAAATCCTCTGTTAAAGTAATTGCTATTTCTAATTGCTTCTTTCTCCTCCCCCTTCTCGATTTATTTCAAAAGCTAGGTGGGAAAAGCCAAAGCAAAAGAGGGAGTTCTAGTCTTTGCTCTTCCAGTGCTGAGCACCAGGGCCCAGCCTCATAATCCCTTGCAGATATTGAGTGTCCCAGCTCCAGCTGCCCAGAGCACCATTTCCCCTGTCTGCATCTCAGCCGTGGTGTGACCCCACTGAGCAGAGGTGGCAGAAGCCAACCCTGAGGCAGACCTTGAAGATTAGAGCTGCAACTTTGGGCTTGACTACTGCTGAAGGGAATTATCTTAGCATAACACCCGAGTCCTTGCATGATGGCTTCTTGGTGACTTCCATGGCAATAATATGGGCAATGGTATGAAGGGAGCAGACCTCTGCTTAACTGAACAACATAAAAAAAACAGGCTTTAAATTCAATAAGAAAATCAGACATGGAGTTTATTTAAAACCAAGAAGCTGTTTATTGCCTAAAAAATGAGCAAGAGAAAAGAAGAGAAAGAAGTGCAGGGATAAGAAACGCTTCAAATAAGAAAAAGAGTAAAAAGCGACAACAAAACAAACATTCAAAAAATGGGGAGGGAGAGGAAAATGATGATTGATTTACAAATACTGTCTCCAGCTTGGGCTTTTTGAATTAAGACCTCTTTAAAGTTGCTAAATACTCCCGAGATACAGTAGAAAGGAACAGATTTTTTTTTGTAATATCCTTTTTTGTGTTTAACTAGATTCCCAGATAATGTTTGCAAGTCTGGGGGGAGACTCAATGTTTAACATTGATTTACCACAGTTGAGTGGGTTCTTCAGGTAGTGGTGTTAGAGGCCTGCCCATTTCATTGTTTTATCCTCTTCAGAAGACCAGCAGAAAACCCCAAGAAAGCATTTCGTGCGAATAGCCAGGGAAGCAGCTCATTGTGAAAACAACTATTCTCCCATTATGTGACTCTCCAAAAATCTTAACCAAGCTCCAGCAGATGCAAACACAGTGCAGACAGTCACAGTAATTATGCTAACCAGCAATAAAAGCTTCCATTTATGTGGCCCATCTACATCCTCAATGCAATCACTTCCAATCGCAAAATGCATCTAGCAGTTGGAAACCCAGAGCATTATTAGATTGCATTGACTGCTCCCCACAGCTGAGGGAATGCTCTTTCCCTGCAATACATTTTCCTAACAATTTCATGACCATTGAGATACACCCTTGAGTCAATTAAAATTATCTCCACTAAACTAGACTGCAGCTTTTAAAGTGCTGTCTAATAGCTTGTGCGAGCAGCACCCATCTGGATTAGTTATGTGCGATGGTTTTATAAAACATAATTTATATTCTCAGCATGCCAGGATGCAATTCAGGATAGAATTCTTATTCATTTACTGTGATTTCATTTTACAAAAAAAGCAGTGCATAGAACCATTTTTTTAGTACAATACAGACTATTGTATTCGTCTTGGAAGAAAGAATGAGCAAATGTAAAACATGGTGTTCTTTCACCTGACTTTAAGTGTCGCTGCTTTTAGGTGTAGGGAAGGCTGCCCTTGGATAATGAGAGGCAGGTGACTAGTAAAATACAAAATGATTACATGCTGCTCACTATTCCTGCAGATCCTCTTACCTTTCTCCTGTTTGCTTTACAGCTTTTTTTGTTCATCTTCAGGTTCACTGGAAAGCTGTTGTTACGGTTCTGCTGGACATAAGAAGGGTTACAAAAGTGTTTTGGCTAGATGGTCTGAGCAAGGGTGGTATTAAGCTTGTAAGTGGCAAAATTGATGGCAAACAGGCCACTTCAACAAGGAATGAAGTATTTTCCCAAAACACATGAAAAGAAATATTTCAATTCAAACTCAGGTGTAATCGTCAGTTAATATTTTTTTCTTGTTTAAAAAAAGACAACAAGCAGAGAAGATGAAATACTGCTTTAATTTACTTTTAGATACACTATACCTGTACTATACAAAACTGGAAGAAAACTGAATATTTTATGTTTGCACTGTGGCAGTTTGTCATTAGAAAGGTCTCAAAAGATTATGAGGTGGAAATGGATGTTCCAAGCTTTTGTTTTATTTAAGCAATGCTGGTAGTTTAATTTTGTAGCAGTGGGCTTTGAAATGAGCAATTTTCAAAGATAATACGTTATGGATTCTGGAGATAATTGTGTTCTTAGAGGTGGTGGGAGTGATTAGACATCACTTCTGAAGGGGATGTTTTATGTACAGTCTAGAGGGCAATTTGCTTGCTGCTGCCCTTTGATTAGGGGCTGAACATGGGACATAAGTTGCAGTGTAGTGGTGATGTCAGATATGGGCTGAGCCTGGGACTGCTGAAAGCATCAAATTTTCCATAATGTTTTGGGCATTGTCTTGTATCTGGTGAAGTGTTTTTTTAGCAAATGATTCTTTAGCCATCTGTGGGCTCTGGCACACCATCCTGGTATGGTTTGTTAATGCTGAACTTGGTAAATCTGTTCTGTAGCGTGTCTTTGAAAGTGCCCCAGAAAAACTTGGTTACAGAAGCAGCAGGAAATTCCCACATCCATAGCTAGGCAATGAAAGATCTGCTGGATTCAGAATGAGATCACTTCCTCACGTTTCATCCTCTACACAGCTTTTGGTGTGTGGGTGAGTCAAACCCAAGACTGCTTTAATGTATGCTGAGTGAAAGATGTAGAAAGGAGGAATGTCACAGTGGGCTCTGGGAGTGTTTGGCAGGAGCTATTCAGTCCTTCAGGCCACAGGTGTCAGGAAGCATAGTCCTGATGCTCTCTGAAGCTCTGGCCTCTTTCACTTTGTCTCTTCAAGTGCTTACAAATCTGCTTTCCTTTTGAAATTTGTGGGTGTTAAAACATCAAAGTTTTAAAAAGTTTAAACAAAGTCCTAGTTTGACAGCATTAAACGTGATAGTTACTGGCATGAAATTAAAACACAGCAAATAATGAAAAACATGAAATGACTAGTAGAATTTAACCTTTTTCCTGACTGTAGTATGTCAAACCACTCTCCTCAGCTTCTTAGGTTTTCCCCTTGATCAGTGCATTCATGGACTTGACTGAATGGATGTAGAAACAAAAATGCAATCTAAAATTATAGCAGCCTGGTTTTGCTGGAAAAAATCTCCTGTGGCAAGCTGAACTGAGGTGATTTATTATTTAGACACTGGGCTTTGTTAAAGACTTAAGACAGATTCTCGTTATTTTGGCAGTTGTGGAAAGTATAGTTTGTTCTTTTTACCTGGTTAATCTCAGTTTAATAGGGTATATTCTGTTCAGAAACCAGTCTGATCCTGTAAAAGTTTTCTAATTACTAAGTGAAAATTTGATTCAGCTGATCTCAACACTGTTTTCCCAGTTCATTGACTACAGACTTACTCACTTTTTAAAGTAACTCATGCATATAAAGGTTTCAACAAATCAAGAAATTGTAAAAGTTTTCTTTCTGTCTATGAATTGTTTGACTTTTCAAACAGAATCAGGTAGAAGACTGAAGTAAAAAGTTTTGTAAACAATGCATTGCATTCAGCTATTGTCAGAGTCTATAAAACTTAAAACCTACTAAATATCAATCAGGAACTGTGGAAAACAAGGAAGAAGAGGGAAATATCAAAAAAAATTCAAACTCAGTTTCAATTCAATGCCTGGGGAAATCATGGCACACGTTGTGCAGGAAAATATCATTCGAATGAAATATATAGCTTATTGGCAATGCCCATTTAGCGAGTTACCATAAAACCTTCCCCATAAAATGTTTAGTAGATGTCTGAATGAAAAGCCATGATGAGGAAGCATTTCTAGCTGGTACTTGTGTCTCACTAACCACTCTGGCCAAGACTGATCTTTTTTAACCTCTGATAGCAGAGTGGTGAATTAGGGATGTGTGTGAAAGTGATGTGCGATGGATAATTACTCAGGGAATGGAAAAATAAAAGGCAAAGTAGTGAACAATGCTCATTTCTTGGTGATTAAATAAATAAAGTTCTGGAGTGGAGGTGAAAGCAAAAACTTTGTGAAGGATATTTTGGAGAGTCTCTGCAAAAAGTTTTTAATTAGCTGAAGAGTTTATACTGGTTTTAAATGCTGAGAAGTGAGAAAATATCAAGGCTGAGGGAAGAATTTGCTATCTCTTAATGCAACGACCTTTATGGAGGTCAGAAACCTTTCAATATCCTGTTAAGGAGAATGAATGAAAAAGAAAAACTGAAAAAGGAAATTGAGGAAAGATGTTATTAGCAGAGGCTTCCTGGGAGTGGTTGCTCATGTTTAGATTGGCTGTGTCAGGGAGGGGAGAGGCTGTCATCCACATATGGCTGAAGCATTATCTTGATGTGGGCTATGAGGGAATGTGCTGCCTGAGAAGATACTAAATTAATTTAAAAAACTACAGGTGAAAAAACTGTACTGGCTTGCCAAGCCTTTCATTAAAGCAGAGCATTGGAACTGACATACTGTGAGAGACAGAAAATAAGACCTGAAATGATTCACAAGTTGAGGGGGAGGTGCTACTCTGGAAGAGAAAAACAAAATATGTCCTTAGAATGGAGTACCAAAAAAAGTGAGGATCAGTGATCATCATACAACTCAAATTCTTGCTGGAGAGCAGATTCAGTGGCCTGGGGAGGCTTTAGTGAATGTAGATCAACATTTACAACCACAGATCCTTGTGTATTTGCAGAAATGCTCCCCCATACTGACACAGAAAACATTCCTCTTTGCCATTGTATGTTACAAAAATGATGAGAGAAACAGGTGATGGAGCACTTGGGAAGCACCCTTGAGGGCGTGTATAGCAAACTTGGAAACAAAGCATTTCTGTTACAACTTGGAGTAGGAGCACTCTTCTGGCACTGAAGAAGAGCAGGAGATGAAAATAGAGAGGAGTATGTTAATAAGTGGCTTCATTTCGTTTAACATTTGGCTCCAGTGTGGCCATTTTATTTCTTGAAAATCCTGAGGCCTTGCCAGCTGTAGGACTTCCTCCTTCCTGCTCATCCTGACAATGCCCAGCCTGTCCTAAGCATCTTGCAGGAGGAATAAACAACCCTGACCCCTCTTTCAGTGGTTGGCCAACACAAGAGGGAGAGGGTGTAAGAGCTCCAGAAGGTCTCTAGAGCTCTGTTCTCACAGTGTGGAATTTGGGTGCCTGGTGATGGCCATGGCAGTGGGCTTTAATAGGTATTAAACCCTAAATAATTGGGAAAGACAAGAAAAGGATGGCTAGAGATTGACTAATTGCTTTAAACCTGATCGAGGCCATTACTTTTGTGTCAGATTTAGCCAGTTTGGATCACAACCTCTGAGTTTTAATTAAAATGGGTGCTGCTGCCATTAATTGTATATTTCAGTAACTTTAAATAATGCAGATGATTTTTATTCAGTTGTCCTCTCCTGGCCGTGCCCCACTGAGATCACTGTTAATTAGATACTACATTACATCTAGCAATGTCTTTATTGCTGTTAATGTTCCTGTCTATATTATCTGGATGGCTCCAAAGTGAGAACATGCTGAGAATTTAATAAGATGGCTGGTAGTTGAGAAGCAGATATTAATGTGTTGTAAAACATCTCATATGACACATTTTTTAATAAGTGACCATGTCACTCATAAAAGGGGATGATGCAATTCACAGTCAGAGCAAAAAGTTAACCAGTTCAGCTGCTCAGCACACTTGTTTTTCTTCAGGAGCCTTCACATAAGGAATATGACCATCAGGCACATTCTGAAACCTTTCTTATGCACATTTACCTGGTGTTGTGCAGGATGTGGGTAAGAATTGTTAGAAAACTATTTGTGGCTAATTTGGTTTTGATGCTGCTGAGTTGCAAAAGATGTGATAGATGTGCTCTTTGGAGGAAGAAGAGTCTGCTGGCTGTGCTGCTGTTTGAGCTGGTTCCTAGATCCAGCTTGGCTGGGTGCTGCCAGACAGGTCCCTGACCTGCCACTTTTGGAAACAGGGAAATAGCTCAAGGTGTCCTGTCAGACTGCACTGGGCAAAAGTGCATATACTCACATTTACACATAATTTTTCACTCTCCTACAAGAGTGTTTAAATGTGTTTCAATCAGTGCAATTCCTCTCGTTTTCACAGTGAAACTTTTTCCCCCCCTTTTTGAAAGAAACAGTTCTCCAGAATTGCTCTGAAAGCAAAAAAGGCCATTTCTCATTAAAAGCAGTTTCATACAAGAGGTCTTAACTTTGTTCAGATGCATCTTTTGCCTGTGTATGACACCTGCCATTTGTGCAAACCTCCTTGGAAGCAGGGCTTGGACCAATCCTGCGGTGTCCTCGCGTGCCGCCCCAGCGCGGTCCGTGGGCGGGTGGGCTCGTTGTAGATAAAGTTGGGCATTCACAGGCGGGTTTCAGAGAAGCAGTGCCAGTCATTCCACTGATAAAGCTTTCCTTTGAAGCTCTTGGGCTGTGTTTTCCGTCCCTGTGTATTTTCAAGAAGCACTGTGTGTGTTGAACAGCGTACATAAATAAATAGCCTTATGCATTTCTCTCTGATGAGCTGCTGTAACTGTGTGTGCAGATTAGCCCCAGCTCCCAGCGAGCTGTCCCTGTAGCCTTCAGGGCTGTTGGGGTTGTGCACTGCAGGTCTTGCCATTAGGAATTCATTCCCAATACCCAGACCAAATTTTTTTCCCCTTCATTTAATCTCCTGACTATTAGTGATAGCAATTATAATTTACTGAGATTGCTGCATATTTTAATGATATTTTAATCTTGTTATTACAATGAGAAAGAAGTTTTCACCCCTTGTTTGCAGTGCTGTGTTGAACTGGAGATGAAAGTGAACTTAAGTACTTTGTTCTTGAGTAACAGTAATAAGAGGTAAATATGTTCCTTTGGGTCCTGTAGGTGTACAGGGGGGAACTGCAATCTATTTCTGTAGAAGCAGAACATGTATGGGAGTTCTCTGCACATTGTAGATACTGAAGAGTCATGTGAACCGTTTTTCTTTTTTTTTTCCCAGCAAAGAAAGCCCTTTTAGTTTATGCGCTGTATATTTTGGTGATCTGCTGCATATAGGGATTAAATTACAAACTGTTTTCAACATTTCTTATGAATTCAAAGTCTGGAAAAGAAAAAAAAGCTCCTTCGGGTTATGGTTTTTTGATTATATCTTTCTAATTACATACATCTAGTGAGATTACATCACATATTCCGCAGACATGACTGAAGTGCATGGCTCAAGATTTAGGAGATAAACATTAAAGTGCAAACATGTAACTGCAGAGTAATGTAATGTCAGTTAGGAAAATTGGATTGAGGCATCCAGACTAACTGCAAGCAGAGGGGGAAAATGTAATTTTTCCTTTATCTGCTGTATATTAGGGATTGCGTTTTTATAGATGACTCTGTGGGCATTACATTGCCCTTTACCAGCATGTGCACACAGAATGATCTTGGTTAAAACCATCCTAAGAGTGGGAGTATCTGCAGAGTATTGCTGTGAGTTTAAAAAAAAAATAAATTCAGTGACTGTGCTTTTCTTGTAATTTGTAGTTGATTCCACAATCCTGAATGAGTGCTCTTTAGCTGCCCCACTACAGAGCTGTAGGTAAAATATTTCTCTTCTTGGACAAGAGAATGTTGTTGAGTCAGACACGTTTAGTCTTAGTTTGATCACGATTGTGTCATGTTAGCTGTTGGAAGTTTGAGCTACAACTAAATGTGAGAAAAGAAAAAGAAAGGAAGGCACAGCTCTAAACTACTCAGGAGTGTGGAGTTAAGGTACCACCCATCAGCTGATCAGTGCCATCACATCACACCTTGTGTCAGAGCAGCAGTGCTCTGACTCCTGCAGAGGAAAATGCAGGGTGAGAAAAGGGATCTCTGCTTCCCAAAGAAGAAAGGTGTTGCCCAATCTGTAGCTTCTTCTGGCTGAAGTTTCCAGTTTCCATCATTTCCTGTTGTGGTAAGGGGGGTAATTTGCCTGGTGTTCCAGCAAATTAGAGCACCTGCTGGAATATTGCCTCTGCAGCTCCTGCTGAGCTGTTTCAAGCACTCAGAATGTTGTCATTTATATCAGAAGGATGGCAGAATGGTGCTTCTGTGCTTGCAAACCTGCTGGAACGTACCACTGTGTTTCAGACACTGAGAGCAAGCTGTCTTGGTAGTAAAGCCATAAAATATTGCAGATTAGAATAAAATACTCAGAACTGAGTATTGCCAGAAAGAACACACAGTCTTAAGCAACTACTTTCATTTGAATATTCATTTAATTATGAATGTCAAAGGTGATGAGATTTACTTTAATCATTTTGACCTCATTTTTTCAAAAATCTGAGTTTCTAAAGTTAAGTATCTAAAACTATATTTAGACATCTCAGTGAAAGTGGCCTGATTCTCAAAGGTGCTGAGCAATTACAGGGATGGGAGATGCCTGATAGCTTTTGTCTCGGATTCTGAGGCTTAAAAATTATTACAAGAGCTTGTCGTTGGCAAGGATCAGACTACGTGATATTTTAAAAGGCTACAATCATATGGCACTGCATGCTAATGGCAATTTACCCTTTTTCAGTAGAAAAAAGGGAGATGACTATAAATGTTCAAATTAATACTCATGTGTCTTTGAATATTAAAAGCAAAAGAAAAACTCAGTTGAAATAATTAATTTTACACTGCCCTGGAATATACACAGCCAGGGCAACATAAAAATGCATTTAAAGAAAACCCAAACCAGCAACAAACAGAAAAAAGAAACTTGTTAGGCTGGGTCTAATCTGAAGTGTTTTGTTTTAACAGTAGTTATAGAATATAGAAATTAAAGCATGGATGGGAATACTGACACCACTTTAAGTTTAATGGCATAAAACTTAAACAATTTGGTTAATGTGGTAAACCCAGCAAATGTCCTTAACTGCAGGGCAGTCTCCTTATTTGGTGAACTCTCTGCCTTGTTCAAGACATTTTAAATGACTTTCTTTCCAATTCAGAAGTTACTGCTGGGCATTTTTTTCATAATGTTGATTTTTTCAATGCTCTCCACATACGTCTGACTTATGTCAAATTTATGGCTGCAGCGGATTGCCACAAATTGTGGGAGAGTATTTTATAAAATCACAAAGAAAATAGCTTTGACCTCGCAGTACATTCAGAGTCTTGGATCTTTGCTCTTAGCTTCTTGTTTTGTTTGGTTTTTGCTTCCCTGGATGAATGTAAAACTTCAGCAGTATAATGGGTCTGTTTTTCAGGTATGCTAAAGATTTGGTTTGGGTTTTTTTTTCCACTCTGTCATAATATTAACAGGCCATAAATGGAACAAAAACAAGTCCCTGAGAGTATATCCTGTGGGAGAACCTCCCCAGATATTTTGGAGCCTAAACTAGAGATGGGGCATTTTTTTTTTGAGAAATGATATTTGTAGTGGATGTGGTCTCGCTGCTCATGGGACTGGGGAGGATGAAGCTTCTGAGTGCTGTAAATAATTCAAGTTCAACCTTGCATGCCCAGCTGGGGCCACGGGAAACTTTGGAGAGCATGAACACGTAACTCATGTCATGGTGGACAACACCCATCAATAAAGTTTGGATGGGTATTCCATACCCTACTTGAGTCATGATCCCTGTCTGTAACTTATATTTAATGCTAAGGGCACACGTGTGTGTGTGTTAATAGGATCTTGAAAGCCAGGAGAAATAACTGCCCTAGAGGGAAACAGTACAAATTCCGCTTTCTTACTCATTCTAGTGAGTTGTGTTCCTAAGAAAAGTTGAAGTTGTGGTTACCAGTAAAGTTGAACATTGCAGACCTTGCTGCAGCTATGAAATAAATGATAGAGTGAATGAATTGGAAGCTTTTAGTTTTGCAGAGTACAGTTTACAGGACTGGTGGAACATTGATGGTTGACAGGCTTGGAACATGTTGGACCACCAGGGACAGTTTGGTACAAGGCCCATTTTGGAAACAGCTTACCGGCAGTTCTGCCCCTTGCATTCCAAAAGGTTGATAGCTAAAGCTTGTTCACAGACTGACTCTGAGCAGAGAACTTTGCTGACTTGGTGGTGCATCACAGCTGCTGTTCTTGTACCAATTGTTTGTAACTCTGGGTGTAAAATACAACTTTAAAACAAGCGCAGCTACTGAGCGACCCTTTGCTTAGCAGGGTCAGAAATCCGATCACCACTCTCTAAAGCGGTGCCCAACTGGAGGGCAGGGCTGGAGGCAAAGGAATAGTAAATCACTTGTGTTGTCTCTGGTTGCTTTCTCTGGACAACAGTGAGTCATGAAAGGTTCAGCTGAGGTCAACACCCACTGAGAGGTGTGGAGAAACACTATTTCCCTCCAGTAACTAACTTGGGGGAAGATACATATTTCATTAAAATGTTAGACTAAAGGAGACTTTCATTCCAAAAGAGAAAGAGCTGAATCCAGCATGAATGAGGTTGCACAACTGCTGACTTGTATGAACTCCCTGGCACTTTGGGAAGGGGAGTAGCAGACCTTTGCAGTCTTTTGAAGCCTTTGAAGGGGGTTGTTCAGCAGTTTGGCAAGGTTAGTGGTGTGTGCTGAACATGCAATGCCACCGCTTAATGTGAGAGGGACTTCTTTTTTTTCCGCCTGTGTCCTGGAGCTTGGTCAGGCCAGGAAGAGTTTTGAAGAAATCAATACCCACAGCTGGTGGTGTTTTTTGGCTGACATATCCACTCTAAAGTTAAACCAAAGGAGGAAAAACTTGTTGCGTTGCTTGAAGATTTAGAAGAAAGACAAGTTTGTTTAAGATGAAAAATAGAAACAAGAAAGAAAAAAAGCAGAAACAAGAAGACTCTTTGTGCTTTGTAGCCTGTATTGTAGTCTTCAGTAAAGAATGAGTAATGTTGTGGCATCAACCCTAGAATCATATAATCGTTTAGATTGGAGAAGCTCTTTAAGATCAAGTCCAGCTGTTAACCCTCTCATTCCCCTTGGGTGGTTCCCACTGGGCCCCATAAACTTGTGCATGTCCAAATGGTGTAGAAGGTCACTGAATAGTTCCTCTTGGATTGTGGGGGCTTCTTTCAGCTCCCCATCCCTGTCTTCCAATTCAGTGGGGTGGGTACCTGCAGAACAACTTGTCTTACTCTAAAAGACTGAGGCAAAGTATTAAATACCTCAGGCTTTTCCTCATCCTCTGTCACTGTTCCCCCACACATTCAATAAAGGATGGAGTTTCTCCTTAGCCTTCCTTTTATTGACAATGTATTTATAGAAACATTTTTTTATTGTAATTTATGGTATTATGCAGAGTAAGTTCTACTTGGGCTTTGGCCAGTCTAATTTTTTCCTTGCATAACTTTGCTTCATCCTTTTAGTCTTTCTGTGTTGCCTTCTTGTTCTTCCAAATGTCATAAATTCCTTTTTTTCTGGAGTTTTGTGCAAAGCTTTGTTTAGCCATGCTGGTGTGGTCTTTCCTGCTGGCTTCTCTTCCAGCATGTGGGGATGACCTGCTACTGCACCTTTTAAGACTTCCTTCTTGAAGAATATCCAGCCTTTCTGGAATCCTTTCTGGATTCCTTTGCCCTCCAGGTCGGCCTCCCAAGAGATTCTGTAAACCAGGCTCCTAAACAGGCCAAATACCTGATTAAGCTGTGCCAGTCTGTCTTCCAAGCAACATTTTACGGGCTAGACCTTGACACATTTGTTTTCCTAAATGCAGGGTTATTGCCATGGTGTCCTTAAGCACCAGGCATGCTGATGATGTTTGGTAAAGAGGAGTGGAGTCTGATCTGCTTCCAGCGTGGAAGAGATAGTAGGATTAAGAAGAGGTTTTAGACCCTAGAAAGTCAAAAGAGCACATTTTGGAAATTGTCTGGTATGCTTTATTGTGTTTCTAGGCCAAATAAAGGATTTAGGTCATTTCAGGGCATCTGCTGGAGGACAAATATTCCTAAGTTTGGTTTGCTCTAAGACAGAGTAGTGGGGAGGCTTTTGAGATACGAGTTGGGAAATAGACATTTTGAACTCCATCAAGCTGCAGTAATAACACTTCTAAAACATAATCCTGGAAGCTCTATGTCTGGAAATATAACATCTCTCTAATATGTAACCAAACCCCATTTTTTCTCCATGTTTTTCTGATGTATTTCATTTCAGTCTTTATATCATTACTCAATCCCTAAACAATAGCTTCCTATTTATAACATACTTTTAAGTGGATTTACGCTAAACAAGAAGCAAGATAGCACTATTGTCATGGTTTTCCAGTGCACAAGAAGGAAATCGAAGGTGAAGGTAATAAATTAACCCACTTTCCTGTGCTCACCTTCTCTCAGAGCTTGACCAAAAAATAAACAGATCATGGTAACTGCAGACATTAAAAGCAGTTATGTGAACCAGATAACAGAAGCTCCTGTTTTTGTTGCCCATCTTCAAAGCAATCACTTTAGTGACAAAATGCAGCCAGCAGTTACAAACTAGATGTTTTAAAAGCCACCAGCCAAACTGTGCACTTCGAAGGGAGCAACCTTCTTATTTATTGTGTTTTTCCAACAATTCTGGGACCTTCCACGTATTAAAACAGTGGTGTTTGTCATCAGCAAGCTAGTCTGAGTTGTCAGACAACACTAAATAACACCCAGTTAAGTCAGTGCTGCAGCACGCTGTACAACTATTCAGGGTGTATTGGGAAATATTACACTTGCACAGTGAGAAAAATCCTTGATCATTTGGTCTTCAAGCCCTTCATAGGTACAGCTGAAGGTGAAAAGCTGTTTCTGTTTTGGTCATCTTTCAATTGTTCTGAATTTATTTGTGCTGGAGGGGGAAAGGTTCTGAAGTGAAGGGTGAGGTGGTAGGGCCTGTGCAAGGCTTTGCACCACATGAAGACTTTTGTCACTGGTGCTTCTTGGTTGCTATATCACACCTTTCTATTTGCTCTGTGGGCTTTATAAATCTGGGTCTTGGATTTGGTCCTTTTGTATCTATGCTGGCTTATTTTTTCTTATTAAAAATACAATGTTGTTGTTGGGCCAAGCAACTTAAACATAACCAGCCACAAGAAGTTCTTGCATATGGAATCATTTACAAAGAATACACACATGAAGAAAAGAGTGTTACCTTTTGTTGAAGACTGGCAGAATTACTTTTAATAGGTGGTGTGTGTTTAATTTTCTTTTGTTTTCAAATGCAGGAAAAATTTTAAACCTGGGAAGGAATGGACAGGAGAAATTAAAAAGCGTTCAATGTTGCTTTAAGTTTGTCAACAGATGTGGTTATGCCAGTGTCACCTCATGAATTCCTTCTGTTTGATTTTGAAAAACATTTTTGTAGGTAAAATATCAGTTGACCAAGGTGTTTAAATGTATCAAGGGGCATTAAATCCAACAAATTTGTTTGTTCAAAAGCAGTTCCATGTTCTACCTTCCAGTTTTCTCTTTCTTCTGTTCTATGAAGAACACAAGGAAAGTAAGTGACCTGAGTTTGCTCCAACGTGGCCAGTGCCAGGCCATGTGTAACTGTAGTGAGTTCCTGTGGTGTGGGCTCTGTGTGCTCCTCTTTGTCTCAGAGGGGGAGCATGAGGTGCTGAAGTGATATTGATATTTAACATATTAATTTGGTTTCCTGCAAGCAGTATTAGGCTCACAGGGTACCCACACAGCTTTCACTGTTCCATTTGTGCTTCCCTCTGCATTGTGCTGTCTCAAATCCAGCCGCGTGTGTTTCAAACCAGAACATTAAGAAGAAACTTGGGTTGTGAATACAAATACACTTTTTCACAATGTGAACTGGAGGCTGGAAATAGTTCACATCTGGGAGATTAGACCTGGATTTTTTGGTCTTTTCTGTACTCTTGCTTGCTGTGTGGTCATTGTAGTTGGTAGACACATTTGGGTGGTCAGGGGCCCAAAGCTACAATATTGCAAACACACGAGATTTACTTTATTTTTACAATTTACTTATTGGGATCATGTAAGGAAATTTAAATGTCTGCTCCAGTGCTTTCTGCATTAAGCTAGGATTTGCTCAATTCCAAACCCTTTAGTGTGCAATTTTTAAATAAAACCAGAATTTTTTGTCTTTTTCCAGAAGCCCTTTCACTGAACTGTTATGGACTAGCTCAGCATAGAGAGGATTTTCCTGGATTTCGTATCAACTAAGTAAAAAAAATGTGTTATTTAAAAATGCTGTAATGACTTTTATTTTATGCCTTTTGTTTGAAACAAAAGTTGAAAAGACCATTTTCCAATGCAAACGCTAATTTGAGCAGAAAGCAGGTTGCTTGAGGTCATTTTTTAAAATGTAGATTTTAATGCATCTATCTAAAGAGCTTAATTGTTTAAAAAAAAAAATTACTCTAACAACCCCAGTAGTAGATAAGAGGAATGTTTATAAACTGCTTGCCTGGATAAAATTGTTTTTTATAAAAAAAGGCCAATAAAGAGCTTTCCAGCTAAGGTTCTGTATTCTTGTACCTAACAATTGCAGCTTGTGTTCCACCCTTTGGAGAAGTCAAACTGAAATCTTTGCTGCTCTGTGTCAGTAGTTTGAACGAGCTGATTTAGAAGGGTTGGGCTCTGCTCTGGGTACTTGATGCTGGTAGTTGCTTAATGCGTTTGTAAAATTGAGCAGATCTTGGTGACACTGGTTATTGCAGCTACCTCTGTACCTGGGCCAGCTTTGGTGAGCTTAGTGTTGCTGCCAGAGTTCCATGGGTGGGAAATCTTGGAAGAAAGAACCCTAGTTTTCCTGGGATTAATGTAATAGAAGTTTGTGTAGGAAGTAATAGAAGAGATGAAGGGTAGATCTAATTGTTCTCCCACACCATGTCAAGACTTCTCAGAAACCTTTATCCATCTTGAGGAATAACTAACAAGCAAATAATTACTTTTATTCAAGTATGCTAGCCCACTTTCCCAGAGGCTAAGTATCATTTCCTAAATGATTTCATTCATAAATGCTTAAATGAGTAAAGTAATTTTACACAGATGCTGAAGGAGTCCATTGTCGTTCTTACAGTACAAGTTGTCAATGAGAAAGGAGAGGGTAAAAGTTTCAAGCTGTCAAGAAGAATTGCATTCACTCTACTTCTGGGTCTACTCCTATTCAGCGAGGCAGTTTGTGCTGGCTGAATTTTTTTCGAGTCTCAAGGTAGTAATGTTGTGGCTGTGAGCATCTGAGAGAAGCAAAACCCTTTGAAGAAGGAAAGGTGTGATTTTTGTATGATTTGATGTAGCTGGAAGAAGCAAAGAGCCTTTCTGAAACCTCTTAGTGGAACTGGATGGAGGACGAATTTCTTGGCTGTAACAGCAGTATAATGATCCCTCCTTAACCTGTGAATGCCTGTCCCTGTGTAAAGGCCCTGCATGGGAAATCTATGTGTGTTAGGAAGTCTGGCAGAGGTGCTTAGATATGGCACCAATGAGAATAAATAGATAAATAGCAGGAATTGTCACATAGTCACTGAAATACAGGCACTAATTTAAAAACAACAACAAAAAGTGTCTCTAATAAAATTGAATCCAGGTTAAGAAAAACACTGAAGCTTGATACAGTCCCCAAGTCCTCTTCCTAATCAGTTGCTTGCTGTCTTGTGTCTTCCCTAGTGCAATTTCATATATTAGTTCTCCTGTTACCGTGTGATCTTCCAAGGTCAACCAGCCCTCCACACAAATTACTCAAGGAAAAACCTGTCAAAAACCTTTCCTCCCAAGGAGCGTAATTCCCCCTCTGGCAGACTGGTTTACCTGGTGTTTCTTCCAGATGTGGGCAGATGTTCCTGGGCTCGTGGGTGCTGAGCAGGGGCTGCTGCTGGACGTGGTGTCCCTTGCTTTAGGAGCCTCCCTCCTGCCTGGGGAAGGGCTGGTGGTGTGGCAGAGGTGCCAGCCCACAGCCCTACAGCACAGTCCTGAAATGCAGGAGAGGGGCCGGGGAATGCATCAGGCTGGGCTGAATATAACTTATGCTTCTGTTAGATCCACTTAGGGCTGTTAGGATCTATTAGCAGGAAAATGGGAAATGCTCTGGTGAGAATCAGAGGTGATCGAGAGCAAGATTATGACCTGTACAGTTGTGAGTGTGTGTTTTCTGTCCTATTATGAAAAAGACTTGTCAATACCTCTGAGATATTGCTGTATTAATACCTGCTTAATTGCCATCAAAATATAATTATTCAATTTCTAGGATATATATTAGGCTTTAGTCATTGAAAGTCGCAATCAATAATTTTGTCAGGAGAAGGACTTCTGACTTGTTTATTGTTGTGAGATGCAAAGGTAGGAGTTTTTTAGAAGCATTTCTTGAGGGGAAAAGTAGCTAGGGTGAAATCTCTTGAGTTTTGAAAGTAATCCCCTAGGAGTACAGTGTATACTTAGGCAGACATAGCTGTAGCAAAGATGAAGAATTCATAATACAATTGAGCTTTATAACTTAGATTTCAATTCATTGGAGTGCAAGTCATTCTACTAGGACAAATAATTTTTTAATTACTTCTGTGTACAGTTGTAATTTGAATCATGTCCCATCCCTTGTTTGCTCAAGACTTTTTTCTCTACTAAGCAGAAATCTTATCTAAAGCAAGAAGCTACTTTTATCTGTGGGGGTTTTTTTTGATTGGATTTTTTTTTAACTTTAGTTATGCTTTTATGGTGATTTAAGAGAGTTTAAGAAGCAACTGATAACTTTTAAAGCAACAGCATTCCAGGGCTGTGCACTTAGCTTAAATTTATTTACAGTAAATTTCAGTCCTAAGGTTTTCTTTTTCTCAGAGGCTCCCTGTCATTGCAGCTTTCTGGTCAATGATCAGCCACAAGCCAGTGTTGTGGATGAATTTCAGCACAATATCAAAAGATATTTTCAGCTCCTGCAAAATGGTGCAGAAAAAAATGAGACCTGCACAGCTGAGTTCCACTGTCAGGGTCCAGCATTCAACATGCAGCCCAGGGCTTGTGTCTCCAAAAGCAAACTCACAGCTATAGATTATCTTGAAAATGTCAAGATAGCTTAAAGTGTATGTTGTGTCATTTAGTTACTTTAGTAAATGAGGAAATTTGCTATTCTTTTTGGTGAAGTTGTCTGTCTTTGAAATTCTCAGTGGTCTTCTTTGAGATAGCTTCCTGCTCATGAGGCCTCGAAAATCTTGCCAGAAAAAGTACCTGAGACCAGTATCATTCAATGATTCAAGAGCAGATGATAAATATATTATGAAGGATTTCTGCAGCTGCCAGGGAAGCACAATAAAACAATGTCAGGTATTGTGCTGGCCTGTGCTAGTTTTGCTCTTGTGACTCTGTATGTTATGATGAAAAGCAAAATTAAAGTGGGTGGGTTTTTTTACAAATATTTTTCTTCTGGTCTCCATCCACTGGTTAAGTCCTTACCAAAGGCACCACTTGCATTACCTCTGTGATGAAGCCCTGTTACTGTAAAAGCGACTTAAAAATTTTGCAGAGCAGTCCATGACAGGTAAATGAAGCTTCCAGAAAAAGTGTAAGGAATCCACTTTAGCAGGGGAGCTGGTGATGAACACAACAGCAAAGGACGATGAAATTTGTTGTTCAGTATGCTGTTATTCACATGAAGTCCCAAACATTATACCTCTCTTTGGTGATGCTGTGTTGCTGATTCATAAACTAACACACCTCCTGCTGAGAGGCTGATTCTGTCACTTACATGAAATATTCTTCATTCTGGTAACTACTAAATGCTGTTTCAGTTGCAGGACTGCGCCTCAATTTTCAACTTATTTCTACAGGGCCTAGTTTGTTGGGTTTTGTGATTTCACATCTGAGCTCTAGCTTAAGAGGTAAATGCACAGGGGATCATACCATTGTGAATACTTCAGCATGAGATATATGATTCAGCAGCTTAGCTAATAGTTACTTCTGTAACTTAATGCATTTTTTTGGTTTACTGTAAAAAAACAGCTATTCACACTGGTTGCTGCCTCCCAGGCACCTATAGGCCAGTGACTCATTGAATCTTTATGGCAGTATTAAAAGAAATACATCCCTTACTTTATTATGACTAATCTTCAAGAGAATCAGGCTGAAATTGTAAACATTTTACAGATCTTTCTTAGAAAGCATACATATATTTAAAATGAAATGTGATCTCAGTAGTGGTAGTACACACAGAGCTGTGCAATAGGCACAAAATTGCATTATTCTCTTGGAGATGATGCAGCTCAGTGGTCTGGTGAGGTAGGTACAGAGCTCTGAATGGAAAGTCTTTTGGACTGAAGTCCCTGATTATGGACAGAGGTGCAATGAGCACAGGCTTTCCATTTTATGCAATTCAATTTTTTTTTTTTCTAGTAACTTACTAGGAAAAGTCTGTTTCAAATAAAGAGTGTCTGTAGGAGCACAGGGTTTCATGCTTTTAGTAAAGCCTGGGTGTGAGTCACCCTAAGCAACTCCCTCAGCCTTTAGAGCTGAAGACTCTTAGGGGAAAAGCAGAAGCTAAAGATAAATGCTTCTGAAAATGCCTTGAGGAGTAGCTCGGTCTTTGTATCTTCTGCCAGATAAAACATATGCATTGAGGCAGTGAGGGTGTTGGTAAAATAAGATGGTCACAGGCTAATTTTGGAACCTGCTTTATGTCCTACTGACATACTTCATCCTTGTCAGGGTGCCATTCCCTCTCTTGGCAAACACAGTGAGGTTCAACCCTGCAGGAACCCATGGGCTCTTCTGCCAGCCGTGGGCATTTCGGGTGTGGGATGTGGGAGCATGAGCCACAAACAAGGCGGGTGACATTTTTCCTGAGTTTACGAATATCTCAGCAGGGACATTCCTGCCCTCTAATAGACAGCCAGGCTTTCTGGCTTATATGGTTTTCCTCCCAGACCGTGGCTCTTCCCCACATCTCTTCAGGTGGGACTTTTGCACCCAAACTCCCTGACCTGTGCACAAGTGAGAGGCTCAGTCTGGTGAAGAGAGGAGGAGGCTGAGGGCAACAGCAGCAGCTCAGGTGCCCTCTCAGATGCTGCCAGCAGGGCAGGGCACACTCCTGGAGGTGGTCTTAGGTCACCATACAGGTTCTTGGCCAGAAGCAATTTCCTGTGGTAAGCACAGGACACTGAAAGGTTGTTATTTGGAAGATATCCTGAGAGCTGTAAACCCCGAAAGTCACTTGGAAAGGCATATTTCAATTTCAGTTCATCATTTAAAGGCCTAAGGACTTTTTTTTTCCCTTTCTAATCCCCTCTTCCAATTTAAACTTTCTGGTATTCATCTGTAGATGAATCAGCTCCAATCTTATCTCAGTCCAGGAGAAAAACTGTAACAGATGCATCACACAGTAGCAAATGATTTTAGCTAAGCTACCTGGTACACTTTGCTCTCTCTTTAGTGCTGTCATGTCCTAGAATGGCACCACGACTTTTAGAAGCTGAGAGAAAATTTATTAAACCAAGTAGGAGCTGAACACTAAAGAAGAGATATTGCAGGCAGATAGATCCCCTCAGGAATCCTGCTGGATAGGTGTGACTTGTAAGGTGTATTAAAACCACAACAACAAAACAAGCAAAACTTCTAAGAACAACCACCTAGTGGTTTTTCATAATTTCAAAAGTAAGGTCTTATATTATTTGTTATTTTACCCTCCTGAGCAGATAATAGAACCTTGAGAAGCAGCTGTTTTGAATCAGGTTTTGCATTCCTAGGTGTGGTAAAGTATTTCATTCCTCAGTCCTGCACTGGTGGATTGCATTTGTATGGGCTTACATTTGAGCTATTTCCAGGAGTCAGCCCTAACCAAACATTTCAATATAAATTGAGCTGCCATTATGCTATGCTCCTCCAGACAGCCTGCCATTTTCCTGGAAAGTTATGATGCTATTAATTTTTAAATAGCTAAATATCATCCACAAGTAAAGCCCATGTTAATTGCCAGAGTATTACAATTAGGTCCACTACATTTTACATCTATGTGAAAGTACAAATATGTAACCCCAAATGCAGTAAATTAAAGTTTTAATTTAATTTTGGAAGATTTTAAACAGATGTTAGTATTTTCTGTTAGCTAGTTTTAGCCTTAAATTGCTTTAAAATGATGTCATCAAATTTCATTTTTGTGATTTGCTTTAAAGGCTTTAAAATATGAGTCAGTCTCTTTTCAAAATAGCCATATTCCTATGAAGTGATCCCAGTTTGATATCAAAGGAAAAAGGACTTTAAATCAGTCCTTTTGTTTGAGCTTGAAACATGACTTGTATTTGTCCTACACAGCCTGTGAAAAAACACCAATTAAATGTGCTACTCTGGAGGGCTCATGAATTTATTTCTAGTGTTTTCTAATGACTTTACAAAAAAAAGAAAAAAAGCAAAAACAATGAACTGCAGCCAGCAGGACAGGATTTGCTATGCTGTATTAAAGGTGCTTCATGAGTGATAGAGGAAAAATTTCTGAAAAGATCTTTAGCTGCAAGAAAAGGCATTACTGTAAATACATCAGGCCTTATGGGCCCAGTGCAAGAAAAAGAAGAGTAAATAAGTATAAATTTGAGAGGTTTGAGGGTGGAGTATCTTCCACATTGAACCTACAGACAATTGATAATAGGGTGTTTTCCCCAAAATAACAGAGAAGATAAATTTGGTTTTGGACCAAATGATTCCTGGCTTGTATGGATTCCCTGAAGGGACAGAGGAGGCTAAAAAGTTTTTTAAATAGCTCTTTGGCAGCAATTTTGGGTGTTTCAAAATCCAAGCAAGACTTGGGGAACCAGGCAAGGCAGTACAAATGGGCTCTTGGTGTCCACTGAGGCTGCTGCCAGATCTGCTGGGCAGGCGGCTGGTGGCACCTCCACGTCCCCGTGTTCCTGTGAGTGAGAGCAGAAAGGAGGGGTGGCAACAGCTGCTGTCCCTGATGGGGCACAAACGAGTCGTGCTTCCCTCTGTTCCAAGTCAGTTTTCACACTTACATGGTGGCTGCCCTCAAAAGCTGTGCAAATAGGTAAGTTCTGGTTTCCACGTGTCCCTCAGAGCTGTGGTGTGCTCACCAGCACCCCACTGCAGATGGGCTGCCCTACTTGGAACCTTGCCTTGAGGACAAGGGCCTTCAAGGGCATTTTGCTTGTGGGGACACTGTGCTGGAGCCCGTGACGTGTGGTGTGTGTGCTGGAGAACTCTGTGAAGTGGCAGTGATGTGTTTTTGTAGGGGCACTTAGTTCCAACGAGCATTGCACTCTTGGAGGACATAAAAGAACGTGTCCCTTTAACTCTGTCGTGATTTGATCCTCTCCCAGTGTAGCTGCCCTTAACAAAATATGAACTAGCCTTAGATCTTATGTGATCTTTTAATGTCATGACAATCATCAATAAGTAGACACGTACAGGTGTACATAGCTTTATTTTATAAGATAAGAGGGGAAAGAAAATAGTAAACATGAATATACAATTTTGCTAATGGAACCTTTCTTGTGATCAATTTGTGTTCCTTCATGTGCAGTCAGATGGTTACTTGGCCAGTTGCTGTTCTCAGTAATGATGATATAAAAACTCACACCTTCAATGAAAAAAAAAAAAAAATCCTTTGTAGCAAGTAATTTTGTGTTTAATTATTATTGCTAATGTTTTTGTTAGTGATGCAAGTACTGTTTCTGTAGGAATAAACAGAGTTATTGTGGCAGTAGTGTGGTGTTATCTGCTACTCGTCTTGATGAAGGACTTTTTAGGCAAGTCTCAGGTATCAGCTAAAGTAGATTCAGGGTTGAGAAAACAAACACGTGTCTTAAATTTTCATTTAGAGTTGATCTCTTTTATCCACAATATGATGAAAATTTCAAACAAGTTTCCAATTTGTGGTTCTGTCCTAAATTATTTCAATCCCATCTTCTGAAATCCTGATTTAACACAGACCTTGCCAAAGAGATCAAGGAAAAGTGTACATAAATAGTTTTCCATAGTGAACATGCTCTACAAGGTATATTTTTTTTGTTTTAATTTTAATTAACTGCATCTCAGTTGCAAATATTTGCAATGAAAATCTAATAAAGCTTTCTTGGGTTTGGTTTTCATTAACATTGCAAAACTAGGAACAAATGAATAAACATGCATAAAAGGATCATGAACTCTACTGAATGTACAAGAGATTACGTCCAAGGCTTTGAGCTCCCTTAGATTTCTGAGCTGGCCTGGTTATGGTTTTGCAAATGCTAGAACCTGGGACACATTTAAAGACAGCATCCTAGGAAGTCAAATGGTTATAATAATAGTAGGGAAACTTTCTTAATACTAAGAGTCTCTGCAGATTAATCTTAAAAGTTTTGTCACAGATTAGATCTAAACATGGAGAGAATTTGGGATGAAAGCAAGAGGGGGAAAAGCTGAGGGACTTTCAGCCTTGTTGGCCTTTGTGACTCAGACAACCACGTCAAGTCTTGTTGAAAAGTGGAGGTGTGAGGATTGTGAAGGTGTAAGTATCATGGTCTCCAGAGTAAAGCCCAGGCTTTGCTTAAGTCAAGTTAATTTTTTTTTTTTTTTTAATTTTAGTAGGGAAATATTCCTGTAGAAAATTTTTTCCCTTGTGGTTTCATCACTGTGTTACTTGGGGAAACCTTCACATAGTTTTCTCTGGTACTGTGTCTATTTTGACTTCACGGACTAAGAGTGCTTACTGTACATCTAGAAATGAACTGTTAAGAACAATTATCATGGGAAAAGGATGAACTGGCTAAATTAAATACTTTTAAGCCAGTCATCAGGCAGGATTTAACTACATTTGTCATGTATAGAAATTTTTTCAAAAATTTTTTTGAGTAATTGCAGTCAATCTCTACTTTCTGTGCATCTGTTCCAAGATTAGCTTTCCTCATAGAAGTGTTTGTTTTACAAAGATGATCTCAAAAAGCTCTGGATTCCTAAGTCTGGAGTTCAACACGTGGAGCTTAGAGCAGGCACATCTGTATGGCTGCACCATCAGTACCCTCTTGATGTGTAGGGTTATTAGACAGTTTGTGGGGGAAATACAGTGTGATACCAGAATGTGGAGAAAGCGTGGGTACACTGTGGAAATTAAGAAGCTACTTGAAATCCAAGGCAGCAGCATATTTCTTTATGGTAGCCCTGCTTAACTTTGCATCTAGAAGTCAAATGAGAATTTTTACAGCTGGCTTTGAACCTCTAAGCTTCTGTCTTTCATACTGTTTAAAGCTTCTTGGCTGTTACTGCAAACCCACTGTCCTGGATTTAGTCTTGCTGTCTTTCCCAGGTGTGGTTTAACATGTTCAAGATGAGAATTTCATTACAGAACCTTCACGTTTGTGGATTCGTAACACAAATTCTAATAGAGCTAGAAAAATAAAGTGTGAGTACCTGTAGGAACAGAAATAGTACAGCCACCATGAAATGGGATGGTGGACAGGAATAGGGCTGAGATTGTAAAAGCAGTTTGAATACACACATGATTGCCTTTCAAGTGACTTGATGTGGTTGTGCCTGTTTTCCCTTTATAAACATTTATGCTTTTGAATTGGCATTAACGTTAATGGAAAACAAATTCTGAAATCACATGTGTGATTACTTACCAGAGCTGAATTTCAAATACCAGGCGTTCTACTTGTAGGAAAAAAGCCTTGCCAAATGTCAAAAAAAATCCAGGTGCTGATAGAGTTATATTCCATGTCACAGCCCCAAAGATTTTGCTCATTTCAGCCTCCTTCTCAATACATTCTTGTGCCCGTCCAAACAAATACGCAGGTTAATACACTACAAAGAGGTTTCTATTTCATTTTGACCTCTGGAGCCCCATTTGTTTATTAGCAGGGGCTCCTCTACAATAGAAACCAAGGAGCTGTTCACTTCTCCATGGCAGTCAGGTAAAGGTCAACTAAAGCTGTATTAATTTAAGGGATCCATGATTTTACTTCACTCTGCATGAACCTTGAACTTACGTTGTAGAGGCACTGAGCTCTTTCCAGAATTTGCTCTGAAGCCGTTATGCTCAGTGAAGGACTCTCCTCGACTTTTTGGGCATTTGCTCGATATTTTGAGCTGCATTTGCTTCCTTCCAGTCCATTTTCTTTACCTAATTATTAAGTGATTTCATAGCTGTGTTATCATATTTGAGGAAGGTACCAAATAAATGAAAATAATAACCCTGCATTTTCCTAAGTTTTTCCAGATACATTAATTTCAGAGGTATAACGAGGCATAATGAAATTATGGTTAATGCCTCTCTTTAAATAGGATAATTAATACATTGTGATTGCTTTAAAGAGTATGTGAAATACCTGTTACATGGTCAGAATGTATTTCTTTGATCCCAGGTACCTGGTTAAGTTGTTTTACAGTAATCCTCTGCAGAGGTTAAATGTGGTGTGCACCATGCTAAAATGATGTGACATCATAATTGGAGTCACACAGCCCTCAGTGTTGGTTAAGGTGCAGGTAATGTAGCTCAATAATCGTGAAGGTTTCCCAGTGCTCAGCAAACCTCAATACCAAATTCTTCTACACGCACGAGCGTAGCTGTGGAGGGCCTGCCCAGCTGGGCACTTCTAGGTCAAAACAGCAGCGAAAAATACCAGCATTTGTCATCCACATCATGTACTTTATTAAAGACTCTCTGCATCTTGATTTGTGCAGGCCTTTAGCCTCAAAGGAATAAGTCCTTGGCTTCCCATTCACTCAGATATTTGTCTACACATGACCTTGGGCTTGGATTTTTTTTTAAATAAAAAAAATCTAAAGATAGCATGACATAGAAGTGACTTTATTTGGAATAAGGCTAAATTTAAGGCATAGATATGTCTAATATATGCAAATACATGAAGAATAAACACCCCTTGCCCCCATACTGCGACCTGGGGAGAGGGCACCTTCAGCCTTCATTCCCTGGAAGTGGCACAGCTGAAATTGGAATATAAAAACTCTTCCTGGGTATAAGATGGACACTGGGAGCACCTCAACAGTATCACCATTTTTTAAATTTTTCTTTTTTTACCTCCTTGGCTTACACAAAAGGTGGCTGCCTTGGTTGGCTCCAGTGGTTTGAAAGCTGCTAGGATGCACTCTAGGTATCCCAGTACCCCCCAGCTGGGAGGATGTCTTTTTGTAACCACAGACTGCTGCAAAAGTAAATTTAATCCTGTTGCAGCTGGATCTTCAAAGGCAAACATCTTTAAAGAACCTTTGGTGCTTCGCCAAGGTATTTGCAAAAAGCTTTCTCAAACCACTTTAAGGAAGAGCTAAGGAGAAGTCTAACCAGTGACCCAATGGTATTTATTTACATTTTAATGCTCCTAACGTGATTTGATGGCACGATGTTTAATAAGCAGCAGCAGTTTGAGTTTCCTGGCTCAGCCTGCCCGAGCTGTGCATGTTGGCCTATTACACTGTGTAATGAAATGAAATGAAATGAAAGCCGAGCTGAGGCATCAGTGCTGGGATCTGTCGCTCCTGCTGGGGCTGGGGGAGGAGGGCACTGACTCATGATGCTGAGCAGCTTTCATATCAAGAATGTGTTACAGACATTACTCAATGCTCATCAGAAAAAATAGAGTTTTAGGAAGATGATGTGGCTGATTTGCTTGTAAAGCAGGCAGCAGTGCAAATCAGAGTGCTGGTACCTTGTGAAGGGTTCAGTGATGTTGTTGAGATAAAGCAATTCTGGAAGGACAGTGTAAATGTAAGGTGTCTAATTATTTGTCTGTTTTAGCTCTGTCTCATAATGATAGGATGGAATGTTTCCAGAATTGTTCAGTTGTACCACTTCTTTCCTAGAGGCACAAAACAATATTTAGCATAGCAACTTGAGAGATGTTTTTCATGTCTCGCCTCCTTCTCATGCTTTCAGATGAAAGGAAGATAGTGTCAAAAGTGGTCTGTAGGAACTGAAAGATGACAATTAACATTTGGATCTGGTAAAGTGCTCAGTGCCTTCTTTATTGTTTATTGTGTCAGCAAGTTTGTTGACATTTGGTATCTTTTTCTGACTTGAACTTGGAACCCTGTACAGTTGGATTGTGTTAAAAGAATAATCTTTTGAATTAAATGTGAAATAAAGAGCTCAGCAAGAAATGATGAGGCTACGCTATCAGGTTGTCTTATCTCTTGCTTGGATTTTGTTTGATTTATGAGGGCTGGTCATCTGCTAACCCAGTAAATCAACACTGAATCTTTGTTTCATCTATCTTGTATCTACATCCTAACGTCTGTTACATACCTTCTCTAGAAATATGTTAATGGCAAATATCTTTCATCCATGGAGAGACTGAAGTCTGGGGAGGACCATGATCTTTCCAAAGTGATATACCAAACTAATAACCAGATAAGATGCATGCTTTATTCACATATTTGGCTGTTAAATCTTCAGTGCTGAAGCATTTGTGGAAAGTGTTGTTGTTTTCTATGCAAAGTGTTATAAATTACATTTTTGTTACAAGATTAGCCAGAGTAGCCTTGTGATTTATGCATCACATCTCTGAGCCAAGTTCTGGGAAGAGTGAGGTTAAAAATAGGGCAGCAATAATGAAAAATTGGAAGTAATACAGGCATGGAAAATGTTATATAAAAATTCAATTTAAAAGATGATAAAATGAATTTAGGAGATGGTCAGATTTGATTTAATAACCAGGAAAAAAAGGAACTTCTGAAAGAAAGTATCTCTCTTCATGCTTGGTCATCATCTCTCTTATGCTTTTTCATGTTGAAAGATGTCTTATAGCATACAGTGACCTTGCTCTAACTGTGATGCATTTCACTTCGTGTGAGTATGGTTGGGGCTACCAGCCATCACCAGCCCCTCCATGGGCATCACTTGGGCTGTTTCTTGCTGTGGATGACACAGAAACTGAGTGTTGAAACCAGCCACGTTGAACCAAAGGACCCTGATGTGATAGAAACAGCTCAGCCCTCTCCGTAGCTTCCATGAGCATATTTCCTTGTGTTGCACCCTATTCTGTGATACTTCTTTTGGGGGAAGCCAAAAGAGAGTAGGAGAGAAGCCACAGGGCTGTGGATCCCCTATTTCAAAGTGTTCATGTTATTCTGGAGCAGTAACTTGGACTGTGTGTGCAGGTGATCCTGCCTGCCTCAGATATGAGAGGCAGAAATCTGCTGTGATGATGCTCTGCAGGCAGAACTTCATGCAAAGATAACTCCTGCTGATACACGGTGACAAGGTGAGGTCTCTTTGGGGTTTGTTTTTTACTGTTTTCAAGCTCAGCTGGCTGGTATAAATGGAGGAAGACAACAGCTGAAGTAAACAAACATAGGCTTGACTTTAAACAGGAGATGACGGCTTTGGCAAATCGGTAGAAGCTTTGCTTGTTGTAATTCCACAAGGAATTGTTCACACTGGACAAGGTACCTTGACAGGAAGCATATTTAAAAAAAAAATAAACCCCAGACCATTCAGATCTAGACATACAGTAAGACTGTATTAAACCAGGTCCTACTCTCCCCTGAGAATTTCTGAGACCCTGCTACATTCAGGGGTCTGCACACAACTGTACACCTCAATTCCTATAGGCTGAAATGCAGAACTGATTTCTGCTAGTGCATTTTGGGATTAGTATCATTAGAAACTTTTTTCAGGAGCTCCTACCATGAATTCTTTTGGTTTTTAATAGCAGTGGGTGTGCTTATTGACTGGAGTTAGTCACTGACTTCTCCCCTGCTTTTGCTTAGCAAGGCAAGGCAGTGATGCAGCTGCTGCCTGCTGTCAGAGGGGCAATTGTCAGAAGATGATTTGCTTATCTGCTTCCAACTAAACAATTCTGGGATGGCTCAGGATGAATTTTCAATGATTTTACCATCTCTGCATTTTTTCTTCCTTCTTATAACTATTTGCACAGTTCCTGTTCTGTGGCAACCAGCTCCAGTAACATTCCTTATTTTATTTTAATTTATCAGAAATTTCTTTACAGATTTTTCTGATGCAGTTCATTGCTTCTGTTATTCTGTGAGCCTGAGAGAGCAAATACTGTTATGCTGGTAGAAGTGTTTCTGGAGCTGAAGAACCGCTTTCCCTTGTTTAAGTTAAATTGGAAAAAAAAATACCACATCACTAGCATGTGTACTCTATGTGAATGTTAATAATAGAGTTCAGGTGCATGATTGAAGAAGTTATTGTGGACACTAGTAAACAGAGGAGCTCAAGCAGAGATTGATGAATATTTTTTGTTTCAAATGATGATTTTTTTTTGTTTCAAAGATGTAAGGGAATCACAGATGCAGCCAGTTGAGTGCTGGTAGCAAAACTATATGAGAAACAAAATATGAGTTGAGAGAATTAGTGCTTTTGTTTGGTAAAGTGATGGCCTAGAGTTGTGACCAAAGAATATTTCTCCTGTTGTTTCGTCCCTCTTGTATTCAAAGAATAGGAGGATTTCTGGAACTCCAGTTTCCCTGAATACTGCACTGTTGTTCCGGTGTCTATTCAGTAAAGTCTGATGCTTCCTAAAAGTGATGGATTATTGCACATGTGCTGTTGATTTCTGGATGTAGAACAGCCCTTGGCAGAAGCATTCAATATATTGCATATGTGCCCTGTGAGGGTATGCATGTCTGTAGTCAGTCTAGGGTTTCTGCCAGGAAAAGGCTACCTCATGTCTGGAAACCCCAGACAAATTCCTTACAATTCATCCAGCTGAGATTAGAAATGGGGAAAAAATAATATTGTAAGTTCTTAAAAAAATAAGACCATAGGAGACCCAAAGATGTTACCTGTTGTGCCTCCTTGATGGAAAATAATGTCAGGTATATCTATGACATTCCTAATTACAGGTCTGTAACCTGTTCTAAAAGGCCTCCAGGAAAAGTTTCTCCAGATAGAACTTCCCTGGGCAACTCACTGCATGTTTAACCACTCTTAGTTTAGACAGCCTTTTTTCCCTAAAGTTTAACTCTAGCCATATCTTTAGACCCGCTTTCATAGATCATGTTTTTATGGGCTTGATAATTCTAATGGCTTTCTCTTTGCTGTGTCCCAATCTGTCTGTCCTATAGTCAGTCACACAAAATAAGGGGTAGGGATGGACTTAAACCTCGGCTTTGTGTATCAGTGTACATTGAAGCCTGTTTATGGTTCAAGTATGATAGCTGCCTTTTTCTTTTTTTTACTACGGAGTGGCATCATTGATTCATATTGATTTTGGGATTCCCTGTAAACATTCTGAATTTTAATCCTGTCTTCCAAAGTAGTGGCAGACTTTCTACTCCGTGTCACCTGCATTTCATAACACGTGCTGTTCCATCAACAAGTCATCAGTGATGGGTTTTCAGGGCAATGGCATCTAGAGAGTTGTTTGTGCAGCCCTGTTTGATACATCTCTCCACTCTGGCAACACACAGGTCAATAATCTGCAGGCATCATTTTGTTTTTCATATGGTGTTTTGACATAGACCAAACTTCCCTTGTTTGCATAGGAGGACATCAGGGCAGCATTCAGTGCTTTAAGTCAGAGCCTTTTATTTTGTTGCAGAAAGAAATTAGACTGGTTTGATATAATGTGCTTTGAACAAATCCAAGTTGGCTGCTCATAATCTTGTAGTTTTATTCCAGGTGGTTACAAATGAATAGTTTGTTCATGAATTTTTCCAGGAAGCTGCAGTTAAGCTGCCTAGCCTATAATTTTCTTGCTCCTCAATTTATCCTTTTTGATAGAAGACATTAACTCTCCTTTTCTGCTTTTCAGTGGCCTTACCTGTCCCCCACAAGTTCTTGGAAACAGCTGCTTCAACTAGTTGCTTAGGTAAAAGGGGATATGTGATATCCCTAGGATTACACCAGAAAAATATCTGACTCTATAATCAAATTATCATCTTAACACAAAAAAAAGCCCTGCTAAATCCTGACAATTGGCTCTGTGTGAGTTCAGGCATTTTGCAATTTCTCCTTTAGCAATCTCAAAGTGGTGTGTGATAGCATAAGGGGTTGGAGGAAGAGCACAGTCGGCCTGATGAATAAGCTGCCTCCTCCCTTTGTCTCCTGCAGACCATCTCGTTGCCTTTAATAGCTTGCCTTATATTTCAGTAGTTTCCATGGCAGCTAATAATTTATTATTGAGCTAAGTAATAATTGCTTTATAATTATAAACCCAAGCAACATGCTGGCACATCTATCTGAAAACTTAGGCACTAATTCCTTTCATATTGATCTTCCTCCCTACTTGATCTTTTGAGTTCGTGAATTATGTTTTATCTCTCCTCTTAACAGTGAGTAAAACTAATCTAAAGCTTTTGTGTTGTAACCCCTTTTTGAATTCTGCTGTTGGAAAGCCTCCCTGACCAGCACAGCACTAGGTATAAGCTCCTTTGAATGCCTTCATATAAATCCAGCAGAAGAAGCTGCTTTGAGCATGCCCTTGCCCTTAAATTTGTGTTTTCTCTGCCTTTTCTTGAACAATTTCATGATAGCAATTATAAATATGTGATCAGAGCAACAAATGTGCTTTCATTTACATATATAAATATTTAGTATTAACAGAAAATATGCATATGGGCAATAATTTTCTTTTCACAATTTAAATGAAAATTTTCAGTGGGAACTATCCTTTCCCAGGTACTGACAGAAAGCAGGCACTGATTTGCTTGCTGATCTGTCTTTATGTTTCCTGTCTTCCTGTACAGTCTACTGCTTACTGCTCCTAGCCTAAATGTGAGCTTTTAGCAACTGTACTCTTTGTTCTGCATTCATGCATTTGTTGGCTCATGACTGGGATCATTGGGTTGAGAGCTAACACAAATAATAAGAGTAATCATAAATAGAGTAAGATATTGATGTGGCTGAAAATCGAAATATGCTCTTTCTGCAAATGACAGAAATAGTTTTTCCAACAGCATAATATTTTCAGATAAGCTAAACTGTTGATAAATGTATATTTTCCTACCTGAGAAGTGCATTTCTCATGCCAAAACTGAGAACCATTTTCATTTAGTAACACTTCTATGGAGCCTGTGCAAAGCTTAGTGATAATGCAATAAATCAGTTTTGTTACATGATGTAGTTCTCACAACGTAGATGACTGTTTAATCTTTGCACAATCCCTATCTTTAAAAAGAAAACAAAGGCAAGCAAAGCTTGAAATAGTTTTTTGTTTTTCCTCAGAGTCAAATTCCCTGCCTGTTTACAAGCCACAGCTCCTGCCATACTATCAGACCATTAGGTTTAAAATTGGAGTGTTTCTAGGTAAATAGGCACAGCATAACAGTTTCCATGACTGATGCATCTGCCTTGGGCTTATGGTACAGACCACTGCCAAGGCAGTTTAACCTAATGTATCAACTGTATTTGAACCGTTCTCATAAGGATGCTGAGATGCTCTAGACACAGTTGTTCCTTATCCTCACTTACTTGGAGATTAATCTTGCTTTAGGAGACACTGTACTTCTCTGCTTGGCAGGGTGTCAGTTTTGTCAAGGCACTGTATGATTAGGCTGAAGTATTTAGTTAAGGAAGGAGCAAAAACAGTCTAGTCAACAGTTCAGCAGTTATAAATCTGGATGTACTGTCACAATAAAAATAAGTGAATATAGGCTTAATCTTTTTCTAAATTGATGGGGTTTTTTCATACTACATGAAAAAAAAGACACTGGTCTGCTTTTCTTGTTAAAGATCTTCTCAGTAGTTTCTCCTGGAGGCATTTTAGATGATTCACCAGGTAAACAACATTAAACCTTTCTGAATATTTTTTAGTGCTGCTTCACACAGTTCAAGCAAATATTTTCAGTTAGGTGCTAGTATGTAGAGAGACAAATCTTTTCAAGAAGGAGGTTTTGAATTTCAAAGTATATATGATTGTTGTATTACTTACTGCATATTTCTTTTGCAAGACAAGCTGGTTTTGCATGAGTGCTTTTGGTAGCTTTTTCCCTGGTGTACAAGTTTATGGACACTTGTAGGTATGATGTAGATGTATAGAAAATTTATTGAAACTCTTTCTCTATTGTTCTATACCTGCATGGCAGTCCATATCCCTGACCTATTGTTCTCTGCTTGTGGCAGCTCATAACATCAAAGGGAGTTTTAAACATCATTTGTGTAGTTAATTGTTTAGAATTGCCCAGACTTGCTAGTCAACTAAATTCTTTATTTAACAAACTAGAAGGCAAATACATCTGGGCCTTTGACCATAATTTATGGTCAAACATCAAACCCTGGGCTATTTGCTGCCAGTGCAGGTGGTCCTGTTTGGGCTCATGGAGCATGAAAGTTTGTGAGCATGAAAGTTGCTCACACACACCCAGGGAGGAGTCCAGATCAAGCACGTCCAGGGCCTTGCTGGCATGGCTGGGTGTAGCTGCTCTGGGCTTGTTCTACTCACTGCTGGTATTGCTGCTCAACCAGTGGGGTTTCCACTACCATGTCAGTGAATTACTATTTTTTCAAGGCTACTTTTTGTTTATTGCTGTGCTCTAGAGCTCTACCCTGCCACTCTACTCCTTGTCCCAAGTGACTAAAGGGGAATGTTCAGGCAGGGTCACCACTCTGCCTTTGTGTCTGTAGCTGCTCATAGCGTTCTCTTTTGATGCACAGCAAAAGCAGATGGATGGCATCACTGCTCCATCCGTTAAACCACACATATCTTACGTCTTTTCAAAGTGCTGCTTGCTTTTTTAATCATTAGCACTTACTTCCTTCTGGTGCTTTCTTCTCTATTGGCTGTAAAGGATGGTTTTCTCATGTTACATTTTAATTTTGCTGCTAACAGGCCTGGTTGAAAAAAGGCTTTTGTAACAGTGATTAAAAAAAAAAAAAAGGTGTGGAAGACAGCACAAACGACATGTAAGCTTATTCCATGAGGTTTGCTTAATTGAAGATAAATTAATTTATTATCTTGCAATTACTGTGGCTTGTACATGTAAACAGCTTCCCAGCAAGTTTAGCAACTCGACTCAACATGCTGCTTTCAACTTGGCACCAGGTTTTATTTCACTGTATCTTAAAAGCTACTTGGAGGAGTTTCCCTCCTGGTGCTCTGGGCTCCTTGATATGCAGACAAGGTACCATATCAGGGTCTTTCAAATTCTTCCCCAGAAAACTCTGATAGGAACATTGAGACAACGTAGCAATACAAATAAGAATGTTAGTGTCTACAATGCAGCTGAAAATGTTTTCCTTTTCAGTTTCAGAGTATAATTCTGTTCTGTGAGATGACTCCTAATTGATAGCACTGATTATCTTTCTTTTATTGTTATTATTTTCATAAGAGGAGAAGCACATGGAATAGGAGAAATCACTTACTTGGAATTATGGGAAGGAGTGTTGTTGAAATGTGAAACTGTTGTTGGAGCCTGGCAGGCTCATTCTGCCATAATTACCCCATTGACCCACAAGTGAACTTTACTTTTCAAAGAAACACTTTTGGAACGTTTCCTGGGGAACGTTTTGCTGTTGATGTGTGAGCATACAGTGCAAGATGCTAAAGATATATCCAAACTTGTGGCTAAGTATGAATGCATCTCCCTAGTGCAGCTACACAGCCACTTTATGGTGCACTGTGCCTTTCATGGGAGCGCTTTGTGTTCTTCTGAACAAATCTTGTCCATGGACCTGTGTGATGCTCAAAGGTGTGATTATTTCTGGATTTTTAAAATGCAGTCTTTAGTGAGTATGGAAACTTTTGACCCTGATGCCAAGTGCTGTCCAAGCACTTTCCATTAAAGGGGAGCCTGACACCTTATAAACAGGAACAGAAATCTTCGAAAATCCCCACTGATTTGGTGGTGTAGGGTTTTCTATTTTCTTTTTCTTTTTTTTTTATTAATCACATACCTGAAGTCTTCTTTCACCCATCCCTTTTTAAGGCATGGACACAATTGCCTTTGCTGGCACTTGATCCAGAACTGAGCAGAGAACTGTCCTGCATGAGTCAGCTTCTGCCTTGTATCTGTTTGAGCCACTACAAACCAAGACACCAAAACGTGGTCACTTAATGATCTCCCAGTCTGTAGATGTCTTGCAAGGATGAGCTAAATATGCTGGAGCATGAATATTTTTTACCTAGGCCTTTTCAAGAAATTCTTAATATTTCTGAAAAGAAGACTTTTTGTGGCTACTCAGATTTCTATTTTATGTTAGCAGTGAAGCCTTTCAAAACATATCCATGGAAAAGGAATAATTCTGATAATTCAAAGACGAATTATATTTGATTAAAAGGAATAATCCTGATACTTCGAAGATGAATTATATTTGATTAATTTTATAAATTAAATTATATTGTAATATAATAAAAATGGGCTAGCGTAGTGGTAGTTCACTAAATGGAAAAAATTCTTAATATAATGATGGCCTAATTCAGAAATTATTTGCTAATCCTTCTTCCTTGTAACAATTCAAATTTCTTCCTTCCTTGACATGGTTTTGATAAGGTAGCTGTGGATATTCATTAGTGCTGCTTATGGTGACATTTTTTGTTGAGCTAATTTTTAGAATTTATCATAAATATGAATGTTGGTATTAGACTCTATTCTATGTGGAAGGTGGCAAAAGGAGAAATTGTTTCTGAATTACTGAATGTTCATCTTGAATACACTTCTAAGCTTTCAATTTTGTTAGGGTTTTTTGCCTCAGAGTTTAAAAAATGATGTTTCCACAGACAAATACTCTGCTTCTTCAGAAAATGCAGCCCTCGTGTAACTTTCATTTCAATTCCTTGCCTGCACAATTAAAACACAAACTCGAGACCTTTTTCTCGACACTTCCATCGTCTATTTCTCATTATGCTTCTTGATGAGATTTTTAGGCTTCACAGAACACAGTCTAGGCAGCTAATCCGATGCAGTGCTAAGATCACAGCACTCCTTGTGTAATTCTTATTAGGTTAATCAAGAAACTTACTGAAGCAGGAGGTTTTTTAAGGCCTGCCAAATTTGAAGCATAGATCAAAGTTCATAGCCCTCTGACCCTTTTGCCCTAACTTGCCTCAGCAAAGTCTCTGTGAATGGCCTTATTGTGAATATGGCAGCGTCCAGAGCCTGTACATTTGCAATTGTTTAGGCTTAGGGGGGGCATTGTGTTGGCACTGATGAAATGCATTTTCTTCTCTTTCTGAAGTGGAAAAGGTTTTCACCTCCATTGCCTATACAAGTGCTCCGGTCATCACAATAGCACTTAGGTGATCCTTGTTCCTGTCAGACCGAGCACCCACTTTTATGACAGAGTGTAATTAAATGGCTCAGAAGCCAACATTAGGAAAACAGCAGTGAAGAACAGGGGAAAAGCTTAATTTCCATATGGTCAACCAAGCAAGAACAACACCAGCATTGTGATCTGGAGTAGACCCTTTAAGCACTATTAAAGAGACATTTATTCTTTAAGTTGTCTCCTGAATGCTGCTGCACTTCTTTGATTATACTTCTTCATGGTCAAAACCTCTTCCTAACCCAAATGCTTCTTGCATGGCATGACTTCTTTGGTGTTATTAATATAATAGCAAGGATTACTTTGAATAATAACACTGAACTTCAGAATGGAAATCAAGTAATTTAATTGAATGAAGTTTGACCCAGACAGGCTAAGGGAATTTTGGTAATGTTGCCTGCATAACATTCTAATTTACTATGTTCTTTTTCAAGGGAAATTACAAAATCAAGATTGCAGTAGAATTGGGGTGGAAATGGTAATTGTCCTTCTAAAGAGGGCCTGAAGTTTTTTTGGTAAATCAAATTGTGTTCATTTATTCTTAAATTCCTCAGTTAATTTCCCCAAAAAAGTAACCAGTGACTCCCTGGATTTAGCAATTTGCCAGCCAGAAGGGTTAGAATAGTCTTGCAGTCATATATTCTTTGAATTGCCTGCAGCAGCTATTTGAGTACCCAAATGTAAAACTTAACATCTTGGTTTTAGAAGTGCATAATTATTACGGCCACCGTAATGCTGAACTGGTCTCTCTGTGCTCCCAGAGCCAGTGGGAATTTGGCTGTTTTGAATGTGAGAGATGTCTTTGAGATGAGTTATCGGGGTCTGTGTTCTTGCATTGTTAAAAGAACCTGCTTAAAGGCTTGCCAGTTACACGATGCAGAAATAGAGAAGAGGATGTGTGAGCAATGTAGGTTTATTTGGGGGTTTTTAGATGTATTTCTCACTGAATTGAAAGCAAGTGCTTAGGAACTACATAATGCTTATTTCAAGAGCAGTTAACTAGAAGTCAATGTGTCAATTCTTGTATAATGCTAGAATTATCAGATATTTCTGAGAAAACCCTTACAACCTTTACTTAGAGTACATAAGCATGATGTCAGAAATTACAGGAGTTTATTAAAATAAAGTGAGAGATGTTCAGATCACCAATTTACTGATTAGAGTGTCAATTGATTAAAGCAGGGTGTTTATTTACAAATCAAACAAAGCAGTTCAGGCAATTATGGTTCTCCCCCCTTATTGCAGGAAAACCTTTGGAAGTCTGGCAGGCAATTGTTTGCTCCATATGAGTATCAAATTCTCTAATCTACAAATTTAAGGAGAATCACTGTATCACTGGCAGGAAGTTCTCAAGATAAATACCCAGTGGAGTAATTCGGAACGGTCAAGTTGCAGCCTGCTGCCTTTCAAAGAGAAAAAGTGCAAGGCAGGAGTGATAAAAAAAGATGTCTTTGAGGGATCTAAATTTTTTCTGCCCAACTCTGTCTTGACTACAACTTAATTTTAAAATGCATCCTTTTGCCTGCCACAACCAAATCGATTTCCCCTCTATGTACAAAACAGAAGTGTCAGCTTTATTTGATCCTTATATACTGAACATTAAGGTGTATTACTGTTATATAAGACTAAGTTTGTTCTGGTGAATTGCATTAACACAAGCAATGTGACAGGTACAATACAAGCACACACTGTGTCAGCTTGGGAAGGAGTGCATGTGCAGAAGAGAATATTGTCATCACTCACTGCAAAATAATGCTGAAGATTGCTTTATTGATGGCTTGAAAAACTGACAGAGATAGTTAAACCTTTGTGTCAGTCAAGTCCTGATTTAAAACTCCAGTTGTTGGTATTCACGGACTCAATTATGTTATGGCCTTTCATCTTTTTCCTCTTTAGAGCACACACAGTGCCCAGGCTCCACTTAATTATTTTTCTTATTCTTTCTGTGTGCTTTTCTCTCCAAATAAAAGCAAGGAGGGGAAACCTTCTTTCCTGCAACTTTATTTTTCATTTTTGTTACATCATTGCCATGTTCACAGTCATAATTCCATGGCATTTCTTCCTGGCATAATCTGACTTGCCTAGCCAGCAGAGCCAAATGGGATTTACCAATTTACCTCTGGAAACTAAATGGCCTAATGTTCCTCTCTGGTTATCTACCCTTTCAGCTGGTGGGATATATGCTCTGCCTTCTGCTTGCTTAGTGCCCTGTAGATAAATTTGAACAGAATTTCTTTAGCTGTCAGAGTGATGGATGGGCGGTACAGTGGAGCCTGCTCAGCCAGAGCAAGTGGCTGCCTTTGCCATCCATCACTCTTCCTGCTGTCAGCCCCTTGATCAGGGCTGCAGAGCAGGTTCAGACTTTGTCTAGGTCACAGTGCCACAGAAAAACAATTAGTTTGTCAAGGATATACATATTTTAGCATGAGGATATTTGACATCTGAAATGCTGTTGTGTTCTGTATTTGATAAATCAGATTTTCGCCTTGTTTTAAAGTAGGAGCTCTGTGCTTAGGGGAGACTGTGTCGCACTGGGTATTCTTGTAGTTATAATTGTGGATGGTGGGAAAGAAAAGTGTGACATGTTAGAAAAAAGAAAACGGAGAAGCAGCATTTGATACCTGAGCACTGGAGGTAGATGTCTGTTTTAAAATGCCTGTTAAAAACGACTCTGGCCTTATTTAGGATTTTTTCCTACCAGTAATTTTTAGTAACTCTGATTATTTTTGGGCTTTAGGTCATTCTCTGGCTTGATTTGTTGGCTCTTTTGACTCACCAACTATTTGTGAAATAGAGAAGTACCAGACTAAATTGAAGTATTTCTTCTTACTTGTGTTGTATTTCACGAAGGCTTGTGTTTCTCTGTATTTCATTACATTTCATGTGTTCAGCTGGTAACTTAAGTTTCTGCTCTTAAATGCCAGGCAGGATTTTTAATTCAGAACAGTTCTTAACTCCTGCTCATGACCTTAAGATTTTTTTCTTTGCAGTTAAGAGGTGCTGGGAAGAAGAAAGGAGAGATACCCAACCATTCACTTAGCTGGCAGTGAACCAGGGCTAGCTGCTGGAATATTCATTGTCTTCCAGTGGTTTTTACTGTTTCTTGAGGGACTTTTCCACAGTTTAGCAGGAAGGACTTGTGGATATGCCCAGGTCTGCTGGGTACAGCCCCACAGGAGTGCTGCCCACCAGCACGTGTGGCTTTGCTCTGGGGACAGCCAGCTGTCTGTTGGAGAATGCCTGAAGCCTGGGGTCATGCTGAGAAGGGGAAACACTTGTGATATGAACTTGGCTACATCAGTATCACAAACCTGCTTTTTGGGCATGAGTCGCTCCAACAAAAGGCAGTGACAGAAGCAGAGCCTTTGGCTGAGGTTGTCAGAGGGGCTCCAAATGCCTGGTGCCACCCCTGGGTGCACCGTGGAGCTGGGGAACACCAGGCTGCACGTGCTTTGTAGCACTTGTAGGACAGGCTGCGAGTGGGGAGCCACATGGGAGCTTGAGTAGGACCATTAGTGCCTGGCTGAGCTGACACAGCACTTCTGACCCAAAGCAGGATGCACATCTTTGTTCTTCTGTCCCCACAGTTACCGTCCAGGAATAAGCATGGCAGCACTCTCTGCCCATGAACTGAACAATCTGCTTGTGTGCACGTGTGTAGGTAAACTGGTTATCCATGGCACGTGCTCTGGTGCTGAAGTATCAATGATATTTTCCAAAAGTAAATTGGCTGTGTTTAGCATTTCAATGTCTGACGAAGGGGTGGCAACCTCCTGCAAATTAAATGGGCCTTGTGAATAACTACAGTGTTGTGCACTTAAGTGAAAGATATTTAAAACCATAGTGTTTTTCCTGAGCAGCTCGTGTGGCACAGTGGAACTCTGCAGAGACAAAGTGACTGTGTTCTGGATATGCTGAGCAAGTGCAGAAATAACTGTGCTCCTTGTTCACTAATATTTCTGTTATCTATCACCAGCCACTCTCTGTCAGCTGCAACAATTGTGCTCACAGAATTGTTTTCTTAGAAGTCTGCTACATATTTATGTTCAAGTGAGAAGGATTTCTGCTTGGAGCTCTTACCAGTGGGATCGGTAGGGGAAAATAAATCTTTGCCAAATTTGTGTTTTTCACATTTTCAAGTGATCAGTTACATTTATCAAGTTTCTGGATAAATGCAGGTTATCTTCAGCTGAGTAAAATTGTAGTGCTTCTCCTCCACAGCTAGGGTAGGAGTCATTTCTGTGAGGATGTTGTGCAGGCAGCTGCCTGAATGGCTGTGAGAAGGATGGCATAGCTCAGGTTATGTTGACATATTTAGAAGGGATTAAGCTCTCTCCACACATCTGTATTTTAATAACATTGCTTTTTCCAGTGTTTCTTTGCACAGTGGAACAAATCAAAAATAGCCACTGAAGCTCAGGGCAACAGAGGATCTTATTCTAGCAACAGTGTGTTTCCTAATCCTTTTCCAAAACTTTCTTAGACAACTGCTGCTTACATTATCCTGTTCAAACCTATTACCCTGCTCTATTTGATTTGTTGCTGTTGTGTGTCTCATGTGATCATTAAATCACAAGGTCTTCATGACCTGAACTTTGGCATGGATCTAGAAGTATAATATACAAATGTAGAATAGACATTATTTACTTTAAGGAAAGAAGAAATTTGGCAGCTGGCTAGGAAAAGATGGAACTTCTGATTATTAGAATAACAGTAAGGGCAGGTTTTCATTACTAAGCAAGCATATAGCCATTTCTGTTAACATGCCCATAACAAAGTAGCTTGTCATGCTAATTTAGTACTAGGAAAGTACCTACATTCACATGTAGGTGAAAGTTGTAGAAGAAATTTAGTCAAAGAAATTTAACCTGTTCCTGGTCTATTGAGAGAGAAAATGAGACTCTAATTCCAAAATAAATTAAAATCTCCAATAGTGGGGAATAGTTAATTGCTTTTTTGTTTCTCATAGTTAAAGGAAATTCATAGAATAGGCTGACTGAAGGACTCTGAAGGGGGTCCAAGAGGAGGGGTTTGGCTCTAACTTCCCCTTCTTTCAATAGGAGTGGAGAATCTGTGTTCTGGCAGATGTACCAAGAGTATGAGGTCTGTATCTGTTACAGGAGCTGAAAGTCAAGCACCAGGTTGAGAGGTCGCAATGGGTGCAGTAAATATTTAAATATGCTTTAAAACATGCCTCTGATTTTAAAGCCTTTTACATCTTATAAAATAGTTGGACAGGATAATGATTCCTGTGTGCTTTACTCATCTTGGAAAGTACTGAGTGAAAGCTCAGCTGGCTTCTATTTTATCCTGTTGAGTGTCTGTTTCGTTGCTTCACAAGTGGGTGTTAAATCAGCTTTATAGGGAAACCAGGGCTAACATTTCTGTATTTCTGCAGGATAATCACCTGGGACATTATGGTAACCTGGTGAGCAGGGTGATGGGTGTTCACATGAGCAGTGAAAGAATTTTCCATCTTGTTTGAGTGGTCATAAAGCCACATTAGAATAAATATAGCAACTGAGGGATAATACTGCCTAGGAAAGGGCTGTTTTAAGGAGTAGATTACAGGCCATTAAAGAAGGAAAAAAAAAATTGTAAGGGTAGATGTAGGATATAAGTATCCAATATAGTAAGTGCAAGGTATGTGTTGCTCAGTAGCTAGAGGCTGGACTAGTTATCTCTTACAAGCCCCTGGAACTGCACAGTTATAAGCATCAGGTGTTTGGCATGTGGAGCTGAATTTTCCACCTTAAAATCACCTCAGTGTGTGAAAAGACCTCTATAGCCTTGTTTGTGCCTTTCTTTTATCGAAGAACACTCATATTCAGCCTAACATCTAATGTTTAACTTCATTTCCAGTATCAGTTGTTCTCTATCAGTCCTTGGCCAAGCCTGATAGTTCCCAGTTCGTTGTCAGGAGAGGTGAGATATAAAAGTAATGCAACTGATGTGTCCTATCTATACTGGCTTTTAGTGACTCCCCCAATTGCTCAAAAGCTTTTCTCTCCAGGGCCCTCATATGAACATGACTTTCTACAATGCTAAATATTAAAACAACTGTTTTAAGTTCCACGTTTTAGCTTTAAAAGCAAAGGAACAAAGTGGCAGTGGGGGCCAGCTGGCAGGCTTGCATAGCAATGTGCAAACCTTTCCCCTTTAGACACACCAGAATTTAAATTTGCACTTAAATCACGAGTCAGGATGAATTTAAGCCTATCCAAGAACTCATTTATGCACATCACAAAACGACCGCACAAATTGGTACGGTACTTTTCATTTGGCAGTCATTCCTCCAGAGACATCCAGGACAGAAATAGCAAGGGTACTGCAGGCCAGATATTTGCTGGCAAAGCTGCCTGTGGTAGAAAACTTGTTCAGCACCTGCCTGTTTGTGCTCTGCATGGCTGCCATCGCCTGTATTGCACTAGTGCTTTTATAATGACTGGAATTGTCCATATTATTTTGGAAAAATATTGGGTTTTGTTGTTTAATCTGAGATAAAATTCTAAGTGCAATTTTAAGTAAGTGAGAAGATAGAAAAAACCACCAGGTCTGAGCAGAACCACTGTTGTCAGAAACTTGTAATTTCTTGGGACACAAGAAATGGAATTGGTTGTGCCAAGCAGAGCACTTGTTCCTCTTTCCCTACAGGACAAATCTGAGTTAAGGTTGACGGGTCACCATGTGGGTGTGGAAATCTTGGAATTTAACAACTCATATCTTACTCAGATTTTAAAAACTGGAATATTTGTTAATCAGCCTCTTTACTTCTGCTTGCCCAAGCTCCTGTCTGATGGTACTCCCAAAGACTTTCAAGTGAACTGTCTGCTGTCAGGAAGAAATGTGAATTGTCAATTAAAAGTAAAAATTGGAAAGTAGGTTAGGATGATCTTAAATCCTCTCAAGGTCACCTGGTCAGTGCTGGGAGACAGATCATTGTAGCCTCATGAAAGAAATGTTCAGTGCCAGTTTCTTTTTGACAGACCCTGAAGAAGGAGAGCCTCCTTCTCTCTGTGCAACAAGAAGACATTGTGATATTTGTCCCTCATGTGAAATATCTAAAATTGGGTGTTGTCAGTGACACAGAAGAGAATGTGGGAAAGAATCAGGTTTTACCTAGTGATTTTTTTTTTTTTCCTTTGAACATTAATCTATCATTACATGCTGCCTGGATAATTGATGAGATAGCTGAGAGTTTCCTTTTATTACTTATGCTCTCTCTGACACACTGGTGTGCTTTACCTTCTGGAGAGCTAGAAAAGCTCCAGGAATTCCTCTTGCTGGTACTGATGGTAACATGTTCACTGGCAAAACTATTAAGCCCTGCTTTGTAGAAATGCTTTAAACCTTAGAAATGGAGAAGCCTGCAGCCAGTATTGATTATTGTACCAGCAAAATCTCTTTACCTACCTGTGTGTAGGATCTGTTGCATCTAAGCTGCAATCCTTTAATTCTTTAAGGCTTTGCATCTCTCAGCAAATCTACCCTTGCAATGTCAGACAAAATAGATTGGATAGTCTTCATTTTATTTCCCAGTATGTGTACAATCTGTAAGCAGTTTTAGCCTATATTAGAAAAAAGAGAAACATGATCGATTTCAGAGAGGAAAATACTTCTTTTATAGCAGCCTCCTTTGAAACTTTCTTGAAACACAGAGTTAGAATTAAAGAAGCAAAGGACCAGGGAAAGAATCATAGAATAGAACAGAATCATAGAATATGCTGAAATGGAAGGGACCCATCAGGATCATTGAGTCCAACTCCTGGCCCTGCACACAACACTCCCACCACGTGTCTGAGAGCATTGTCCAAACACTTCTGAACTCAGAAATGATGTGCACAAAGTGAAATAGTAACTATCCCTAGAACCTCTCCTTTTTTTTCCATCCTGTGTACACCAGAACTGCATTGTGCTCAATACAGAACTCTCCTGCCATGAAAAAAGCAAGCAGTTTTTCTCTGCTATGTTTAACTCCTTGCTGTCCCCTGGAAGTGAACCTCATGGTACCTCTGAAAGGTCTTGCTTTCCATGGGATCAGTTTGAACCAATTGTGTTAATCTGTGTTAGTTCCTCTGCTCCAACTGGACCAGGGTTTTAATGTGATCAGTAGAGTTACTGCTCTTTACCATACTTGCGAATTTCTGCAGTGGCAGCCTGCCCCAGCAAGACTAGAAGATTTTAGCTCTAATTACTGCATGAAAGGCTGCAATTTGTAAAGACATATTGTCACACAGCTGGGGGAATGCTCCCCCCAGCTGGACGCTGACCAGGCTGCTCTGGTTACCTCCTGCCATATAGCCTCTGGGTGTTTTATGATTCCTGCTGAAAAGTAGGAAAGATAGGCACTGCAGTTCCTCTGGTGTGCTCACAGGTCACAGGCTGTCTATTCATGTACATAAAAGTGGGACCTCTTGGCTCAGCTGCCATAATCTTCTTGAGACAACACTGATCTCCAGCCCCAGCCTCTGCTATCTCAGGCTGGAAAAAGGTGCTCTTTGTGGGGGACCTCTGCAAGTTTGAAATTCAGATTCCCTGAGTTGTTAGGGTTTCAAAAAGCCAATTGCTTTCCATGTTAGTTACACAAAAGGTGTATGTTTTAAGATGGATTAGTAGCTCTTGTGCATATTTACTGATTTTTTTCTTTTAATTTTTTTGTTTTTCCAGGCCACAATGGTGTGTGCTCAGGGTTTCCTGTCAGGCTCGCCTGCAGAACCCAGGGGTCCCTCCTCTGCCTGTGTTTTCCTTTCTGTATCATGAACTACCTTCTAATATACAGCTACTTTCTCAATTTTGCCTTGGGTCTGCTCTCAGTGTCTTCAGCAGTTGTTTGGGATCCTGCCTTTATAACTTTTGTTTCATTAATTGAACTTTTGAGGCAGCAAAAGTCAATGGAAACTCTTGATGACTTCCCAGGGAGGGGGACTGCAGACTCTCTGTATAGAGATACCTGGTGTTTTATAGAAATGTTTGTTGAGTTATGAACGGCAAGTATTGTAATTTTTGTTCATACTACTGTTTATTTCCATGAGCTAGACTAATGACTTGTTTGCTTTATTCTCAGATTTATATAACTGTTTATTTTCTGTAAGAGAGGCTGTTTCACTAGAGCTCTTGGGTAGGAATATTATATTAAGTAACTGACTTTTTGTAATAGAAATACCTTTCTCAAAAGTGGTAACGATGTCTTACAGGCTTTGTACTTAGCTGGAGTGTGATGTGGCACAGATTTTATAGTAAGGCTTCAAAGAGTTTCCATATCTGAATCACATAGATGGGTATTTCAGTCAAACACTTCTCTGGCGTGTGAAAGCAGATGGAGAATTCTTGCTTTGTTTTCTTGGTTATAAAGGGAAATGAATTCTCCTACCAGTAAATGATTGCAAGAAGCTTATTCATGCTGTGGTTTGAGAAAGTAAATGGAAAATGTGCCAGTGATGGGATTACAGCCTTGCTTTGAGTCCTGCAGCATGTGTGGGTTAAGGGGTTCACCTGTAGGATTCCAGTACAAGAACAGTGAACACGAAAAGAGAGATGGGAGAGCAGATGAAGTATAAACAGGAAAACAGATGATCCTTGAGGGTCTTCTGTAGATGTCTGCCTTGGCTGGTTCTCCCAGGTCTAGGTTAAGCTGAATTTTTTCTCCTTTCTGATCTTTCCAATGAGACATTAAGATATCATTTCGGGCTCTGAATTATAATTTGGGAATTTCTTCTCATTGACTAGTCTACTTTCTATTTCTGTCTCAGGATAGAATGATGCAATACTTTCCTTCCTGATGCATGACTTAGAATATACAAAATTCACATTGCTGTGCAGGGACATCTGTACTGATGCAAACATAAAAACACCAAGTGTGCCAGGTACCTCTTGGTGTCCTCTACTCTTGTATGTCACTGCAAGCTAAGTTGAGGGGCTTTTACTGAAGTTACTAAGATAGCTTTGAGAAATGGAGTTTCTCCAGTGATGATCCGGATGTCTGTTTATTCCAGCTGAATGAATTATTACCATACTGCTTAATAATTTCCTTTATTTTAGTGAGTCAGGCAGGCATCCACCTCTGGCTGGTGAGGTGTTTGCTGTTCCTTTGTTTGGATAAGGAGATCTGGTCACTCTAAGTGGATGGCTGCTCTGGGTCTGGCAGCTATTTTTATTTATTAATTTATTTTTGTAAGGAAATATTTTGTTGTGAGGTCCTTTCTTTATTTTCCAGGCAGAACTTGAAAGATTCCTTAAAACTCAGCCCAAAAGTTCTGCTGTGGGTATGTGTGTAAACAGCACATCTGATACAGAAAAACCTCACAATAACAGTGAAAAGGGTGAAGCACAGGACATGAAGGATGCAAGAATGTACAGCATGTGGCACGTGATAGCCTCTCCAAAGCTTTTATTTTAGACAGAAATTTAGGGAGTAGGAGAAAGATAAGGAAATATCAAGCCTTGACAGTCTAACCTCTGACAGTTTTGGAATAGTATGTAGGAAGATAAAGTGATTGGAAGTAGGAGTAGGAAACTCAAGAGTGCTGCAAATGCAGGGGAGCAGATGAGGAAAAACATTGGTAAGCAAAGCTTGGTGGTGTCAGCTCACCAGCTGTTGAGATTCCAGACAACACCTTGGGGAATTATTTAGGGATCATCCAAATGTGGGTGAGCTGGGAGAACCAATGTGTGCTAGTGAACTGCTCAGTGTGTGAGAAGGTATGTGCCCACCTAAAGCCACAGGCAAAAAGTTTTTTTTGCCCATACTGGGTGTAACTGTGTGGCTGCATAGGAAAAAGCTGCAATTGCTCAGCTCCTTTCAGGGCCAGGCTTTGGGAATAGAGAAATGATGGTTATTTTTGCAGATTGTACAGAGGCCTCTGAGGCTATTTCCAGTGCCAGGGCCAAACAGCACAAAATGTGTTAGAGAGAATTGAGCTATATATAAATAAAAATGTGTGTGCTTAGAGCATAGATTTCACTGCTCTCCAGCATTCCTGGAGATTTCTTGGATCCTAAAACTTAGGGCATTGACAGTGTGGTCCACAAGTTACTTGGATCTGCAATGAGAGCAGGAATATTCAGTGAGGCTCTAACTCAGCTGCACATCCAATCTCAGTGGTTCAGCTATATTCCAATCCTGAGCTCTTTGTGTCAAAATGGAAACTATGAGGAAAAAAACCCCAGGAGCATCATCTGTAAAGATCTAAGTTTCAGAAGTATTGCACATTAAATAGAGGAGGAAAGCCTCTCCCCCTGCCTGGTGGCTCTGTGTCAGCTGGGCTGCCTGTCCAGCTCTGGGTGCCACAGAGAAAGCAGATACACATCACATGGAGAGGGACCAGAGGCAAACAGTAAAGGTGATAAAAGAAAATGCAAGCTATGAAAGCAAATTGAAAGCATTTGGTTTGTGTAGTCTGGAGGTGAAGATGGCTGAGAAGATGTAGGCAAAAAGCTGCTGTTTGCAGCAAGAGAATAATCTGGTTTTTCATGTCTTCTTGGGACAGGACAAGAACTGATGACCTTAAATTAAAGCAAAAGGCATTAGGAGTTAGATAGGAGGGGAAGCTTTGCAATTGCTCAGGATGATTTGTCACTGGAATAGATTGCTTAGGGCTGCTGTGGAATCATTGTGAGATTGGGTTTGACAGACACCTGCCTGGAGTGCCAAAGGTGCTGATGCCTGTGTCTGGGAGTAGTAAGGTGAGCTCAGGGACTACTTGAGCACCTCTTCTAGTTTCTTTGATATGCATCTTTGTATTTTCCTTCTCACACTGCTGCTTTCTGTGACTCCCTACTCATCCAAAAAGAAATCTTAGTTAAAATGTTTATTTGATACCTCCTTCAATCAACCAGCAGGAAAACAAATATAATGTCTGGTTTTGTGACAGAAGGAAAGTTAGCCTGAGACAGATTTTGCTACGGAGACCAGCTTTAGGGCTACCACAATTTTTAAAACATCTGTTTCGCTGTGGTGTAGCAGGAAGCAGCTTCTATTACACTTTATCAGCAAAAATTCAAATCCCTAAGTGACAGGGCAAGCTTAGAAGGAAAAACAGCTGTTGACGAGACTGTGGTGCGTGTGCTGTGGGCCTCAGCAAAATAAAACTTAGCAGGAAGGGAAAGCAAAGCATCTTTTCATTCAGCTTTGAGGAAAAATTGACACAGCCCCAGATTACCGAATGGGTTTATTCAGCAGTTTGTGGGACGTGTTACTCACAGCACTGCCCTGCACGCTGCTGGCAGCTGCTGGCAGTGACCCTGGGGCAGGCAGTGCATCCCCCAGGGCTGCCAGGCAAGGCTGGGTTCCATGCAGCAGATGTGTCATGGGGGCTGGGGAAGCAGGACAGCGATTCCGGTTGCATAATTCATTTCTGTTGGATAAAAGCAGAAGGGTGACTCTGGTCAGCTCTGTAATTGTACAAGTTTCATTAGAGCACCAGGGCTGCAAGAAGGGAAAAGAGAGAGGATTGAGGTACAGCCACACTCTCTAAATTGCTGGTGCTCAAACAGCGAGCATTAGTTCTGTAGTACCAATTAAATTTTGCCTGTTTTGCTAGGTTTTCATTTGAAAGCAGCTTTTGTTTGGGGTTTTTGCCTGCATTCAGATCAAGGACTAGTTAAGGGGACTTCTGGTTTTGGAGAAAAGACACAAAAAACATCTTTCTCTTACCAGGTTTTTTTGTTGTTGTTTTTTTTTGGGGTGTTTTTTTGTTTGTTTGTTTGTTTTGGGTTTTTCTTGGTTTTTTTTTGGGGGGGGGGTTTTGTGTATGTCAGATCTTGGGCAATGCATTGACTTTGAAGTGGAACAACCAAGATTAGTTGCACTGAAAAAATGTGATGTTAAATTGCTCATTCCTCTTCAGGAAATGGTGGGGGGGGGGGGGGGGGGGGGGGGGGAGAGAGTGTTATCATTATTTAAAAACAAACAAAGCTGGAATTCTTGCTACGAGCAAGAATATTGTCAGTGGTATCTAGAGGGATATTAGAAAAAGGACTGCATCATAACATCCACTGAGCTCCTTTGAGCTCCTCATTGAATCTGTTTGAATAACAGTCAAATATCCTTTTGAGACAGTAACTTACTTAAAAAGCATAGGCATTAAATTGCACAAAAACCCCACAAACCACCCAACCAAATATATCAAAGAAAAAAACCCAAAACACCCAACACCAAATAACAACCAAATAAACAAAACACCCCGAAGTTATTAACTAATATGGCCACAAACCTGTATTGCAAGAATGCATAAAATACCCCAAATTTGGTGAGGTGTCTGTGTGAGTGGCTGTTAATGAGCTAAGTGAGCTGAAAAGTAAACAGGATGTGCCTCATTTCCCCTGATGAGCTTTTCTGTACAGGATCCTGGAATTTGCCTTCAGGTGAAGTGTCAGAGATTGTACTTTCCCTAGGGAGAGCCAAATCTAATTAAGCAGTACGAAGACAAAATCATCCCTTTGTTCTCCCTTTACAGAGAAACACTTGAATCCCCATTTTGGCACCGTATCACTGCTGAGGACATTGGCAGTGGCACCTCACCCGTGCATCTCTGAGCTCTGCACTGTTACCACGGGATGTAGGAATGAGCATAAATATGGTTTCCACAAAATCAGCAAAGTGGAGTGAACAGTAGATGAATCTCATTACATTGGCTTTGCTTTCAGTTTAGACAAGGCACAAATAATAATGAGAATTTGTTAATTAAATAGTGTGCTGGTAATTCTTTTTTTTTTTTTAACCTCATGAGGCACACTTAAGCGAGTGAAATCTATATTAATGAGCATATGGAAAATTTATCCCAACAGCACAGGCCTTAGTTTTTGCAATAGAAGAAATTCCTTTAATTAGATGAGAGTTGTAGCTACTTAACCTGAATTTTATATGGAATATTTTCCTAAATATTTCCAGAGATGATGATGCACACTGTGGTGCAGCACAGTGAAAAACCTTTGTATAATTTTGTATGTTGGTAAATGAACATAAGACTGTGCAAAGATCCACAATCTGGATTTCCTGTCTGTGTTTGCACATCTGGATTCCAAGAACATTCAACATGCAGTTTTTAGGTGCACTAGAAAGAAAAGCAAGATTAAATTTGGGGGAGTCTCTGGGTTTAAATCTGTAGTTCCTTTCAATGCATTTTGTTTGAGGTGAGCTTTTATGGTAAAGGATGGGCTTGGTACCCATAGTTGTGCATTTATTGGGTGATGCTGATCTTCTTGGAGTGCATGTCTTGGGACAAGCTTGTGAGATGCTGTACCGTGAGCGTGGTTACGTATAAACCCACCTTCCTTCCCAAGAGCAATGTAGGAGTTGGATACAGAGCATGGAACTGGCATTAAAGGGAGATTTACTGATTTGTGGGTTACCTTTTCTCTGTCTTCACTGGTATGCTTGAGGCAATGATTCATTCTAGTAATCTTATTTTTCAGAGACCTGTTTGAAACTCACCCTGCAGTTGGTACCCAAGTGGTTTTGTATTCCTTCAGGTTTTTATGCAAGTTCCAGCTCAAATAAATTCCCAGAATCTGACATGTAAATTATTCTGACACGTTTAATTTCAGCCTTTTTTTTGGTAAGTCAGTTACCATTCTTTTCATAACCAGTAGAAGTTTATAGTCTGATGTGTTTTAATTTTATAAGGGGGATACTTCTGATCTGTTCTGAGACTTATTTACTAATGAACCTTTCGTTTGCACTGTGAGATCAATTGGATGCAATTATTTATCAATGTGATCACAAAATGAAAATACATTTCAAAAACATCTATTAGTGTTTGGCTGTCCAGCTTTTGAGATAGAACTTTTGAGATTTTGAAAGACTGATTTCAAAGCCAATTGAGATTTGTTCCTGAAAATAGGATTTCTGTGGAACCTCAGATGTTCATCGTTATTATTAAATGTTCACTACTAAGAAATGAGTTGTTGAATTCAAATGTAAAAATCAGGAGACTATTTTCTGTTGTAATTGATCAATAAATCATGTTCTTGATCTGAAGAGATTCCTCTTGAGTAATTCTCCTGTAATCACAGTGGATGAGGCATGGTGGGTGATGGTGTATTTCTGTCCACAGCAATCAGGTCATGGCCATCAGAAAGCCCATAAAACTGCAGGTCATTATCCTGAAGTGTAAAATATGCCAAGCCTCTGCCAGGCCTGCAGCCTTCCAGATGTTCAGTATCCTTTTCATTGTTTAATTTAGCAATCCAGGCAGCTTTTTTGCATGGGTTACAGTGAGAACATGCAAAAGGCACAGGAGCAATGCTCTCCAGCAGCCATTGTGTGAGTTGCATATATTCTTTAAAATGCCCCCAGAAATGACAGACCACTTGAAGCTGAAGCAGAGAAAGATGTTAATTTGGTGAGCATTCCTCCTTTTGGCTTGAGCAAGATGACTTGGCAAATATATCAGCTTCAGGCTTTGTTCTCTGCTCTTTTTCTTTTGTCAGGCATACAGTAATGCCAATGAAGGACTTGAAAAGCCACTTGGAGTAATATTAGCTAATGTGATGCTGGCAGAGTGAGAAATCACCACTGTTCTGCTGGCAAAGGACATTTGTTTTGCTTCCTTTTATTACTTCTGAAGTCTCACTTTGAGAAGCAAACTGAATTATCACTGCAGGAATTAAACGAGCTCAGTTGCAGGAGAGACATCAGCTCTCTGGTTCAGGCATATGTCACCTGCACACACTGGTGGAGAGCTTTATGTGTTTTCCAATAGTATTTCCTTTTTAAGTGTAGTGAACAACTCGTAATCTACTTTTTCCTGTATCCAGAAGACTCTGCACTTTACTGTAGTTCACTGCTCCTCTATATTTTGGTGTAAATATTTGAGGCCGATTTGTTTAGTTCCATTTTTCTCAAGCGTGGATGATGTTGTAAGTGCAGTTATGAGAGAGAGTTAATTGGGCTTTGTGGGGGATTGCTTTATTGATTCTGCAGACCATTCACTCTCCAAACTGAAAGCATTTGTAAGCATGAATTAGTACTATGAGGATGATTAGTAAACATTTTGAACAGATATCTTTTATCCTGAAAGGTGATACAAATAATTCACAGGCCTGTAAGAGACAATAGAGGTACCCCTCTCCCACCCTCCCAAAACACTGCTAAAACCAACCAATGAAACAAACAAAAGAACAACCCAAACCCAGCCAACCAACCAAAAAAAACCCCACAAATAACCCACCTCATGGAGAGCAGCAACAAAATACCCACCTGGGGGACTGATGAGGTTAAGAAACATTGTGGGTTTGGCATTTATTTTATTTTTAAGGTTTCTTTGGTGTTTTTTTTCTTCCTAGTGGTTGAAATTTATGGGTGACATTGTTGGAATATGGCTAATATAGTTAAAATAAATGTAGAGGAATTAATAGTGATTACCAGCTGGCTAAAATCAGAGTTTGCTTAAGCTTAAGGTTGTGTTGATTACAAGAGAATGACAAGCATGCATTATCATCTTCAGGTCCGAGATAAAGAGGATTTAGTTTGAATTCAAATTAATGAAGGAGATTTGGAGTCGCTTGTGTCAGGGAAGGAAGAACCTGACAGAGGCTTCTGTCTGTTGTGTATCAGAAACAAAAAGCTCAAGGTGAGTGTGAATATTGGAAATACAGGTTCAGCCAGGACCTTATCTGAAGTATAAAAACCGCTGTGGATTTACTATAAATCAGATAAAACTAAACTTCCAGGAATGCTGGCACTTAGTGAAATTTCTATATTGTAGCTGACCCTCAAAACTCCTGCCAGCAGATCCAAAGGAATCTCTCCCTTATGCCACAAGTGTCTGGGCTACAGGTTCAATCCTCACTAGTGCAGTGAGGAAAACAGCTTATTTTGTTTATTTTGTTTAGGTGGTGCAGAAACAACAACAGCAAACCCCCTTAAATAATTGTTTAGATAACATCATTCATTTAAAATTCACTGCTGCTAATTAAATTGCAGGTCTAACAAGCTAGGAGGTAAATTTTGGCAACGTACTAAACCACAACAATTATTAATGTAATTAAATTTAGTTATCTGTGTAGATGAGCAGAATGGTGCATTTAGTGTAGCGGGAGCACGTAGCTTAAGCTGTGTGGTGTAATGGAGTATAATACAAGAAGTCATCACTTTTTCCCTTAAGCAAAACAGCAGCAAGAGGAGAGGGTGCCTCAAAGGCACATTTTGCAGCATTAGAACAGAAATGCTGATTGATAACAGAGGAAACTTAATACCCTTATTCTGACTTGCTATCTTTGTAGTAAAGCCAAGCCCTTAGAAACAGCTAATTATCATTTCAATAAAAATATTTAGATGACAGCTGTAAGCCTTCATAATTTCTACACATGTGTTAGAGAACCCTTTTTTTGTTTCAGTATGTGTGAAGGAGGAAGTTAAGACGAACAAGTAAGAACAGATCTGACACCCCTAAAGTTACTATCAGCAAAGGCACTGGGAAGAGAAGACAGGTTGTTTGGTCTCAGCTCCCCCCAAGTTTAACTGAACATGGTGTGAGTTGTTGGGCCTCAGTCAGTACTTCTCTCACATGCCTCATAGCACATGTGGGCAGGCAGTAGCTGAGACATGCTAAAGAGAAGGGGGAAACCCTGCTTTGTCGCCTACCTAATAATAAGACCTGGTTTTTAATCGAGGTTTGAAATATGTTTAAGCTCTGATACTCTGGTTAGCAGTTCTGCAAAGAGTTAGGCTTTTTCTGCACTGCCCAAAGGCGGTGGATTGATGAGAATTTCCCATTCCAGGTACTGAGGTCCTTAATAACCTGCTGCCGGCACATTGCAGAGATCCCTGCTGGATCAGCTGCCTGAAGCCAGCTAAGCATCAGCAGCATCCTGGAGGCACTTTATTGGTCCTGGAATCAGACTTCATCTTCCCCCACTTCTCAGGTACCTTTTTAGCTGCTGCATGTTGGTGCTTGCTGTGTGCTCTGATGTGGTTGGCTTCATCTGGAAACAGCTGGCGAGGATTACCTTCCTCCAGGCTGTCACGCTGGCTTTTACAACTGATTTTTGGCAGGGTGAAGGGTTGAGCTACATTCTGCAGCTAGGGAAGATGCTGACATGGCTAATTCCCATCCTTTTGTGGCTTTGCAAACTCACTGCCAAATGGCTGCAGTTCTGAAGAGCTGCAGTGTATACAGAGGAAATGGTTCTCTTCAAGCCTACGGGTTGCTGGGGATTTAAAAGAGGTTTTCCAGGGATTGTAGAATTCTGTTGGGCAGTGTTTGAATACAGGTTCTGTTTTGAACTTATGGTTTATTGTATGTATTTTCATGAGATGTGCTAGGAACAGATGCTCCTTTGGGAAAATAACCCTGTCCCTTGACAATAATTTTTTTTTTCTTTTGTTTATGTGTTTGGAATTAAGGCCTATTCCGCCCTACCAAAAATACTGTTTGGCAGGGTTCTTGTACTGTGTCCTTTATTAGCAGTGAATTAATAATACACTGTAAACAATTTCAAGTGAGCTGAAGAGCAGGACAATGCCATCCCCTTGTGCTGTAGAATGAAAAATCCTGAAGCAGGAATTGGGGGACTTCCTATGGAAGTGACTGAACATTCTCAATATGCCTCATGTATTCTCCACACGGATTGAGAGGTGATGTTTATACACACTCAGTTGCTGATTTATTCATAATATTTTGAGTTATTTATCCTTGGCTTCATACACACTGTATTTTTCAGTATTTTTATTGCAAAGCAGAAAAACAATATTCTGAGATTTACAATATGTGTTTCTAACTGTTAACTCTATTTAACTCTGTTCCTTTGTTTCCTTTCTCCAAATTTATTTTGTATAAGGGAAGGTCATGACAGGGCTGTTTACTTTGACAACAATTTCAACAGTGTTATATAACAGATGTATTTGTGACATCAAATTTGAAATATATAGTTGTGAATAATCACAATGGAGATGAAGGTTGGCTTATCCTGTGGGGAATCCCATAACATACCACACACCTGAGAGTCCAGCCAGAATACCTGGGGATTTGGATACTAACTGCTGCAATGCAACATGTGCAAGGGTTATTTATGGAATGGTTCACAAGTAATATTTAATGATGCCTTTGAAAAAAATCATTCAACCTGCCTGAAAAGGCAGAAAAATATCAGCTCAGGTTTTGCTTTGACTCTGAGTTCCTTTTTGACTGTATGACCTCACAGGCAAAACAATGCAGAAGGTGTCTGCATATTAATGCATGAAAAACAAATGCTTGTGAGGAAACCTCTAAGTGTGCAAACCCGTTTTGTTGGAAACTTCTAATAATGTGTAAGACTTCTTAGTGTGATGGGATACAAAGAAATAAGCAATAGGTGAGATCTGTCATGATCTGCTGTAGCTGGTCTTGATCCAAGCTCTCACTGGACCATTACCCAGCATCACACCAGGAAAAAGAGCTGCAGCTCATTTATTTTAGTGTTTGGTAAAACTTAACCTAAATTAGCCTAATGGGAGGATAAGTCTACTGTGAGTAGTGGTTTTTATATTTGATGTCGCTGTAAAATGAAGTCTGTCCTCTTATTCCTCAGCTGACCCAGATTCTCGGGTTTGGAAAATAAAGCTGTTGCCCTGTTCCAATCAAATGTGTAACTTTAGCCTTGTCAAGGCACTGTGGGAATGAGGTGGCAGCAGAGTCCAGGAAAACAGCAATCTGGAGACTTTTCCCTAAGTTATCCTTTACCTACTACACTCACAGGCTCTATCAAATACTCAAATGTACTTGATTTGACTCAGAATCAAGATCAGACCTTAAAATTAGACAAACAGCCAGACAGAAATTGTGAATTCAGTGCACTGCAAGTGAGAGCCAGGGAGCTGTTGAAGCACAGGGTAATGTCTAGAGCAGGATATTGACTCCATGAGTTCATCTGAACGTGGCTGGTGTGAGTGTGTGAGTGATTAATGCCTGGGCTGCTGGGTGATGTGCTGCAGTGAGGGCAGAGGAAGGAAGGAAGAGAGGAGGGAGAGGGAATGTGGATGGAACAGCAAGCCACAAAAACATCTCTTTGATCTCTGGGGGTAAGAAAAAAGCACTTAACAGTGAAAGGATGGGAGTGGGGGAAACTGTACAGCTGAACTATTTGAAGCTAAATTGTAGGCTAGAACCCCTAAGAAGCAAGCAGAGCAGTTATGATTGCATAATACCATAACCACAGATCAGAAGTATTAAATAAACATAGGATACCTAACTACATATATTCTCTGTAAACTTCCAAACCACACCTAAGCACAACGTTTCACCCTCTTCCTCCTGTTCCATTAATTACCCAATGTGATGGATTTAGAGAGATTGCAAAACAGCTAGAGTTGATTGGGTGTTTTCATAGCCTTGGATATCCAAACTTGCATTGCCATGGTGCATCATAACCTGCATTTTTCTGAAGAAACTTTTATTTTCTTTGGTCATTTGGAGACATTTTCTGGAAAAGGTCCCCTGCTCATCTCTTTAGGTTCTTTGTGGTTAGAGTGTGTGAGCTGTGCTCAGTTTAACAGCACATGTGGTGTGTTGAGACTGACATAATTTCAAGGCTGTGCCACCATGTGGTATTTAGAAAAGGAATTATGGATGACCTTATTATTTGTTGCCAAATAAATAAAAAGCCTGAACTCCTTCCTGAAAGGTAGGTGTTGGCACTGCTTGAAAGCTCTAGACCATGAGACAGAGCAGTGGATCTTAGAGTGAAGACTGGCAGGTCTGTGCAGAAGATGTCCCATAGAGACATCAAAAAGACCAGGAAATCTCCATCTGAACTTTGTGTTTCTTCATGTTCTCCTCCCTTCCCCATCTCTCTCATTTTTTCACTTCTGAAAATGTTCATCTCTGGCAGCCACATGAAAGAAAACATTTATTTTGATCACTGGGCCTCAGTCTGAAATCCAGTGGGCTGGACATCAGCCCTGGGGCTGCTGTGGAACAGGTTGATATGGTACTTCTCCTTGACCACTCCCAAAGAGATGAAAAAATGACATAAAACCATAATATTTTGGACTGCAGCCATTTGGTCTTGTTAATGACACAGGATTTTTTCAGCTGCAGGATGATGCTGTGGATGTTTGTGGAGTGTCAGTATTGGAGATGATGAGAGTTGTAAACCTTTGTGTCTGATCCTGCTTGGTACTTCCCTTGCTGTTATTTGACTGGCAGCACCAGATTTTCTGGCTTTTGAAAGTATTAGAGCATATTTTGTATGTTCAGGTATTTCTAGAGAGAGAAAAAACAGCAGTCACTCTAGATTAGATTTTCAGTTGGGTTTTTTTACTCACTCAAGAAAATTCTAACTTAAATAATGTTATAAACAGCATCCATACAAAAGTTTTCATTCCCTCCATAATTTCCAATGTGTTGTGTTGCTCCAAAGAGATAAGGGAGGTGACCCTTTCTGCAGCACAAGCCATCAAATCCCTCACAGCCACAGCCAAAATATTGCCCTGCAGCAGCACTTCAGCACAACCCAGGGCAGCGCATTGCCTTTAAACCGTGGGGTTTTAGTCCTTGTTCCTAAATGTGCTAAATGTACCTCCCTCTTCCTGGAAAATTCAGTGGTTTAAGTCCAAATGGGAGTTTGTGTAGACTGCAGGCAGCTCCTTCGTGTTTCCTCAGATGGACTTCTCTGGCATTTCTTAAGGCACAGGAGGTTGCTGATATTCACAGCAGGGTGTGTAGGGTAGGTGTGTAGGTCTGAAGGGGTGTACAGCTGGGCGCTGGATTGCTTTGTTAAAGCCAGAAAGCAGCTGAAATCACTGGTATAATAGCTTTGGTTCCTGGATCCCCAAAGTGCAGAGGGCTGGGTTGTTCAAATGTAATGCCTTGACTAAAAGGATGCTGAAGCTCATCCCAAGCCCACTCGTTGCATCTATCCCGTGTTCTGGGCTGCTGTTTTACTCTCTCCATCCTGGCACTGGGGGACGTATGAGACTGCCCTTTGTCCCCTGACACAGCAAGCCTGCTGTAAAGTTTCAGATTTTCCCTTCTCTCAAAGGACAGTTGCATCTTCCTTTGAACCAAGACATTTCTTACAGCAACAAACTGGTTGCTTTAGGAAAATACGGCATCTCCCAATTTCCTTTTTATTACGTCCTTTGTTAAGATTTTTTGTTGGCATTGTGCCAAGGTCTTTCTTTTTACAACCAAGATAAACTTCTTACTTAGATTGGGGTTTTTTTTTTTTTTTTTTTTTTTTTTTTTTGGAGGAGAAGTGGATTTGCATAAATATGCTTTGCTTTCCTGGTGCTATCAAGTCTGAATGGAAACCTTTTGGGTTCTGCTGGGGCCCTTTCCTGACTGTGCAAATGTATAAGAGAAGAAATAATGAAAAAACCAAAATTTTTTACCGCAAAAAATTTAAATTTTATGTGCATGGAAAGGAATTTATTAAAGATGTCATTCAACTCTGTAGCTAATAGTTTCTCCTCTATGGCTTTTTAAAAAAATTGCTTATTAGAAAAACAACTATCACACTGAGGAGAAGAATTGGGGCTATTTCAAGCATATTATTTCACAGTTTCTTGCCGGTGGGAGACTCAGGGAGGGGGTTGGGGGCTTACAGTGGCTAGACAGACGATTAAATTGGTATTAAACACTTTTCCATATGAAGGAAGTCACCTTCTGCCAAAAATCCAGGAGCAGAGGGATTGGTTTCAATGCAAGTACTGCTGGGATGGGGCTAGATAAACTTTGAAAAATTAAAAGGTCGCTGGGGTCAGGGTGCAGGCTTCAGAGTCCGTCTGGCTGGCTTCCTTATAGACTCTTGGAGAGCTGGCACACCAAAGCAGCATGACGTCCTGCATAAACATTTGATCCTCCTGACCAGTTTTTTCCATGGTATTAACTTTCTTAGCAGGAAAAAAAAAAGTATATAAAAATGACCAAAGCTGTTTTATATCAATTTTCACCATGCAGAGGCATAGAAAGATTTCTGTGTTGTGTCCAAAGCAAAAGGGAGGGCAAAAGCAGAAAGAGCAGCTTGCCAAACTACTTATATAGATTCACAAACTGCTCTAGTTCCTAAAATAGCAGCATAACTCAACAGAGGGCTCCTCTGAAACTATGATAAAACACACTGCCATTGATTTTTAGCTGGTTAATCAAGGGGAAAAGATAAATAATATAAAGCATGCAAGTCTAGGAAGATGGAAAAGAATGTTTAAAGATTCTTTTAAGCACCCAAATCAAAGAAATGTTGGAGGGCTGGCTAAACCTCCAAAGCAAAGAGCACCTGGATGGAGCAGGAGAGGCAGGTCTGTGGCTGAAGGGAGTTGGCACTCTGTGAGGAAGGACACAGGTCAATTTTCATGCTTCTTTTGTGTGTCCTTGGCTTTGGGGACACAAGTCAGTCCTATGGCAGCTAGTTCACTTCCAGGCCTAAGCTTCATGTTGTCCTCTGGCCCCTGGAGACCCTGATGTCCCTTGAGACCACGATGTGCAGTGAAGCTGTACTTGGTTTGGAAACAAACAGCTACAGGCAGCAATGTCCTGGCTAAACTGAGCATGGTGACCCTGAAACCTTGGCTGCATGGATAAATTTCACTTTCCTGGAAGGCAGAGCCAAGAAGAATTAAGGATTGGCCCACAACTTCTATTGTTAAGAACATCTCTTCTGCCTGGCTTGGCTTTTGTGTACATCATGCTTCAACTTCAAAATACTGATCTCACTTCAGTAAAAGCAAACAGGCAGAAAATCTTCACGGTGCTGTTGTAAACTTTCTTTTATATGCTGGAGTTTTGTTTGGTTATGCTTTAACACATGATCTAGATTCTGGAAATGAAGTTCCTGTTCAGAGCCTGGCCATGGGAAAGTGCATTAGGCAGCTCGGTGCAAGTTCAGAGCACTCTGCATGGGAATCCTCCAGCACAGAGCTTTGTGCTTGGAAGCAGCTCTGCTAATTTCCTGAGGAATTTGTGTGGCATATCTGCACTAGCAGATGGTATTGTAGTAGCAAAGCTTAACTCTGGGAGAATTTGGAGCCATTAAATAGTGAAGCAGCTCAGGGGTCTGCATTGTCAATAAGGATCGTGAAGGTTTGTGAAATCTGCTGGTTTGTGGTATTTGAAAGAGAAAAAAATTGCTTCCTGTTTTAAAGCTGGAAGTTATTTTTTCCTAAATACAGCTCTATTTGCAGAGCTATTTTGCTGTTCAACCTTTTCTGGGTGCCCTCAAGGGCTGGATGCTGCAATCCTACACCTGTAATGTGACCCAAACCAGTCCTCCTCCTGGAGCTGTGGGATGGTTTGGTCATAGTGTGTACACGTACCCACGTGTAATGCATTGTTTGCTATGGATTCTTGTGATCAAAGTGCACTTTGGAGGTGGTAGGCTCACATTTGGAGACATATGCAGTCCTGCCATAAGTCTGGCAGAAAGTTCACTGTATATTGGGGTGTTGGAACCCTGAGTTCTGAGATTTCAGCCTTTCAGTGCTGACAGACAGTGATCCTCAGAAGCACACTGCATTTGACCTGAAGCCTTGGGAAAGGCTCCCTAAATTGTGTGAAAACAGTGAGGTTGTTGCTGTGTAATTAAAGTTATATCACTGGGTGGAATATGTAGAGATATAGAAAATTAGGTTTATGGGATACATGTAACAATATGGAGGATTTTGGGTGTGGATTTGTTCTTTTTCTTTTCTCCTTCTTCTTCACAAATCTGGGTGCTCTGGTATTGGGTCAAAAATCTCGTACTGCGGGTCATGAACAGCTAGTTATTGGATTATAAATAAAAACAAGTTTACTTGGTTGGGTGATTTGTACCTTAAAAAGCCTTGGAAGTTAGCACTCACGGCCATTTTCTACCTTGTTAACTTGGAGGCACACTCTGTGCAGCTGTATTATAAATAAAATATAATAAACAACTAAGTCCAAAGATGAACTCTTGGTCTCCTGCATTTTAATTCAAACTCTGAGTAAAAGAACTCACGAAACAGAAGCAAAGAAGAAGAAAAATGGTAAAAAGAGAAAATTGATAATGGCAAATTAATGTTGGGGATGCTTGGATTTTATTGCATAAAACTTCCACATCTGGTAATCAGAAAAAAAAGAGGGATATTCCAGGTGGTATTCCCTTCCATGATGTTGACCCCTGGGGAGACAGTAATAAAGGAAGAGACTTTAATGACACAGAAGACCCATGAATGCTGCACATAAGAGGGGAAAGCAGGATCAAATGGCATGACAAAGGCAAGCAGAGAAGATCTAATATGTTGCTCTAAAAGCTGAAAATAACTCAGGGATATGATAAAATCTACAGCAGGGGGGTGGGGGGAGTAGAGCTTAAAGAAAAGAGGAGTGGAAACCACAGAAATGACCATAGTCCATTTTTATTTTAACCACTTACAGGAAGGTGATGAGTCACCTCTTCCATTGCTCTTTGATTTATTAGCGAGGTGAGTTTCCTGCTATGGAAATTAGAGCCAGCAGAACTGCCAAAGAGGGAGGAAGAGTGTGCACAGACATCTTTGTAAGCTCTGCAAGAAGGAGAAGGAGGAGGAAACCCATTTGGCTGGGGAGAGGAACGTGCCAGAGACACAGAAGTCAAAGCAAGAGTTATGTTACCCCTCAGGAGGTGAACAATAAAAAAAATGTCAGGATTTCAGATGTGGAATAGACACAGGTAAATGAAACATTCTGAATTTAGCTCATTTCTATGGATATCTGAGTGCAGAAAACTTCACTCTTGAAACTCTATTACTCTGCTAGGTCACTGCAAGGTCAGCTGTCCAATAAGTTACAGAGCTATGTTAATTTGTTCCACATTGGGGCTGAAGTCTATAATTAGGTGAAACAGGACTTTATGGAAACTTCTTTACTGAAGTAAGAGCTCAGATTTTCAGGTCCTTTCTGGACCTGAGCAGCAGTCCTGCCAGAGAGCTTCGTAGAAAGGTGTTGATAAATAAATATAAATATATATAATTTTAATATGGTTTTGTTTTTAACACAGGTTTTTTGGGTTTTTTGGTTGGCCGTTTGGCTTTGGTTTTTTTTTTTAATTAATCCCTTCTTTCTTGATAATGCCCTCAGAAATTGTAACTGACTTTGCTGTCAGTTGTTTTGCCCAGCAAAATGTTAAAACCCTTCTGGCGAAAATGCAGCCCAGCAGCTGAATACATATCTCTGCCTGTGTGATGTTTGGTCCTCTGGGGAAAAGGACGGGTCACTCAGAGGTACAGACCTTCTTCCTTAGCTGAAGTGCTCAAGGCTTTGAACTGAAGTATTTTTATATGTGGATGTGTGGGCATTGTTACAAATAGATTCTGTATTGAGCGTTAGCAGTGCAACAGGATAAAACTGAAAAATAGTCCTGAATATTTGCACAGCTGTAAATAAGATTTAATGTTCTCCATGTTCACTCATCCACACTGTCAGACATCCTTTCAAACTCTAGAAATTCGTAACTCTGAAGAGTTGTTCACAGAAAACTAACAGAAGACCAGCTTGTAAATATTTTTTTCAGGCTTGACTGGGGCTCAAACTGGGACCGCGTGTTCAAACACCTCCGTTTCCATGAGGCTGCTTTCCATTCTGAGCTTTGCAGATCAGGCCAGTCACTGTTGGTCAGGCATTATTCATCCTCACTCTTTTAGATAAAACATACATTGTCATCATGTTAATATTTGTTATGTGGGTTCATTTTATGTGGTAGGTTGTTTTTTTTCTCCAATTTCCTCTACTGCTTCAATAACTTCTCCATTTCTTGCAAGACTTAGTTTGAAACTATTTATTATTTCAACTTCCAGAGATGATTATTTGGCATTGAGTAAACAACCTTAGCTATGCACTTGCTGACATTCCTCCACAATAACTCCCTGCCCCTATTTTCTCACTTATGGAATTGCTTTCTAATCCTTTCCATGGGTTTTTTTTTTAAATAGCTTGCTTATAAAATAGATAGTAACATTTGTTATAAAATGAAAGAAAAACCAATTAAATCTGCCTTATTGTATTTACAAAAGATTGATGTGTGTAAACTCTAACCGCTTATTTGGGGTTTTTAATCTAAAAGTGCCCTGCAATAACATTCTCTTGTGTTCTGGGAACCAGCTGTAATGGAGAAGCCACTGCCTGCAGAGATGCTGAACTAAATTAAAGTATTGTGTGCTGGTATTCGAGCATCTGCCTCATACGTTAATCTCTGGGAAATGCTTGAAAATACCCTAAAGTAGCAGCCATTTCTTTGTTTAAGTTTGAAAGCTTTTTGTATCTATTCTCATTAATGCTGTAGAGGAGAATATTTGCTGTTCAGTAAATGAATTGAACACAAGCTTCTGCAAACCAAGAACAGATTGCAGTTTCCCCATTGCAGTCTCCATTTTACTTTTGTTGTGTGTAAGGGATTTAAATTTGAGCTCCAGGGACCTAGGTTTTCCTGTACTTCCTTCAACATTTGCATTCCCTGTAATACAGAAGCCAAATAGTTGAACTTACAAGAATACTGCAAAAATTTAAATGTTATGCTGCCTGAATGATTGAGGATGTTTTACCCCACCTTAGTCTTTCTCTTGAGTTATGTTTACACGCAGGAGACTCTAAGTGTATGGTTTCTCTGAAAGGTGGCTTCTGAAAATGCTTCATCTTCATCGTAAAGTCTCTCATTTTTCTTTTCCTTTATAACATTTTCATTCATCCAGCTCTGGATCAGAAACAATACCATGTGATTTACAATCGAGTATGACACAAGTAGTTGAAGCTGTAAGAGCAGCTTGTAGTAAACAAACAGACTGTAGGCAGTAATATATTTGAATACAGGATTTTTATACATGAATAATCCATGAGTTTATAAAAATCAGTCTCTTTATAGATCATTTAGGAATAGAAGAATGCTTTTATTCATGAAATAACTTATCTTCTCCAGCTTAACAAACACTTCCATGAAATGCAAGAAAAAAAGGGCTGTGACGTACAGATTTGCCAAACTTAGCTGTTGTTATTTCAGAAAATAAAAGTATACATCCATAAGGGCAAGGCCCTGCAAATGGAGAGTGTATCTCTGAGCACACTCCCTTAGATGCTGGTCTCTGCACTAAGCTGCAGGTGAGCATCCTTGAACATCCTCAACATCCTCCTGCAGTTGCAGCTCAGCTGGGTGAAAATATTATTGTTTCCTGCTGCTCCCTTTTCCCTGCCTGGACATTAAACCCCTTTTATAGCTGCTGGAGCAGCTCCTCATGCTCCATTTCTGGCAAAGCAAAGGGATTGGCAAAAGCATGTTATTTGTTTAAGAGACAATGTACATGAGCATTTCTAGAAGATCTGAAGGGACAATTACAACTGGAGTAAGGGAATGATGTGTGCCCATCACCTGGTTCTGCCTCTGGCCTGATAATTTAAGTGCTGCCATGCCAAGTAAATCATCAGTAAGAGAATAATAGCAGGATATGCATCCTGGCACAGACTATAGCTCTGCTTAGAGCCGCCCTTGGAGTGTCTGGGCAATCAGGGCAGAGTGTAGGAAGGCCAACATCTGCTTGTCAGTCTAGCCTGAAAGAATGCAGGTGTTTCAGAAATAATGATTATGACATTGCTGAGCCTTTCATTTCATTGCTTTTCTTCAGCCAAAGGTATCTGTTGAGTTTGAACTAAATCATACATACAGTTTATCGCTGTTTTGGAAATCATTTTTATGCCTAAGAAACTAATTTCCTTCTTCAAACAGAGTCCATCAACTCCCTTCTCATGTGACCTCTTTTCTGCTCCTGATACAAGTCTCTTCAATGGTTTATAGTAAGGTCTTTATGCCTTTCACCTTAGCTCTCATGTGTTTAGAAACAGTACTTGCAAAGAAGGAGGCTCTGTTAGGATAAATTAATATCTTAGAGTGCTTGCAATTAGAAAGTAGAAACAGTAAAAGGTAGTTTTAAAATGCTTACAAAGAAAACAATTTGAAATGGGAAATCAGAAAAGGACTGTGTAGAGAAAATAATGAAGGGATTAGGAGAGTGTGGTGGTGTTTCAAACTGAGGTTCCTTATATGTATTTAATTAAGAGCCAATAAAGTAGGATTTAAATATACATAAACTAGACACAGTAGAAACTTGTTAATTTGCACTCTAATAATTTGCAGATTTTATAATTTGTGAAAAGAAAACAAAAAATTAAAAGTTTCCTTCTGCCTTCCAGCAATGGTTTAAACCAGAGGCAATAGTGAAATAGCCTATTATTAACAGTTTCTTTGGCAAGTATGCTGGAAAGCAGGGGCTGTGCTTGTGACTGTGTTGTAAGGGATTATAGTTACTAATCATAGTTACTGGATCATAGTTACTAATACACCATAAAATGCACTTTATTCTTACTCTTTCAGACAGCAGCCAGTGTAACTCTAAGATTTTCATTGATTTAGAGCTGATCATAAACAAGCACAAGTCAGAAACGCAATGATTTGCAATAACTCTCAGGCATTAAAGTCACAAATCAACGCCATAAACACGGAAGCTTTTGAATGTGTGCCCGGAAATTCCTTCTTACTGTTGGAATCTTGTCTTTCAGGAGGTTTTGTCAGCCGAGGAGGGGTGGCAGGAGGTGTTGCTGCTGTTGCAGGTCACTGTGCCTGCGGGGCTGGTTCCCAGTATTCACACATCAGTACAGGAGAAGGAACCCAGAATGGTCTGGTTTAGGTTGATGTGGATTTTTCTAAGGTGAATCCTGATAGGCCAGTCCCTGTCCATTATTATTTATTATCAATTAATATAGTTCTGATCTGATTGGCCTCTCACTCACGTGCAATAGATCACAATGTGCAGTGATACAGTTTAGGTGTCTTTTCCTTTATACTTATTTACCTAAAGTGTAGGTTGAGTTTGATGTTATTCTGTGTTTAGATGTATTTTACTGATTTTTTCAGCCACTTCTAACTTGTTATATGCAATATTTTCCAGTGAGATTGTTCATATAGAGTCCAGGAAATATTGAACCCTTGAGAAATTCCAAGCGTATTTCATACATTTAATTCATTAATTTTGTAATTAGGCTGAGATGTTAAATATGGTTTTATTTCTGAAATAATTTTTACTTAAATAAATAGTGGATCAGTGTTCAATTTTTATTACCATTACAGCATTTTAGAATACTTTCCTTTGAATTCCAGTTGTGTGAACTGATCTTTATGTGCGCTGCACTTGATCCATACTAAACCAGAAAAAACCCAAATAAAACTGCAATATGACCACATCAGATGAAGATATTCCAGTCTGATTTAATCCTGATTTCAATTCCCTGGAAACTGTCTACCCAGTTACATGTAAAAACTTGGAGGGATGGTCCAATGAGTCCAATTTTGTTGTCTGCCAGGTAATTACAGCACTTGGTATCTTCAGCAGGACATTGCCCACACAGAGCTCTGGGCAGAGCAGGACCCATTTTTATTCATTGTTCTTCTGTGGTGCATTTCGTTAATCAAATGTACTTCAGCTTTCCTTTTGCAGCCTGTAGCAAGGTAGAGGATTTGCATTGTGATTCCAATTAAGTTGAAATTAGTATGAACTTCTGTTCAGCAGCTGATGTTTAATGTATGTTAGATTAAATGGCTCTTTGGTAAACTGACTCCAAGGATTGTTATGACATTTCTTGTCTGCATCCTACAATGTGATTGAACTGCAGTAGTACCATGTGATTAACAGGGATAGTTCCATCTTGTGCTGTACCCTGCTGCCACAGGGAACCAACCAGATCAGCTTTTAAGGCAAAACTTGTTTAAGAACAAACAAACAAAGCCCTCAGAACCTAAAACCCCACACAAAATAAAACACACACACAGAAAAAAGTTTCCCCCAGACAACTGGAACATCTGTCCTTACTGTTGCAGTAAGTAGCAAGGATCAGAATAATTTTCAAATGGCAAAGGAAATTATTTCTCTGCTTTATTTCAGACTATTTTGTATTTTCATTGAAACAAAGGGTCTCATGGAAATAGCACACATTAGATATGCTGAGAAAATGCTTGCATTGTATCTTATTGGCAAAACCTCCAAACAATAAACATTCAGTATTTGAGCCAGCCAGGTGTTGCAGGGTTTGGCTAAGTCCAAATCCCCCACAAAATGATCTGGTTTTTAGCATTGGTCTTTCGAGGAAATGTCAGTTTCTGCAGAATTGAGGCTGTAGCAAGGAATCAATAGGCCCTGGTGAGTGCAGTGCTCACCTTTCAGAGGGTCTGTATTTCCCAGACATCTCTCTTGTAAGGCTTGTGCCAAGGCTCATTTAAGCAAAAATTGGTTTCCTGTTTTTTTAGGAATATTTTCCCCCTGAATCGAGTGAGATCATTTCATCTTGTCAAGAAGTTTTCTTCTGCTTCTGTTGCAAATGGTCTTGGTTTTTTTTTTTCACTATTCCACTTTTGTCTCAAGGTCTGGAGGAAGTCTGTCCAGGATGAGGCAGTAGGAATCTTTGGGCAATGGAGAAATCCCCAAGAAAAGCAATGAATTTACTGCAACAGTCCCTGGCCAAAAGGAGATGAGCAGAAACATTATGCTGGCAGGAATATGCTCAAGGATGTAATTAGCAACAGTGATAAAAGAACAGATATGGAAACATGAAATTAAATGGAGCTAAGTATGCAAACCTGCTCTTGCAGTGGGTCACTCAGTGATTTTTTAAAACAAATATGAGTGGGCAGTACCACCTTAATTCTTAATTTTATACTCATCTGCTGGTCCTCACAGCAAATACTCTTGCCTCTGTTTTCAAAAATCCCCCATCTGTGAAGACTGGCACTGTTGGCACTGTGAAAGTGTGGGGACTTTGGTGCCCGTGGTGTTTGTCTCTCCTGGCAGTTCTGCCTTCAACAGCTGTGTGCGGACTTGTGTCCCAGCTGTCCCTGCTGGGGCACACTGTGACACCTGGGCATCAATTTTCTAAGCTTCCCCCTTAGATGAAGCCAGGTGCCACCTTCATGCTTTAGTTTCAGATCACGGCTGACAAAGCAATTTGTCTTTTATATATTATTCTAGTATAGTTTTTCAGCCACTTTTTTTTATTGAAAGTTACAGTTAAGCTTACCTTTGAAAAAACTGCTTTGAATTCCTCATAGTAGTCAAGATGTCTTTCAGCATTTCTTTAACCATTTTTAAATTGATTTTTCCTCACTAGTAAATATCAGTAATTTAAGATTTATGATTTTTTTTCTTCATATAAATGTTTCCCCTAGGATTAAGCTTGAAATAAATTCCTTCAAGTTGCTGCTCACTACTTGCATTCATGGGCAAATTAAACTGCCTGGTTCCTTGTCACTGATTTTTCAAATGTTAGTAATTAAAATTGCAGAAGCATTTTTAATGCCAAAGATTAAACAGATGTCAGTGGATATATTAGGTTTTGACAAAGGTTTGGCAGGTAAAATTTAAAGTAAGAATGGCTGTTCTATATTACTAATTTTTAATTTTAGCTTTGCTGGCCTTTCAAGTGTGCTCAAAAGTAAGATGGGTCATGAAAATGTTTGCCGCAGTTTATTCTCACGTATCCCTAAAACAGGAATGTGTGAGATGAGGAACTCTCCATCTGGAGTGATGTGTGTGATGGCTGATATCAAAAGCTGCTCACCCATCCTCAGTGATTACAACCCCCTGAGAGCTGTTCCCCAGTTCATTATATCAGATGAAATGACTCCCTTCCTGCTATGATCTGGCTGCTTTGGTTTCTTGTCTGTACTGACCCTGAAGCTCATTCTTTATGCTGATTAATGTCTTCATATGGTCCTGAAACTCACTGTCCTGCATGTCTGCCCCTGTTTCTCTTATGCTGTTTCCTTGTGAGTGATTTCTCGTAATTACAGCACATTTTTGTGAAGACACATTGCCTGGTCTGTCTTGCCAGACACAGTCCTCAGAGTCTCAGTAGCTGAAGGGCAGCCAGGCAATATTTTGCAGCTGCTTTGTGAAAATCCCAGTGGCTCAGAACTCAGTGAGGTTGGACTCAGACATAACCAGATGTCGAGAATTCTTACTAGGCACATCCTGAGCTTCAAAATGTTCACAAATTCTTGTGAATAATGGTGCATCCTATCTAAAGGGTGCTGCTTTAATATCTGTTCTATCTCCAGTTCAGACTCCCTATCCCATACAAGTTTAGAAGGAAAAAAATTCCTGTAAATTAAATATTCAATTAAATGAGGCCAAGTCTCATCCTGGTGTAAGAATAGAGCTAATTAAAAGCTGGTTTAATGTATTTCTAGCTGCTTGAGGTATTGTCCACATACTGAAGTGTTTGCTCTTTCCATACCCTTCTGTACCAACTGCCATACAAGGGTAGCAAAGTGCTGATCTAATTCCATGACGTGTCATGTGGTGGCTTCTCCACCCTTGGGGAATTCTCCTAGAAAGTCGAAGCTTGTCTGGAAACTATTTTTTGCTGTTGGAACAGTTTAAAGAAGCAGCCTCCCACCAGCGAGCCGAGCCCGTGGTGCCTAACAGATGCTTGCAGTGCTGCCTCAGAGCTGCATGAATTCACATCTGAGCCTTCTCCTCACAAAGCACACCTGAGTGGGGTCCTTAAGGTGCTTCGTGTCGTTTGCCTTTCCACCTGATTTAGCTCATGTGCCAGTGCTGGGTGTTCTGTGCAGGGATATCCTCCAGCCAGCACCCAAGTCTCCAAGGGATCTCTCAGCCAATGGTGTACATGTCTCCTCCCAGGAGCTTTCTAATCTGACTTTTGTGAACAATGCAAAGCATGTCACCAAAGTCTGTTTGATCTAGTGGAAGTGGCAGGTTCCTGAGTTGGAAGGTAGGATGGCTTAGACACTCTCTGGAAGTGGAGAGGTGAAACCTGCTGCATTGTTCTGGAAGATTTTTCAGCTTGGCTCATCTGTTTGTGCTCCTGTTCTTTCTCTCTCTTCTTTCTCAGACTATTGGGTGTTTGCAACGGTGATTTTTTTTTTTTTCCTGTTTATAGTAAACCTGAGAGGTGAACCTGTCCTCCACTGGAGCCTGTGGGGTTTTCCACACTGCAATGAAAACAATTGAAAAGGGCATTGTAAGGCACACTACACTGTAAAAACCATTTGCTTGCTGTTCTCTCAAATTTGTACTTCTCATTGGTGATTAAAATGTAAGTTTCTGTTTTGATATCAAAGTTAAACTTAACAAAATCCAATTTTTCTGTGATTTTCCCTTTTCTTTTTCAATATTCCTTACAGTCACCTACAAACACTCACATCCTGTCTTTCATCAAGTGTTCCACTGGCTTGCTGAGCATTGCAGAAGAGCTACAGGAGTGCCTCAGGTGAGTTTTAGTAGCCAGGGAGTGGAGGTTTGCTTGAGGGTCTGGAAAACTGGAAGAGTTGAACTTCATGCTTTTTATTAGAATTTTACTTTCTTGCAAAAAGTAGGATTTTGTTTGTTTTCCTTGCTTGGTGAAGGCAGGTCTCTGAAGTAAATATGATGTGTTTTTTCTGCAGTCAGGATTTGGCTCTAGGAGAAATGAGCTTCTCCCTGTTTTGCTACCACTCTCATCCTGAGGGATCTATGTCTAACCAGGAATGTAAATATCTCTTTGCTTCCCCAGCTTAATTTCTCACAAGTTTGGAAGGTAATTTCTTTCTCATTGAGAATTTAGGATGTTGTGTAATTTCTTAGGTTAAAACAGCATCTGCAACTACAAGAGTCAAAGTTCCTACAGCATTTGGGTTTCTCCTCTTAGTAGACAATAGTCCTATTTTAAGAATCAGTCCTCTGTGCACCCCTGTTGATATTGGGGTGTAAAATGCATTTGATCTCTCTCAAATCAGTGTTTTGCAGTGACCTACACGTGCAGCTGCTCCTTGTGCCTTGTCTGATCCCCGAGTCCATCCATCCTGGCAATGTGTGTTAGTGTGTCACTACTGCTGAGTGACACTTTCCTTTCTCACAGCCTGTGCCACTCCCTATTTATGGCTCATTTTGTCTCATGTTAGCTGTGTATCCTTACCATCACCTTTTCTGCCTTTTTCTCTCTTTTTTTTTTTTCACTTCCTAGTTATGCCTTATCCCAGCTAATTTCATTGCTTATTACTGCTGCTGTATTTATTGATGAATGGCTTGTTTCAGCCCAAGCCACATAATCTGCACTCCTTCCTCTGCTGAGAACTTGAAAAATGTACTTGCAGAAATATTTGAGGATAGGACATTGTGTGCACTTCAGGCCAAATTAGAGACACAAATCTCATCATCCTTAATAGAGCACACGTCTAATGTTTCATACAGCACTGAGGAAATTTATCTCCCTGCCTCTGTTTCTCAATTAGGTCACAAATTATCCCTGATTGTATTATGGTTACTGACACATCAGTGCTGTTTTTTATTTTATCCCACCTTTCTTTTTAACAGCTCTCATGCTCTGTCTTGCAGGTAACCCAATTAATGGTTCTACTGTGTGTAATTCAGTGATAAAATCCTCACTGCCTGCAGTGGGCAGAGGATCAGTCCTCAGTTCTCCCTGTCTTGATGTCCTTTTTCCCCACCTGGTGTCGGAGTGCTGAGTTTCTTGTTTGGCACAGTGGGTGGGGCATGGGCACGTTTGTGGTTTCTGGAAATGTTGCCAATGCAGTTGTCACATTCTGCTCCTAAATATTGCATTTCTATGGGTTTGGAAAATCAAACCAACTACCTTCTCACAGTCTCCCAAACTGCAGTTCTTTCTGTCAAATCAATGGAAATTTTTGAGCTCTTGCTGCTTTATTTTTTGTCATAACCTAATTCCTCATATTGTTAAAAAATAATCCACTGCATGTAGCTAGTAGAGCAGTAATACAGTACATGCAGGTACCTCTGCTGCAGACTTAAAAATTTAAATGCTGAAAAATGAGTATTGGTGTTCAAAGAGTAATGCATGTAAAGTCAAGCACTCATGGATAGGAAAGATCAGGATTAAAATTCCCACTTGCAGGCACCTTCTAGGATTTTCAGAAGGATCTAACCAGGTAAAGTATCTAGTTTCTGTAAGAATGTATGAAATATTGCCTAAACCATTGTGTACTCTTGAAAATCCAGTTATTGATCTGTATTTTTTGATATCTGTATACTTTCGAAAGTAACCCTGGTAGGTGGGAAGTCTGTATTTAACTGGAACTCAATGGGGTTTAGCAATTAGTGACTCTGTATGAGTACTAAGCACTGTATATGTATGGAAAAAATAATTCTGAAATACTAGTCACTACTTACTTGTCAGAAAAGTGGGGCTTCCTTGGATGTTTAGGGGATTTCCTTTAGAACACAAAGCTGAAAAAGGTCAATTGGAGTGACTCCAAGTATATAAAGTTTTAAGTTGTTCACAGAAGTGAGGCCATTAATGCAAAACTATCCAACATATGAAGTTCTTAAAACATGAAAAGCAAGTGTGTTTTCCTTTTGAATGATTAATGTAAATCCAAGTTTTTTTTTTTCAGGTTAAGCATGAATTTTCTTTTTTAGTACTGAGCCAAGTTTTTACTCTTTGAAGATGTCATTAAAAACACCTCAAAGTTCCTCTGCCTCCCACAATGTTGTTTTCAGGAATTGCTTGAAGGTAAACAGTAATATAACTTGGTGTTATAAGGTGAGTAATTAAGAAATGAGAAGAATTAATGTATTGTCCATGAAATTAGCATTCTGATAATTGTTTGGTTTGTAATTATATTGAATTTAATCTGACAATAATACTGAGAAACTGTAGGTTTTAAACCCACCCTTTGTCTGGGGGAAAGCTTTAATTTGTTTGACACGATTCATTTGCATCTATGCTTTTCTAAGTTTTTTTTTTGCTAAACCTTGAATGAGCTATTTATACAACCAGATACATTAACCCAGAGCATAATTCCATTTCAAAAGGAAGAATGGAGGGCAAAATTGAATGTGCATTGTTCCTAAGTTAATGGTTGTACAATGTGCCTAAGTGCTTTGTTATTGTAGTCTCAACAACACGTGAGCTGCTCAGAATTCTTTGGAATGTAGGTCACTTCTGAGGTGTGAAAGGTGATAACCACTCT